>NC_054835.1:73829227-74437305 GCF_018345385.1 Vulpes lagopus | reverse complement strand
ATTGCTACCACAGATTTTTTCCGCTACCATTTGCATAGTAATTCCCCCCCCTCCAAAATGAGTTTCTTGTAGGCAGCATATAAATGGGTGTGATTTTTTTTTTTAAACCATTTATTTACCCTATATCTTTTGTTTGGAGTATTTAGTCTATTTACATTTAAATAGGTGGATAGGTATGTATTTACTGTCTTTTTGTTAATTGTTTTCTTTTTGTTTTTCTCTGTTCCTCTCCTCTTGCTCCCTTCTCTTGTAGTTTGGTGGCTTTTTAGTGTTAAGGTTGAATTCCTTTCATTTTTATTTATTTATTTTTTGTATATATATGTTTTGATCTGTAGTTACTATTAAGTTCATATACAACATGTGTGTAGTAGTTTATACTAAATTTATGGTTGCTTAAGCTCAGACACTTTCAAAACACACTAAATTTTTAGTTTCTCCTCCATGTTTTCTGTATATAGTGTCATATTTTGCATCTTTTTATTTTGTATATCTTTTGACTGAATTTTGTAGATTTAATTGATTTTACCACTTTTGTATTTTAACCTATATACTGGCTTTATAAGTGATTAATCTTCTACATTTACTATATGTTTGGTTTTACTAGTGAATTTTTTTCCTTTCATAATTTTCTTCTAGTTATGGCCTTTTCTTCCCACTCAAAGAATTCCCTTGCATCTTTCATTTCCTTAAATTATATATTTTTCTTTTTTCTTTTTTTTAAGATTTTATTTATTTATTCATGAGAAACACACACACACAGAGAGAGAGAGACAGAGAGACAGAGAGAGAGAGAGAGGCAGAGACACAGGCAAAGGGAGAAGCAGGCTCCCCTCAGGGAGCCTGATGTGGGACTCGATCCCCGGACTCCAGGATCATGCCCTGGGCCAAAGGCAGGTGCTAAACCACTGGACCACCTGGGATTCCCCTATTTTTATTTTTTTTTTCTAATTGTATCCCCCACATTATTATCATTTTCTTTATGGTTCTTAACTTCTGCAGTTTAGGACCTTCAAACTCCCCATAAGGCATCCCTTGGAATTAGCATCTCCATTAGTCACAGGACCTTTCAGCTCTTACAGCCAAAGTCAAATTCCTTGATTATACCTTCTCCATTTTTTGCAAATTGCTTCTCCACCAAATTCTCTATGAAGCATAACCTACATTTTTCCTTATTACTTTTCTGCTTAAAATGGTTGATATACTCATTTGGCTCTTTTTTCCCCTTGTACTTAGAGTGACTCATGTTCTGTCTCTCTTTAACTCCATCTCTGGAAACTAGTGCCATGACTTTGTTTAGGTTTGGGTGGGATTCTTTGGGTTTCAGTTGTGTTAGCTTCTTTTTCTCCTGGCTTATCTCTTTTTACATGATAATCCTATGAGTAACCAGATATTCATGATATCTGGTGGATGTAGTTTAAGATTGACAGTTACAGTATTTTCTATAATAAGTTTAGTTTTTCCATGTGATTTCTGCAGGTATACATGACTGCTATGTTTCTGTTTAACTCCATCATAAATAAAATTTTGTGGGCATGATAAATGTCATGAACATAATACTGAATATGCATGAAAAAATAAGTCCTCATGCAAATAACAACATTAAAGATTTTTTTCTATCTCTTTTCTTCATCTGAAGTAATTAAGTTAAGTTAAAAATATTCCTTCCAAATTCTTAATAGAGAAAATCCAATAATCAAAATGGTTGATTCTCTTAGATGCCTTTTAAAGTAAGAGACAGAAGCAGGATGTGGTGGGTGTAGAAAGAGGTGAGGGAGGAACAGACTCTCACCCAGGCCCTTCAGGCATGGGAATAACACATGGAGATGAATTCCCATAATACTTGGTTTTGAAAACCAGAGGGGCCTCATTTTGAGAGTTCTTATAATCAGTGGGACTTAACACTTGGAATATTAAAAATCTGTAGACTTGGCTCTGGAGAGCCTGGAGGGTGATAGGAAAGAGTCCCCATCCCTAAAGAGACAGTACAATAAACAACCCCACAAAGATATAGTATAGAAGCAGCAGTTTGGAAAAACTGGGGCAGGGACACCTGGGTGGCTCAGTGGTTGAGCCTTTGCCTTCAGCTCAGGGCGTGACCCCAGAATCTGGGATCAAGTCCCATAACGGGGTCCCTGCGAGGAGCCCGCTTCTTTCTCTGCCTCTCTCTGTGTCTCTCATGAATAAATAAATAAAATATTTAAAAAAAAAACTGGGGCATATGGGGGGATAGGGGTGGATGTCTATACTAATCTTAGAGCCTGTGTGGAAGGGGCAGGGATCTTTGGGAGACTTCTTTTGGATCAAAAGAGCTGCTGGGCACCATTTCCCTTCCCACAACACAGCCTAGATATACTTACACCTGTGGGAACCACCTGAGAACCAATACTCTCCAGCTAGCTTTTTTTTTTTTTTTTTTAAGATTTTATTTTATTTATTCATGAGAGACACACAGAGAGGCAGAGACAGGTAGAGAGAGAAGCAGGCCCCACACAGGGAGTCTGATGTGGGACTTAATCCCGGGACCCCAGGATCACACCCCGAGTCGAAGGTAGATGCTCAACCACTGAGCCACCCAGGTATCCCTCTTCACCTAGCTTGCTAACAGCATGCTCTGCTTTTGTGTGCCTTCTATGTGGTCAGTCATGACAGGAGTTTTCCTGGGTGGCTGCAGGTCCCTTCCTACAACAGATTAGCAAGGACCTTGCTGTACTGCACCCAGCCCCAGCAAGTCTCCTGCACTCTCCCTCTCCAGCCCTACAGCAATTTTCTAAGACAGTTCCAGATCCCTTCCCATGGCACACCTGCCCAAACCTTGCTAACACTGCAAGCCCCATTCCTGTGTTCTCCTGTGGACCTACCCCTCCAACATACCGTTGGCCAAAGCCCATTCAAAACAGTGCCACAACACTAGCAATGTGCAAGCAGTCCTGACAGTGGCCAGCACCACTCTAAAGTGATTGCTGCCGTTGAGAGAGGGGAGGATAACAACATATACTAGTCCAATTGCTACACAACCAGTGGGTTAGTGGCAGACAAATGGTCTGACTATAGGCCCCATCCACCAATGACAGCTTCTTAGGGGACAACATAGGGTAAGCACCTTGCAGTTTAGCACTACTGCATCTCTGTCAAATGCTTGGTCTAACTCAATTCAAGCCCAGGGCAGTCCCAGACTGACCCGTTAACAACACAGGGAATAAGCCCTGCCCACAACAGGCAAAAAGAGCAATTGCAGATAATTTGATTGAAGGCAGAGGTAGCTCAGCCATAATAGGAGGGCGCTTGCAATACACATAGAGATATCCCTGAAGTGCCAGATTCCAGTAAATAGGAAACATTGCATTGCAGGGCACTACATATCTTGTTCTTCCTAATGCCACCACTTCTTTTTTTTTTTTTTTTTTTTTATGCCACCGCTTTTAAGAGCAGGAGACATAGCTGACTTTCCTAACATATAGAAACGGACATATAGTTAGGTTATCTCAGCATTGTTTACAATAGTCCAATTGTGTAAATAAGCCAAGTGTTCATCAATCAATGAACGGATAAAGAAATGATATGTATACAGTGGAATATTATTCAACTATAAAAAATGAAATTTTGCTATTTGGAATAACATAGATGGATCTAGATAGTATAATGTAAGTGAAATCAGTCAAAGAAACACAAACACAAAAATGATTTCCACAAATATCATATGTAGAACTTAAGAAAGAAAACAAAGAAAAAAAGAGACAACCCAAAAAACAGACTTTTACTATAGGGAACAAACTTGTGGTTACCAGAGAGGAAGTTGATGGGGTAGGTGATAGGTGAAATAGGTGAAGGGAATTAGGAACACATTTATCATGATGAGCACTGAGTAATATATAGAATTGTTCTAATCACGATATTGTATACCTGAAACAGATATAACACTGTATGTTATCTGTACTGGAATTAAATTAAAAAATAAAAAGGGATACTTTTTATGTCTTTAATAATAAGAGATATATTAAGTACACTTTCTTCCCTTAAAACTGTGTTAAATTTCTATCTAAATTCATACTACAATAACCACTACTTAAACAGCTTTTCCATTTCACAGTTCTTCTGCTTTTTTTCTTTTTTTTCTTTCTGCTTTTATATGCAAATTGACTTGTTATTAAATAATTGGATTAGGGATCCCTGGGTGGCGCAGCGGTTTGGCGCCTGCCTTTGGCCCAGGGCACGATCCTGGAGACCTGGGATCGAATCCCACGTTGGGCTCCCGGTGCATGGAGCCTGCTTCTCCCTCTGGCTATGTCTCTGCCTGTGTCTCTGGCTCTGTCTCTCCTTCTATCTCTCAAGAATAAATAAATAAAATCTTTAAAAAAAATAATTGGATTAATTTTGCAGCCAGAGAAATTAATGTTTTTTTATATATATATTTGTTGTCAGGTATTGTAAAAAGAAAATAAGTTTACAGAGGTTTCCTAGCTTGGAAATCTATTTACAACTTTTGAATTTCCATTACTACTACCATATAGACTATCTTGGTAGTAGACTCAGTGTTCAAGTATCTATTTTGGAGGCAACCTCAGCATCTTGAAGAATCTACTTTTCCAAAACTATGTCTGTAAATAACTTTTCTGAGATGGATGTGTCAGTAAATATAAAAAAATAAAGTGAAGGGTAAACTGGATTTCCTAAATAAACTATCCTATTGCACTATAATAAAAACGTAATTTTAAAAATCAGAATTCTAAGAAGGAATTGGGGGTTGGAATCTAGAGAGAAATTATTTTTATGTATCATTATATTGATGCTAATATCTTCCTCACAATGATACTATGCAATAGTTGTTTTCCCTATTTTAGTAGATGAAGGAACTGAAGCAGAGAAAAATCAACCAATCAATGTAGGATACTCTTGATGCCATGGGGCAAGAGGTGGCTCAAACTGGCCTGTCTCCCATGCAGTAGAGAGCCTGGCAGGGCTTGTCCTTGGAGTTCTTTATTTTGTACAAAGATTTCTACTTTACTGGGCTTGCTGAAGATGTCCAACAAAGATCCATGTGAACAACATAAGGGACTCATTGGACTAGACACACCAAATTCTGGTTGTATGTCCATTCTTGACCCTTTTTTCCTTTTTTTGCCTGTCCTAGGGACCAGGTCCATATAGGTCTGGCCAAGCGACCAAATAATCTGCATAACTGTTTAGGACTGGGTTGATTGGGCAGCAAATAACATCATACAAATAATACCAATGATAGCTGGCATAATGATAACTAATAATAATAACAAAGAAAATCTTACAAGATTTTGAGAAGCTGAGTCACAAAATAATAACTAATGTATATAGTGCTTATGACTTACCAAACAGTTCCCAAGTTTATTATTTGCTTTATTAAAGCAACCTTGTTTAATTTTTTTTTTTCTCAACTTTAAAGAAAAGGAATAAGATTTTCAGACTCTGAGTCACATAGTCAGTACTTGGTAGAAATAGGTCTTCTTATTCCAAACTCTTGGTAAAAAGTCTCCTTAAGACTCACTGGCTTAAAATAACACTTGCAGGTTCACAATTTGTACTGGATTCAGCAGGCCAGTTATTCTGCTGATTGTGACCAGGCTTACTCAAGCAGCTGTAGTCAACTGCTGGTCACCTAGGTGTCACAGCTCTGAAGATTGGCTAGCTATCAGCTGAAGTGAAGGGGAAGACTGAGCCACACTCTGTCTCATCCAGAAAGGTTCCCAAATCAGCAAAACAAGGAAAATCTCAATGTTCAATCACTTTTTAAGTCCTTGCTTGTGTCTCGTTGCTGCTGCTTACTTGGTCAAAGAAAGTAACATGCCCAAGTTCTAGTATCAGTGTGTGAGGGGACCACATGAGGGCATTGATAGAGAGAGGCATGAAAAATTTGAGACCATTATTGCAGTGATTTACCATAGTTGCTTAAAAGAGAACCCCCCCTCCCCAATTCTAAAAGGTTATTTAAATTTTATTGCTTTCTGAGGAAACATTGATTCAAAAGGAATGAAGAACAAACTTTTCAAAGGTTATGAAGGGAGTGTGATGTAGTGTAGTCTCTAAAGTCTGGAGCAACAAATATCAAAGATGTTCTATAGAACCCTGATCCTGGGAACTGCTCCTCAAGAAGATGGAATTTGTCATATGTTTAGAAAATACCCCACTTCAGTCTTGAGCCTATGTGATTTTCTTTGTCAACTTGACTGGGCCATGGGAGGCCCCAACCTTTGATCAAACATTATTCTGTGTGTGTGCCTGTTAGTGTGTTTCTGAATGAGATTAATGTTGGACTGAGTAGCCTGAATAAAGCAGATTGCCCACACCAGTGTGGGTGAGCCTCATCCAATTAACTGGGCATTTATCCAACCAACCTGAATAGAACGAAAAAGCTAAATGGGAACTCCTGCTGTCTGTTTGAGCTGGGACATTGGTTTTTCTGCTGCCTTTGGACTCAAACAGAAAAATTGACTCTCTTTGGGCCTTAAACCTGCTGTCTTTTGGACTGAACTTGTACCATTGGCTCATTTCATTCTCAGATTTTTGGAATCAGACTGGAAATTCACCCTCAGCTCTTTCTGGTCTCCAGCTTGTTGATTATAGATCTTGGGTCTTCATAGTATCTATAATATGTGAACCTTTTTTTTTTAATTTTTTTTTTTTATTTTCAAGCTTTCTCCTTCTCTCTCTCTCTCTCTGTCTCTCTCTCTCTTTCTCTCTCTCTCACACAGACCTTCTATTGGTTCTTGTTCTCTTTAGAACCTTGAATAAAACAGCATGTTATACATTGACATATTTTATATACTAATGACTCTAAAATTGGCTGGAGTGAGAAATAATAATTGTTTATTTTTTAATATAAAATAATTTTCAAAATGAGTAGAAAAGACTTGAGGTATGTTTTGGTTCTGCTACAAACTGTGACTTTCAATATTTATGTGAAGCCTTTAGGTAAGTTTCTGATTCCTTATCTGTAAAACGGAAAGATTGAGAAAGTACTTCTAAAGGTATTCACATGCTAAATTTTCTCTAGAAACTACTAAAGAAATCAAAATTATTATTACTATGCTTAAATGACTATTTGAACTTAATATATTGTAAAACTACAGAACCCATTATTATACAGCATCTATTAGTATTCTGAGAAATTAATCTTCCAATGAACATATTTTATAAAATATATTTAGGAAGTAGAAAGACCAGGAAAATGGCAACTTTAAAAACTTTGTATGGTGAAACTTTGACCTGCACATATAATTTGGCTGTGTGTGTGTGTGTGTGTGTGTGTGTGACACATTTGAGGACAAAATGAAATAGCAAAATGTGTTTATTTTAGACATAGATGTGTCTAAGAAAAACCAACAAAAAAGAGGTTTCAACAAGAGAATTCTTCTGATTACACCTTTTTTCGAGAAAGGATGATTACTGGATATCTTGGAGGAAACTTTGTATCCTAGTAGGAAGACAATATTAAAATAATAGTAATAACAGTACCATACAATTCTCAATCACCATTCAGTTTCAGAGTACTTACATATCTGTTACCCCATTTGAAAAATGATTCATGGACAAAGAAGCAGTACAGTTGATTCAGCCATATAGTTGTAGGCTGCTAGATGATTTTTGGATAGGTAAACTACAAAGGACGCAGAAAAAGCTTTTCTTTCACCTTGGTCAAAGGGCATGGACGTCTTGTTTTTGCAGAATCAAAACACAGGCTGGCGAATAGTAACTAACATTGACAAAACAGATTACACTAGAATATAAAAAAAAATAAAGCTATAGTTTCTGTGTGAATAGTTTTTCTGTCACTGCTGTGGACTGGACACTGTATTTAAAAAATATTTCCCTACTCAAAAAATGAAATCTTGAGATGTCTTTGGAAAGTGTTTTAAAGGGGGTATATTTATTTCTTTTAACGCCCCTCCCCCAGGAAAGCATATATTATCAGCAACCAATGATTTTCAATATATATCAAAATGTGATGACTCGAATACTACTTCTTCTCCAGTTGGCTTGTAATTAACATCGGCTTCTGTCATTTTGCTCATTCTTTTGCTCATTCTTTTGCTCTCTGTGACCTATTAGCACAATGATGAGGCAGCAGATGTTAAGGACCATAAAAAAGTTACTACTATTTTTCTAACTGAAAATATAACATGTTATTTTTTAAACTATTTGATCTTGAAAGTAAAAATAATATGAAGAAACACATTTTTGAATACTAATTTCCAGTGAGTAGTAAAGTATGACTGGTACTAATGATGTTTACTTTTGACCTTTATAGTCACATTGTCCGTCCCATGATTAGCAACTTAGAATGAATCTAGAATAATTATTTTCTGCCTTCTTACAGGCCCCAGGCAAGATGTTAAAGGATGAATCCCTTATGCACTCAAAATCTTTACTGGGACAATAAATTAATTCGAATATCATATTGAGAAGGAAGACATGGAGTTTCATATTTATTAAAAGTAAAACAAAGAAAAACTGTCTTTAGAATTCTCTAATATAAAGCTTAATATTTAGTCACCTCTTTTCCAGACATATTTCCGTAATTCACTCTGCCATGCTTCCTTTGTGAAAATTTTCCCATAGTTTATCTGAAAGTAAATTTTTCCTTTTCATCTTCTATGTCCATATTTTCTACCAGGCCCGTGTTGTCTTTTTTAACATATAAGTGAGTAATGTCAAGATTAAGAGTGTGGCCATCCATCTAAAAAGTCAAAATTCAAGTGCTGAGTGCTTGCTCTATGTTAATTTACTCTATACATTTGAGCAGAGTTTTAGTGCCCTCATATCTCTCTCATTTGATAAATATGGGGTAGGAAGAGTTTATATGCCTTTTCAGGTTGTTAGAAAACAGTATGACACTTGGTATGTATAGTCTGCTTATTAAAAGATGACAGTGAAGTCACCTGAGTGGCTCAGTCAGTTATACATCTGGCTCATGATTTTGGCTCAAGTCATGATCTCAGGATCATAAGTTCGAGCCCTGTGTTGGGCTCTGGCTCAGCAGCGAGTCTGCTGGAAATTCTCCCCTCCTCTCTGCCTGCCCTCTCCCTAAATAAATAAATAAATAAATAAATAAATATTTAATAAAAAAAACTATCTTTTCTTAATCTTCATCATTCTCAACATTTTCAGTGTCATTTAGCTACATTTTAGTCTCAAAAGAATGAGAAGAGATCCTTTAGTATTTTTTTTGACTTCCATATTGCCTGATATAATGTCTTGCTCATAGTAGATGCACAAAAAGTAGTTGTTAATAGCTATCTGACACCAGTGAAGAAGGAGGAAAAAGGAAAGTTAAAAGGTAAGATGACTTTATATGGACAGTGGCAATTTTAAAATTAATATCCTAGAGTCAATATTTAGCCTGTATATTAAATCAACAGAGTAAATGTTAAAGTTTTTGACAAAGATTCTTGCAAGGAGTGCTCAAATAAGCTGTAATTCTGCTGCTATGAGTAAAATATTTAAAATACTAGAGGACCAATGAAGAAAAGATCTGCAATGTTACAAATGTGTAAAATGGGAGGAATATATAAAGTAACACGGAGATAATTATCTATGGTTTTCTAGGCACTATGGTCAAGGCTGGGAATCAAATGATCATAGCTCATTACCCTAAAGTAGCTCAAGATCAAGAGGGCATATGACTAAGCAATAAATTATGGGAGGCTGATATGCCCTACATAAATGTTTATACAGGACGCTAAGGAGGCAGAGAGGAAGGACATGCAAGCAATCCAGGGGAAGGACACTGAGAAATATTTAGGAAGCTGTACTTGAGTTAAATCTTGAAGACTTAGGGAAACATGCTGAGAGTCTGCTGTGATTGCTTAGGAGAAGTATGACCAGTGTCTTGAAGAAGAAGCTAAAAGGCAAAATTGGAAAAAGGCATGAATCAGAAACAATACAGCAAAACTCTGTGATAGTTCACTCTGAATGAATCCAAGTTCGTAAATAGTGGAATTAGTGATTAGCTTCCATCCTTTGATCAACTTCTACTCTTGAATAGGAGTAGTCTAAAGTCTTTTCCTTCTGGAGAGAAGGTGAGGCCAACTAGGAAAGTAGCAGACACCTACACCTTAATAAGGTGTGTGTCTTTATATCCTCATTATTCTCCTGTCTCAATCCCTGCAGATTTGGTCAACAAATCAGGTCCATTGCTAGGCAGATTCCTGAATCACTGCTTCTGTCTAGAAGTGCCAGCCTGTCACAGGATGGAGTTATCACCATTTATATTTTAAGCTGGAGTGGACAACTACCACCAGGTGGCACCAAATTGCAGCCAGGACTTGGATGGATTTGGATCTCACAGGCTCAGATTCCCTGACCATGAGCTATACAGGCTTACTCCAGTCATTTTATTAACCTCACAAAAATCTAACCCAGCATTTTAAGTGATTGAATTTTTAGGCCCTACATCTCATAGCGTAGTAGGTATTTTAGTGAATTTTCAAATGAGAGAAGAAAATTAAAGCCCAGATAAGGAAGACAATGTAAAATAGTTTGAGTCTGCTGACTCACCAGTTAATGAAGTGGTTCATTGGTAGAGAGGGAAGAAGGCTGATTTACAGAAGGAAGGATGGAATTCTGGCCTTCAGTATTTTTTTTTTTCCTTCAGTATTTTTAAGTTTCTGTAACAGGCATCCAGTAAGGAATGAGAAGAGAAAAGGAGTGAGAAAGGCCATTTGAGTGAGCAGAAAGCCATTTTACTGGTTTATTTCATAAGTAAATGCACAAAGACTGGAGAAGTGGTAGCATCATCAATAGGAAAAATAGCTCTTAATGTTCTTTTTCTGTTTGGTGTTGATGCCCAGTTTCAAGACTAGTGCAGTTAGATTTGAAATGGAAGGGAGGTGAGTGGGGAGATGGGGTAATGGGTGATGGGCATTAAGGAGGGCACTTGATGTAATGAGTACTGGGTGTTCTACACAACGGATGACTGACCTCTACATCTGACACCCGTAATGTACTCTATGTTAACTAGTTGAATTTAAATTAAAAAAAAAAAAAAAGAAACATACAAACTAATTTCTACTAGATTCTTTCAGAGAGTGGCAATTTAATCATCGTTGCCCTTTGATAATAGTCAGAAATTTGCCATGTCATCAGTCCCAGGCCCTAGGTCTTGATCCTAATTTTGACGTCCCTCTGAATCTCCAGGACTCTGTCTTCCCAATGCGATGTTGAGTGCGAGCTCTGCCTGGTGACATAGCTTTTCCATTATCTCATCAGGCATTTTCTGTCCTCTGCCACTTAGCTGATATTATTGTCTCTTGCTATAAAATTGTTTATGCCGGGCAAACTTCCCTCCCAGGTAAACTTTGCCCCTGCTACTCATAACTGATGCTGCTGTGGAATTTCCCCCAGAAGATTCCTAAATTGAAGGAACTCTTAATCCATCTAGAGGTGTTCCACTAGGGCCCAGCCGTGAACAATAGCTTTACCATATGTGTCTCAAGACACTGTCTTTTCTCAGCTTTGGAAAGTTGAGCGTTGAGTATAATGCCAGTCTATATACCATTATGCAGGAGTAGAATCTGCCCCTAGTGCAGTGCCTCTGGACTCTGTACTTGGAAAGCAGTAGGGGAGTTCTCTTGAAACAAACAAACAAACAAACAAACAAAACCTCATTCCACCCAATTTTAAAATCAGCAGATCTGAGCTAGCACTGGAGCCTTTTTTTTTAATAATAAATTTAATTTTTATTGGTGTTCAATTTGCCAACATACAGAATAACACCCAGTGCTCATCCTGTCAAGTGTCCCCCCTCAGTGCCCGTCACCCATTCACCCCCACCCCCCGCCCTCCTCCCCTTCCACCACCCCTAGCTCGTTTCCCAGAGTTAGGAGTCTTCGTGTTCTGTCTCCCTTTCTGATATTTCCCACTCATTTCTTCTCCCTTCCCTTATATTCCCTTTCACTATTATTTATATTCCTCAAATGAATGAGAACATACACTGTTTGTCTTTCTCCAATTGACTTACTTCACTCAGCATAATACCCTCCAGGTCCATCCATGTTGAAGCAAATGGTGGGTATTTGTCATTTCTAATGGCTGAGGAATATTCCATTGTATACATAAACCACATCTTCTTTATCCATCATCTTTCAATGGACACTGAGGCTCCTTCCACAGTTTGGCTATTGTTGACATTGCTGCTAGAAACATCGGGGTGCAGGTGTCCCGGCGTTTCATTGCATCTGTATCTTTGGGGTAAATCTCCACCAGTGCAATTGCTGGGTCATAGGGCAGATCTATTTTTAACTCTTTGAGGAACCTCCACACAGTTTTCCAGAGTGGCTGCCCCAGTTCACATTCCCACCAACAGTGTAAGAGGGTTCCCTTTTCTCCGCATCCTCTCCAACATTTGTGGTTTCCTGCCTTGTTTATTTTCCCCATTCTCAGTGGTGTGAGGTGGTATCTCATTGTGGTTTTGATTTGTATTTCCCTGATGGCAAGTGATGCAGAGCATTTTCTCATGTGCTTGTTGGCCATGTCCATGTCTTCCTCTGTGAGATTTCTCTTCATGTCTTTTGCCCATTTCATGATTGGATTGTTTCTTTGGTGTTGAGTTTAATAAGTTCTTTTTAGATCTTGGAAACTAGCCTTTTATCTGATATGTCATTTGCAAATATCTTCTCCCATTCTGTAGGTTGTCTTTTAGTTTTGTTGACTGTATCCTTTGCTGTGCAAAAGCTTCTTATCTTGATGAAGTCCCAATAGTTCATTTTTCTTTTGCCTTTGTGGATGTATCTTGCAAGAAGTTACTGTGGCCGAGTTCAAAAAGGGGGTTGCCTGTGTTCTTCTCTAGGATTTTGATGGATCTTGTCTCACATTTAGATCTATCATCCATTTTGAGTTTATAGCACTGGAGCCTTAATATTATTTTAAAGTACCCTAGTTACCGGAGTATGTGTAGACGGTATTGAGAACCACTTCCCTAATACCTTTAGGAAAGATCAAATGATTGCTCTTAACATTTTAACCTGCTACTTAGGTCAATTCTTTTCTTCGCACATGCAGGGATACTGTTTGCTGGAATCGTGTACCTACTTTTGTTTTATGATTTATATGCTTTCTGTACTGCATGCTGTTTTAACATAGTTTCCCAGATATTTCTCATAGTGGTCTTAGTGAGAAATATAGACCTGCCAAATATATCCACTTCTAAAAAAATTTTGTCCCTCTGCCTCACCCTGAGTTGGATAATCCTACCTTTAAGCGTTTTTCCAATCTAACATCTACTTCAAGCTTGAACTCCATTTACTATAGTTCTTTCCAACTTCCTTTCTGTATGGTTAATTTCAGAACTATTATGTTTGGTTTTTACATGGTAAGCTGCAAAAGCAGGTATTTAATTTAGTCTGCATCTTCCATCAAAGAGCTGTGTGCCATTACAGACTGTGTTTACCTGAAGCACAGAGCAACTTATTTTAATTTGCACAATTTTGCCTTATGGGATAGTCATGGAGCTGCTTAAAGTTTTCTCTACCTTTTATTGGAATCCTAATTCAATATACTTTTCAGATGTGTGCCCAGGGCACAAGGAATCCTATATTTAAGCCACTAGTAAAGGAATCACTTTAGAACCGACTCAGTCATTCGTGTAGTATATTATAGTACTCTTTCCAGTTTTTAAAATCTCAAGTTTTCTGCAACTACTTTATATGCCTAAAGCAATCCTTCGGTGCAGGTTTTTAGTTACTCCTATCTTAGCTACTCCAACTGCATGTAAAGAAGGCCAATTTCAGTGTTTCCCTGGACCCTAAATCTTATCCGCTAAGTCATTCTGGACTTTCTGTGATCGTGACATTTTGTACTTTTGTCAAAGTGCTACTACCTGGTTGGTAATGACTAGTGAGGACATTTATCTTTCCTGTTAACTCTCTTTAAGAGCAGTTACATTCAGATTTACCTCATCTTCTTGGTCTTGCAGATCATTTTCCAATTTATATCTGTTTAGTATCTTTCTAAGATTCAGCTTTTCCCTGGAGAAAATTTCTCTATTTTCACAGGATAATTAGTGTTTCTTCTGTTTTAATTATTTTCCTGTTCCTTACCTGAGGTAATTACACCATGTTTACCCAATTGCCTCAGTTTCTCCTTGATCCTCTGAGCAAGTATGATTCCTAAACTCAAAAGTTCCAAGCACGGGTTTTATAAGGACCTCCTCAGCCTTTGGTGTCCAATCATTTCATTGAGTTATCTACTTAAATACAAGTAGACAAGATATTCTCATAGGTTCTCTTCCTTTTTGTTTGTTAAGAAAAATATGGCACTCATTTGTGAATAAAGCTACATCTGGAAAGCTAAAACCATGGTTAGAACTTGTATGAAATGGGGGATCCCTGGGTGGCACAGCGGTTTGGCGCCTGCCTTTGGCCCAGGGCGTGATCCTGGAGACCCGGGATCGGGTCCCACATCGGACTCCTGGTGCATGGAGCCTGCTTCTCCCTCTGCCTGTGTCTCTGCCTCTCTCTCTCTCTCTCTCTGTGACTATAATAAATAAAAATAAAAAAAAATAAATAAATAAAAATAAAAAAAAGAAGTATACACTTAAAAAAAAAAAGAACTTGTATGAAATGAAATTTAATGGTCAACTTGAGGTGAAAGACAGAGAGCAGGACTTCTGCTGTCAGGCAGATCCCAGATACAGAGAAATCAGATGTTATGTGTCCATTTAATTCTCATAAGTCCTGTAATCAGGTCAAATCTTTGGAGAAAAAATGAGTAAACAGGTAGCAAGGCACTATGGAAGTTTCTCCAATGGAAGATCATTGTGTGTGGAAAGAAACAAATGTGTTCTTCCCTAATGCCTAATACTAGGTGAGTGGGACTTCCTTTGAATGAATGAGATGAGGAATACATGGGTAGGGGAGGGCAGTGCACCATATTATTAAATGTCTCAAAGTTATTCTGAAAATTATCCAGAAGGATTGCTTTGTCAGAGATTAATGACAAGAGGGATCATAACATATGACTGTTGGTTAATTGGATTTTTCTTCAGTCTTACAGTTGAGAGTTCTCTCAATTGTAGTGATAAGGAAGAAGGCTAGCAAAATTCAAGTATATGTAGAATATTCTAACATTTACAAATATATTAGAATACATGTTCTTTCATTTTATTTCAAATTACTAAATAATTATAGAAAATTTTCAGCAATATTGAATACTAGAAAGGATAGCTAATCCAATAAAACAATTAGAGGGACACCCGGGTGGCTCAGCAGTTGAGCGACTGCTTTCGGCCCAGGGCGTGATCCTGGGGTCCCAGGATTGAGTCTCACATTGAGCCTGCTTCTCCCTCTGCCTATGTCTCTACCTCTCTCTGTGTCTCTCATGAATAAATAAATAAAATCTTAAAAAAAAAAAATAAAACAACTAGAATGATACAGTTCAGCTTTATGAAAAATAAAGGTCTGAAACAGAGTTAACTCTAAAAAAGTGTTGGTAGAATGTAGGAAACTATATGCAGCTGATTGAATTGGGTTTATACAAAGCAACATGCTAAATATTCAGAGCATATTACTGAATGAAACATGTAAAAATTGACTTATTTTATAGCATAATATGATGCATACAAATTAATAAACACACATGAAGCATCATACATAAAATAAGAGCATATACTCTAGAAGATTTATAATATACTAGAATAAAATGGCACAAATAAATTAATCAAAAGACAATTCTTGAACTCCCAATAGAGATTAGTGAACAGGGCAGCCCGGGTGGCTCAGCCGTTTGGTGCCATCTTCGGCCCAGGGTATGATCCTGGAGACCCAGGATCGAGTCCCATGTCGGGCTCCTTGCATGGAGCCTGCTTCTTCCTCTGCCTGTGTCTCTGCCTCTTTCTCTTTCTCTCTCTGTCTCTCATGAATAAATAAATAAATAAATAAATAAATAAAATCATAAAAAAAGAGATTAGTGAACGAAGAATGTGTGATTAATGCACTTTTCTTTATAAAGTCCCAAACAAATAAAATCTATTTTAATGATATATTTTCATTTGTATCTTTTTTTTTTTTAATTTATTTATTTATGATAGTCACAGAGAGAGAGAGAGAGAGAGGCAGAGACATAGGCAGAGGGAGAAGCAGGCTCCATGTACCGGGAGCCTGATGTGGGATTCGATCCTGGGTCTCCAGGATCGCGCCCTGGGCCAAAGGCAGGCGCCAAACCGCTGCGCCACCCAGGGATCCCTATTTTCATTTGTATCTTAATTTTTTCTGATAATAAAGGTAATAAGTTCTTTTAATTGAGAATGAATAGAAGTTTTGAGAACCAGAACACAAAATTGTGACCACCTTACTCCTTCCATATCCTTGCAAAGGAAAAACTATTAAGGTTTTGGTATTCTTTTAAATCTGATTTTCATATAGATGTTACTCCATGTTTTTCTCATAATATTATTAAGTATTCTCCAACATTTAAAAAAATCACACTCTATAGAAACATATAGTTCAATGGCTATATAAAATCATTTTTCAATTACAAGCCTCAGAACAGTTTCTACAGAGTCCAAATAGAAGTTACCTGTTATTTTTTTCTTAGAAGCTAGTCTTGCATAATTCTGAGTTTTGGACTTCATGTGATCATATATCTATGTCAAAGGAGAATGGGATTTTATAATGTAAAGTATGCATATATACAGAGGAGGCTTAGGTACAGGTAACAAAAATGGAATTTTTCTGTTCTTTTCAGAATGGTTAGCATGCCCCTGCCTTCCACACATACATGTTCCAACCAGAAATGCCTATTTCCTTTGAACCAGAGGGAAAAATAGCTGTAAGAACTCAGGCACAAAATATCTGTTGAGATATTAATTTTAATCCTGAATGCACTGTTAAGCTAGTGATGGGGGTATACCAGATACTAAAATAGTGGAAAAATTGCTCTCTACTGACAGGAATGTGATTACTTGGAAAGGAATTCAGTTTGTGTGGGTGGCAAATGACAAGAGGAAGTTGAGAGATTTTTTTTAAAGGATGATTTGTGAATCATCTGCTTAGTGGTAACCACTGAGAAGATAGAATCAATGACTCATAGAGAGAGTCCTGAGAAAAAAAGAGATATTATAAAATGGATAATGGCTTTGGTGGAAACTAGGTGTTCTTTTAGTTAAGTATCAGAGTTAAAAAAAGGAAAGGAAGCATTAAAAACAATAACAAATGACCTGAAGGAGATGCAGTAATGTGTAGTAGCATAAAACCAAGGAAGATGTTGTTAAAACTATCAAATATCAAAAAGAAATCAGGGAATTTAAATAATATTCCTTGTATTTTAAGATTAACTTAAAAATGCATAGACTCTAATGCTAAACATTGTAGAACTGAGGAAAATAAATTATATTGGGAATTGGGACCTAGATTCCACATTTAAAATCCCAGATTTCTGAGACTTGGGGAAAAAAGCCCCATAGCCTCCTATGTATTTTAGCTTTTCCATTTGTAAAATAAAGAGTTTAATTTATTGATTTCCAAAACTCTTTTCAGTTGTAAACTATTAGAATTCTGAGTGTAGCAAATGTAAGGGAAAAAATTATATGGAGTAATAAAAATGAAATAATTTTGACTCATCATGCACATTAGATTGAGAAACATGCAGAATTATTAAATTTATGATTTTATTTTATATTTACATTTAATTATATTATTAAATATGTTTAGTTATATTTATGATTTTATTAATATTATCCACTTTCATATATAAATATTGATCTTTAGCTATTCTATAAAACTGTTTATTTATACTTTTCTATCTTTTACCTCTAATCAAAGAATATCTTAGGACTTAGGCCAAATGAAAGGGAAAATAAAACAAGACTTTGCATCATGCCAGCTACATTCTTTGTCTATTGGGAAGTAGCCACAGCACAGAATAGGGGACACAGTCCTGACATGAGGCCAGAGGATATGACAACAAAGGGCCATAAGTCTCTCCTAAGGCCAGATGTGTATATAAGGCATGTCCTTCTTCCTGACATTTGTTTCCAACCCCAGGGAAAATCTGGAGAAAGAGGAAGATAGTTGAGATATTTGAGTAACTAAGTAATTTTTCTAGTAAGAAGACTGATCATTATCTAAATGGACTCTCTAAATCATGTATTTTAGTTTAAATTATTTAAATTCTTAAATAGACTCTAAATTATTGAATTGGATTAAGTTTTAAACCCAAATCGGGATCCCTGGGTGGCTCAGCGGTTTAGCATCTGCCTTCGGCCCAGGGCGTGATCCTGGAGTCCCGGGATTGAGTCCCACATCAGACTCCCTGCATGCAGCCTGCTTCTCCCTCTGCCTGTGTCTCTGTCTCTGTCTCTCTCTCTGTGTCTCTCATGAATAAATAAATAAAATCTTTAAAAAAAATAAACCCAAAGCATCCAAAGCAAAAATATTTCCTCGGACATATGAATGGAAACTCATGGAATAGCCATCATTAGTCATAGGCAAACTAAATTAAGCATATTTCTCTCAATACACGTGACATATTATGAGTTAAATTTTGACAACCACGTAAATTGCCATTTTATAAATCAGAAATCTTAGGCCGTATTCTTTTCCTGTTGTGTTCAGGTATATTGCTGTCTTCTAGAATACAGGTTGTATAAACAGAAATAGCTTCTTCTATTTGTCTAAGCTATGAAGTTCAAGGGAAGGGACCTCAAAGAGATCAGCCAAAGATTTCATTAATTGAGATTCACATACAGGCAGTTTGAACAACATGACAGTGAATTCTAATAGCTTATATAGCTGCTTCATTTTATGCTGGGAAACTTTTTCTTAAGTTCTTTCCTTCATTTATTCTTGATCAGATGCCCTCCATTTTCTAGGAACAGCCCTATTAATAGAAGATAGGAATCCAAGGAGGTGCAGATATATACCATAAGGTATAAGTAAGTCATACATAGCCCTTTATTTATTAAAACAACAACAACAACAACAACATTGATTGTCTATCAAGTGTCACATACTGCTCTGTGTGGTAGGGATAAAAGGATGAACAAGACAGATATTACAATGAGGAGAGATAAAGACAATAAAACAATAAATAAGATAGTTTCAGATTGCAATAAGTGATGTAAAGAAAATAAATTCATAGGACCAAGAGTCTGTAGGGTGTGGAAATTTCTTTGAAACAAGTGATAAAGGAGGGACTCTGAGAAGAAACTTTTTTAACTCAAATTAGAAACATAAAATAGTCTAGGACAAGAGGATCAGAGAATTCAGGCAGTGGAAATAGAGCCTTATAGATCAAACTTGGCTATAGGTTAAGTTTTTGTATGGTGAGGTGCACGGGGTGGACAGCCATACAAGATGAGATTGCAGAAATAGGGCTAAATATCGCAAAGCCATGGTAAGTAGTTTGGATTCTCTACTAAATGAGAATATGTAATTGGGTAATATTGGTGCTCAAATTCCCTGGGATCTGTATGACCATTTTGGGGCATATTTCAGCTTCAGTAAGTCTTTCTTCCAAGAGCTAGTGCCTGTCACTCTTTTTTGGAGGAATGCTTTTAGTGGCTGGAGTCTGACTTGCCCCTACTGCAGAGAAATATCTGAAATTTTATGTCTGTTACCCCCTAACCAATAATTAGGTAATTCATGGGTGCCGCTTCAAGCTGAGGAAATCCTGAGACTTAATATTCTCTCCAGAGTTTTTCTTTGAGATTAAATTGAAACGACCCTCTCTGGGATTTAGCCTGTGATCACGTCCTTGCCTGGATCTCTTCTTTTCTCTGTTTTGTTCTCCCAGTTTCTCCTGGGAACACTTTCTCATAGTTCCGCTGGGAATATTTTCTTATAAAATCACTTGCATACCAAAACTCATCCCACACTCTGTATCTGGGAAACTCAAACTCTGACAGTTGGAAGATTTGGGAGGAATCTATAAAGAAGGACAAAAACTGACTAATATTTCAAAAATATCACTGTGGCTGCTGTGCAAAGAAGACAGTGGAGGGTGGGGGAGGCCAGTGAAGGAGGGACAAAGGTAAGCAGGTTATTTCAATAATCTGAACTAGATAGCAAGCTATGAATTGCCTACACTAAAATACTCTAAAAAAAAAAAAAAAAGTATGCCCATTGAAGGGACTGTCATGCATGATGCATTGAGGTCTAAAAAAGAAAATGATAAATTCTATTTCCTTGTGTTAGTCTAGAAATAAAAAAAAAATGGCCTTCACTACTTTGTCAGTTGACAGAAGTGTACATACACTTTGAAATAAGTTTAAGGATGTGTTTAAGATTTTGGGTGGAGGAGGGGTGCCTGGGTGTCTCAGTGGGTTAAGTGCCCAACTCTTGGTTTTGGCTGAGGTCATAATCTCATGCATGGGGCTCCTGCTCAGTGCAGAGTCTGCTTGAGGTTCTCTCTCCTTCCCTCTCTGTTTCTACCCCATCTCTCTCTCTCTCAAATAAATAAATAAATAAATAAATAAAATAATAATTAAAAAAGATTTTGTATTGAGGAGATAGGTCATCAAAATTATTTAGAGAACACTGGTTTTAGACACCAGCCAACTTTATGGTCTCTATTAACATGTAGTCTATTCTTATAGAATGCTTTTCTTGTGTGTGTCTCTTGAGAAATGTCTTTGTCTTTAATCTTTCATTTTGAGGGATTTAATTATTTGAGTGTTTCTCTAGGTTGGCTATTATGAAGAATGAGACTATTCAATTTCTTCTGAAGAAATGCATAACTAGTAGTAGGGACAAGTCTGGTAATTCTCTATTATTTTCTGAGGATAAGAAAATTAAAAGTGCTCCAGATGCTTTAAGTGTAATTTTCCATCTACCATAAATTTACTTTAAAATGCTTTCTTCAAACAAGGTCAGGGCATTAGTGCTCATTAAGGACTATATACATGCACAGCTTGAGAATTCATCAGAAAACCAATCAGTTGTTTGAACTGAAAGAAATTCTATAAAAAATAGTGAACTTTTCCCCACTCACTCAGCAATCTACTGCCACCTTTTACATCAGATATCATTTTAAAATGTAGATTTTATTAATCAGGTATTGTCGAGCCAACAGATCAGGAGACAATTGCCATTGAATAGACAGTTTGTTACAGTTACCAAAAGGAGAGATGCTCCATGCTATGCAGGGCCACATGCAGAAAATACCAGCATCGGGCAGCAGGCTGAAGAAGCAGAAAGAAGATTTAACAATAGCCTTTTTTGTGATTTCTGCAGGAAAAGCAAGGCAAGACAGGTAAATACGTTTGAATTTGACAAATTTGGATAATTTCAGCAGGCTTGGGGGTATAAGGGCTGTCTCTAGGTGTCTGTTACCTGTCCCAGAAGTGATTAGGACAGGGAGGTAGTGACCTCCAATATAGGAGTCCTGTGAGAACTATACAAAAGAGATGATTTAGGATATAGTCCTCATTGGTTGATTTGCATGTGAAACAATACAGCCAAGTCCATCACTTTCTCTAGAAATTGTCTAGCCTCAAGAATGTCAGTCTCTCCTGTGTCAGCAAGGCCCCAATATGTCAAAAAATCAGAAAGTACAGAACATAAAAAGCATGATCCATGTAATCAAAAAGAACATATGTTTTTGTGATGGAATAAAAGAAGGAAAAGAGAAATAAGTGAGAGTGAAATAAAGAGGTAATTGGAGAGAAGGAACAGGAAAAACAGGAAAGGAAGAACGAAGAAGGTAAATATCATTTCATCTGACTAATTCTTAGGCTGGAATGATTTTAACATGATAGTCTAATAACAATTCTAAAAGTTACTTTAACTACTTTTATTATGTGGATTGACTCATTGAACAGTAAAGAAAAATGCAGCTGAATAGGTTTAAGACAACTGAATGACTGCATATTTCATAAAAATAACTCCATTGGAAATACAATGAATGTATTTCAACCTAAGTTTTTGCATAACATTTTTTTGTAAATTGCGTTCGCTTGAAGATTTATTCCTTAAATGAATAATGGAAATTTCTAGTAGTCAGAAACTGAGAACTTGACAGGTGTCTGAGAGAGAAGCTCGAGCTCTTATTTCTAATTAAATATGGAGAAATTATCAAATTATAAAAGCCATATATTTTCTTGCTGATTTTATTTTTTCCCTTTTCTTTCCTTGTTGGACCAAGACTTTGTACATTGATTACATTTAAGCATCATTTAATTATTATAAAGATTCTAGGTGTTACAGGCATCACATCTCCCTTTTGAGGTCTCCTTAAGCTTTGATTCCTTTTTTTAAAAAAAATTTATTTATCTACTATAGTCACAGAGAGAGAGAGAGGCAGAGACACAGGCAGAGGGAGAAGCAGACTCCATGCAGGGAGCCCGACGTGGGACTCGATCCCGGGTCTTCAGAATAGCACCCTGGGCCAAAGGCAGCCAAACCGCTGCGCCACCCAGGGATCCCAAGCTTTGACTCCTAATGAAACTTTTGCCACTACAAAAAACTTCCAGTATACTCACTTTCTCACATTTATTTCTCATCTGAAATCTCTAAATATTTTCCATATGATTGTGAGAATGAATATAAATCAGACCATATGCGACAATTGAATTTGGACCTATAATCTCTGTCGTAAATAGCCCAAGATACCAAATTGCAACCTCTGAAACAGACTAGGCAAGGCTTTGTGACGACAGCTCCCCCATTTTTTGTGTCTCAGGATCATCCAAAGGACGCCAAGTATGCTCCCCAAACCAACCACATAGCAACATAAAATGCCCCCACTTCTAGGTAGCCCTTGTCAGGTACATGCCAACAAGTTCCATTCACAACACAGCTTGAGCCTTTCTCTTTTCTTTTTTTCTTTTGTTCACTATAAAGCTTTTCTACTCTCCTCCCTGAGTCAAATCTGTGTTGAAGGTAAGTGATAGTGGCTGACTTCCTTGGGCAGCAAACTTTGAAATATTAGCCTCTACTTGTTCTCATTTGAATGGTGTTCATTTATTCCTATATGCTTTTTTCTTCTTTTCCTGAGACTGATATCCTTTCACTAGTTTTCCTTATGATAAATTTCCTTATCATAACTTTCCTTCCTGTCATAACTTTCCTTATGTTATTCAAGGAAGTGATGGCATCTTTCTTTAGTAATAGGTATCTTTTTTCTTAATTGAAGTATAATTGACGTATACCAGTTCCGGGTATATACTATATTGACTTGATATTTGTATATATTGCAAAATGATCACTATAATACATCTAATATCTATCATAATATATAGATACATTTTTTTTCTTGTGATGAGAAGTTTTAAGATTTACTCTTTTAGCAATTTTCAAATATACAATATAGTATTATTAACTCTAGTCACCATGCTCTATATTATATCCCCAGGACTTATCTATTTTATAACTGGAATTTTGTATCTTTTGACCCACTTCACTCATTAGGACCTCACTTCTGGCAATAACCAGTCTCTTTTCTGTGTCTATGAGCTTTTTGTTGTCATTGTTTTTTATATTCCACATACAAATGATATACAGCACTGGCCCTTGTTTGTCTGACTTATTTCACTTAAGATAATATCCTCAACCCCATCCGTATTTTGCAAATAGCAAGACTTCATTCTTTCTTTTTTTTTTTTTTTGACTTCATTCTTTCTTATGACTGAATAATAATTTCACTGTGTGTGTATCTGTGTAAAACACATTTTCTACACCCATTCATCCATCAATGGATACTTAAGTTATTCTCATACTTTGGCTATTATAAATGATGCTGCATTGAACATGGTGGTGCATATATTTTTTTGAGTTAGTGTTTTTGCTTTCTTTGGGTAAATACCCAGTAGTGGAATTAGTAAATGCTATGGTGATTCTATTTTTAGTTTTTTGAGGAACTGCCATATTGTTTTCCATAGTGGCTGCACCAATTTACAATCCCACTCACAGTGCGTGAGAAGTCAGTTTTCTCTACATCCTCACCAACACTCGTTATTTCTTGTCTATTTGATATTTCTTTGTCTCATTGTGGTTTTGATTTGCATTTCCTGATGATTAGTGATGTTGAGCATTTTTTCATGCACCTGTTGGCCATTGGTATGTCTTCTTCGCAAAATGTTTATTCAGATCCTCTGTCCATTTTTTAAATTGGGTTGTTTGTTATTAATTGCATATGTTTTGGATTTTAACCCCTTATCAAACACATTATTTATCACTATTTTCTCCCATTCAGTAGGTTGCCTTTTCATCCATCCATTGATGTATACCTTTGCTGTTCAGAGAAGCATTTTAGTTCTATGTAGTTCCACTTACTTATATTTATCTTAATTGCCTTTGCTTTTGGTACTAAATCCAAAAATTCATTGCTATGACCTATGGCAAGGAGTTTACTGCCTATGTTTTCTTCTATGTGTTTTATGGTTTAAGGTCTTATGCTTAAGTCTTTAATCTATTTTGAGTTAATTTTTGTGTATGGTTTATTAAGAAAGTGGTCCAGTTTCATTCTTTTGCATGTGACTGTCCAGGTTTCCCAACACCATTCATTGAAGAAACTGCCCTTTCCCAATGTATAGGTTTGTCAAAAATTACCAATTCTATATGCATGGGTGTTTTTCTGGGCTCTATATTCTGTTTCATTGGTCGATGCATCTGTTTTTATGTCAGTACCATACTGTTTTTATTATTATAACTGGGTAATATAGTTTGAAATCAGAGTCAATCCAACTCCATTCTTCTTTCTCAAAATTGCTGTGGGTATTTGGGGTCAGTAGTAGGTATCTTTTTTTTAATAGGATGATATCATATCAGGTAGGAGGAGCACAGGTCAAAATATGACCTGAGGTAGATGAATTTGTTTTCAAGACTCCTATACTTTTTACAATTATTTGTTTTTACCTGAATTCTAACATATGCTTTATAATTTTTAATCAATGGTAAAAACCTTTCCTTATCTTCTCTTCGAACCAAAATATTTCCAAAACCTTTTGGGGGTAGTAGAAATAATGTAGGATTATATATCAAAGATTCTGGAAAAAAATGGAGTTCTTCAACTAAAAATTTCTTTAACATCAGGCAATTTATTTAACTGCTCTGAGTTTCAGTATTTTAATCTGTCAATGATGCTAATATGGCCTTCTTTATATGATCAAATATAAAAAGCAATGCATGGAAATGTTTTATAAACAATCAAGTGATTCACATATATCTCCTCTTCTTTGATTTAAAAAAATTAGTTTTAGTAAAATAAATATAACAACATAAAATTTACTAACTTAACTTTTTAAAAATATACAGCTTAGTAGTGTCAAGTACACTCATACTGTTGTGCAGATAATCTCCAGAACTCTTATTATCTTGCAAAACTAAACTGTATGTTTATTAGGCAATAACTCCTATACTTCCTATATTTGTATATTAGTGTGTGATAAATCCTTAAGGTCAAAGGATGTTGTTTTGACTGTAGATTCAAAATTCACTTTGTAGGAAGATTTTGATGGGCATGGAATAACTTTATATTGATCCTTAAAATGTCGCAATTCCGGCTTTATTTGCCAGTTATTCCTTGTGACTATTATTGTCTCACATCTGTTCTCGTTCTGTTCCTCTAAAACCAAAATGACATTTCCAAAACTAAAATGAGATCATGGATCTTTTGGTGGCTTCCTGATATTCTGAGCGTAACACTAAAATCTTTAATACAGGCCTACCTAATTTTATGTGTTTTGTTGTGCTTTGCAAATATTGTATTTTTTAATAAATTGAAGTTATGTGGCAGCCCTGCATTAAGCAAATCTGTTAGCACCATTTTTCTAATAGTATTGCTCCTTCATGTCTCTGTGTCACATTTTGGTACTTCTCACAATATTTCAAAAATTCTTTTCCTGTTAGCCTTCTTGCTAGTTCATGGAAAGCATCATTTCTTTTTCTTTAGAGGGAAACAGACAAAATTTCAAACTTTTCTCTCTCTCTCTCTCTTTTTTAAAGATTTTATTTCTTTATTCATGAGAGACAGAGAGGCAGAGTCATAGGCAGAGGGAGAAGCTGGCTCCCTGTGAGGAGCCTGATGTGGGGCTTGATCCTGGATCCTGGGATCACTCCCTGAGCCGAAGGCAGGCAATCAACCACTGAGCCTCACCCAGGTACCCCTCAAACTTTTTCATTATTATTTTTATGATCTGTGTTGGTGATCTTAGATGTTACTATTTTAATTGCTTTGGGGTGCCATGAGCTGCACCCGTATAAAACAATAAACTTAATAAATGGGGTGTGTTCCTACAGTTCCACCAACTGCCATTCCCACATCTCTTTCATCCTCCTCAGGCCTTCCTATTCCCCAAGGCACAGCAATATTAAAATGAGACTAATTAATAATGCTACAGTCGCCCCTAAGTATTCAGGTGAAAGGAAGAGTCACATGTCTCTCACTCTAAATCAAAAGGTAGAGATGATTAGACTTAGTGAACAAGGCATGTTGAAAGCCAAGATATAACTGAAACCCCAGTCTTTTGTACAGATACCCAAGTTGCCGAATGCAAAGGAAAAGTTCTTAAAGGAAATGGAAAGTACTACGCTATTGAAAGTGATAAGAAAGTGAAACAGCCTTATTCTTGATATGGAAAAGTTTTAGTGGTCTGGACAGAAGATCAAGCCAGCCACAACATTCCCTCAAACCAAGTCTAATCCATGGCAAGGCCCTAACTTTCGTCAACTTTGTGGGGGCTCGGAAGATGCAGAAGCAAAGTATAAAGCAAAGGTCTTTTTTTTTTTTTTTTTTTAAGATTTCATTTATTCACACACGCACACACACACAGAGGCAAAGACACAGGCAGAGGGAGAAGCAGGCTCCATACAGGAGGCCCCACATGGGACTCGGTTCCGGGTCTCCAGGATCACACCCCAGGCTGCAGCAGGCACTAAACCGCTGCGCCAACAGGGTTGCCCTAAAGCAAAGCTTAAAGCTAGTAGAGGTTGGTTCATGAGGTTTAAGCAAAAAAAATCTAACTCCTCAACAAACAAATGTAAGGTGAAGCAGCTGCATGCTGATGTAGAAGCTGTAGCAAGTTACGCAAAAGATCTAGCTAAGTTAATTCATAAAAGTAGCTACACTAAACAACAGATTTTCAATGTAGACAAAACAGCCTTATAATGGAACATGATGCCATCTAGGATCTTTATATGTAGAGAGAAGTCAAAACCTGGTTTCAAAGCTTGAGGGGATTCTCAAAACTTTAACTTGACTCTTTCATTTGGGACTACAGAGGCTAGTGACCTTCAGTTGAAGCCGGTGCTAATTTACCTTTCCAAAAATCCTGGGGCCTTAAGAATTATGCTAAATTTACTCTGTCTGTGGTCTATAAGTGGAACAACAAAGCCTGGGTGATAGCATATCTCTTTACAGCATGTTTACTGAATGTTTTAAGGCCACTGTTGAGGCCTACTGCTCAGGAAAAAACAAAATTCTGTCAAAATATTACTACTCATTGACAATGCACCTAGTTACTCAAGAGCTCTGATGGAGATGTACAATGAGATTAATGTTGTTTCATGCCTATTTATACAACATCTATTCTGAAGCCCATATATCAAGGAGTAATTTTAACGTTCAAGTCTTATAATTTAAGAGATAAAACTATAATTCCACTAGATAGTGTGTCCTCTGAGGGATCTGGGCAAAGTAAATTGAAACCTTCAGAAAAGGATTTACTATTCTAGATGCCATTAAGAATATTCTTAATTCATGGGAAGTGGTTAAAATATCAAGATTAACAGGAGTTTGGAAAAAATTGATCCCAAGCCTCATGGATGATTTCGAGACATTAAAGATTTCAGTGACAAAACTAACTGGATATGCGGTGGAAATAGAAAAAGAACTAGAATTAGAAGTGGAGACGGAAGATGTGACTAAATTGCTGCAATTTCGTGACAAATCTTGAAGAGATGAAGAGTTGCTTCTAAGGATGAGCAAAGAAAGTGGTATCTTGAGGGGGAAACTACTGGTGAAGATGCTATGAAAATTATTGAAGTGACAACAAAGGACTTCTATTATTTCATAAACTTAATTGATAAAGTAGTGGCACGGTTTGGGGGACTGACTCTGATTTTCAAAGAAGTTCTTCTCTGGGTAGAAAACAGCATCATACTACAGATAAACCATTTGTTAAAGAAAGAGTTAATCAGTGTAGCTAGCTTACTGTTACCTTATTTCAAGAAGTCGCCTCAGTCACCGCAACCAATAGCAATCACTACGTTGATCATTTAGCAGCCGTCAACCTTAAGGCAAGATCCTCCACCAGCAAAGATTACAACTTGCTGAAAACTCAGCTGATGATGAGCGTTTCTTAGCAATAAGGTATTTTTTAAAATTAAGGTATATACATTGTGTTTTAGACATAATGCTATTATTTCATACTTAATAGGCTACAGTACAACTTAACTCTATATTTACTGAGGAGCTAAAAAATTCATTTGACTCACTTTATTGTGATATTTGCTTTATTGCTGTGGTCTAGGACCAAACCCCAATATCCCTGAGGTATACTTTCGGCCCTGTTAGATCTTGCAAGCTCTGATTCCAGACTATTTCTTTGGTTTCATATTATAGTAATATCTTTCATGTACTGATTAAGCCTCATAAACTTTTGGTTCCTGGAGGAGAGGTCATGCTTTTTTCACACATCCTTCTTTTGTACATATATATGCTGTGAAGGTTTTTGCCAGTCCCCTTCACGTAGGGACATTTCCAAAGAGCTGGAAAGAGGGTTTAGAATATTTCATGAGGTCACCTTGAAATCATTTTGTAACAACAACAACGACGACGACGACGACGACGACGACGACGACAAAACACTGTTCCATATGTCATTACGAATTAGGTCCCAAAAAGCTAATACAACTTCCATGGAATGAGATGTTATTGGAGGATAGAGAGACAATACAACCTATTACAAAGCTTACAAGTATCAAATGGCAAGAATGAGAATAACACCTAAAATGACTTTATATTTTAGCAGAGACCAATAACTCAGATTCTATCAGAACTGGAGTAAGCTATAAGTCAGTAATACTGTTCTAAAATACTTGTGATGTAGTTGATCAGCTGAGGAGAATTTTTAGTGCACAACAGAACAATGAACAATTGTTTTAACTGTCTCCCTTGTTTACAGACTTGACTTTTTCATGTTAATAAGTATCCCTGAAGCTAAGCCTTTAATATCATAGATAATACCATTTATTTTGTAATCCCTTTTCCTAAAGATCAAAGATAGCCAACCAAACCAAAACAAATGGTACTAAAATATTTCATAAAGTATAACACATAGGCCCAAATAGAGGTTTGCTATTACACCAACCCATGACATGGAAGACTTAAGTTCTTTTGAACAGCAAAAGAGAGAGTGGTATGACATATTAATACCATGAGAATGGTAAATTATTTCCTTATACTCTGGAAAACCAGCTGTTCCGAGACTTAGCAACAGTCTCAAAATAGAATGGAATCTGTGAAAATCTGGTCATTGTTGTCAACTATTTTCATGTTCTTTATTGTGATTTCCTTATATAAAATGTATCCACTCCAAAGAAATTATGTGCTACTTGTCAGAACAATTTAGAGTCATAGAGATAGAGACAGACAGAGAAAAAGAGAAATATTTTCTTCAGGCAACTGGCTGTAACTTTTTGATTTGTATTAGCTGACTTGGTTGCCAGTTACCATGGTAGTTAAACCACGCTCAAAATTTTGACAGATCCTGGAAAGTAAAAACAGATTCTCTAATTAAACATAAAAAAGATGAAACTGGTAGACTTTTAAGGACTTTAAACCTATAATTTATGTATTAATCCGCACCAATTAATGATTGACCTTTGAAATACTAAAGAAAGGAACTAGAGCTAATTTTTCTTCAGTAAGTTGTTTCAATTCTAGGATAGAGAAAAAGAGGACTAAATTGGGCAGGAAATGATAATATTTGAAATAGTTGTGATTTATTTTGGTCAGTTTGTTCTGAAGTATTGGGGGGTATAAAGTATGTACTTTTGAAGAATTAGCTTGTTTTTTTGTGATTTCCCACTCTGTCAAGAGGTTAGTAATTTCAAGGTTTTTTGACCTAAAAATCTACCATTAAAGATTTTGGTTTTGAAAGAATAACTGGGGGGATCCCTGGGTGGCTCAGCGGTTTGGCGCCTGCCTTTGGCCCAGGGCGCAATCCTGGAGTCCCGAGATCGAGTCCCCCGTCGGGCTCCCTGCATGGAGCCTGCTTCTCACTCCTCCTGTGTCTCTGCCAATCTCTCTCTCTCTCTCTCTCTTTCTCTCTCTCTCTATCATAAATAAATAAATATTAAAAAAAGAAAGAATAACTGGTTCAGAGGCCTAGTCCATGCTACTCATTATGGTCGACAAACCTTTCCCAGAAGCTCCAACCTGTCTTGCTAGATTTTACAATATACCTCCCCCTTTACACCTCAGAAACACCAAAGTGCTGATCATTTTCTGTTCATATCTTATGCTTCCTGAATCCAAATTTCTGTTTATAATCTTACCTGTGTTTGGGTTTCCCCATCATTGAAAATGAGATTGAAAACAGTATCAACAGCAAAAAAAAAAAAAAAAAAAAAAAACATTTTAAAACACAATAATGGTTTTATTACTCCTCACAATATCAAGAATATGGAGTAAAACCCAAACAAAATGAAACAATTTATGCTTTGTGTGATGCACAGAAACTAAAATTCTCTGAAATCTCTCCTAATTTGTAAAATGGCCATAATGTCATTAAATTTGATGGGCTATTTTAAGATTGAGATAAAGTATGTAAATCAAGTCTATTGTTTAGTATATTATAAAACTTGAAGTTTTATAAACTTGGAATGTCATAGTTTTTTCAATCCTGTGGCTTACCCAACAGCAAAGCAAATTGATTCTATTTCAAAATATATCTTTGAAGGGGCACCTGGATGGCTCAGTGGTTGAGCATTTGCCTTCAGCTTGGGGCATCATCCTAGAGTCCTGGGATCGAGTCCCACATGGGGGTCCCTGCATGGAGCCTGCTTCTCCCTCTGCCTATGTCTCTGCCTCTCTCTCTCTCTCTCTGTGCGTCTTGTGAATAAATGAATAAAATTTAAAAAAAAAACAATAACAAAACCCACAAAAAGTGTATCTTTGAAATGATTATTTCTCAATATCTTCCCCAACATTACTCTAGTCAAATGAACAATAAAATGAAAGTGACCCTAATTGTATGCTTTGCTCTTACCTTCTACATCCCTCTTCATAAAATCATTTAAAAGAATAAAGTTGGTTTACATTATTCCACTTGTTAAAGACCTGCAGTGATTTATTTCCGCTTTTAAAATAAAAAGGAGTCTACATTATTCCTTTCTAGACTGTATTATAGGGTTCTTAAGTTATGAAGTAATCTCAAAAACATACTGAAACAAAACACCCCTCAAACTCCAAACCAAAATAAAAAAAAAAAAAAAACAACCAAACAACAACCGAAACAACACCAACCTCTGGGCCTTTTCATTATCTATGAATGAAATATTCTATGCAGGTATTCCAGTGGCTTATTTCCTCATTTCAGTGAGGTCTTTACACAAATATTACCTCTATTTCTGTGAAGAATGTCATTGGAATTGGCACTTGGGTAGTAGTTTTGGATAATATGAGCTTTTTAACAGTATTGCTTCTTTTGATCTGTGAACATGGGATGTCCTTTCATTTGTTTGTGTTGTCTGATTATTTTCAAAAAATTCTTACAGTTTTTGTCATACCGATCTTTTTCTTCCCTTGGTTAAATTTATTCCTAAGTATTTGTTTTTGATGCTATTTCAAACAAAATGGTTTTCTTTATTTCTTTTTCAGATGTTTTATCATAAATATATAGAAATGCAACTGATTTCTGTATGTTGATTTTATATAATGCAACTTTATAAAATTCATTGATGAGATCCACCAGGTCTTGGTTGAGATTTTGGGATCTTCTATGTAAAAATCTTATCATCTGCAAAATGACAATTTCTCTTTCTTTTTTATTTAAATGGCTTTTGTTTCCTTGTCCCTATTCCTCTAACTGGGATTTCTAGTACTGTAGTGAATAAAATTGGTGAGAGTGGGAATTCTTGTCTTGTACCTGATCTTAAAGGAAAAGCTTTTAATTTTTTGCCATTGAATATACTGTAAGCTTGTTATATATGGCCTTTATTATGTTGAGGTATGTTCATTCTATACCCAAATTGTTCATGCTTTTTATCATGAAATGATGTTATATTTTCTAACATACTTTTCTGTATCTATTGAGATGATCATGTGATTTTTATCTTTTCACTGATGTGATGTGTCACATTTATTATTTGTATATGTACATCCTCTTTGCATCCCAGGGATAAATTCTATGCGGTCATGATCTGTAACCCTTTTAATGTGTGGGTTTGCGAATATTTTGAGAATTTTTCTGTCTATACTCATCTTAGATAGTGGTCTATAGTTTCCTTTTCTTATAGTGTCCTTATCTGTCTTTGTTATCAAGAAAGTGCTGGTCTGATAGAATGAGTTTGGAAGTATTCCATCTTTAATTTTGAGAGGAGTCTTCTTTTCTTTTCTTTTTTTTCTTTTCTTTCTTTTCTTGTTTTCTTTTCTTTTCTTTTCTTTTCTTCTTTCCTTCTTTCTTTCTTTCTTTCTCTTTCTTTCTTTCTTTCTTTCTCTTTTCTTTCTTTCTTTCTTTCTTTCTTTCTTTCTTTCTTTCTTCTTTCTTTCTTTCTTTCTTTCTCTTTTTCTCTTTCATTATTTATTCATGAAAGACACACAGAGAGGCAGAGGGAGAAGCAGGCTCTCTGTGGGAAGCCCAATGCAGGACTCCATCCCAAGACCCCAGGATCACACCCTGAGCCGAAGGCAGATGCTCAACCACTGAGCCACCCATGTGCCCTGTTAGTTCTTCTTTAAATGTTTGGTAGAATTCACCAGTGACGCTGTCCTAGAGTTCTGCGTTGGGAAGTTTCAATTAGTAATTCAATCACTTAACTTATTATTGGTCTGTTCAGAGTTACTTTTTATTCCTGATGCAATCTCAACACATTGTGGATTTCTAGGAATTTATGTAATGTATGTAGATTGTCTAATTTATTGGCATGTGATTATTCACAGTAGATTCTTACCATCCTATATATCTCTGCAGCATGAGTTGAAATTTCTCCTCTTTCATTTCTAATCTTATGTATTTGAGTCTTCTCTCTTTAGCAAAAGGTTTGTTAAGTTTACCTTTTTGAAAAACCAGCCCACAGTTTTTTTCTTGTCTCTATTTCCATTCAGAACTTTATTTTTCCTTATTTCTTCTAACTTTGGACTTAAATTGTTCTTTCCCCCCTAGTTCTTTGAGGAACAAACTTAGGGAATTAATTTGAGATCTTTTAAATTTCATAATGTGTATATTTTCAGCTTAAATTTTTCTCTCAGAACTCTTTTTGCATCACTACATGGGTTTTAGTATGTTGTGGTTCCATTTTCATTTATTTTGAGACATTTAAAAAAAGATTTTAAAAAATGTATTCATTTGACAGAGATAGAGCACAAGCAAGGGGAGCAGCAGATGGAGGGAGAAGCAGACTCCTGGCTGGGCAGGGAGCCCAAAGCGGGGCTCGATCCCTTGACCCTGGGATTATGACCCGAGCTGAAAGCAGATGCTTAGCTGACTGAGCCACCCAGTACCTCCAATTTTGAGACATTTAAATTAAAAAAAAGTATTTGACCCATTTGATCTTCAGATGTGTGTTCAGTTTTCACTATTTGTAGATTTTCCAACTTTCCTCTTGTTCCTTCCTAGTTTCATACTATCATGTTCATTGTTTTATTGGTATGATTTTAATATTATTAAATTTACTAAGACTTTTTTGTGTCCTGTCATATCATCTATTTTGTTTGTACTTAAGAAAAATGTGTATTCAATTACCGTTGCATGGAATATTCTGTTCTGTAAATGTTTAAGTCCATTTGGTCTAAAGTATGGTTCAATTCCAAAGTTTCCTTGTTCATCTGTTGGAAGATCTATCCATTGCTGAAAGTGGTTTTGGGGCTCCCTCTTATTGTTGTTGTCTATTTTCCCCTCAGATCTGTTAGTGTTTGCTTAACATATTTAGGTGCTCCGATGTTGTGTGCATGCATATCCTGATGTATTGATGCCTTTATCATTATATAATGACCTTCTTTGTTTCTTGTTACCATTTTTGGTGTAAAGTCTATTTTGCTTAAGTATGACTATTTTCTTTTGACTGCATTTGCATAGAATATCTTCTATCCCTTTACTTAGAGACTGTGTTTTTATTTTTTAAGCTGAAATGAATCTCTTGCAGATAGCATATAATTGGGTCCTTTTTAAAAAATAAATCATTTTGCTACTCTGTGCCTTTTAAATGGTGAATTCAATCCATTTACATTAGAATGACAACTATATGTAAGGACTTAATAATGCCATCTTATTAATTACTTTCTGATTATTTTGAATTCCCACTGTTTCTTTTTCCTTCTGCCTACTTTTGTAAATTGGTTATTTTTGGTGGTGGTATGTTTTATTTCCAGTTTCTTTGTCTTTTGTGGCTCTACAATCAGGCTTTTTTTTTTTTTTTTTTTTTTTTTTGTGGTTACCTTGTGGATTACATAAAACATCTTAGAGATAAAACAGTCCATTTTAAGCTGATAGCAACATATCTTCAGATACTTATAAAGATGCCACCCTTTTACTTCTCCCTTTTATATTATTGATGTTACAATTTAACTATTTTAGCCATGCATTCATTAACAATTTAGACTAGCTATAGTTTTTTTTTTATTACTCTTTAACTTATATAATGTTGGTGATTGATTAACACCCCATCCTAATATAGACTTATAGATTTTTGACTTTCTATTCACTTTACCAGGGTATTGTGCACTTTCATATATTTAGGTGTCAGTGATTTGTGTCTTTTCGCTTCAGCCTAAAGATCTTCTTTCAACATTTCTTGCAAGGCAAGTCCCATGGTAGCAATTTTTTCTTTTGTTGGTGGGAATAATTGAGAAGGTGTGACCGTTGCTTAACTTGTGAGCTGGACCTGGGCAATTGGAGGCTCTTTACCTTCCCTGTCCTTAGAAATTATGCTCTGCCCTCTGTTCCCACAGGGGGATCCATTTTTCAAGGACATAGCCTTGAGAGAACATTATGTTTTGAGCCCCTCTGGATGGTGTATGTAACTGAACCCAGTTAAAACTTCTATGTAACTGAACCCAGTTAAAACTTCTATGTAATATTAAAAGATTCTGGTAGGCGGGTGTGCAGATCTACTCATCTTGCAACCACCTAAGACAATACTTATAAGTTTCCTTGCTTACTAAATCTGTCACCTATGAATCAAAAGTGGCCTGCCTCTTTCTTCAGTCTCTCCCTGCCTTCTGTGTACAGGAACCAGATCACGAAACAACCTCTTTCAACATTTTGAATATGTCATTCCAGTTTTTCCTGGATGATAAGGTTTCTACTGAGAAATCTGCTGAAAGCCTAATTAGTTTTTTTTTTTTTTTTGTAGGTTACTTTTTTTTCTTCCCCTGGCTGCCTTTAAGATTCTGTCTTTATCATTGATTTTTAAATAGTTTCATTATAATGTTTCTTGGGGAAGCATTTATTATTTCTTTAAGTAAACTGTGTCTCCTCCCTCTCTTCTTCTAAAATCCCAATTACTCTAATATTTGCCTTTCTGACTGAATCTGATAGTTCTCATAGGCTGTTTTCACTTTTAAACAATCTTAGTTCCTTTCTTCTTTTAACTGAATTCTTTATTCCTATCCTTCAAGTCACTTAATGTCTCTTCCATCTGGTCTGTCTTGGTACAGATGCACTCTTTTGCATTCTGTGTCTCGTTCATTGAATTTTTCTGCTCCAGAATCTTTTGGGCTTTTTTTAAAAAATCATTTCAGCCTCTTTGATAATGAATGGTTTCTATTATCTATTAGTTTATTCCTGATTTCATTGTTTTCTGAGTTTTCTTGTAGCTTTTTGAATTTTTTTTCACCACCAGTATTTTGAATTCTTTATCAGTTAGTTTGTGATATTCTCTGCCACTGAGTGCCTTTGTTAGAGAATTATCATATTCTTTGTGTGATACTATATTTTCTTGATTTTTACATATTGTTTGTTGCTATGTGCTTCTGCTTTTGTATTTGAAGCAGCAGATACCTTCTTAACTAAACTTTTGGTTCTTATATTCATCAGGCTGGCTATTAGAATCCCTTCCTTTGTATTCCAGAAGGTAATGCTATAGCTCAGTTTTGTGGCTTCTTCCTTGCTTGATGATCTTTGCCTGTTTTTGGAACAAGCTCCCTGGCTCCTAGTATCCCTCTCCTGGGTGCACTAGATACAATATATAAGGAACTGTCCCCAGAGTGTATAGGGTTTAGTACTTGGAGCTTTGGGGGTGTCAGTAGACCCATTGGGGAGATCTTCTAGTGGGGTACTCCTGGAGATTTGTGGGCAGACTTCCTGTTGAGGTCCTGAAGCAGACAGCAAGAACTGGGTTCTTTTAATGTCCCTTTATACTCTTATCTACTTCTTTCTCTTTTTTCTTCTTTCCCCCAATCATGGCAGTTGCTCCTCAGAAATTAAGGTGCTACTAAAGAGAAATGGGCTTTCCAGCCACAGTCCACACAACTTGAGAAGCTACACAGTCACTTACTACCTTACTTTCCACCTCCTCCATGAGAAAGGTCTCTACTTTCCACCTCCTCTGTGGGAGAGGTTGTCACTGCCTGCCAAAAAGCTTAGTCTTTGGAATGTCAGCCTGGGATGAGGGTGGCTCTGGTGAGTTCTTCCCTGTCCTCTGTATCCAGACTCTTCTTTCCTCACTCCAGTGGCATGCTATAATCTCCCACCAGGCAACCAGGACTTCTACAATTTATTTTTTACGTATGTGTACTTGGCCAGTTTTTTTCTCTCATTGCTGCAAGTAGGGGTGAGGCAGGTTTGTCAACCCTCTTGGATCCACAGCCCTTACTGAGGTCTTGTTTATTTTCAGATGCACAGGTGAGCAAGAATATTTTGAGTCCCTTAGTGTAAGGTGCTGAGGCACTTTTGCTCAGTTATGGATGTAATTGTTAAAAAAATAAAGGGGAGGAGAGAGGAAAAAAGAAATGACTTATGCTTCCATGATGCTGATGTCGCTCCTCCTGAAGTACCATGTTTAACAGTCTCACTTGGGTTATGCTGGCACCACTCTTTTGGCTTGGTGAATTCTGCAAGACCGAAAGCAGGATTATGAAAAATCCTGAATTCCAAGCCAGAGATTTAGTTCCATTTCAGTTGCCTATCCTGAATTATTGGTATAAAAAAGAGGATTCTAAATAGCAAAAAAACAAAAAGCCAAGAAAACAGATACTGTGATCTCTTATTGAGGGATGAGGTCTAAAGATCTTAACTGGGGTTTGACTTCAGAGCAATGTTTTGTTTGGTTCTGGGTTTGTGGGTAGGCTAGTAGATGGGTGTTTAAGTTGACAGTAGAGTGAGTATTTAAAATAAAGAAGTTGAAGAAAAAGAGTGTTCAGGTCATGTTAAAAATGAGAAACGTGGGAACACCTGGGTGGCTCAGTGGTTGAGCATCTGCCTTTGATTCCAAGTGTGATCCCGGGGTCCTGGGATTGAATCCCACATTAGGCTCCCCTTGAGGAGCCTGCTTCTCCCTCTGCCTATGTGTCTGCCTTTCTCTGTGTGTCTCTCATGAATAAATAAATAAAACCTTAAAAAAGAGAGACACATAAAACAAATGAACACAAAGTTTAAAGGAACAAAAATAACAATAATAAGACAAACATTCATGCTCAAAGCAGCAGGATCAACATTATCTGCTTAAGTATTTGAGAAGGAAAGAAATCCACAACACAAAGACAGTTATTTTATGATAATATATGGAAGTCCATACCGAAGATATTAGTGTTCAGTATAACTGAATGACATACCAAAACATGTAAATAAAAACAATTAAAAATACAAAAAAAGAAATGACAGATATACAATAGCAGTAGGAGCTTGACTACCACCATTCCTGCAACATAAAAAAAGCGCACAAGAAAAAAATCATACTTTTAAATATCTTGTAGTCTTTAGTTAAGTGTGACGTGGCTGTCTGAAATGGAAGTTATTCTACCGCAATTTTATATGGGTTCCACACTCTTATCAACACTTGTTATGGTCTACCTTTAATTTTAGGCCTTTGGGAATGTGTAGGAGTATTACAATGAGGTTTATAAGTTTTATTTTGCATTTCTTTCATGACTGATGGCACTGAACACATGTCATATGATTATTAGCTATTTGGGTATATTCTTTTTTAAAATTTTTGTTCAAGTATTTCATCCATTTTTAATGTAGGCTTTCCTTTTCTTACTGATTTGTAAGAGTTCTGTAGGTATTTCATCTGTGGTAATTTGGAAAAAAACCATACACATTGAAGGAACCAGAAGGAAAGTAGACAACAATAGAGAAAGCAGGAGAGAACTTTAGAATCTAAAGAAAATAATCAATGTGAGAGGATGGAGAATGAGATGTTCACTCATAAAATAACTATACACTGTTATAAAAGAGAATTAGTACAGGAAAGAACAATTTGGGAAAAAAGTAATAGTGAAGACATTTAGTAGTGGTTTTGAAAGAAAAAAATCACAGAAAATGTAATTAAAATGCAATAGAAGAAATATAAATAAATGCAAGAAAAGATAGAAAAATTAAATGATCAATTCAGGATATTAGAGATTCAAATTTTAAGAGTTCTAGAAAATGAGATCATGGAAAATGGGAAAACATTTTGAATTGTAGAAAGTAGAGCCTGGGGAGAAGATTCTGAAAGTTTTCAGGAAGAAAAAAACCAACAACAAACTGGTTCATACAAATGATCATGAACCTGATACTAGAAATTCTCAGTTGTTATAGCTGGAAATTAGAAATACAGAAAGCATCACTTCTACAATTCTGGGAAAAATATAATTTAACCAAAATATCAATATTTCCATAGTGGAAGATGTAAATATTAACTAACAAACAAATTTTATTTATATTTATATAGATATTTATATATGCATATTTGAAGAAAGCAAAGAGGAGGACTGAGGGAGTGTTTGTAAGGAAGCTAATTAGCTTCTATCATAAAGGAAGCAAATGAAGTTTTAAAATTGAGTAATTCTCAACATCAGCATATTGGTTAGATTGTGGAAATATCAGGCAATAAAAACAGCTGAGTTGTTGAATTGAATAGGGCTAACACAGTATGGATTTAGAGCCCTAAATTTCACTAAAAATAATTTGGATCTGTATATATATATTTGATGGAAAAATCACCAATAGGAAAATATTTACTGGAGCTTTCGTGTAGGCAAGTCTCATTAACTTAGATATTTGAATACTTTTTGTACCTGAATATAATTAGTACTTATATAAAAAGTGATCGGTACTAGTGATTAAGACTGACGAAATTGCAGTGATTGATGGGTATATTAATATTGGGAACATCGTTCAGGTTAATGTACTTTTGCAATACTTAAGGGAATTGGAAAAAATGAAGAAAGTGAATAATTGAGGTCATTTCTCATATAAATCTGGAAGACTGCAGAACTCACATAAGTGGAAAGATTCTTTTGAGTTTGCTGATGCAAGCCAAGAGATCTCCCTACTAATTATTAGAAATAAGAGAGATTGTGTGGAGATAATATAACGATTTATGGGCTTTCCTAATAATTTGGCAGAAACATGACCAAAATGCAGAAATACTCATTTACAGTTATTGGACGAAATGAGATTTGGTCATTTTTGATATCAAGGAGTTAAATAAACTTCAAGACTTCTCAGAAAATATCTTATGTTTGATATGTATCCCTGAGTTATCCCATGACAAAGAAAAGCATTAATTTTAGTAGAGAAATAACCGTTTTGTCTTTTTTTCAGCTCAATAAATTTTGTTCAGTAAGTTAGATCCTTAAGTATGTGCTTATGTACTATGCATCAAATAGTTCCTTATGCAATGTAAACAATAACATTCTTCATTCTTTTTTCTCCTCTTCCTTATTATTAGTCATGATATTGGGCACTTACTGCAAGTGTTTTAAAATACACTTGTAAATATCCTCGACTCAGGGAGTTTCAGGAATATTCTACTATGAAGAAATTTATATTAACAGATATAAAATAAATTGCTCAATATCATAACACTAGCAAATGGAAAAAATAGAGCAAATGCAATTCATTTCTATTACATCATGCTGTATCATTTTAAACATATATTTTTTCATTCAACAAGTGTTCATTGAATATCTAGTGTCTGTCTTGCTCTCTTCTTGACAGTGAAGGAGAAAAAATGCACTCCCTTTCTTTATGATTCTTATAATTTAGTGGAGGCAGTATTTGCATAAACACATATTTTGGGAAGCATGGAAATTTGGCTTTGGCCTTAATATTCCTTTTTGGGAATTCTGTACAAGTTGAGAAAATGTATTAAGAGTAGAATACCACTACAAAATACCATGAGGGAGAAAGATTCCAAAAATCTATGATAAATCATTTTCAATTCTGATACAAAAGAGAGCAAGAGGAAAATTTAAGTTAGAGAAAAAATGATATACTATAAAGCATATTTTGTTTTCACTTCTTAAACTTCAAAAGTTTTCACAAATTATATAGAAATAAATAATTTTTTTTGATGATTTCAAGTCCATAGAGGCAAAAATTTTGAACAGAGTCTTATTGAACTGGCTTATTTTTGTCGATGATTATCAAAGAATTTTTGATTTAGCCCAAGCTAGAATTCTAAGCAAAGAATTCTATCTTTAAAGCTAGAACAGAAACACTAGTTCTTGACATACATTCTGCAGCATATACCAACTAAAAAGTTAGAAATATTACTGAATTGGTATTTTTCTTATTTTCAAAATGACAAATTTAAATATAAAGATACAACCATACATTTGTTTTAAGTTTAAGTCTGAGTTGTGAAACATTTAATCCTTCTTTACTTGTTGAAAAACTTCTAGATCTCACATAGCTAACAACCAAATGAATCTGATGGATAAACTATTTATGGAATGGAAAATCAGTAAAGCAAATGTCATATAACTGTGACTGACAATGAAATAAATGTGGTGAAGGCTAGGAGTGACATATAAATAAGAAGATGATGGGTAGTGGGTTTTTTTTTTCCACGTTCCTCAGTTATATTTTAGAAGAGTAATTATAACACATTTTTATGTAACAAAATTACTGCCCTTAAGCAGGAAAATAGTTATCACTCTACTTAATTCAGAAACATTTACAAGATATAAAATAAATGATGGAATTGCTTTGTCAGATATCAGATGTTCAAACAAGATGGAATAGAGGCTATTACATTTTTTAAAAGATTGAATTAAAGATTTAACACTATACTCTGCCAATAACAATGCCAACTTTCAAGACAGCTTGCTTATAGAGAACATAGTTTATTTGTTAGAATATGCTAAAGAAGTAACCAAGTGAGTGTGACTTGAGAGCAAAAGTATTTCATGCATTCTGTCTTCTATAAGGAGTCTCCCAACATTTTGCTTCACAGAACATGCTAAATTAGCGTGCATGGAATGAAAGCTGAGATGTATGTGGGAATTTGGAGATTTGTTATATTGAAACCAATTAAATTTCTCCATTGCTATATTTTTAGATCCAACATTAAAAGAAATTTTATCTCAGGCAGTAAATGTAAAACAACAACTAAGCAAAAATATTCCTGATAAGATAATATGTGAAGGCATTTATAAGTCTTCTGAAAATAGACAGCATCTTCTTGAAGCTGTGCAAACAACTCCAATCTGAGAAACTGATTTGAGGAAATAACAGGAATCGAAGAGCTGATAAATCTCTCCCTAGATGAAAAACTTTCATAGTTAGTGCAAAACATGACCATCAGCAGTAGCCTACATTGACAGAATGTATTTCCAAACAATTGCACACCTACGAACCACATTGAAAGTTAGCGGAGTTGTTTTCCAAATTAAATTTTCAAACCATTAAAATTGACATCTATATTATTAGTAGTAAACTTAACAGTAAACCTGTTAGGAAACTTTGAAAATTTTTTCTTCAACTCCCAAAAGTTCATTCTATGATGGCATTAGTTGGCCTACCCTAAATACTGATTTTAATGTTCAATATTTGGCATTCAACCAAAGAGTGTATTGAGGGCACATCTATAATTACAATACGATATAATAACCTTGCGTTAATGTTTTTATTACAAAAATTATTAACTAACAGAATAGGTAGTGGATTCTCTAGTAGGACATCAAGAAAAGCTTTATACAAGTGTTTTGAGTAAGTTTGCCAAACAATTACTTTTATAATGGTATTAAGAAAGAAACAAAGAATGATAACCAATCTGACATAAAATTAAGTTATTACAGTTATATATACAACTGTAATAAAACTGTGTTCTTTTTGGATAGTATCATTATGTCTTCTATGTTGTTTGTACAACCAATCAAATATGCATCATAAAAATGTGCATATTTAGTGTAATATATATAATATATTGCATTTGACTATTTACATGAATGTTTGGTCTTACCTTTAAAGGAAACAGAACAGTTTTATTTATGCCTATTGTGAATCACCAAAGATTATACATTTAACTCCATATTCCAGAAAATATTAAGAGTTTTATCTCTCTCTCTCTCTTTCTCTTTTCTTAGGCTCAAATACGTTTGTTTCTCTTGTGATCCTTGGAGTTTGTGGGTGTTTTCAAGGTCTACAAATTAAAACTAGGTAAGATAATACTATTATAGCTTCTCTTTATTAAGTTAAAGGAGAAATTTCTGTTTGTTTTACTCAGTAGGCAGGGAGAGTAGAATAAGGGAGGGAAAAAAAGGAACAGAGGAGTATAATAGTTACTAGCTGACCTTCAGTTCTAATCACAGAGTCCTCTCTTGTGTGAAAACAGGCAGAGAGAAGCCAGGAAGCAGCATCCTATACCCCATTGAGAGAAGCCAACTGAGCTTCTGCTCTTGACCAGTGCAGGGAAAAGTTCAGGCAATACTAGTACTGGTGAAACAATGTAGAGGTCCATAATGTGATTCACTATGTCAAGTGAATGTACTGTGCTCACTAGGAGAAAACTTGCATAGATATAACCAGTTTTTCAGTGTGAGCATTAGTTTTTGTAATTTTTATTTATTTTTTTAAATTTCAAGTATAATTAACATATATTATTATATGTTTCAGGTGTACAATAAAATGATTCAACAATTCTATACAGTACTCAGTGCACATCACAAATATACTCTTTTTTCAGTTTATTGATTAAAGTTTTAATTCCAGTTAGTTAATACACACTGTTTTATTAGTTTCAGGTGTAAAATATAGCGATTCAACATTTCCATACATCACCCTGTGCTCATCATGACAAATGTACTCCTTAATTCCCATCGCCTGTTTAACCCATCACCACACCCCTTTCCTCTCTGGTAACCATCAGTTCTCTATAAATAAGTCTGACTCTTGATTTGTGTCTCTCTCATTCTTTTGTTCCCCCCTTTGCTTCTTTGTTTCTTAAATTCCACGTATGAGGGAAATCATATGGTATTTGTCTTTCTCTGACTGGTTTATTACATTTAGCATTATGTCCTTGTGAGTGTATTTTTTACTTTGTACAAAAAGTATTCTTTTTTATGGTTGGAAAATATCCCACTATACCCCATCTTCTTTATCCATTCATCGGTCAATGGACATTTAGGCTGCTTCCTTATCTTAGCTATTGTAGATAATACAGGGCTCCATGTAACCCTTTGAATTAGTGATTTTCTATTCCTTGAGTAAATTCCCAGTAGTGCAATTCCTGGATCATAGGGTAGTTATATTTTTAACTTTTTGAGGAACTTCCCCATACTGTTTTCAAGAGTGGCTGCACCAGTTTGCATTCCTACCAACAGTGCATGAGCATTCCTTTTTCTCCTCATCCATGCCAACACCTGTTATTTCTTGTGTTGTTGATGTTAGCCATTTTGATAGATGTGAGGTGATATCTCATTGCAGTTTTGATTTTCATTTTCCTAAAGGTAAGTAAGTGCTATTGAGCATCTTTTCTTTGTTTTTTTAATAATAAATTTATTTTTATTGGTGTTCAATTTAGCAAAATACAGAATAACACCCAGTACTCATCCCCTCAATTGCCCCCGCAGTGCCCATCACCCATTCACCCCCACCCCCCGCCCTCCTCCCCTTCCACCACCCCTAGTTCATTTCCCAGAGTTAGGAGTCTTTACGTTCTGTCTCCCTTTCTGATATTCCCCACACATTTCCTCTCCCTTCCCTTATATTCCCTTTCACTATTATTTATATTCCCCAAATGAATGAGACCATATAATGTTTGTCCTTCTTCACTCAGATTGACGTACTTCACTCAGCATAATACCCTCCAGTTCCATCCATGTCGAAGCAAATGGTGGGTATTTGTCGTTTCTAATGGCTGAGGAATATTCCATTGTATACATAGACCACATCTTCTTTATCCATCATCTTTCGATGGACACCGAGGCTCCTTCCACAGTTTGGCTATTGCAGCCATTGCTGCTAGAAACATCGGGGTGCAGGTGTCCCGGCGTTTCATTGCATCTGTATCTTTGGGGTAAATCCCCAACAGTGCAATTGCTGGGTCGTAGGGCAGGTCTATTTTTAATTCTTTGAGGAACCTCCACACAGTTTTCCAGAGTGGCTGCACCAGTTCACATTCCCACCAACAGTGTAAGAGGGTTCCCTTTTCTCCGCATCCTCTCCAACATTTGTGGTTTCCTGCCTTGTTAATTTTCCCCATTCTCACTGGTGTGAGGTGATATCTCATTGTGGTTTTGATTTGTATTTCCCTGATGGCAAGTGATGCAGAGCATTTTCTCATGTGCATGTTGGCCATGTCCATGTCTTCCTCTGTGAGATTTCTCTTCATGTCTTTTGCCCATTTCATGATTGGATTGTTTGTTTCTTTGGTGTTGAGTTTAATAAGTTCTTTTTAGATCTTGGAAACTAGCCCTTTATCTGATACGTCATTTGCAAATCTCTTCCCCCATTCTGTAGGTTGTCTTTGAGTTTTGTTGACTGTATCCTTTGCTGTGCAAAAGCTTCTTATCTTGATGAAGTCCCAATAGTTCATTTTTGCTTTTGTTTCTTTTGCCTTCGTGGATGTATCTTGCAAGAAGTTACTGTGGCCGAGTTCAAAAAGGGTGTTGCCTGTGTTCTCCTCTAGGATTTTGATGGAATCTTGTCTCACATTTAGATCTTTCATCCATTTTGAGTTTATCTTTGTGTATGGTGCAAGAGAGTGGTCTAGTTTCATTCTTCTGCATGTGGATGTCCAATTTTCCCAGCACCATTTATTAAAGAGACTGTCTTTCTTCCAATGGATAGTCTTTCCTCCTTTATCGAACATTAGTTGACCATACAGTTCAGGGTCCACTTTTGGGTTCTCTATTCTGTTGAGCATCTTTTCATGTGTCTGTTGGCCACCTGGATGTTTTCTTTAGAGAAATGTCTGTTCATGACTCTGCACATTTTTAATTTTTATTTATTTTTCCTTTTTATTTATATTCAATAGATCAACTTATAGTACATCATTAGTTTTATTTATTTATTTATTTATTTTATTTATTTATTTATGATAGTCACACACAGAGAGAGAGAGAGAGAGAGAGAGAGAGAGAGAGAGAGAGAGACATAGGCAGAGGGAGAAGCAGGCTCCATGCACCAGGAGCCCGATGTGGGATTCGATCCCGGGTCTCCAGGATCGCACCCTGGGCCAAAGGCAGGTGCCAAACCACTGCGCCACCCAGGAATCCCCTACATCATTAGTTTTAGAAATAGTGTTCTGCACATGTTTTAATTGGATTACTCATTTTGGGGGTGTTGAATTTTATAAATTATGTATTTTGGATACTAACCGTTTATAGGCTATGTCATTTATAAATATCTTCTCCCATTCCATAGAATTTGTTGGTTGTTTCAATTTTGTTGATTGTTTCCCTCCTTGTGCAAAAGCTATTTTGATGAAGTTTCGATAGTTTATTTTGGCTTTTGCTTCCCTTGCTTCAGGAGATGTATCTAGAATGAATTTAGTACAGCTGGTGTCAAAGAAGTTACTGCTTCTGTTCTCTTTTAGGACTTTTATGGCTTTAAGTATCACATTTAGGTCTTTAATCCATTTTGAGTTTATTTTTGTGTATGATGTAAGAAAGTGGTCTAGTTTCACTCTTTTGCATGTTGCTGTCCAGTTTTCCCAACTTCATTTGTTGAAGAAATGGTCTCCTATTGGATATGCTTTCCTGCTTTGTTGAAGATTGGCCATATGACTCTGGGTATATTTTGTGATTTTCTATTCTGTCCTATTGATCTGTGTGTCTATTTTTTTGCCAGAACCATACTGTTTGATTACTACCACTTTGTAATATAATTTGAAGTCCAGGATTGTGATGCTTCCAGTTTTGTTCTTCAAGATTGGTTTGTCTATTTGGGGTGTTTTGTGGTTCCATACAAATTTAAGATTGTTCCTTCTAGTTCTGTGAAAAAGTCTGTTGGTATTTTTTGATAGGGATTCCATTAAATCTGTAGATTGCTTAGGGTTGTATAGACGTTTTAACAATATCTGTTCTTCCAGTCTATGAGCATGGAATGCCTTTCCATTTGTTTATGTTAACTTCAATTTCTTTCATCAAGGTTTTATAGTTTTCATAAAGGTCTTTCACTTCTGTGGTTAGGTATATTCCTAGGTATCTTGCTATTTTGGGAGCAATTATAAATGAGATTGTTTTCTTAATTTCTCTTTATGCTGCTTCATTATTGGTGTATAGAAATGCAACAGATTTCTGTACATTGCTTTTGTATCCTGCTACTTTACAAAATTCATTTATCAGGTCTAGCAGTTTTTTTTGGTGATATCTTTATGATTTTCTACATATAGTTTCACATCATTTGCAAATAGTGAAAGTCTTACTTTTTCTTACTGATTTGAGTGCTTTTTTTTTTTTTTCATTGCCTAATTTCTGTGGCTAGGACTTTAGTTCAACATTGAATAATATTGATGAAATTGGACATGCTTGTCTTATTCCTGACCTTAGGGGAGAAGCTCTCAGTTTTTTCCCATTAAGGATGTTACCTGTGGGTTTTTCGTATATGGACTTCAGTATGTTGAGGTTCATTACCTCTAAAGCTATTTTGTTGAGTTTTTTTCTTTTTTTCTTTTTTTTTTAAATCATGAATGCTTTGATTGATGCTTTGTCAAATGCTTTTTCAGCATTTATTGAAATGATCTTTTTTTTTCATTGTTTCTCTTATTGACATGATGTATCATGTTGATTGATTTGTGAATGTTGAACTACTCTTGCAATTCAGGTTTAGGAGAGGGGCAGAAGGAGAGGAGAGAAAATAATCCTAAGCAAGCTTGATGTTTAGCTCATTGCAGAGTCTGACAGATGGCTTGATTTTACAGCCCTGAGATCATGACCTGAGCCATTCAAAGTGTCTTTTTAAACATGTTTAGTGTTCACAAACTCCTTTAGATTTTGCTTGTCTTGGAAACTCCTTTTCCTATTCTGAATGACAGCCTTTATATGTATATGTATTTTTGGCTGCATATTTTTTCCCATTTAGCAATGGGAAAGGAAACTCCTTTTCCTATTCTGAATGACAGCCTTTATATGTATATGTATTTTTGGCTGCATATTTTTCCCATTTAGTAATGAATATATGATGCCACTCTCTTCTGGCCTTCAAAGTTTCTGTGGCAGGTCTGCTGCTAACCTTATATGTCTACCTGTGTAGGTTAAGGACCTTTTGTCAATAGCTGCTTACAGAATTCTCTATCATTGTATTTTGCAGGTTTCACTATTAAACCTGGTGCTGAACTGTTTTTGTTGATTTTGAGGGGAATTTTCGGTGCCTTCTGGACTGAAATACCTGTTTCCTTCTCCATATCAGGGAAATTCTCAGCTATAAATCCTTCAAATGAACCGTCTGCCCTTTTATCCCTCCACTCTTCTTCTGGGACTCTTATAATATAAATATTATTACACTTTATGGAGTTGCTGAGTTTCTGAAGTCTGCATTTGTGATCTGATAGTTTTCTTTCCCTCTTCTTTTCAGCTTCATTATTTTTTATAATTTTATCTTCTATATCACCTATTTGTTCTTCTGCTTCTTTCATCCTTGTGATGACATCCAGTTGGTTTTGCATCTCAGTTATAGCATTTTAGTCAGCCTGACTAATATTTAGGTCTTTTATCTCTGTATCAAGGGTTTCTTTGGTGTGTTCCATGCTTCATTCAAGCCTAGCTAATATTTTTTTGACTGTTGCTCTGAATTCTTGTTCAGATACATTGCTTACATCTGGCTGTGATTTCTTCTTGATCTTTCCTTTGTGGAGAGTTCCTCCATCTCTTCATTTTGTGTAAGTTTCTGTCTTTTGCATGTTATAAAAGCTTGTTATATTTCCTGTTCATGAGAGTAACACTATATTTAGAAGGGATCATACACTGTCCAGAGCTTGGTGCTTCAGGAAGTGTTTCTAGTGTATGCTGTGTGCACTCTGCTGTTGTGTTTTAGCTGCTCTTTCCCATGGGTCAGTCTTCTGCAGAGTTCCTCCTTGTGTTCAGTAGGGACCTTTAAGTAGGTGTGCTTTGATTTTATGTTAAAATAAGCCTGATTAAAAAAAAAAAAAGATGGATCCATAAAAAGAGAAAAAGAAAAATACAAATTTACAAAGAAAAAATTGTGTCTGATTCCAAAGAAAAAGAAAGAAAAAAAGAAGTCTGTTCCAGAAAAAAAAGAGAAAAAGAAATGAAAAAACAAACACAAATATAAAACTATAGACCCGATTCCAAAGGAAAAAAAAAAAAAAAAGCCTGGTCCTTTTTCCACCAGAACTGAAGCTGATGCTTTGGAGTACTCTATGATTAGTCAGCTTGGTGCATGCAGGGGTTCTGTGCTGATCTTCTGGCGAATAGGCCCACTGTGCTAGCTTAAAGTCTTGCCCTAGTAAGGATGTACCAGCAGGGTGCAGGTGGGTGGAGTTTGGTGTAAATGGTTCCAGCCTCCACTGGGGGCACTGTGTTGCTCACTGAAATCTGACTGTGCTGTTTCAGGGGGTGAGGGGTGGGGAAAATGGCATCACCTACTCTCTCCATCCCAGAAAAGGAAGCTCATGCTTGCCACCATTCAGGAGGCCTTCACAGAAAAGCAAACAATCTCCCTTCTTGTGTCCCAGGCTTCTGTCATATCCTTGCCCCCATCCAGTCTGTACCTAGACCATCAGCACACCTCGTGCCACAGTTCTCCTATGCTCTTATTCCAGTGCATGGCTGGGATTTAAAACTCCAAATCTTAAAGGACCTAGAGGACATGGACCCACTCTGCTCCTTGGGAGGAGAGCCTCGCTGTGCTGTGTCTGCTGCTGTTTTGTCACAGAAAAACAGTTGCATAGCTGCACAGTTGCTTAGAGTTTATGATGAAAGTAGCGACCAGGTTATCTGCTTTCTGTACACATTTTTGTCACTTGCTGATGAATGTCCACTCAATGGCACCCACCAGGTCTTTTGTCCTTGGAGATGCAATATACCCTCTTCCAAATGTGCTCCAGGAAAGGTATAATTCTCTTCCAGTGTGACCCAGTGGATCCCTACATCATGCTGTCTGCTCCGAGGCCTCTGCCTTCCTTCTCCTCAGCAGTAGCACTATGCCCATCTGGCTAACTACAGTGAATTTGTGGGCTTCTAAAACTCAGAATTTGAGTTCTATCTGTAAAAACTTGCAGTAATCAGATACTCTCAATTCCCCAGTCAATGGTTTTGGGGAAGTGTTTTTCTTGGGTGAATCTGATGTACTGTTCTGTCTTCCCCCCTCTTTCTCTCCTCACTATGCAAAAAGGGTTCCATCCCCTCTGCAGCTTTGTGGTCTTTCTCTTCCCCAATTCATATCTTTGCACCTTGTACCTACCACTTTCTTTCCCTTGAATTCTGCAGATTGTTCTCTTAACCTTCAGATCAATTTCCTAGATGTTCAAAATGATTTGATGTAAACTAGCTATGTTCACAGGATGAGGCAAGCCCTGGGTCCCACTGCTACTCTACTATCTTAACTCCATCCTGCTTCTATTCCTTCTGTTTTTGGATGGAATGTTCTGGATATATCTGTTAGATCCATTTGGTACAACGTGTCATTCAAAGCCACTGTTGCTTTGTGGATTTTCTGTCTGGAAGATCTACCCAATTGATGTAAGTGGGTTATTAAAGCCTCTATTATTATTGTATTACTATAAATTTCTTCTCTTGTGTCTTAATAGTTGCTTTGTATATTTGGGTACTCCCAAGTTAGGTGCATAAATATTTTCATTTTTAAAAAAATATTTACAGTTGTGATATTTTCTTTTTGGATTGCTCCCTTTATGATTATGTAATGTCCCTTTTCTCGTTACAGTGTTTTGAAGTATATTTTTGTCTAAGTATTGGTACTCTGACTTCTTTTCACTTTCATTTGCATGATAAACATTTTTCTATCTCTTTACTTTGAATCTGCATTTGCCATTAGGTCTGAAGTGGGTCTCTTGTAGGTGACATATAGATCAGTGTTATCTTTTTATCCATTTAGTCACCATATATTTAAATTGGAGCATTTAGTCTATTTACATCCAACATAATTTTTGATAGGTATGTACTTATTGTCATTTTGTGACTTGCTTTCAGGTTGTTCTTTATAATTGTTCTCTGTTCCTTTCTTCTCTTTCTTCCTAGTGGTTAGATGGCTATCTTTAGTGATCTTTGATTCTTCTTATTTATTTTTTGCATATCTATTACCAGTTTTTGATTTTTGGTTACTATTAGGCTTATATATAACACCCTATGTGTATAGTAGTCTATATTAGGTTGACGTTCACATAAAGTTTGAATCATTCTAACAGCACTCAATTTTTCCTTCCTCCTGCCCAAAGTTTCATGTATATGATGCTATAATTTCTATATGTTTATTTTCTGTATCCCCTTACTGATTTTTATAAATATAATGTATTTTTCTGCTTTTGTGCCTCAACCTCCATATTGATTTTTATTTTTTATTTTTTAAAAAGTTTTATTTATTTATTTATGTATTTATTTATTTATTCATGATAGACAGACAGAGAGAGAGAGAGAGAGAGAGAGGCAAAGACACAGGCAGAGGGAGAAGCAACGTCCATGCCAGGAGCCTGACGTGGGACTCAATCCCGGGACTCCAGGATCACACCCTGGGCCAAAAGCAGGCGCCAAACTGCTGAGCCACCCAGGGATCACCCATATTGATTTTATAAATGATTAATTTACTACTTTTATGATGTTTGCATGTACCTGTGCAACTTTTTTTTCTTGTTTGCTTTCTAATTCCTGAGTATGGTCTTTCACTTCCACCCAAGAATTCTGTTTAATATTTCTTGTAAGGCTGGTTTAGTGATAGTGAATTTCTTTGACTTCGTGTGTGTGTGTGTGTGCATGTGTGTGTGTAGGAACTTTTTTTATCTCTTCTCCTGTTCTAAATGATAGCTGCTGGATAGAGTACTGTTGCTATATTTTTTTTTCCTTTTCTTTCAGCAGTTTGAATATATAACTCCATTCCCTCTGGCCTGCAATGTTTGTGCTTAAAAACTGAAAAATCAGCTCATAGCATTATGAGTTTTTCCTTGAATATAACTTTTCTCTTCTTGTTTTAAAAAATTCCCGCTTTATCCTTAATTTTTACCACTTTAATTTTTATGTCTCTTGGTATGGACCTCTTTGGACTGATTTTATTGGGGGGCTCTCTGTGCCTCTTGGATCTGGATTTCTCTTTCCTTCCCCAGATTAGGGAAGTTTCCAGCTATTGTTTCTTGTTACTTATTATATATATCTATGTAAACTATATGCCCCCTTTCTCTCTCTTCTCCTAGTATCCCTATAATGTGAATGTTTTTATGCTTGATGATATTGCTGAATTCCCATAACCTATTATTTTTTATTATACCTTTTTCTTTTTTCTGTTCAACTTTTTTTTTCCATTATTTTGTCTTCCAGCTTGCTGATCCATTCTTCTGCTTCCTCTGGTTTATGATTTATTGTCTAGTGTACTTGAGTTACCTCTGATGTGTTCTTTTAAAAATATTTTCTCTTTTTTTATTGAAAGTCTCACTGGGATCCTTCATTCTTTTCTGAAATCCAGTAAGTATCTTTATGGCCATTACTTTGAATTCTCTATCAGACATATTACTTATATGCATTTTATAAGCTCTTTTGCTCATTTTGTCTAATACTTTGCATCTGTTCCTTATATAGGAAAGTTAACTATGTCTCCTGCACTTGAAAGTAGTGGCCTTATGAAGAAGAGATCCTGCAGTGCTCCAGTGCAATGTCTCTCATTCACTAGAACCTAGCACTTCAAGTATGTCCCCTATGTGTCCTGAACGCCTCCTCTTGTTGCAGTTAGGCCCTGTTTGTCTTTAGTTCAACTGGCTGCAATGGCCCTCCTTGCCTGTTTCAGGCAGGGTTTGGTCCCTGTGCTGGTAAGGGGCTGATCTGAAGCTCTCTTGGGCTTGAGTCGGGTTAGACCAGATGCTTGCCTTCAGCCCAATTCCAGAACTGTGGTCACACCAAACTTCAGGTTACTTTCCTCATATATTCTCTGAGAGGTTTTGTTGGTGGAAAGGCCCTTTGGTCAGAACACATGCCTGGCCCCCAATATATCTGTTGGTGTTGCAGTGACCTGAGCTACTGGGTTCTCTGTGTTGCACCTGTGAAGCTTTTGGTGGTGGACAGTGTCTGCTGTGAGATCAGCTGTCTGCTCCCAACCCATTGTTGGGACTACATTCAAACTACTGTGTGTGATTATCTTCCCCTCATCCCAGGGCATGAGTCACTTTGGAATGGTGCTGGTCTCTTTGGGCTGCTAACAGAATGATAGGTGTCTGCTTTCTTTGGACTTTTGCAGAGTGGGGTGGGTGGGATGGGGTAGTCCACAATAGAATGCAGGGGTGGGACATTCACTGTTAGCAAGCTAGGTGTGGAGTGTGTTTGTGCTTGTTCTAACAGCTCTCTGGGTATCTAGCCCAGGGTTGGGGATAAGTAGAGGAATGATGTAGGCAACTCTTTTTGTTCTTTGAGGAGTAGACTCCTAAGGTTCTCTGCCCCTCCAGTGTACAAATTCTGAGATTAGTAAATGAATCTGTTTATCACATACACCAGGTACTTTTCAAACTACTGATTTTATGTTGTATATTGGCAGGATTATTTGTTATGCTGTTTCTTTAAAAGTGGGAACTGTTTCCTGTCACCCTTGGGCCCTCCCAGAACTTAGATGATTTTTAAAGTTCCTTGTGTTAAGCTTCATTGATTGTAAGAACTCATAAAGTTAAACCCCTTTGGTTTTCATAACCAAGTGTTATGGAGACATATTTTCCCACCTCTGTGTCTGGGTGCATGGTATGGAGTTTGTTCCTCTCCCTTCTTTGTGCTTGTGGTGTCCCTACCATTTGTGGTTAATTTGAAAGGTCAGTCTCATTTCTGACCACATCTCTACCCTTCCGACCATTTTCAAGGTGGCGTATGCTCTATGCTTAACTGTGGAGAGTCTCTTCTACCAGTCTTCAGGTGGTTTTCTGGGTTAGTTACACCACTATGGCTGTTATCTAGGTATATCTGTGGGATAAGCTAAACTTAGGATCTTCCTACTCCGGCATCTTCCTAGTCTCCTCCCAGTGTGAGGATTTACATAAACATTTTACATATAATGCAATTTGTTTATCTCTTGATTTTAGCTTTTGCAATATAATTCTTTTCCAAACCTTTTCAGACTTCTTCCAAAGTAGTTCAACTGAACCACTAGACTAAGTTTTCATCTCTAACTTCTCTTTACTAATTTTCATATGATTATTTTTTTTTAGCAGTGAGAGAGGACCCCATAATTAGGGCTTCTGGGAGCCACTGTTCTATCCAGTATGTGGTCTAACTCCTACTGTGTTCTTGATTTCCTTCACTTTTGTGGTCATAAGATTGTAATCATCACATAGATCCCCCTCATTTTTATTTCAGATATTTTTTTGCTAATGTCTTGTAACCTCTTCATGTTTCCAAAATGCACTGATGCAGACGTTATATTTCTACTGACAAATCTCTAATAGCTTGCTGCCCTTCAAAACAATAGATTTCAATGCTGTCATTGCTACCTATCCTACACTAAGCTATAAAGAGATTTACAGAATTTCCTTGCATATCAATAAGATCAGTAAACCCTTGTAACAAGACAGGCTTCACTGGAAAACAATCTCATTATCCATTATGCATGTTTTATTAAGAAAAAATAAACAATTATTTTTGTGGTATATTAAGACAGTGATAATAAATGGGATTAATAAACAACTTACCCTAGACCTCCTAATGTTTATCATATTATTTTCTTTCCTCATTTCTAAAGTGCCCTTCTTCACACATATAATCCCCTATATTTTGCAAGCCTCTCTTCAAGTATGTTAAGATCACTTAACATGAAGCTAACTAATGGTATTAATATTTAGCCCACAGAGGTCTTTTTGTTTAGTACTGATTTTTTTAAGAAGTGATGGTGCATTAGTTCAAATGCAAAAGTTTTATCATTAAAAAAGTGTGATATTTAATTTTTAAAATATACACTATTCCAAAAGGCCTCTACAGCATGAATGCTTTTCTCTAAATCACTGTGCCATTATTTTCCAGACAGCCTGGTCTGAGGTAATTAGTTTTGCTTCTCTTTGTGAAATCCATTGAGAGCAGGTCAGTGGATAATGAATGTGAATCAGAAAATCTTCAGCACATTCATTTTTAAACAATTCCTCACAATGACTAGTTGTTTCTGGCATAGTCCCCACTGAACAAGAGCAGCACAGGGGGCCAGGATGCCTGACCCAGGGTCCCTAGCACTGGATGATGTGAATCAGGTTTTGGCACATTCTTTTAATATTTCAGGTTTTTTTCTAGTTAGGCACACAGAAGGCATTTTCTGTTCATTAATTTAATTTAAGTTTTATGAAAAAAGACAAGATTAAAATCAAGTAATTTGAGGAGTTTGTTGGAAACATAATTCCTTGAAATCATTTTGGGACCAGGAGACTTGAATGGTACACCTAAATTGAATAGTATGGAAAATAGCCTTAAAAGGTTAACAAGAAGATAAAGCTCATTAGGTGACACAGTTTGTGCCTTAAAATAATATTAATTTTGTTTTATGGGTTCCTGTGAGTAAAAGTAGTAGTAAAGATCATTCAGAAAAAGGACTCAGGAGTAATCTGGTTGTTTTCTCAAAATAATTTTCAGGTTTTACATAAGAATTCTTAATGCAAAGCAAATTTGACAAATTTTAGAGCATTTTTATAAATGCTGATGGGTGGATTCATCAATTTTAATATAATTGTATCATATTACATATAACATAATTTCACTCATACTGTTAAGTAACTAGTTAGTAACATATTTCATTTGTGGTTACTTAATGCAACACTTGGTTTAGGCAAATAAATAAATGAATGTAAATAATGTAAGTAATAAGTAATTACTTTCTGATTCTAAAAAGCCATAAGAAACATGAAATATTCCCATTTACTATACCTCTGTTTATTTATTTTTTAGAATTTTGTGATGGCAAGGCTTTTCTCCTCCCTCAAAACAGGATTTCTCATCCTTTCCCCCACCTTTATCTTCAGTCAGAAGTATGGCAATGGGAGGCATTTCATGATCCAGAAGAATGAGTTAGCAGTGGAGGATCTATTAGTTCGGGACTTGAGGTTGGACCTAGTGAGGGAAGCTTGGTGTTTATGCCACTTACTAATTCCAGGAGATCACTTCATCAGTCAGCATACCTATAATTGATTCCAGGTGATGTTATTTTTATGCCTAAGAAGCTATTACCTGCAAAAGATACATCCAATAATTTGGATCATGGGCAGAGCAATGATAGCCTCTAGGGTCTCAGGTTCTCATTGGAAGTTGGTCAGTCAGTCAATTGGACAATTCTGAAGAGAGTATAGAGGTCATAAGGCTATTCCTAGACACTATGGAAACTACTGTCCATAAAAATCAGCTAGGATGTTTTTTGCAATGCACTTTCCCTCATGCCAATCCTAGAAATAATGATTTAGCCGATAAGTTTGGAACCTAAGTAGGTAAATTTAAAATACATACTTTTAATATTAGAACAACTTTAAATTTATAGAATACTTGTGAAGATAGTACAGAGTTCCCATGTACCCATACACAAGAAGCTATGTTTTTACTGAACAAAGATTGATGATTGCAATGAGTATGTTTTGAGACTTTCACATTGAGAAATACTAGGTTACACTACTGAAGAAGACAAATGGAAAATGTTTGGATTTAGGCATAGCTTGCTCTTTCTGGGAATATCATAACCTGGACTGTTGGAACAAAATTCTGTGAGCAGCCTACGGTGGTGGGAATTATGAAGGAGCTGATAGTCATTGCGCATGAAATACCAGGACTGGAAATGTGACTAATTGTAGGCCCTCCAAGATTGTGAGACTCCAAATAGGAACAGTCCTCGTCTGAGCCTGTAAAAATACGATTTCTGTAGGTCCCAGTAAAAGTAAGCAGGAAAAGCCAAAAAGTAAGATTTTTTTTCTGATATACTGGACTAGCTACAAGATATATCTTACTAGAAGACCTCATTTATTGAATTGTCTGATACAATGTTATTACTTGTTTATAGGATCCCCTAATTAGTCAGGTAATATATACTATTGTAAAATGACATGAAGTCTTCAAAGTATAAATGATGCTCCAGTTTTCTTGCTTTCAGAGTACTATTTGTATATCATTCTGTATACTTTATTTTGAACTACTGGTAAAATATCTCTTAAAAAGTGAGTTAGGGATTAATTTAACGCAAAAGGGAGCAAATAATGTAATATACAACTTTGTGTTTAAAACAATTTTTAAGGGAATGCTGAACAGATACTTCTGAATATAGGATTTATAAAATAATTTCATAGTTTAATTTATGGACTAGTCTAATGCTTTAATGGATGTGCCATGGAAATGAATGTAAATTCATCATAATGAAAAAATTGATAGATTTCTGACAATGCTGTGACAGCTGAATTAATGTGTGTGAAGTGCCAGTATTAATGATAAACATTAATAAATACTGCATAAAATTGGATTAACAATGATGTAAAACAATCTTTTGCTCTTATACAAAATCCATTTAACTGGGCAGAGATATTTTCTTAGGCTGAATATGAATACTTAATTCAAAATAGAGTAGTTAGTACCAAATTCTAAAGGAGATTTCATATATGTTGCATAAGCTTCTATTCATAAAATATATTTTTTCTTTGACTTCTTCAGGAATCATAGCTTTGGTGCTAAGAGCTCATATTTATTTATTATTTTTGAAAATAAATTGAGTACTCAAAGTATTAAGAATATACAAAATCTACAATATCTACCAGCTTATGATTCCCTCTTTTTAGTAGTAGAACACTAATAACCTCTCCCGTGCCAGCAAAATCTACATTTCAGTAAGGGGCCTACATTCATATTAATTTTTTGTGATTGATGAAGGGAGGATGATAAAAATAAGGCATACCTGCCATTCTCTTTAATCCTTTGGTGAATTATGTGGCATTGAAAGCAGATGGTATAAGCTGAAACACTGTTTAATTCAGAATAGCTGAATCTTGCCTATGGTCTTGCCTGTGGGCAGAAGGAGAAGTAATATATACATATTTTTAAAGATTTAAAGAATACTATGCAAATAGTTTACCACATCTCTCATTATTTGAAGACAGATCTGTCTAAAAAGGCCAAATTATGACTGGGAGTCCATGCTATATGGACTTTTATCATTTTTTATAGAATCTACCACATTTTAGATTTCAGCCTTTGCCAAAATACACATTCCCTTAAAATGAGTCACGCCATTGCTTTTGGCTCAGGATTGAGCTTGTCTGATCTTATTGTTTTTCTTTTTTTTCCCCCAGCATTCCACACTATGCTTTTATGGTTTACAGTAGCTGTTTTAAAAAAATATATATATTTGGGAAAGTCATAAGGTATTGTTAGATGAAATGGATAATAATTTTATGCACATATAAATTTAAGGCTAATATGTATACAGGTGAGAAATTTAGTCTCATCCAGAATCTACTGAAAATTATTAAATCTTATGTTATATTTATGTGCTTCATTAGAATCTAAATAACATTTTTTGAGATGTGAAGTGACTACGTATGACCTTTTTTTCTAGAATTTTAATTTTCAGTATAATTCATCCTAAAAGACTTTCTTTTAATTATTTTATTACAGAAATTTAAACCATACACTAAATGAGAAAGAATAGAATGAATAGAACCATGAATTATAATGTACCTGTGACTGAGTTTTAGTAAGAAATTGATCATTCGGTTTCAGTCTGACCAAGTATATATACTGAATACTTAATAAGCCATGATAGTTTTTTCCCAGAAGTTTTTACATATCCATTTGCATTTATATGCTCCAAATCTATAGGGTAGATATTATTATGATCTGTTTCTAATGGGGAACATGAAAATAGGTACAAAGAAGTGGACCACTGATGGACAAACACTGAATCTTTCAGAATCTGAATCTGGCACTTGACTCTTTAATTTTAGGTCTAATTCTTTTTTTTTCAAAGAAAAAAGAGAAAAAGTCAGTTCTTTCTGTGAGACCAAGGATAGAGCAGGAGGGTGAGGACAGAGGTTAATGAGAAAGAGGCAGTAAGACCTTCTTGCTATTCAAAGCGCCTTCCCCAAGAAAGAGATAGTGAGTCAGAAGGGGATACACATTCTTGGGGTCCAGGATTCTAGACTGTCTCCTCTCATAGTGACTTGTGAGGATGGTCACTGTGGTAGATGGTTCTTTTATGAGATTTATAAATCTGATTGGGAAAACAGAGTAAGATGATCTTCGCAGACAAAGATGCATCTAAAATGTGTCTGAACTATAAATTATCCTGCATATTACTAAAATAGAGGCCAACAGTAGCAAGATGTCAATAAGTAAGATTTTATTGTTTTAATGACTGTTTATATATTAATGTTTAATAAGAAAAATGACTTTCTATTAAGTTGGAAAATTCCACATAACAAGTAGTAAGCCTTTAATAGGACAGAGACCAAGTGAATTGTGGAAAAGTACTGTTCATGCTCAACCTCTTTATTGGACCATTTTTTCCCATGAGGTTAAAAGTTCAAATACTTGACTTTTTGTATGCTTAGCTAATCTTCTAATTTATGTCATAAACTATCAAACAGTGGATCTTGAAATTACAGAAATTGATACCCCTCCCCTCCCCTCTCCTTTCTTCCCCTTCCCTCTCCTCTCCTCTCCTCTCCTCTCCTCTCCTCTCCTCTCCTCTCCTCTCCTCTCCTCTCCTCTCCCTTCTCCTCTCCTCTCCTCTCCCTCTCTGTTGATCTAGACAGGCAAATTCATGGGATTTTATGATGGAGAATGACCTTACAATTTTCCTCTTTTCTAACAGTTTTAGGCAAGTATTCATTAAACCATCTGAACATCTCCAATGTTGAGAAACTTGTCATGTGCAAGAGTTAGTGTAGACTTCTTATTAAGAGATACATCAAAATTTTTCAAAACTGTGTCACATAAAAAAGGCCATAAATAAAATAGTAATACATAGGTTACTATTATATCCTAAGTCCACTCATTTCAGTATTAAAAGTATACTTTTAAATACTTACAATATACCTTTAATTTAAGATATGGTTTGACAAAATTTTCTTGTAAAGGGCCAAGTAGTAAATATTTTCAGCTTTGCAAGCCATAGGGTTTCTGTTGCCACTACTCAACATATAGTAATGCTGAGTAATGTAAAGCACAAAAGCAGTTTTTCATGGTACATAAATGAATTGGTGTGGCTGCGTTTGAATAAAATTTTATTTACAGAAATGGGCAATAGATCAGATACAGCCCAGAGGCCATCGTCTGCCAAGCTGTTTTTTTGAAAAGATTACTTCAATTCTTTTATAAAAATACCATTCAGACAAGAAGCACACCTTAAATCCAAGATGAGAAAAGTATTCCTTATAGAAGGAAGTTGTGAGCTCCATACTTCCTTGACAATTCATCTGGACTACCCACCTGATCATTATGGCCTACACAGTGGTAGAATGACGGCATTTAGAAGGTCACTCTTAATGAGAGTGAAAATTTAAAAAGAAGATCAAGTTTGAGTTTACAAGTGAAATATTAGTCTATCAAAAGAATATGTTGAAAAAATTTTCAGCTAACTTTAAATGAAGACGTGACACCTGCTGTATTATATTATCATTTTGAATAGCAAAAACCATACATATTTATATGGTGTATGAAGACCTTGTCTGACAGCGTATTAGAAGATCTCATTAGTATAGATTCATAGCACTTTAATTAAGATAATAACATTTTATATAAATAGAGCCTTAAAACACAGCATAGAATAATTTGGAATTTAAGTTAAAATTGTAAAATATTTAGACAATTTTTAAGATTTCAATAGCAAATAGATGTATTATTTCAAAATTATACATAAAGAAGCAGAAAACAAAAAGAATTAATAATTTTAAATACTATTCTATTAAAAGTAAGTCGTCAGGGGATCCCTGGGTGGCTCAGCAATTTCACGCCTGCCTTTGGCCCAGGGCACGATCCTGGAGTCCCAGGATCGAGTCCCACGTGGGGCTCCTGGCATGGAGCCTGCTTCTCCCTCCTCCTGTGTCTCTGCCTCTCATTCTCTCTCTCTCTATGTCTATCATAAATAAATAAATAAATAAATAAATAAATAAATAAATAAATCTTTTAAAAAATTAAAAGTAAGTGGTCAAATGCATTTTTAAGCTGGAAATTAGAAATAGTACAAAATATCAAAATTTAAAAACTTTTTTTTTACATGAACAAGAAGAGTATCCTCATAGAGGAGGTTCAGTCAGTTGAGTAGACAACTTTTGATTTCAGCTCAGGTCTTGATGTTGGGGTTGTGAGTTCAAGCCCTGCATTGGATTCCACATTGCGCATGGAGACTACTTTAAAAAAAATAGTATTCTGATAAACTTTTAGTTTTAATAAGTATATGTGTAAAGTGTTATATTAATAGCTGATATCATAGGGGCCCCCGTGTGGCTCAGTCATTTCAGTATCCAACTCTTGATTTTGGCTCAGAGTTGTGAGATTGAGCCCTGAGTCATGCTCTGTGTTGGCCATGGACCCTGCTTAGGATTTTCTCTCTCCCTCTGCAGCCCCCAATCATAAAAAAAAAAAAAAACCCAAAAAAACAAACAGTTGATATCATAAGTTTAAATAAGGTTTTAAATAAGTCTATATAGACATGAAAAAACTTAAATGTAAAAGATTTTAAGATACATTGCAATTTAGTCATTTTCATAAGTATAAACAGAGCTGTGTTAGAATCTAATGCAGATTCACAGAATTGGCAATGACATTAAAATATATTGTTCTTTTCTTGTCTTTCTCTGTAAAATATACCAGAGTTTTTATTAGGTTCACCAGGCACTTATCTGTGAGGAGGTAAGCGGATGGGGAGACAGGAAGAAGAGATTAGAACTTGTAGCAATGTAAATGTAGAAAGAAATGGGTATATTAGTAATATATAATGATACTCAGCTTTTGAAATTCAAAACAAGGACCATATAATTGGACAATAAGCTTTAAATCTGTCCCAAGGGAAGCTTTCTTAAGTTTCTTTTACTCCCATTTAGTACCTGACTTATCACCTGGTTTGGAATATTAAGTACACAGAGGTCAGAGCTATAGGGCACCACTCTAGAACACGCCTAGAGTTTAGTTTAGGCATGGAAAGAAGCCATAATATAAGGCATTCAAAGTGAATTCAATTCTTTCTGCCTGCGGGGAATGACAATTTGGATAAAGAGAAATAGGAGACTGGAACAATCAGCTAGGTACTCAATTTCCACTTTTCTGACTCTGGGTTGAGAGAAACAAATTATATAAAATGAAATGAGAAGAGTGAGGGCCAAAAGTGGTCCTAGACTTACCTCTGGCTTTTCTTAGGAATTCTGGAGAGAATCCAAATTTCAAAGCTTTTCTTTGTTAATCTGGGATGCAGTCCCAGAAGTCAGATGGAGGTAGGATTTCAGAGTTAGCTGTTCTGAGCCAGAGTCAGTATCTACCACTGACATTTAGAACTGGGCTAAGAGCTATTAGGGCTGCTGTAGAGCCACGTGGGAAGAAAAAGGTAACCCTGCAGCAGAGCTGTGTGGACCTCTGGGCTAGTGGACTGGATGAAAGATCGTTGCAAATGTAGATACCCGAAACCAAAACCCTCAGTTCTCTTGTTTTAAAAGATTTTTATTTATTTACTTGAGAGTGAGAGTAGGAGAGATCATAGAGGGAAAGGAAGAGGGAGAACCAGAGCAGTGAGCCGGACACAGGGCTTGATCCAGGACCCTGGGATCATGACCTGAGGTAAAGGCAGATGCTCAACCGACTGAGCCACCCAGTGCTCCAAAGATTTCAATTCTGAAAGAGGATATCATAATAGCATTTCTGGATTGTAAAAATAGTTCATCAGTTTTTTAGATTTCAGCATCAGAAAATGGCAGGAAAATCAATGATGAATGGACACTTGACATCGGCAGAACAGCTGCATATGATCGAAGTCAAGGATAAAGTCTCCCTTATTTTCACTTCAGTGATCCACAGTCACACAGTTGTCAGTCCTTACTTCCAAAGGCCATTTAGAGGAGGAAACAGACAGAAGGATGGACATCAGGTACTAAACAGACATACATGACAGACTGAATATTCTTTTATTTTAAAAAAGACTGAACATTCCTTGAAGGTGTTCCTATAATTATCACATTGGTTTAACTTTAAACCAAATTAGACACTCAAATAAGTTTCCCCACCTTAGCAATAGGTAATGCTTAGATGGAACATCAGGTTGATTGTAGATTTTTTTTTTTAAGGATTTTATTTATTCATTCATGAGAGAGAGAGAGAGAGAGAGAGAGGCAGAACACAGGCAGAGGGAGGAGAAGCAGGCTCAAGGCAGGGAGCCCAATGCGGAAATCGATCCCGGGACTCCAGGATCACGCCCTGGGCCAAAGGCAGGCGCTAAACGGCTGAGCCACCCAGGGATCCCAATTATAGATTAAATAAAGAAATTCTGTACAACTAAACTGTAGTGAAGTTATCATTTTGTGACCGGCATTCAAGGGCACAACTGCAATTCATAAATGTCTTCCTAATAGACTAACATAAATACTGCAATTATGCTTTATACTTTACATAGTAAAACATGATTTTAAAAATTATGGTAACTTAAAGACAGAACATGAAACTTATTTAACAAATACATAAGTAAGACTCACATTATTAACATATTGCTTAAAAATTTTCTGTGCCAATTATTAACTTAGCCAATGTAAGTAATTATGTGCAATATCTACAAAGTATTTCTTGTGTGCCTTTGTTCTGTCACTGGCATTAAAAAGAATAATTAAAAAAAAAAGTTCTCACTTTAGAGGAACTTCTTATTTAAGAAGTTAGAATTTGAGTGCTTATAAAATTAGATATTAACACTTAAAATTTCAGCAGATAAAATACTGTACAAATGTAGAAGCTCGGAGGAAAATCATCATTGTTTTACCTTAGAGAATTCATAGGCTGTTTATAACTACACATAAGGAAAAATATTGAAGTCGACATGAGAGAAAAGCAAACAGACAATGAAAGAAGTGTAGCAATTAGGCTTGAGGATGGGCTTGGTTAACGAAAAAAATGTACGGATGAACAGTAAGAAAAAATATTTGAAAGTACATATTTAATATTAATGGTTCTATTATTGAATTATTTTCTTTGCTTGTATATAATTTGTCATAGACCTAGTAAATAAAAAATTTTAAAAGATTGTATTTATTTATTCATGAGAGACAGAGAGAGGGAGAGAGAGAGAGAGAGAGGCAGAGACACAGGCAGAGGGAATAGCAGGCTCCATGCAGGGAGCCCGACGTGGGACTCGATCCTGGGTCTCCAGGATCACACCCTGGGCTGAAGGCAGGAGCTAAACCACTGAGCCACCTGGGCTGCCCTAGACCTAGTGAATAGAAGATCCATTGAAATAAAATATTTTAGCTCAGTCTCAAGCATTTTCCAAAACTGAAAGACTAAGACAATGTCAAATAAGAATAGGCACTGAATGTCAGATTAAAGAGATTAGGCTTAATGAAATAAGAAATGTGGTAATGTAAACAGATTTGCACATCAGTAACTTTTCATGGGATTTATTTTATTTTATTTTAAAGATTTTATTTATTTATTCATGACACACACACACACACACACACACACACACACACACAGACATAAGCAGAGGGAGAAGCAGGCTCTATACAGGGAGCCTGATGTGGGACACAATCCCAGGACACTAAGATCACACCCTGAGCTGAAGGCAGATGCTCAACTGCTGAGCCACCCAGGCGTCCCATTCATGGCATTTATATTTGGAAGGCATGATGAGTAAAAGATAAGTGATGTAATATCAATATATATGCAAGAGCTTCTGGGATCCTCAGAACTAGCTCTGACTCTTGGTTTGCTGAAGCTGTTACATTGATATTACTTTCCTAATCTATAGGATTAGATTAGGGTAATCATGATATCTGCATCTAATCATGATACACCATATGTTTATGAGAATCCCAATACATTGGTACCAAATATATATAAAAATTCTATATGTATTTCAAGAAATGTTATTAGAATAGTTTTCTCAAACTTAATGATACTTTGTAAAGCCTTAAGTGTGCAATTAAATATGGGAGCCCTTTAAGAAGGGAAGAGAGGGATTCAGGGTGGCCGTGGATGCTTATTCAAGATTATTCCTCTCTACCCTGCAAAAGTAAGAATTAGTGATGATGCGACTTCAGCATACTCGGATGAAATGCTATACTATTTGATAAATTAGGAATTAGATTTTTTGCAGGTGATATTTCACTAAGAATAAGGCTTGTGATTCAGGATAGAATAAGAATATGAGGCATAATGTATAAAAAAAAAAAAACCCTTACTAGCTGAGGCATGACCCTAGAATTGTGTGGCACTTATTTTAATTATAACTCTGATTGAGTTTATCCCAATCATCCATAACAGAGGAGAATTAGACTTTTTTTAGACTATTAATGACAATTTAATTACATAAAACAAAGAACAAGTTCACATATTTTACTTTCTGTATACTTACTGTTTTGTTACATGGATAATGTATTTTGTTCATCCTTTCAACAACTACTGGATGTTGAACTGGAGTCAAGCATATACAAGGTACAATGGATACAGGTCCAAGAACAATACTATTTTTAAAGGAATCTACACCATGAATATATAATAGTATTATAGTATAAATAAATCCAAAGGTTAAATGAAAATACACATTTCCCAGAAGTGAAACATGACGTTATGAAATGTTAGCATGCAGTTACAGAGTTTTGGAAGAAATGACTTCTTGTGGGAGGGCAATATTGACATCCAAAAATAGAGACCTGGGACATAAAGGATAGTAGCAACACTCACTTTGCCTTTCCTGAGATATAGCCAAGACTCTCTGAACACTGTTAGAAAAGGGTAGAATCAATTAGGGGTTGAGATTGAATGTGTGTTTTCAGTAGTCAATGACCATGAAGCAACATAATTACAGAGGTATGGGAATTTGGTGGGTGCATTAAAAAAAATCACATTTTTGGATCACTGCTTTTGGGTAAAATTTGAAGGTAAAGGTGAATGTTAGAAGTTTGAAAATGTTAATTTGAGTCATTGAACAAATATGGAAATATATGACTCCTTTTGGTATCCCGATGTCCATCAGTGGAGTAAAAAGAATTAAATGGAGTATTTTAAAAGAAATCTTAAACAAGGGATGCCTGGGTGGCTCCGCGGTTGAGCGTCTGCCTTGGGCTCAAGGCTTGATCCTGGAGTCCTGGGATCTAGTCCCACATCCAGCTTCCTGCATGGAGCCTGCTTCTCTCTCTGCCTATTCTCTGCTTCTCTCTTTCTTTCTCTCTCTCTGTGTCTCTCATGAATAAATAAAATCTTTAAGAAAAAAAAAAAAGAAAGAAATCTTAAATAATGGGTATAGTCTTTATGAACCAAAAAGGAAACTGTTTCCCATAGCTTTTTTTTTTTTTTCTGGTGTAATTATTTAAGACAACTTTTCAGAAAAAGTAGAATTGGGGGCAAGGTTAAGGAGATTGGAATGTGGTGTGGTATATTTTGCAGTACACAGCATAAGTTTTCACACTGTGGGGGACACTGAGTGCCCTTCTATATAGGGAGTATTCCTAGAAAATGATATCTTTCAAGCATGTAGAAAATAGATGGAGGGGATCCCTGGGTGGCTTAGCGGTTTGGCGCCTGCCTTTGGCCCAGGGCGCAGTCCTGGAGACCTGGGATCGAGTCCCACGTCAGGCTCCCGGTGCATGGAGCCTGCTTCTCCCTCTGCCTGTGTCTCTGCCTCTCTCTCTCTCTCTCTATCATAAATAAATAAAATAAATAAATAAATTAAAAAAAAAAAAAGAAAATAGATGGAATAAGACTAAAATTCTCAAATTGTTGGGCAATTATAGATTAATACCATTGGCAGAAAGGGTTATATGCCTTGAAAATATTTGTAAATTTGATAAATAGTTCATGAAGACTAACATTATTAATGTTATTTCATGAAAAATTCATATAAAGGCTGGACAAGCACTGAATTTCCTAGATTTGATATTAGCCTAGATTATGGTAAAAATATAGTCACTCAAATGTATTTTACTTCTGAGTTTTATCAAATATATGTAGTATTTGCTATAGTATATTGCTGTGTGTTATGAGTGATACTGTAATAGAAACTTTTGTTATCCTCATATTTTCTTAGGATTATAGCTCTATATGCCAACTTTTCTAATTTTATGTGATTTAAAAAATAAATTTGAGGCAATATAACATAGTTTAAGTCCTATCTAAGATTATATAGTCAACCATGTCCTTAGGCAGAATTAATCTAAGGGAGAAAAATTCAGGCAGTGGATATCCAGTTAGATCAAAAAAGAATAGATTTTGGAAAAAATTATGAAATGTCAAATGTGTTTGAACCCACCAGATACTTATAATCTTAAAAATGATCTCAATATTTCTAAATCCTTTAGCAGCACTGTCAACGTTCTGTAACATTTCGTCCTCACCATTTTCCCATTCCTCTACTAATACTTCAAAAATAGAGTTTTTAAAAAAGATTTACTTATTTGTTTGAGAGAGAGAGACAGAGAGAGAGAGACAGAGAGAGAGTGCCTGAGAGTGGAAGGAGTGGTAGAGGAGAGAATCTTCAAGCTCACTCCCCACTGATATTGGAGCCCACCGCAGGGCTCAATCTCACAATCCATGAGATCATGCCCCTCAAAATAGATTATTAATTAAATGTACTTCAGTAAGCATATACCATTTTTTAAATTCTTTATTTACTAACCCTAAATCCTATATCTTGCTGTGACTTACTTAATATTTTTAGGATGGCTCTGAGTTTTTTAACGTAAACAATCATATTCTCTATGAATAAAGACAGAGTTACGTCTTCCCAATTTTTATGACATACTTCTGTTTCTTGACCTTAAATATAAAGTTGAATAGAAATGATAAAAGTGAAAAGTCTTGCTGGATAAAACAGTTTTGCATTCCTTGAATAAATCAAATCTTGTTACAATAGATGCTCTTACTTTAAAAATTACTGTATTTTGGGCACCTGGGTGGCTCAGTAGGTTAAGTGTCCAACTCTTAATCTCAGCTCAGGTCTTGATCTCAGGGTCAAGCCAACTTATTAAAAAAATAATAATCCTGGGTTTAGCTTGCTAAAAGATCAGTTACGATTTTAGATCGTATACTCACGAGAAAAATTGACCTGTAACTTTTTTTAGTAATCACTCTTAAACTGGCTTTAAAAAATTAGATAAAAATGTTCCCCCTTTTTTTCCCTAGTCTGTGAAAGACTGTGGTTATTTCTTCTTTAAATGTGAGAATATAATAGTGGAACCATCTGGGCATGGAGTTTACTTTTTATTTTGTGTGAAAAGATTGAATTAATTTCTTTAATAGATAAAGGGCTATTTAGATTTTTAAAATTTCTTTCTGTTGATTTTGGTTAATTTTGTATTTTTCTTATCATTTTTAAAAATTTCACTCAAATTTTTACGTTTATTGGCAGAAACTTATTCACAATATTCTGTCATTAATTTTACTACCTGGCACATTTTATATTGCATTTTTTCATGGACCTTCTTACTAGTGACTTTATAATTTTATTGCTTCACAGAATTAACATTTGACATTGTTTCTATCGGATCTTACTTGCTGGTCTTACTCTTTTCTAACATATGTTTTTGGAGGTACACATGTCTTTTTAAATCAGATTCAACTATATCCCACAAATTTTGATTATTCTGATAATAAAAAAATTCTACCTTTTGTGCTTTGAGTTTTTCTTTGATACATAGGGTTAAAACTATATTTATTTTCCTACTATTTAAAGATTTTCAAATTATCTTAGTGTTTTCTTGGTTAATTTCAGAGCACAATGCAAAATTTTGAAATTTGCTAACAAATGCTATTTGAATTTACAGATTGCCAATGTATGTACATGTCCAAAGAACACTAGAAAAAAATTTGCATTCTGAAATTCTTGAGTATAACATTTCATTCATATCTATCAGCTAGTTCAAACTGGTTAATCTTTTTCAAATCCTCTATATCAATGTCTCTTGTTTGGTCAATTACTGAAAAGAGGTGGAGGTATGTTAAACCTCACTTTGGTTGTGCTTTTGAATTTTTGTTGTCTTAATTATTTATTTTGAAATTATGATATTAAGTGTCTTGCAAAATTCTAATACTTATATCTTCCCAGTAGATTGGCTCCAATATCATCAGAAAATGATTCCTCTTTATTTCTAGTAGTGACTCTTGCTTCAATATCAACTCACTTTCTCACTTTCTATTAGTCATTTATATCTTTTCCGTTAGGCTTACCATTTGCCATCTTGTGTCCTTAAATCAGGGATCTCTTAAAAAAAGAATTAAAACTGAGTATTGATTTTAAATCCAGTGTGAAAATGTCTTTTAACTGATGTGTTTAGTCCACTTAGAGCTGTTTGGATTTAAACCTACAATCTTACTATTTGTTACTGACTGGTGCTGCTTGTTCCATACTCCCTTTTCTCTCCTTCCTTGACATTTTGGGGATTATTTGGGACTTTTGTTATTATATTTTTCTCTTTATTACCTCATTATTTATACGTTCTAAAACTATCTTGAGAGTACCTTGGCGATTATGATATGCCTTAACTAGTTTTAACTATTATATGCAGTAGTAGTACATTAACCACATTTTAGATTGTGTGGGAATATTAGACCCTACTCCACAAAATATGGCCCATAGATCAACAATATTGGCATCACCTGGGCCCTTGTTTAGAAATGCAGAATTCTTGGGCTCCATCCAGACCTGCTGAATCAGAGCAGTTTTACAAGAATTTCATGTGTAACTAGTGCTCCTTAAATTCAAGGGGCATTGCTTGGCATACAGTTAACCCCAACTACCCTCCCTCCTGCCCTTTTCTGTTATTGTGGCTGTATAGTTTAATTCTAAAATACTTTAAAATCTCCCAAGTCATGATTATTACTATTTAGCTAGCAAATAGATTCACCCATCTATTTACCCACATATTAAATTGAATCACATATTTATTCTTGTTTCCCACCTTCCCTTCTTTATAGTCACATCTGGAATAATTATTTATGTGCCAGAATTCCTTCAATATTTTCTTTAGTGTGGATAAGCTGATGTTTAACTTGAAAGATAGAATCACTAGGTATAAAATTCTACTTAATGCTGCCCAAAGTACCTAGCACAATGTTTATGCCCTAACAGATGCTCTATATATTTGGTGAGTTGTTTATTTTTAACAATACAATTACTTAATTGATTTGTGTTTAATTTACAGCAGAGCAATGGAATGTTATTTTTATTAGAAAGAAAGTGATTTTTTGCTGAATGTAATAAAGCAATACTCTTTTACTATTTTCTGATTTTGGAAGTAATCTTTATAAAACCTCATACTGATTGCAAGTCTCAAGGTCTTTATGAAGGTCACAAAGGTAAAAATGTTAAATCACTTCAAAGGTTAACAAAATCAAATGAATATGTAAAAGTATCCTATGTAGGAATATTTCATTTAAGGCTGAAATACTACAATGCATTGTAGTATTAATTTTGTGATGGGCTTACATTTAATTATAGGTGATCATGAATAGCTTGAAAGCAAAGCAGGACTGAAGTGTGTACAAGGAATTGCAGTTTCTCATGATATGTATACATCTTAATTGAAAAAAAAAGTGATAGACCCTTGCAGCTATAGAAGCATTGTTAAATAATGCACTAAAACTTAAATATTCAATCATTGTTGTGAATCTTACTGCAAATTAAAAAGATCATCTAGATTTGACAATATCTACAGTTTTTCATTTTGAGCATGTGTCTTCCATATCATTTTGGCACCTTTACTGTTTACAGTGACAAGTGTCAGTGTTCAGCAAACAAACAAAAAACCTTAACATAAGTTCTTGTTATGACTATTCTAATAGGTTTCATTTTATATTCTTCATAATGGGAAGAATGAGAAACTGACAATATTTTTCCCTGGAGCTAATTTTTATTGCTGTTTGTAGTCTAAAGTTCCCACAAGTTAGCAATATGTTATTTATTTTTAATGGACACAGACTGAACATCTATTACATTATATAGATAGGTAGAATTTTGGAAAATTATTTAGTAAAGCTTAATTAACTGCTACCAATTTAGATTCTAGTCTGCTTTGAGAAACAGCCAAATAAAGATATTTTATGTGTCATTCTAATGTTAGCGTACTCTTATGAAAAGGAAATTCTTATCTACCTAAATTTTACATGATATAACAATATCCTCTCCTTTGGTATAAAAATTACTTGAAGTTAATAAGAATACCAATGACTGAATCAACCAACCTATTTATTTTTACATACATTTTTACAATTTTACCGATGAATGAGGTGATTTTCTTCAGAAAATGGGTCATTTGTGTCAGAAATAGTAATAGTTTTGAAATTCTTACTCTCAGTCAAGAACCACCTGCCATACCACTAGTATTTGTCATCTCAATGGAACTGATGAGGATTTTGTCAGCTTCTATATATGACATCCAGTGGGTGATAAATTTTTAGAGACAAAATTGACATATGATTTTGTGTAAGTTTATGGTGTGCATTATGTAGATTTGCTACCTTTATATATTTCAATATGATTACCACAAAATTTTCTTTTTTTTAAAGTTCTTTTTTTAAATTTTATTTATTTATGATAGGCACACAGTGAGAGAGAGAGGCAGAGACACAGGCAGAGGGAGAAGCAGGCTCCATGCACCGGGTGCCCAACGTGGGATCTGATCCCGGGTCTCCAGGATTGTGCCCTGGGCCAAAGGCAGGCGCTAAACCGCTGCGCCACCCAGGGATCCCCATACCACAAAATTTTCAATGTATGACATCTTTTGAGTGATAGAATATTGTCTTTTTTTTTTTTTCATCAAGGAACTATGTAGCACCAAAATGTAGAAGCTTAAGATTTTTGGAATGATGTTATTACAGAACAAGGAAGCATAAGTGAGAAGGTATTAAAATTGGAAAAAAAAGCAATGAGGAAGGGTATGAGTAAATACTATCTTTCATCATTTTGTTATGGTGTTTGAAATATTTTCAATATTCTACTATCAGAGTTAAAAAAATTAACTGTTAGCCCTTCCCAACTCTTTGTCGTATCAATGTACAAATCTCTTGATTTGACCTTGTTTTCTTTTAAAGATTATTTATTCATTCATTTTTTCATTCATTTATGAAAGACACACAGAGAGAGAGATAGAGAGAGAGGCAGAGACACAGGCAGACGGAGAAATAGGCTCCATGCAGGAAGCCTGATGTGGGACTCGCTCCCAGAACTCTGGGATCACACCCTGAGCCAAAGGCAGGTGCTCAAACACTGAGCCACCCAGGTGTCCCTTGATCCTATTTTTTTAATAGTTTTGATGAAAACTTAAAAAATCATGAATTGATGTCTCATTTTCCTAATTATTGGTATTTATTTATATTTAGTTAGTAATACCAACTTAATACCAACTTAGTAATACCAACTTAATACTTAACTTTTAGTTAGTAATACCATTGTTTATTCCTTTTGCAGCACCTATGTCCCAAGGACTTTATATGTATTTCTTACCAAAAGCATAAAAACAAAAAATACCCAAAACCAAAACAAAAGTAATATTTTATCCCTGATTTGAGGAGGAAACTGATCCTCAGAGAAGTTATGGTATGTCTTTACTCACCAGGTAGCTATGAGAGCTTCTCTTGACTCCAAGACAGCGGAATTCAACTACATTAGTTTTTCTACTGCATTATCTTTTTTCAACTTTTTTTCCCAATTTTGAGTTTTATTGAAAAATAATCATACATTACTATATAAATATAAGACAGATAGCATAATCATTTGATTAATATATGTTGTGAAGTGATTACCACAATAGTTCAGCTAACATCCATCCTCTTATATAAATAAAAAGGTAAGAAAGAAGGAAAAAAGGAAAAATGTTTTCCTTGTGATGAGAACTCAATACTTACTCTCTTAACTTTCCTGAATATCATATAGCAGGGTTAACTATAGTCATCCTGTTATACATTATGTAGCTAGCACTTATTTATCTTATAAATGGGAGTTTGTACCTTTTGGTCACCTTCCTTCAATTCTACCTTTCCCCACACTTCCCCCACCCCCTGCCTCTGGTAACCAGAGATCTCATCTCTTTTTCTATGAATTTGGTTTTTGTTTGTTTAGATTCTACATATAAGTGAGATCATGCAGTATTTGTCTTTCTTTGACTTATTTCACTTAGCATAATGCCCTCAAGGTCCATTCCTGTTGTCACAAATGGCAGGATTGACTCATTTTTTATGGCTGAATAATAGTCCCTCATAGATAGATAGATAGATAGATAGATAGATAGATAGATAGATAGATACAGAACTTTATCCATTCATCCACTGATGGACACAGATTGCTTCCATATCTTGGGTATTGTAGATAATGTTGCTGTGAACATGGGAGTGCAGGTATCTTTTTGGATTAGTGTTTTCATTTCTTTTGAATATATTTTCAGTAGTAGAATTGTTGTATCATATTGTGATTTGATTTTTAATTTTCTGAGGATCCTCCATACTGTTTTCCATAGTGGCTGCACCAATTTACATTCCCACCAACAGTAGACAAGTGTTATTTTTTCTCCACATCCTTATCAGAATTTTTTATCTCTTGTCTTACTAATTTTGAAAATGTGGGGAGAACTTTTTTTCATGAGTTTCCTGAGACAAGCACAGAAGGTTTTAGGATCACACACATTAATTAGTCATTTGAATATCTCCATCTTATCCTGATAAGTATTGTCAGAACAAGGCATTGAAGGGGATATTTACTATAGGCCATTTTGTGTTTCATTGTTAGTTGCCAAAGGCTGCCTTCTGGACACTGGCCATTTTACGATGGGAGAGAAATCAACAGTGCACCATCTTTTATTCTGTCCTAGCTGTTAACATTTCTAGCCCTGAAAGCAGAGGAGTGGCATTTTGGTCCGTATTATTCTCTGTTTCTGTAGTAAACAACACCAATGGAAGGAAGTGAGCCCTACAGATTATCTTCCCTTCTCAGCTAACAGGTAGTTGGCAATTTTCCAACTGCTATGGTTTTTGTAAGAAAAGTATGTTTTTTCATTTTACTAATGTAACAATGGGTATATCATCAAACCAAAAAATTAGGATTCCCCTGTGTGAACCTAATATATGAAAACTTTTTCTTTTGGAGAAAATATTTAACAAAAACTATCTTAGAATTCTAGCATTGAAACAGACCTCAGAGAGGTCTCACTGTGAGGACAAATTATTGCATATTATTTTGTTTTTAATTTCCAAGGTGAAAGAATTTACCAGATAATTTTAAACTGTTTTTTAACTGTAATAATTTGTTTTTCATGAGATATAATTAACAAATACTGTTAAATATAATGATTCAGCAATTCTCTATGTTACTCAGTGCTCATCAAGATAAGTGTACTTTTATCTCCTTTATCTATTTCACCCTTCCCCCATACACTGCCCCTCTGGCACCCATCAGTTTGTTCTCTGTATTTAAGAATCTTTTTCTTAGGGAATAGAAAGGAAGGGAGAAGAAATGGGTAGGAAAAATCAGAAAGGGAGACAGAACATGAAGACTCCTAACTCTGGGAAATGAACTAGGGGTGGTGGAAGGGGAGGAGGGCAGGGGGTGGGGGTGAATGGGTGACGGGCACTGAGGGGGGCACTTGATGGGATGAGCACTGTGTGTTATTCTGTATGTTGGCAAATTGAACACCAATAAAAAATAAATTTATTATTTAAAAAAAGAATCTTTTTCTTTGTCTCTTTTGTTCCTTTTGTTCCTTAAAATTCCATATGAATGAAACATTTTAACTTTTTAAATTGAGTATAGTTGACCTTAGTTTCAGGTATAAGGCATAGTGATTCAACAAGCTTATACCTTATGCTATGCTTACCTCAAGTACACCTACCATCAGTCCCTATATAACACGATTACAGTACCATTGGTGGCATTGCCTATGCTGTACCTTTCATCACCATGATTTATTCACTTCATAACTGGAGGCTGGTATTGCTTCCTTCATCCATTTTGCCCATCCCCTGTGGCAGCCTTCAGTTTATGCTCATTTTGTATTCTCTGATTTTTGTTCGTTTCATTATTTTTTTAGATACCATATATAAATGGAATCATGTGGTGATTGTCTTTTTTTTTTTTCTAATTTCACTTAGCATAATACCCTCTAGGTCTATCCATGTTCTTGCAAATGACGAGATTTCATCCTTTTTATGACAAAATAATATTCCACTGTGTGTGTGTATGTGTGTATGTACCTCTTTTTCTTTCTCTATTCATCTACTGATGGATCCTTGGGTTGCTTATATATCTTGGCTATCATAAATAATGATGCAGTAAACATTGGGGTGTATATGTCTTTTTGAACAACTGTTTTTTTTGTTTTCTTCTGGTACATACCCAGTAGTGGAATTATTCAATCATATAAATTGTTACTGTAAATTCTGAGGAAACTCCACACTGTTTTTCACAGTGGCTACAAATTACATTCTTACCAACAGTGCACTTTTTCTTCACATCTTCACCAACACTAGTTACCTCTTATCTTTTTGATTCTAGCCATGCTGAAAGGTGTAAGGTGATATCTCATTGAAATCTTGATTTGCATTTCCCTGATGATTACTAACTAATGTTGAGCATCTTTTTATGTGCCTGTTTGCCATCTGTATGTCTACATTGGAAATATATCTTTTCAGGTTCTCTGCCCGTTTTTAATTGGACTATTTGATTTTGGTGTTGAATTATGTAAGATCTTTATATATTTTGGATATTAACCCTTTACCAGATATATCATTTGGAATACCTCTTGCTATTCAGTAGATTGTCCTTTCATTTCGCTGGTTTCCTTCACTGTGCAAAAGCTTTTTATTTTGGTGTAGCCCCAACAGTTCATATTTGCTTTTGTTTCCCTTGCCTAAGGAAACATATTGAGAAAAATGTGGCTAAGGCCGATGTCAAAGAAATTGCTGCCTATGTTTTCTTTTAGATTTATGGTTTCATGTCTCACATTTAGGTCTTTAATCCATTTTGAGTTTATTTTTGTGTTTGATATAACAAGTGGTTTAGTTCCATTCCTTTGCATGTAGCTGTCCAGTTTTCCCAGCAAAATTTGTAAACAAAACTGTCTTTTCTACATTGCATAATCTGGCCTCCTTGTTGTAGATTAACTGACTTTATAAATGTGGGTTTGTTTTGGGGCTCTATTCTGTTCCATTGATCTATGTGTCTACTTTTGTGCCAGTACCATACTGTTTTGACTGTAGTTGTATAGCATATCTTGACATCTGGGATTATGAACCTCTCGCTTTATTTTTCATTCTCAAGTTTGCTTTGGCTATTTTGAGTCTTTTGTGGTTTCATGCAAATTTCAGTATTTTAGTTCTGTGAAAAATGCTGTTGATATTTTACTAGGGATTGCAGTATATCTGTAGATTGCCTTGGGTAGTCTGGACATCTTAATAAATATTAAGTTTTCCAATCTATGGGCATAGAATATCTTTCCAGTTGTATTGTAGTCAATTTCTTTCATTAGCATTTTATAGTTTTCAGAGTATAAGTCTTTTACCTCCTTGGTTAAGTTTATTCCTAGGTATTTTTTTTTCCTTTTTGTGCAATAGTAAAAGGGATTGCTTTCTTAATTTCTTTTTTTTTTTAAGAGAGATTTATTATTTATTTATTTATTTACTTACTTACTTACTTACTTACTTACTTATTTATTCATAGAGACACACACACAGAGAGAGGCAGAGAACCAGGCAGAGGGAGAAGCAGGCTCCACGCAGGGAGCCCAACGCAGGACTCAATCCCAGGTCTCTGAGATCAAGCCCTAAACCACTGAATCACCCAGGCTGCCCTTAATTTCTTTTTCTGCTACTTTATTTTTAGTGTGTAGAAATACAACTGATTTCTGTGTATTAATTTTTTTATTCTACAACTTTACTGAATTTATGTATTATATTTTTTGGTGGAACTTTAGATTTTCTATATATAGCATCCTGTCGTCTGCAAATGAGAAAAGTTTTATTTCTTCCTTACCAATTTGGATGTCTTTTATTTCTTTTCTAATTGCTGGGACTAGGACTTCCAATATTGTGGTGAGTAAAAATGATGAGCATGGACATTTTTGTCTTGTTCCTGATCCTAGAAGAGAAGCTCTTTTTTACCATTGAATATAATGTTAGCTATGAGTTTTTCATAGATGGCCTTTATTATGTTGAGATATGTTCCCTCTAAACCCACTTGGTTGAAACTTTATATCATGAACAGATGTTGAATTTTGTCGAATGTTTATTCTGCACTTTTGACATGTTCACATGATTTTTATCCTTCGTTTTGCTGACGTGGAGTATCAGTTTGATGGGTTTGGGAATATCAAACTATCCTTTCATCCCTGAATAAATTGCACCTGATTGTAGTGAATTATCCTTCTAATATATTGTTGAATGCAGTTTGCTAACATTTTGTTGAGTATTTTTGCACAACATCAGGGATATTGTTCATTGGGGATATTAGCCTGTAGTTTTGGAGTTTATTTCTGTAGTATCTTTGGTTTTGGTATTGAGGTAAATGCTGGCCTCATAAAATTCATTTGGAATCTTTCCTTCCTTTTCTATGTTTTGGAATAGTTTGGGGAGAATTAACTATTAATCTTTCTTTAAATGTTTTATAGATTCAACTGTGAACCCATCTGTGCCTGGACTTTTGTTTTTGGAGAATTTTTTTGATTACCAGTTCAATTTCATTACTAACTGGTCTGTGCAGTTTTTGGTTTCTTCTTGATTTCACTTTAGGAAGATTATATGTTTTTATAAATTTATCCATTTCGACTAGGTTGTCCAATTAATTGGCATATAATTTTTTAGACTATTCTCTTTATACATTGTATTTTGGTGGTGTTAGTTTTTACTTCTATTTAGTTTCCAAATTATTTATTTGTATCTATCCTTTTTTCTTGATGAATTTGGCTAAAAGTTTATAGATTCTGTTTTCTTAAGTTTCTATTTCATCCATTTCTACTCTGATCTTTTTTTTTTTTCCTTCTACTAACTTTAGGTGTTGTTCATTTTCTAGTTCCTTTAGGTGTAATGTTAGATTGCTTGAGATATTTCTTGTTTCCTGAGGTAGGCCTGTATCACCATAAATTTTCCTTTTAGGATTGTTGCTACTCCTTTCCAAAATTGTGGATTATTGTTTTTCATGTTCATTTCTCTCTACACATTTCTTTTTTTTTTTGTAAATTTATTTTTTATTGGTGTTCAATTTGCCACTATCAAGTGTCCCCCTCAGTGCGCGTCACCCAGTCACCTCTCCCAACCCCCCGCCGCCAACCTCCCCTTCCCCCACCCCTAGTTCATTTCCCAGAGTTAGGAGTCTCTCATGTTCTGTCTCCCTTTCTGATATTTCCCAATCACTTTTTCTCCTTTCCCCTTTATTCCCTTTCACTATTTTTTATATTCCCCAAATGAATGAGAGCATATAATGTTTGTCCTTCTTCACTCAGATTGACTTATTTCACTCAGCATAATACCCTCCAGTTCCATCCACGTTAAAGCAAGTGGTGGGTATTTGTCGTTTCTAATTGCTGAGTAATATTCCATTGTATACATAAACCACATCTTCTTTATCCATTCATCTTTCGATGGACACCGAGGCTCCTTCCACAGTTTGGCTATTGTGGACATTGCTGCTAGAAACATCGGGGTGCAGGTGTCCCCGGCGTTTCACTGCATCTGTATCTTTGGGGTAAATCCCCAGCAGTGCAATGGCTGGGTCGTAGGGCAGGTCTATTTTTAACTCTTTAAGGAACCTCCACACAGTTTTCCAGAGTGGCTGTACCAGTTCACATTCCCACCAACAGTGCAGGAGGGTTCCCCTTCCTCCACATCCTCTCCAACATTTGTTGTTTCCTGCCTTGTTAATTTTCCCCATTCTCACTGGTGTGAGGTGGTATCTCATTGTGGTTTTGATTTGTATTTCCCTGATGGCCAGTGATGCAGAGCATTTTCTCATGTGCTTGTTGGCCATGTCTATGTCTTCCTCTGTCTCTACACATTTCTTAAATTTCCTTTTTGATTTTTTCATAGACTCATTCATTGGTTATTTAGTAGCATGTTGTTTGGCCTCCACATGTTTGCATTTTTCCAGCTTTTTTTCCCCACGTGATTGATTTTTGGTTTCATACTATTGAGGTCAGAAACATTGCTTGATATGATTTCAATTTTCTTAAATTTATTGAAACTTGTTTTGTGGCCTAATATGTGATTTATTCTGAGGAATGTTCCATGTGCACTTGAAAAGATTGTGTATCCTGCTCTTTTTGTATATAATGTTCTCTCTATATTTGTTAAGTCCATATGATCTAATGTGTCATTCAAAGCCATTGTTTTGTTATTGATTTTCTGTCTGGATGATCAATTCATTGATGTAATGTGAGTTAAAAGTCACCTACTATTGTTGTATTGGCATCAATTTCTCCCTTCATGTCTGTTAATACGTGCTTTATGTTTTTTGATGCTCCAATGTTCAGTGCATAGGTATTTACAATTGTTATATCCTTTTTTTGGATCAACTCCTTTATAATTATGTCATGCCTCTCTGTCTTTTGTTACAGTCCTTGATTTAAAATCTGCTTTTTTTTTTTTTTTCTGATATAAGTATTGCTATCCTAGATTTTTTGGCTTTCCTTTGCATGGACTGTTTTTTCCATCTTTTTGCTTTCAGTCTTTATATGTCTTTAAGTCTAAAGTGTCTTATATAGGCAGTTTATAGATAGATCTTGTTTTGTTTTTAAATTCATTCCACCAACCAAAGTTTGACCTTTTTTTTCCTGCTTATAGAAGTCCATTTAACATTTCTTCTTAGGTGGGTTTAGTGGTGCAGAACTCCTTTAACTTTTGTCTGGGAAACTATTTTCTTTCAATTATCTTATCAATTTTGAACTGGCCTAGATAGAGTAGTTTTGGTTTTAATTTCTTCTTTATTTCAGCTCCGTGGGTATATCATGCAACTTCCTTCCGGCCTATAAAGGTTCTACTGAAAAATCAGCTGAAAACCTTATGGGGTTCCCCTTATATGTGACTTTTTGCTTCTCTATCATAGCTTTTAAAGTTCTCTATTTTCTTTATCTTTTGCCCTTTGACATTTTTATATATTATGTGTCATTGTGTGGACATCCTTAGGTTCAACTTTTTTTGAGTTCTATGCTTAATGAACCTGGATGCTTGCTTCCTTCCCTAGGTAAAGGAAGTTTTAAGCTATTATTTCTTCAAATAGCTGCTTTCTCTCTTTCTTCTCCTTCCATTACCCTTATAATATGAATGTTTGTTTCCTTGATGTTGTCCAAGAGATCCATTGTCCTATTAACATTTAAAACATTTTTCTTTTTGTTGTTCAGCTTGGATGCTTTCCATTACCCTGTCTTCCACATGTCTATTCCATTCTTTTGCATTTGCTAATCTACTGGTGATTTCCTCTAGTGTATTTTTTCGCTTCAGGTATTGTATTCTTCAACTCTGATTGGTTCATTTTTATATTTTCTGTCTTTATTGAGCTTCTCATTAAGTTCTCCCATGCCTCTCCAGCCCAGTGAGCAACCTTATGTTTAATACATTAAATTCTTTACTAAACACATTGCTTATCTCCATTTCATTTGTTTCTTTTTCTGAGGTTTCATCTTGTCCTATTGTTGGAAGATTATCCTTAATATCCTTTTATACCCCCATTTTGCTTGACTTTTTGTTTGTTTTTATGTATTAGGTGTAAAGCCTACTTCTTTTAAATTTGAAAGAATGTTCTCAGGTCATCCTCAGTGTAGACTATGTGTGCCTGATGACTATGGCTGGCTGGCTGAGCTGCATCTGGCATGGATTGGATCCTGTTGCACAGTGTGTTGGGGCTGCCTTGGTAGGGTATCTGGAGATGAATGAACATGGGCCAGGGCAGTCTCAGGTCTCTGTGCAGAGGGCACACTAGAAAGACAGGTGCAGCTGAAATGGGTCAAACTGAAGGGTCCCAGGTCTCTCTCTACAGGAGGCAACATGGCAGGATGGCTGAACTAGACACAAGCCCAGGTGTCCTGGGGTGCTCAGGGTAGGGAGTACCCTGGCAGGCCAACTAGGGATAAGGCTATTGCATGCCAGGGTGTCAGAGTATATTCCATGAAGGGTACTCTGGTGAGGTGGCTAGAGCAAAAGCAAGTGTTAACCAGGAAGTCCCTGAGTCCTCTGCACTGGAGGTGCCCTAGAAGTCATTTGGAGCTCAACGTCTATGGGTCGGAGGTGTTCTAGTGTGCTTTGTGTCTGTCTGTATCACCTTGGTAAGACAGCTAGAACTGTAGTGAGTGCTGACCAGGGATATTCCAAAGTGTGCAGTGCTGGGGGAAATCTTGATGGGATGACTAGAACTGATCTGGCCAGACAGCTGACCAGCTAGTACACAGTGACATTGCTCTCATACTATCATAGTGGAATGGGTATGTAAATTATAGCACTCACCAGTCCCTCTGACCTGGAAAGATTAAAGTAGCTCCCTCATCATTTGGCAGAAGTTCAGGGGCCTAGTTCCTTTGTATTTTAGTTGCTATTTATTTATTTATTTTTACTATTTTTAAATTTTAAATTCCAGAATAGTAAACACAGAGGGTTAAATTAGTTTCAGATGTACAACATAGCAATTCAACAATTTTATACATTACTTAGTGTTCATTATGATAAGTCTACTCTTAATCCCCTTCCCCTGTTTGACCTATCCTTTACCCATCTCTCCTCTGATAACCATTAGTATATTCTCTATGACTAAAAGTTTGTGTTTTGGTTCATCTCTTTTTTGTCTTTCATTTTTGTTTAAGTTCCATATAAGAATGAAATCATTGTCTTTCTCTGACTTATTTCACTTATTATTATACTTTCTAGATCCATCCATATTGTTGCAATGACAAAATTTCATTATTGTTATGGCTGAGTAATATTCCATTATATTTCCAATTAAAAAATAAAAATAAATAAACAAACAAACCTCCAGCTTTGTTCTTATTTGGTGGAGTCTTTAGGGTTTTTTATTTGTAGTATTATGTAATTTTGCAAATAATAAAAGTTTTACTTCTTGCTTTTCAGTTTGGATGCCATTTATTTCTTTTCCTTGTTGGATTGTTGTGGCTAGGACTTCCAGTATTGTGTTGAATCGAAGTGGTGAGAGTGGGCATCCTTCTCTGTTCTTGATCTTAGGGAAAGTTCTGTTTTTCACCATTGATATTAGCTGTGAGTTTTTCATAGATGACATTTATTATATTGAGGTATGTTCCCTCTAAACCTACTTTGTTGAAAGTTATTATCACGAATTGTCAAAGTATTTTTTGCATCTATAGAAATGATTATAGGGTTTTTATCCCTTCTCTTATTGATGTGATCTATCCAATTGATTTGTGAACATTGAACCACACTTGCATCCCAGGGATAAATCCCATTTGGTTGTGATAAATGATTTTTTAATGTATTGCTGGATTCAGTTTGTTAATATTGTATTGAGGATTGCTGCATCTATGTTCATACAGATATTGTTGCATAGTTCTCTCTTTTTCTGTAGTGTCTTTATCTGGTTTTTGTATCTGGGTAATGTTGGCCTCATGGAATGAAATTGGAAGTTTCCCTTCCTCCTTAATTTTTGGAATAGTTTGAGAAATATAGGTATTAATTCTTCTTTAAATGTTTGGTAGAATTCACGTGCAAAGCTGTCTGGTCCTGAACTTTGGTTTGTTCAGAATTTTTGGAACATTAATTCAATTTCATTATTATTAATTGATCTGCTCAAATTTTCTATTTCTTCCTGATTCAGTTTTGGGAGATTGTATGTCTTTAGGAATTTATTCATTTCTTCTAGGTTGTCCAGTCTGTGGACATATGATTTTTCATAATATTCTCTTATAATCCTTTGTACTTCTGTGAAGTTGGTTGTTAGTTCTCCTCTTTCATTTCTAACTTGGTTTGAGTTCTTGCTCTCTTTTCTCTTCATGATGATTCTGGTTAAAGGTTTATCCATTTTGTTGATCTTTGTATGAGTCACATGATAATTTCAGTGATATATTCTATTATTTTTCATCTTCATCATTTCCTTCCTCTGCTGGCCTTAAGATTTGTTTGTTTTTCTTTCTAGCTCCTTTAGGTGTAAGGTTAGGCTATTTATCTGAGATTTTTCTTGCTTATTGAGGCAGGCCCGTATTTTGCTATAAACTTACCTCCTAAAAGTCTTGGACTATTGTGTTTTCATTTTCATTTGTCTTCATGTATAGTTTGATTTCTCTTTGGTTTCTGGCTGGCCCACTCATTGCTAGTAGCATGTTATTTAACCTCCATGCATTTGAATTATTTATGTGTCTTTGTTACTGATTTCTAGTTTATAGCATTCATTTGTGGTCAGAAAAGATTCATGGTATGACTTCAATTTTTTTTTAAATTTGTTGAGGCTTGTTTTGTGGCCTAAAATGTGGTCTATCCTGAAGAATTCTCCATGTGCACTTGAAAGAAATAAGTATTCTGATATTTTAGGATGGAATGTTCTGAATATATCTACTAGATTCAGCTAGTCAAATGTGTCATTCAAAACCAGTGTTTCCTTGTTGGTTTCCTGTTTGTATGATCTATATCCACTGATGTAAGTGGGTTGTCAAAGTCCCCTGCTATTATTTGATTACTATCAATTAGTTCATTTAGGCTTATTATTAGCTGTTTTTTGAATTTGGGTATTCCCATGTTGGGTGTATAAGTATTTATAATTATTATGTCGTCTTGTTGGACTATTTCCTTTATGATTAGATAGTATCTTTTTTGTCTCTTGTTACAGCCTTTGTTTTGAAGTCTGTTTTGTCTGATATAAGTATTGGTACCCCAGCTTTATTTTCGTTTCCATTTTTTTCTCTCTTTTTTTTTTCATTTTGATATCTTCTTTATGTAGGAATGTATATGAGGTGAATTTTCTTGACCCCCCCCCCATAAACCACTATCTGGACACATACTGAAATACCAATCTTATTAACTACTAAAACAGTTAGTCAGAAGTCTCAAAATTAATCATTCATAATTAAAATATAGCTTTTCAAAATGTATACAAAATTGGGCTATCAACAATGCTTATATAATAATATACACTTCCATTTTTATTTTAAATGCTTTTCCATCCCTTCACTTTGAATCGGCATGTGTCTTTAGGTCTGAAACAAGTCTCTTGTAGTCAGCAAATAGATGGTTCTTGCTTTTTAATCCATGCCATTACCCTGTGTTTTTGATTAGGGCATTTAGTCCGTTTAGACTCAAAATATTTATTGATAGTTGTGTACTTACCGCCATTTTGTTACTTGTTTTTATGGTTGTTTTTTTTTTTCTCTCTCTCTCTTTCTCCTTTATTTTCTTGTTCTCTAAGATTTTGCTAGTTTTCTTGAGTGCTATACTTGGATTCCTTGGTCTTCACTTTTTGCATATTTTTACCCATTTTTGATTTGTGTCTACCATTAATTTGTATGTAATATCTAATGTATATACTAGTCTATATTAAGTTGATGGTCACTTAAGTTTGAATCCATTCTTTACTCCTTTCCCTCCTACATTTTAGTTATATGCTTTCATATTTTATATTAATTTTATAAATCCCTTGACTCGTTTTAATATATATACTTAATTTTACTTCTTTTGTGCTTCCTACTTTTCTTACTTTTGCTTATGGTCTTTTCTTTCCACTCAAACAGTAAGTCCCCCTTAACATTTCTTGTAAGATTGGGTTAGTGGTGATGAATTCCTTTAACTTTTGATTATTTGGGAAATTCTTTATCTCTCTTTCTATTCTGAATGATAGATTTCCTGGATAGAGTATTTTTGGCTGCAGCACTTTGTTTTTCTTTCTTTCAGCACTTTGAACATACCATGTCACTCCTTTATGGCCTCCAAAGTTTCTTTAAAAAAAAAAAACCTGCTGATAGCTTTATGAGGTTTCCCTTGTGTGTATCTGTTCTCTTTTCTCTTGCTGCTTTTAAAATTTTCTATCACTAAATTTTGGAATTTTAATTACTATGTCTCTTGGTGTGGATCTCCTTGGGTTGGTTTTTTGGGAGGCTCTGTGCCTCCTGGATCTGGATTTCTGTCTCCTTCCTTCCCAGGAAGTTTCCAACTATTTCTTCAAATAAATTTTCTGCTCCGCATTCTCTATCTTCTCCTTCTGGGATTCCTATGATGCAAATGTTATTATACTTGAGGTTGTCATTGAATTGCCTACATTTATTATCGTTTTTTTTTTTTTTTTTTTTTTTTTTTCAGTATCTCTCTCTCTGTCTCCTGTTCAGCTTGATTGCTTTTGATTACTCTGTACTTTAGGTCACTGATCCATTCTTCTGTTTTCTCTAATCTACTATTTGTACTCTTTAGTGTCTTTTTAATTTTGGTGATTTTTTCAACATTTATTGGTTGTTTTATGTTTTCTTTATTTGTTAAGAGTCTCACTGACATCTTCACTCTTTTCTCAAGTCCATTGAGAAAATTCATGACCATTACTTTAAATTCTCTATCAGACATATTATTTATCCCTGTTTTATTTAGCTCTCTTGCTGTGATTTTGTCCTGTTCTTTCATTTGGAATATATTACTCTGTCTCCTCATTTTTTTTCTAATTTGCTGTGTCTGTCTCTATGTATTAGAAAAGTCAACTATATCCCCTGCTCTTGAAAACAGTGGCCTTCTGAAGAAGAAGTCCTATATTGCCCTAAAGTACAATGTCCTCCTTGAAGAACTTGGTGCTTCATGGTATTGCAAGTGCACTACTGTTGTAACTGAGCCACCTTTCCCTTTAGTCATCATTTGCAGTGGTTTACATTGCCTGTTGTGGCCAGGGTTTGTTCCCTGTGTTGTTAGTGAGCCAGTCTGGGGCTGTCCTGGGCTTTAGTTGAGTCAGACAAGGCATTTGCCAGAGATGTATTTGTACTAAACTACAAGGTGCTTACCCTGTGTTGTCCCCTAAGAAGCTTTCATTGGTGGATGGGGCCTATAGTCAGACCATTTGTCTGCCCCTAGCCCACTGGTTGGGCTGAAGTTGACTGGTGTGTGGTTATCTTCCCCTTTTCTTGGGGCAATAGTTACTTTGGAGTCGTGCTGTTCCCTTTTGGGGCTGCTTGCACATTGCCAGGTTTGTTATGCCCCTTTGGATGGGCTCTGGCCAGGGGCATATTGGAGGGGGCAATCCACAGTGTTATGCAGGAGGGGGCATGGTGTTAGCAAGTTAGGTAGGGAGTGTGCAACTGCATTGGTTCCTACCTGTGGCTATGAGTCTATGCTGAGGGTAGGGGGTGGGCAGGTAAATGGTGCCCCCTAGCCTTTTTGTTCTTGGAGAAGTCTCCCAAGGATCCCTACTCCTCAGCGTATGTTCTGAAATTAATAAATAAATTTCTCCATATGCCTCAAGTATTTTTCAAACAACTGCTTCTGTGCTGTTGTATCTACAGGGCTGTTGGTTGTGCTCTCAGTTTTCTCTCACCCTGGTTCTCCCAGAGCTGAGCCTGCTGATTTTTAATGTTCCAGGTGTTCAAGCCCACTGATTGTAAGAACTTATGAAATTAAGTCCCTCTGGTGTTCAAAGCCATATGTTTTAGGGCTTCTTCTTCCCTATGGGGGCTGGGGTCTCTGGTGTGAAGGCCAGTTTCTTCCACCTCTCCACACCTGTGGTGTACCTCCCTCCTGGGGACAGTTCTACAGGGCCATTTGGCTCCTGACCTTATCTCTGCCTTTTCTACGCTCTTTGATATAGCCTCTTCTCTGCATTTAGCTGTGTATAGTACCTTCTGCCAGTCTTCAGGGTTTTTTGTTTTTAGTTACCTGCACTGATGTAGATGTCATCTAGTTGTACCTGTGGAACAAGGTGAGTTTAGATGACTCTGTCATCTTCCCTGGAAGTCTGTCTAGTTGGTCTTTTAAACTTTAGCTTTTTGACGTGTCCCCAGCTCATGTGGGCTGGGGGCCAGCCCCTGCAACCAATGGAGAGTTCCAGCAGCTCCCCCAGTTTGGCAAATTTCTAAACCTGGCTCCTTTTTATTTTGCTTTCCCTTTCTTTTGTGCTGTGGCTTTTCTCTGGAACCCAGGCCAGGTGAATCTGCTCAAGTCTCTCAGCACTATCCCTCCACACTGCAGTGCAACATTGGTGATGGGGGTTTCTTTTATTACTTTGTCTCTGTCTCTTGCCATTCTCTATGGGGTCTCTCTGTTTTTTTTGTGCAGAAGCTATTTATTCAGTTCTCAGTTCTTCTTTAGGAAGAATTGTTCTATAGATCATAGAACCATAACTCCCACTGCATCATATATATTAGAGGAGGAAATAGGTCCATGTGAATCAATTAAAATTGCCACAGTAACATTGTAGAAGATAGATAATTGGACTCAAGATGGAAAATTGAACAAATTCTTTGCTTTGAAACTTGAAGTTTGGTAGCAAATTATAAATATTTATGAATTGTCTTTTAAGATTTATAAAATCATTTTGGAAATAATATAGAAGTCTTCCTTTTGCATTTATTGCTGAATTTAAACAATAAACCTGCTTCTATTCAAAAAAGTATGTCTAAGAAATGCTGATATAAACAAAAGTAGACTGGATTACTTTCTCATCAAATCTGGCAAAATTTTAATAGGAAAAATAAAGATGATTTATAAAGCCATTGGATGGCATCATATCTAAGAAAGATTTATGTTTTATACTTACTCATAGATGAATCTTTTTATTAAAATATTTCCTCTTTAGATTTTTTTCAGTTGTGCACCTTGGCTATAGAAAATTGAGACACTATCCATATTTTTTATGGATTCATTCTGTGAGATGAATGCATATATTTTAATTTACTCAATGATCTATATTTCTAATCTAATTATTATAATTTTAGCTTTTTAAAAAGATTTTGTTTATTCATTCATGAGAGGCACAGAGAGAGAGGCAGAGACACAGGCAGGAGAGAAGCAGGCTCCATTCAGGAAGCCCCATGTGGGACTTGGTCCTGGGACTCCAGGACCATGCCCTGGGTCAAAGGCAGATGCTCAACTGCCAAGCCACCCAGGCATCCCTATTCTTTTTTTTTTTTTTTATAGTTATTGGATCATGGTAATGGGTATGGTGATATTGGCTAGATTCTGTACTGCATTATTTTTAAGCAGTTCTGATTAATTAGAGTTAATGGAAAATATCAGAAGAATTATATTTAAGGAGTGCAAACAATTTATGTCTAATAAGCCGTGCTTGCACAGAGATGAAAATGCCAAATATAAGCCCTGTGTTATTTTTTTGCTGCATAAAAGTGTATCACAGATTTAGTGGTTTAAAATGAGACTTATTTATTATGTCATAGTTTCTGTAGGTTAGTAGTCCACTCACAGCTTAGCTGGGTTTATTTTTTTTTAAAGATTTATTTATTCATGAGAGATACAGAGAGAGAGGCAGAGGGAGAAGCAGTATCCCTGTAGGGAGCTGGATGTGGGGACCTGATCCCAGGACCCTGGGATCACACCCTGAGCCAAAGACAGACTCCCAACCACTGAGCCACCCAGGCGTCCCCTAGCTGTTTTTTGTTGAGTCTCATGAGCCTGCCATCAGGCATCAGTGGAGCTATTTTCATCTGGAGGCTCAACTGGGAAGATTCTTCTTTCAAGCTCATTAAACTAAGCATCAATTGTTGGCATAATTATTTCCTTGTGGTTTTATGACTTGAGGGCCTTGTGGGTTTTGTTCTTTTTATTTTGTTTTGCTGGATCTTGGCTAGAGACCATTTAACTTAGTTGACTTATTTCACTTAGATAATGTCCTCAGTGTTTATCTATGTTGTTGCAAATGGTATGATTTCTTTCTCATGCTTGAAGAGTATTTTATTTATATGTATCTCACATCTTTTTTATCCATTTATCTATCAGTGGACACATAGGTTGTTTTCATATGTTGACTATTGTAAATAATGCTGCCACAAACTTGGGAATACACATCTGTTCAATATCGTGTTTTCATTATCATTACATATATACCCAGAAGTAAGATTGCTGGAGCATATTATTATATAGATTAGTTTTTCTATATTTTTAATTTTTTGAGAAACCTCAATGTTTCCATAGTGACTGAACTAATTTACATTGTCAACAACGTTAAAGGGTTTCTTTTTTACATAAACCAACAATACTTATTATTGTCTTCTGATGATAGTTATTTAAAAGATGTGAAGTGATATTTCATAGTTCTATTGATTTGCATTTCCCTGATGATAGTGATATGGAGCATTTTTCATATACCTGTTGGTCATCTGTATGTGTTTTGAAAAAAATGCATATTCAGTTCCTCTGCCCATTTCTTAATCATATTGTTTTTGTTGTTTCTTTTGATGTCAATCTTTTAGGTTTGATTTAATCACACTTGTTGATATTTGATTTTGTTGTTTGTGCTTGAGGTGTTGTATCTTAAAAAAAATTTATGCATGTGTTTATCCAGTTCCCCCATACCATTTCTTGACAGACTATCTTTCTCCGTTGAGCATTCTTTGTTCTCGTGTGAAAAATTTCTTGACTCCCTATGTGAAGACTTGTTTTAAGGCTCTCTATTCTGTTCCATTGGTCTGTGTCTCTAGTTTTATGCCAGTACCATACTGATTTGATTACTATAGTTTTGTAATAGGTTTGATAGAATAAGAAAGTATGAGTACCTCCTGATTTATTCTTCTTTCTCAAGGCTGCTCCAGCTGTTCTGGATCTTTTATGGTTCCACATTACTTTAATATTTTTATTTTTGTGAAAAATTCTATTGAAATTTTGATAGGGGTTGCAATGACTACACAGATGGCTTTAGGTAGTATGAATATTTTAACAGTATTATCCCAGTCAAGGAGCATGGAGTGTTTTCCCATTTTTTTGTGTGTAGTCTCCAATTTCCTTCATAAAAAATCTTGCAGTTTTCATCACACAGATCTTTTACTTCCTTGGCTAATTTAGTCCTAAGTATTTAATTGTCTTTGATACTACTGTAAGTGAGATATCTTTTTTTTTTCATTTCTTTTCAGATATTTCTTTTCTTTTTTTTTAAAAAAAAGATTTTATTTATTTATTCATGAGAGACACAGAGAGAAAGAGAGGCAGAGACACAGGCAGAGGGAGAAGCAGGCTCCACGCAGGGAGCCCGATGTGGGACACGATCCTGGGTCTCCAGGATCACGCCCTGGGCCGAAGGCAGGTGCTAAACCGCTGAGCCACCCAGGGATCCCTTTTCAGATATTTTCTTGTTTGTGTCTAGAAACCCAAGAGATTTATGTTGACTCTAAATTCTATAACTTCATTAAATTTATTGACAGTGTTTTTGTTGAGTCTTTAGAATTTTCTACATATAAGATTATATCATCTAGAAATAATGACAATTTTACTTCTTCCTTTTTCATTTGGATGCCTTTTATGTCTATGCCTGATTGTGTACCTAGGACTTCCAGTACTCTTATAAGAGTGGTAAGAGTGGGCACCCTTGTCTTGTTCCTGATCTTAGAGGAATATTATTCCCTGTTTAGTGTGATATTAACTGTGGGCTTGCTGTATTGATCTTTATTATATTAAGGTATATTCCTTCTAAACTCAATTTGTGGAGAGATTTAATTATTTTAATTTATTAATTTAAGATATATTTTGTCAAATCCTTTTTCTGCATCTATTGAGATGATTATATAGTTTTACATTTCATTCTATTAATATACTGTATCACATTTATAGATTTTCATGTGTTGAACTATCTTTGTATCCTAGGGATAATTCCCACTAGATCATGAGGTATATTCTTTTAACATATTGTTAAATTATGCTAATATTTTGTTAAGAACTTTTGGAACTGAGGAAGGTCCAAGATGGCAACAGAGTAAGACCGTGAACTAAGTTCTCCATGGACATATAAAGCAATCTACATACAAAGCAATTACTCCTGAAGAACTGAAGGCTGATTGAATAGCTTCTGCACAGCCAAAGTTAGAGGCACCACATAAAGAATTGCAGGAGAGACAGAGACATGGTAACAAAGGGAACCCGATTCTCAATGGTGAAAACTGTAGTAGAAAGGGATAGTACTAAGGGACCAAAGCCACGTCCCTATTTTAAACAACTAAAATATAAGTGAAGTAAATGTTGAGTATCCATCATAAAGTGGGGGACCTGTTGGACTACTCTTTGGGATTAGAGGTGCTGGCATTCTCTAAGGTTTATGCACCTTCTTCACCCAGATAGCACAAACAAAAGTAGGATCCAGCCAGCCTGCTGCCTCAGCAAGTACTAGGCCCCTAAACACACCAACCCCATCTTTCTCCTCAAAGCAAGCCTTCTATACCCATCTGAATTCTAGCCATCTACCAAAGTGGTTCCAGAACAGCACACACCAAAATACCACCTGAGAGTGGCCACTGTAGCTCCAGCTGTCTTGCCAAGATGACACAGGCACAAAGCACTCCTGGACACTTGAAGCCTATATCCACCTTGGCTACAGACAACACACTAGGGCACCCCCTTTGCAAAGTACCCTTTACCTCCAGTATTCCCACCATGGTGTTCCTACTTCATTCATCTCCAGCCAACTGCCAGGGAGATCTCTGCATGTAATCCCCACAGAACCCCTGACCCATGCTCACCTCATCTCCAGCCTTCTTGACATGGTACCCCTGTGCAGAATGCCCCAAGAATCTTTAGCCTGACTCTTCTCAGCTCCAGCTGCTCCACAGGTTGGCATCAGAGTGGAGAACACCAGAAATACTAGTTTTTACTTACTATATCTTTAGCCAAAGCTGTCAGGCAGAGAAAATCTACACAGGGGATATTCCTACATAAGGCTTCTCCTTAGGAGAAGCAGCTATTCTTGGTAAGTTATAGAAATAAGCATAGAAAGTAAAACAATATGAGGAGACAAAGAAATATGCTCCAAATTAAATAACCAGACAAAATTTCAAAAAAATAACTAAATAAAACAGAGAGAAGCAATCTAATTGATATAAAGTTCAAAGTAACAGTCATAAAGATACTCACCAGACTTGAGAATAAAGTGGATATGAACTCAGTGAGAACTTCAACAGACAGCAGACATAAAACCCGTCAATTGGAGAAGACAATAACTGAAATTAAAAACACACTAGATGAAATTCATAGCAGATTAGATGATGTAGAAGAATGGATTAGCCATCTGGAAGACAGGGTAATGGAAAGTACCAGCAAAAAGATAAAAAGAGAGGATAGGTTAAATGGCAACTTGGACAACATCAAGTGTACTGACATTTATATTATAGGGACCCCAGAAGGTGAAGGGAGAGAGAAAAGAACAGAAAACTAATTTTAAGAAATAATAGCTGAAAACTTTCCTAACCTCGGGAAGAAAACAGACATTCAGGTACAGGATATCTCCAAACAAGATGAACCCAGGGAGGTCCACATCATGACACATAATTAAAATGTCAATGATTAAAAATATGCTGGCCTTCTACATGCTGAAAGGAAAACACCTACAACCAAGAATACTTTACCTGAGTATTGAAAGAGTGATAAAGACAAAAATTAAAGGAGTCCATCACAACTAAACCAGCCTTATAAAGAATGTTAGAGGGATTTCTTTCAGTGACACAGAAAAGGAAGACCATAATTAGAAGAAAATTATCAAAGAAAAAAATTCACAGGTAAAAGCAAACATATAGGAAAAGTCATAGATCAATCATTTATAAAACTAGCATGAAGGTTGAAAGCTAAAAGTAATAAAATCAGTTATAGTTAAAAGTGTAAAATCATATACATAAAACATGCAGGGGGTAGTAAAATATAGGGCTTTTAGAATGTATTTGATCTTAAATAACCATCAACTTACCATACACTGCTATATAATTAAGATCCTCTATATGAATCTCATGGTAACCACAAAACAAAACCCTGCAATAAATGTATAAATAATAGAGAAAGGACTCCAAGTGTAACACTATAGAAAGTCATCAATCACAGGGAAAGAGAGCAAGAAGAAATGGAGCAGAGAACTACAAAAACAAGGGAAAAAAAACCATAAAATGACAATAAATACATACCCAGCAACAATTACTTTAGATATAAATTTAGGCTTAAATCAAAGACATAGGGTGACTGAATGGATAAAAATAACAAGATGCTGTATATGAGAGACTCACTTCAGACCTGAAGATACAAACAGAAAATTAAAGGAGGGAAAAAGATATTCCATTCAAATAGAGGTGAAAAATAAGATGGAGTAGTGTTACTTAGACAAACTAGACTTGTAAGCAAAAACTATAAAAAAAAAAGACAGGACATGACACAATGATGAATAAATCAGTCTAAGAGGAGGATATAAAAATTATAAATACCTATGTACCTAACATTGGAGCACCTAAATACAAAAAGAAAATATTAATAGACATAAGAGGAGGAATTTACAGTTATATAATAATAGTAGTTTAATATCCCACTTAGATCATTGGATCCAGACAGAAAACCAATAAGGAGACAGTGGCTTTGAATGAAACATTGAACAATATAGACTTAACAGATAGTTACATACATATTGTTCAAACCCCAAACAGTAGAATACACATTATTTTCAAGTGCACATGGAATATTTTCCAGGATAGACCAAATGTTAAGCTACAAAATAAGTCTCAATAAATTTATGAACATTGAAAGCATATCAAACAACATTGCTGACCAGTGGCAATCAATGATTTGGGGAAAAAGCTGGAAAAAACACAAAATATAAAGGTTAAGTAATATGCTGCTAAACATTCAATAAGTCACTGAAGAAATCAAAGAGGAAATAAGAAACATGAAGACAAATGAAAATGGAAATGCAATGGTGCAAAATCTTTGGGACACAAGAAAGACACTTATAACATGGAAGCTTATTGTGATATAGGCCTAATTCAAGAAAGAAGAAAAATCTCAAACTATCCTACCTTAAACTTAAAGGAACTAGAAAAAAAGAATAAAGCCCAAAGTTAGTAGAAAAAAAAAAAGAAGTAAAGATTAAAGCAGAAATAAATGAAATAGAAACTTAGTAGAAAAAACAACAACAGAAAAGATCAATGCAACCAATTGGTAATTTGAGAAGACAAACAAAATTGATAAACCATTATCTAGGCTCATCAAAGGAAAATGATAGAGGACTCAAAATCAGAAATTAAAGACATAACAACCAATGCCACAAGAATACAAAGGATTATAAGAGACTACTACAAAGAACTATATGACAAACTGAACAACCTAGAAGAAATTAAAAAATTCTTAGAATACAACTGTTCAAAACAGAGCCAGGAAGAATAGAAAATTTGCACAGACTGATTATTAGGAACAAAATTGAATTTGTAATTAAAATTTTTCCAAGAAATAAAAGGCCAGGGATAAATAGCTTCAAAGGAAAATTCTACCAATTTAAAGAGTTAATATCTATACTCCACTTATTCCCAAAATGTTGCAAGAGGAAGAAAAGATTCCAAAAATATTCTACGAGGACAGCATTACCCTGATACCAAAAGCAGGAAAGACACTACAAAAAAGAAAACTTCACACCAATATTCCTGATGAATGTAAATGCTAAAATCCTCAGTAAAATAGCACACTGCATTCAATAATACATTAAAAGGATCATTCATCAAGTGGAATATATTTCGAGAATGTAAGGATGGTTCAGTATCTGTAAATCACTCAGCACAATACACCACAGTAACAAAATGACAGGTAAAACCGTATGATTCCCTCAACAGACGCAGAAAGAGCATTGACAGAATTTAACATCCATTAACAAAAACAGGTTAGTAGGGAACATACCTTAACATAATAAAGACCAAATATAGCATAACCACAACTAACATTATTCTCCATGTGAAAAATTGAAATCTTTTCCTCTAAGATCAAGAATAAGACAAATATGTCCACTGTCACAACTTTTATTCAAAATAGTATTGGAGATTCTAGCCACAGTAATTAGACAGGAAAGGTAATTCAAAAAAAATCCAAATTGGTAAGAAAGTAGTAAAACTGTCACTATTTGCAGATGAAATGACACTATACATATATATATATATCCTAAGAGAATCAACCCCAAAATGCTATTTTAAGTAATAGATATATTCATTAAAGTTGCAGGATATGAAATGAATACACAGAAATCTATTGCAATTCTATATGCTAATAATGGGTAATTGGTGAGATGTGGTAAAAACATAACGCTTGTGCACCATTAACAGAAATGTGACTGGCTGTGGTTACTCTGGAAAACAACATGGAGTTTCTTCAAAAAATAAAAATAAAAATAATATATGAACTAGTAATTCCATAACTGGGTATTTATCCGAAGAAAAGAAAAAGCAGTAATCTGAAAAGATATGGAAGCAGCCTAAGTGGCCATTCATAGATGGATAGATCATGAAAATGTGCTATGTAGGCATGTATGTGTATTTGTACACACATATCACACACACAGATACACACACACACTGGAATACTACCCACAAAAAATGAAATCTTGCTGATTGCAACAATATGGACTAATATAGAGGGTATTATGTTAAATGAAAGTCAGAGAAAGAGAAATACATGATTTCAATTATACGTGGAAATTAAAACAGATGAACAAACAAAAATAAAAATAGACCTAAATACAGATAAGTGGTGGTTGCCAGAGGAGAGAGGGGGAGAGGTATGGTCTACATAGGTGAAAGGGATTAAGGCATATAAAAATCCAGTTATAAAATAAGTCACAGGGATGAAAAGTACAGCATTGGGAATGTAGTCAGTAATAATTTAATAACATCTTATGATGATGGATGGTAACGACACTTATTGTGGTGAGGATTGTGTAATGTAGGGAATTATTGAATCACTGTTGTACACCAGAAAGTAATATTACATTGTATGTTAATTATAATTCAATAATAAAATTGTATCTCTATTAATCAAGGATATCAATTTATAATTTTCTGTCCTTGTAATGTTCTTATCTAGCTTGGTATCTGGGTAATGGTGGCCTTGTTTGGGAATATTCCCATTTCAATTTTTTTCGGAAGACTTGGATTAGGATTGGCATTAATTCTGCTTTAAATGTCTGTTAGAATTCACCAGTGAAGCCATCTGGTCCTGGGGTTTTCTGTATTGTGAAGTTTTGATTACAATGAGTCTTACTACTCATTATTCTTCTGTTCAGATTTTCTATTTCTTCATGATTCAGTCTTGGTAGGTTGTATGTTTCTAGGAGTTTTTCTGTTGCTTCTAGGTTAATCCAAAAATTTTTTTAAATTATTTATTTATTTGACAGAGAGAACACAGGCAGGGGAGTGGCAGAGGGAGAAGGAGAAACAGACTCCTCACTGAGCAGGGAGCTGGATGCAGATGCGGGGCTTGAACCCAGGACCCTGGGATCATATTCTGAGCCAAAGGCAGACGCTTAACTGACTGAGCCACTCAAGTGCCCCTAGGTTATTCAATTTTTGGCACATTCCTTGTAGTCTCTTAGGATTCTATGTATGTCAGTGACATCTTCTTTATTTTAGTCTTCTTTTTTTCCAAGTTAGTCTAGCTAAAGTTTTGTCAATTTAACAGACTCTTAATTTAGTTATTATTTTCTATTATTTTTTCTCTTTTCTATTTCATTTATTTCTACTCTGATCTTCATTCTTTTTTTCTGCTAACCTTAGGCTTGGTTTGTTATTCTTTTTCTACCTCCTCAAGGTATAAAGTTAGATTGTTTATTTAATATACATTTTCTTAATATTTGCATTTGTTACTATAAACTTCCCTCTCACAACTGCTTTTGCAGCATCCCATAAATTTTGGTGTTCTGTATTTCCACTTTCATTTGTTTAAGTATGTTTTTTTATTTCCCTTTTGATTTCTTCTTCAATGATCGTTCAGAGGTGAACTGTTTAATTTCCACATGTGTGTAAACATTCTAGATTTCCTCTTTTTTTGATTCCCAGGTTCATACTATTGTGGTCAGAAAAGGTACTTGGTATGATTTCAGTCTTCTAAATTTGCTAAAATTTGTAAGAGTCAAGTCCCACTTTGTCACTTTCTACTTCAGGGATCTTTGTCTTCCCTATTCTTTCTCCTACGTTGCCAGATACAAGCTCACTTATTAAAGAAGCAGCATTTAGTAATATTGGAGATGGTTTTTCTAAATCCATTTTCTTGACCACTTCTCAGTAATAGATTGTCTTTTACCTGATCTCGGGTATTGGTCACTCCTCTGCAGGATCTGCAGCTTTGTACAAAATTCTTCCATGATCTTTGTTTCACTTGACCTGAGCTACATCCCATGAAAATATTATTCTTTTCCAAACTTGAGAATTTTTCCACTCTACTGGCCATTTCAGCTACTCACAGTATCACTCTTCAGGTGCAAAGCAAATTAACTCTCAGCATGGAAGGCAGCATTTTATAAAATTCTTTCAAGATTATTCAGTTAAACAAGCATCCTTCAATAATTACTATTACATTATTCTGGTACTTGAAAAGAAGAATTGACTGGGAGTCTGCCCCCTATACCCAAATATTTGACGGCCTGCTATTTAGAGGAGATAATGTATTATGTTAGACAGAACCAGAACAACTATTTTGTATCTTATCTTCCTTCAGTTTCTAAGCTCTGACTGCATAGCTTTGTTTATGAGAGTCAAGCATGACAAACTTTTTGCTAGGTGTAGACCTTAATTCCAGGTGTTCCTCAGTCTGGGAAGCATTCCTGTAAGACTATCTCCTATTTATTATTTAAATCTCAGCTCAAATGTTGCTTCATCCAAAAAGCTTTGTAAATGCCTCTGCTTAGAAGTCCCCTAGTCACTCCCTGTTATTTTCTCCCCCCCCCCAATCCTATTATTTCACCCTTTTATCCCCCTAATACACGTATCTGATGGTTAATTGACTTTTTTCTTCCTTTTATTGTGAGGGTAGGAGCTTGGTTTCATGTCTCATTTGTCTCCCAAATACAGGCCAAGGCCTGACTATGATAAATGGTTGCTTAATTAAGAAATAAAATAATGAATATACACATGTGGTTCTTATCTCTTATTTAGTTGTGACAATGGCATGAGAAACACAAGCAACTTTAGAAGATACTCCATACTGACTGCTGCTCAACTGTTTGTAATACTTTATTCAGTTAGGTATATTGGAGAGAAAATGCAGGTAAGTCTACTATACCAAATACATTATTAAATTTATGATTATGGATGCCTGGTTGCAAATTTTTAAATAGGCTTTGTATTAGATATTACTTTGTTTTAACACAGTAGAATATTATTTTTAACTACCAGAGGAAATTAAATTTGACTTCAATTAGAGAAAGTTGAGGGAATTAAGGCCTCTATAATATGTAACAAAGAAAAGTATTGAAATCTAGAAAATTAGAAAGATATTATAAAAAGATGCTATATTAAGAGTATTAAATTATAATTCCACTTCTAAGGGAAATGACTTACCAGACTCTGCTATAAAAGGGGAATATAGATATTCTGAAAATGAAGCAAGAGATGAAAGAAACAGAATATAAAGAGTTACTTAGAGTTTAAAAAAGCAAACTGAAGTAGAAAGCCAAATATAGAATGAGTTTATTGTTCATAAATATCTATTAAGATTATAATAAAAAAGCATTTACAAAGATATCATTCTTAGGGGGGAGCCAGTCTAACAGAAAAACTCTAGAAAGTGAGAACATTAATGCTCATGTTAAACTGGAATAGTACTATGATATTATTTGTCAATTTTCTCATTAAATTGTAGACAAGTGAGAAATAAAAACCATGAAAAATTGTCAGTTGACCAAAATCAGATAAAGGAGTAGTAATTAGAAAAATTTACCATATGCAAACCAGTGGGACCTGTTGGCCTTATTTTATATGGTTTTCAAAGGATTGTTTTATGTACGACCAATTTTGAAAAATCCTCAAGGCATAGACTTTACTGGCCTGTATATGGAAAATCATTCAGTAATGAAAGGTTCCTGAAAGTCTATAAACAGCCATAGTGGATATAATTAGAAGGAGAACTCTTATGAGGTACCACAGGTCTGTTGCTCCATTGTCATGCTTAAAATCTTGAACAGTTTGAAAAAGTAAAACTATTCAAATGATCTTTGATAATCCAGGGGCAGACACTACAAAAACAATTGAAATTAGAAATATTTTTAGAGACCTTTAGGCTATAAATTTAATTTTTCAAAATCTGGCATGCTGTAAATAGCAATACATCTATATCATACAAAGATTTCTGTATCTTCAATTTAACAGAACTGAAAACCAAATGTGTCTTTATATTTTAAATTTTATCTGTTATCCCCACTGGGATGTGAAAGAGAGTTGACAAAGGAGAGGTGAGCAAAAAATAGAAATGAAATTTGAGGAAAAAAGGTAATAGGATATTATGTGCCACATGAAAGGCAGTTACTGCCCTTTTTTGTTCAGCTTTCTGGTTGGATTTTTATCAATTTTATCTTTCCTAAAGAAAAAAGGTGTCTTGTAAGAATCTAAAGGTAGGAGCAACAGTCTCCTACACACCACCTTCTAGGAAAGATTGGCATGGACATCTACCAAATTTATAACAAAACAAACTTGATAGAGGAAGAGATGGATCATGATATCATCAAACTGTTAAGACTTTTGCCAAACGGAAGCAACATTTATGTGGCTTGTGTTGAAGTCCTAATCCCCATGTGATGATTATTTGGGGGTAGGTCCTTAGGGAAATAGTTAGGTTTAGATCAAGTCATGAGGGTAGAACCTCTGTGATGTGGTTAGTGCCTTTATAAAAAGAGACCAAAAGGTTTGCTCTTTCTGTCTCTCTGTCATATGAAGATCCACCAAGAAGGCCTCTGTTGGCAAACCAGGAAGAGGGTTCTGACCAAACACCAAATCTACTAATACCTTGATTTTGGACTTCTTAGGCTTCAGAAATGTGAGAAATAAATGTTTGCTTTTAAGTCATCCAGTCTATGTTAAGTTGTTACAGGAGCCTAAGCTAAGACAATCTAAATATAAATTAATAACACATCACTATATGTCTGTGTGTGTGTGTGTGTATGCTTTTCTTTGCTATTATAATATGATGAACTGCACATAAATCCTTATTTAAGCTGTCCTGGAAAGATGAATAAGAGGGGAGAAAAGAATTACCTTTACCTGTGGATATCTGGTTCATATCTTACCCAAATTCATTGACTTCAAACTATTTTTTTTTTTTTTTTTTACTTCAAACTATTTTGAAACATCATCAAGAGCATGTTAATAACTCACAACTAGTTAAGTTATGCTCTAATCAACGTCATTTGTATTTTTAAATAAGAAATTTCATATATTATTTTCCTGTTATTTTGGTCCCTAAATATCTTCCAACAATCTCTTAATCAAAATTACAAAATAAAAAGTGAGGGGGCACCTGGGTGGCTTAGTCAGTTGAGCTTCTGACTTTTGATTTTGGTTTTGGGATCAAGCTCTGAATCAGACTCCCTGCTTGGGATTCTCTCTCTTCCTCTCCCCCTACTCCTCACCCTTCCCCCACAACAGGTTCTCTGTCTCTCTCTTCTCCCTAAAATAAATAAATACATCTTTAGGAAATTAAAATAAAATCACAAAATAAAAGCCAAATACTTATTGTTTTAGGGCTTGTGATGTTAATTTTATGTGTTGGTTTGGCTAGGCTATGGTGCCCAATTGTTTGGTCAAACACTAGTCTACATGCTTCTGTGAAGGTATTTTGGAAATGTGACTAACATTTATAATCAATTGTCTTTAAGTAAAGCAAATTTCCCATAGTAATATGAGTGGGCCTCATTCATTTAAGGGCCGTAAAAACAAAATTGAGGTTTCCTGGGAGAGAAGGAATTCCTTCTCAAAACTATTCTAGAAAGATTGCCTGAATTTCGTACCTGCTGGTCTGCTCTGTGGATTTGTGATATAAGATTTGAATATCAAATCTTACTGGAATATCTATCCTACCAAGCTGACCTTATAGATTTTGAATTTACCAGGCTCCATAATTGTGTAAGCCAATTACCTAAAATAAATCTACATATCTCTGTCTATCTATATTTTATTGTTTCTGTTCCTTTAGGGAACCCTGACTGATAAAAGGCTCAATACATTCCCTGGAACACTGGGATATACTAACATCTATAAGCACAATGTCCTCCTTACTGTCTACTGGAAATCATACTTTTACATTATTTCAGTTATACTGTAAATGCCTGAAGTACACTGGTGGACTTCTTTCTTTTAGAGAAATCTTTTTTTTTTTTTTTTTTTTTAGAGAAATCTTTAAAATGAACATGAAGTAATGCTGTGACTATATAAATACAAGACTGTTATTAACAATGCTAATGATGGAACATCTATAAATTAAGTCACAGAACCTCAACATGGATTTGTTCCTTTTTTTCCCTACAAAACAGATTATCTTTGATAAATATTATCCATACCTATGCAATTGTTAGAAACTTACAAGATACTGGCATTTCTGGTTATTCTTTCTAATTAACATTTTTAGTGAAACAAGAATTGTTAAAATATGGTACTTTCCTCAACTTCTCTGTATTTACTTAAACCATCAATATAAGTGAGAATTTCAGAATATTTTGAACTGTGACTAAGAAGAATTAAATGATTCATGTCATAATTTTGTCTATGAGTCATGGGATAATATGCTAGAATCATGTTACATATTATTGAACACTTTAAGCACTACTTATTATAAAAATTCTCAATGGAAACATAAAAATGCCAAAATTTTTGCTTTTTCAAATTCAGGCATGAAAGAGGGCATGAAAAAGTTTTTTTAAAAGCAAATGGTAACATAAAAGAGGGTGTGAGAAGTTGTCTCCAGTTATTGTTTCTAATAAGTAAATTTGTATCACACTTTGAAATTTATGAAACACTTTCACATATGTTTCCTGTATACCTAGAACCTACAACAAGCTCAGCCAAACATGATTTTTTTTCATGACAGTTACCTCAATAGACAATTCATGAGAAGAAGAGGGTACTATCTAGGAAGTTCTACCCAACAAGACACTGGTCTACACTTTATTCTTCAAAAAAAAGTACTGTGGTGTTATATGTGAGCAAATGTACTGTCCTATCTGAAAAATATAGCACAGAATAAAATTACAGAAAAACATCAAGCACAGAAAAAGAGCTATGTTTTCCTTATTCCTTCCCTTATGTGAGAGTCTTTGTATGGGAAATGATCTTTATTTATCAGCAGAAAGCTCTAAAGATTATTACACTTTATGTCAATAGAGAATTATTTGGGTCACATGGTGCACTCATTCAGTTCTCTTTCTCTCTCTCTTTTTTTTTGGAAATAATTCCTAACTTATCACTCCCATAGAACATTCCCATGGAAAGTCAGGAAAATGAAGGAACAGAGGAATATATTCCAAATGAAAGAATAAGATAAAACCCCAGAAAAAGCCTTAATGGATGAGAGATCATGATTTACCTGATAGAGTTCAAAATAATAGTCATAAAGATGCACACTGAACTTGAAAGATAAATTAATGAGCACAGTGCTTCTTTAAAAAAAGAGAAAATATAGAAAAGTACCAAAAAGAAGTCACAGAATTGAAGAATAACTGAAATGAAAAACTACAATAGAGGAGTTCAAGAGCAGAATAGATGAATCAGAAAAATAGATCCATTAATCCAAAGACAAGCCACTGGAACTCACACAATCAGAACTTGAGAAAAGAAAAAGAGAAGGACCAAAAAATGAGGATAGCTAAAGGATTTGTGGGATAATATCCAGCAGACAACATTCACATTCCATAGGTTCCAAAAGGAGAGAGAAAAGGGGGCAGAAAAACTATTTGAAGAAGTAACAGTTGAAAACTTCCCTAACTGGGGAAGGAACAGTCATCCAGATACAGGAAACTCAGTGAGTTCCAAAATAATAAACCCAAAAGAAATCAACATCAAAATTATGAAAGTTAAGGATGAAAGTCTTAAAAGCAGCGATAGGGGATCCCTGGGTGCCTCAGCAGTTTAGAGCCTGCCTTTGGCCTAGCACATGATCCTGGAGACCCAGGATCGAATCCCACGTCGGGCTCCCGGTGCATGGAGCCTGCTTCTCCCTCTGCCTGTGTCTCTGCCTCTCTCTCTCTCTCTGTGACTATCAAAAAAAAAAAAAAAAAAATTTAAAAGCAGCGATAGAAAATCAACTTGTTATGTATTTACAAGAGAACCTCCATAAGATTATCAGATTTTTCAGCAGAAACTTTTCAGGGGAGAAGAGAATGAACCAATACATTCAAAGTGCTGAAAGAAAAAAATCTGCCAACAAAGAATACTCCACAGTTCTTCAGAATTGAAGAAAAGATAATGAATTTTTCAGAGAAGCACAAGCTAAAGGAGTTCCTCAACCATGGACTGGCCTTGTAAGAAATATAAAAGTATAAATCTCTCTGGCAAAGATGAATATATAGTAAAACTCAGAATAAGTCAATGTTGTAAAGGTGGTAGTTAAGTCACTTGAAAGCTACTTTGAAGGTTAAAAGTAGTAAAAGTAACTAGAACTACAAATAAATTGTTAAGGGATACCCAAGATAAAATTATGTAAATTATGACATAAATGTCTGTGTGTGGGGGGTGGGTAAAAATGTAGAGCTTTAGAATGTGTTCAAACTTCAATTATTGACTTAAAATAGACTGTTATATGTAGGTTCATGTAAGCTCCATTGTGATCACAAAGCAAAAAACTATAATAGAAGCACAAAAGGGAAAGAAGGAATTCTTGGCATGTACATACAGAAAATCAAGTCACAAAGAAAACAAGCAAGAGAAAAAAACAAGATTCTGAATTATAAAAGAGCCAGGAAACAACAAAACGGCAACATACATATCTATCAATAATTAATTTAAATATAAAGGGATTAAATTCTTCAATCAAAAGATAGAGTGGCTGAATGCATAAAATTACAAGACCTATATATACTGCCTACAGGGGACTCCCTTCATATCTAAGGACACATACAGACTGAAAGTAAAGGGAAGGAAAAATAGATTCCATGCAATGGACACCAAAACAAAGCTGGGGTACCTCTCTCTCCTTCTATCCCTCTTCCCCCTGTTTCTTCTCTCTCTCTCTCTCTCTAAAATAAAATAAAGACATCTTTACAAGAACTCAATTACAAGAAAAATAGAAAAATCACAAATATTTGGATAGTAAACATCATGCTACTAAATAACAAATGGATCAAAGAAGAAATTAAAAGAGAATTAAAAAATACCATGAGATAAATGAATCTAGAAATACTGAAATTTGTGGGATTCAACAAAAGCTTACCTCAAGAAACAAGAAAAACCTCAAAAAAGTTTATAATTCAAGGAACTAGTAAAAGAACACTAAATCCTGAAGTTAGTAGAAGGAAGGAAACAAGAAACATCATGAACAAAATGAAATAGTGATGAAAAAAACAATAGAAAAGCCCAATAAAGAGTAGTTCTTTGAAAAGATAAAACAAAATTAACAAACCTTTAAGTTCCTCAAGAAAAAAAGAGAGGATCCCAAATCAGAAATAAGAGATGTTATAATTGATACTACACAGATGAGTGTATCTATATGCTGATATGGATCCATCAGAGAGATTAAGAAAACATTGGATCAAAAAGAATAAAGTATTTAGGAATAAATTTAACCAAGGAGATGAAAGAGCTATACACAGAAGTTATAAGACATTGATGAAAGGAACTGAAGACAATACAAATATAAATTGAAATATATTCCATACTCATGGATTGTAATAATTAATACTGTTAACATTTCCATGGAATTCAAAGCAATACAGAGATTCAGTGCAATCCCTATAAAAACTCTAATGACATTTTTCACAAAGATAAGCTATCCTGAAATTTGTATGAACCCACTAAAGATCCTGAATAGCTAAAGAAATCTTGAGAAAGTAAAACAAAGCTGAGGGATCATGCCCCTGATCTCAAACTGCATTAGAAAGCTATCTTAATCAAAACAATATGGTATTGGAGCAGAATAGAGAGTCCTGAAATAAACCCATGCATATATGGTTATCTTATGACAAAGGAGCCAGGAATATACAATGCGAAAAAGATAATCTCTTCAATAAATGATGTTGGGAAAACTGGACAGCCACATGTAAAATAATGAAACTGACCACTTTCTTACATTATACACAAAAAATTAACTCAAGTGGATTAAAGACTGAACACAAGTCCTGAAACTCTAAAACTCTTAGAAGAACACATAGGCATTAAGCTCCTTGACTTCAGTCTTGGTGATTATTTTTTTTAATTTGACATCAGAGCAAACAAAATAAGAGAAACAAAACAATCACATCAAACTAAAAAGCTTCTTTTTTTTTTTTTAAAGCTTCTTCAGAGCAAAAGAAACTATCAATAAAATGAAAATGCAACCTACTAAATGGAGAAGAGATTTGCAAATTATATATCTGATAAGGTATTTATATGCAAAATGTGTAAGGAACTCCTATAACTCAATATAATTAAAATTGAACGAAAGACCTGAAAAGACATTTTCATATAAGACTGATACATGAAAAGGTGCTCAATATCACTAATCATTAGGAAAATGTAAATCGAAACTGTAGTGAAATAGTACCTCAAACCTTTTAGAATGACTATTACCAAAAAGACAACAGAAAACAAATAACAAGTTTTGAAGAGGATGTAGAAAAAAAGGAACCCTTGTGCACTGTTGGTGGGAATGCATATTGGCACAGCCACAATGGAAAACATTATAAAAGTTCCACAATCGATCAATCAATCAATCACTGAACTACCATATGATCTAGCAATTACACTTTCAGGGTATTCATCCGAAGGAAATGAAAACTAACTCAAAAACTTATATGCTCCCCCATTTTCAATACAGCATTATTAACAGTAGTCAAGAGATGGAAGCAACCTAGGTGTCCCTTGGTAGGTAAATGGATAAAGGATATTTGCTATATATGTACAATGGAATACTACTTCGTCATATAAAGAAGGAAATCTATCTATTTGTTAAAATATGAATGAAACTTATGCCATTATGGTAAGTAAAAGAAGTCAGATCCTAAAAATACTGTAATATCTCACTTATATGTAGAATCTAAAAATAAAAAACAAAGCAAAATGCTCACACTTGTAGGTATATCATAGAGATTGCTGGTTGCTAGAAGAAGAGAGTGGGTAATGAGTAAAGGGGGTTAAAAGATACAAAGTTATAAAATAAATTATTCATGGGGATATAATTTATAGCATATGACTATAGTTAACAATCCTCTATTACACATTTGAAAATTGCTGAGAATAGAACTTAAAAGTTCTTCTAAGAAAAAATTGTAAGTGTGCAGTGATGGGTATTAACTAGTTTTACTGTGATCATTTCACAGTATTACAAATATTGAATCATATTGTACATCTGAAACTAATGTTATAGGTCAATTTTATCTTAAAAAATCATTGCTAAGGCAAATGATTTCTCCACATGCAAAACACAAAGCTTTACTACTTAAACAATAGTTTGTTTAAAGCATAATTGAGATTCTTTCATTAAATTCTGATTCAATCTAGAACATGTACCTTTTCTATTGGTGCACAAAAACACTAGAATAATTTTCGAGATTAAGGTATTTTAGCTTATAATATGGAAAAAAGTTTGCTCAGAGGGAGTACCACTTGTAAAATTGGGGACAGAATTTTCAAAGTTAGAGCCAGTATTTTTTATTTAGGAAATGTTGTTTGAGGATTTATAATCTAGATTCATGATGCTTTGGCAAATTAAGTGATCAATTTATTAAGATACTCTATTCAAAGAACTGTCTCTTTGTGGGAAAAATGCTAGGATATGACCTTTGAAGATGGCTAGTTTGGTAAATACACTTCTAAAAAAATGTGAATGAGTTCTGTGTTTAGTGTTTGTTTAAAATATATTAGTGTATTTTTTATGTAATGCATTTCTGAAAGAGCACTTATATTTCAGTGATTGTCTAAACATTTTTTTACTTTGAAATGGATAGTTTTTAATAACAACATACTATTTAGAAAAAGTACAGATGTTCCAAAAAAGGTACTATGTATGACATTTCATTTTAATGTATGCATTTTGCAGTATTCTAATAGTTTAAACATTACAGTTGTTGATATGTATATTTTTTTTAAATATTTTTATTTATTTATGATAGTCACACACAGAGAGAGAGAGGCAGAGACATAGGCAGAGGGAGAAGCAGGCTCCATGCACCGGGAACCTGACGTGGGATTCGATCCCAGGTCTCCAGGATCACGCCCTGGGCCAAAGGCAGGCATCAAACCACTGCACCACCCAGGGATCCCCAGATATGTATATTTTTATAGCAAAGAAAGAATTTTATTCCATCATACTGGAAACAAAAAGGCTGTCTTTCCACAGATTTGTCAACAGTACTCAAGTATGGTACACATATGAATAAGTAATAAACCACAAGAAAACTAATGAATTCTCTCAGAAAATTTACCCAGAGTTATTTTCCTTCATAATATCTTCATTGGAGACAAGTGCTTAAACAGCAGCATCATTAAAATCTTGTAGTCAGTACAAATGGAGCAACCCTTCACTTTTAAGATTTGAGTGGTTTATCATTTTCAGGTACTCAGAAGGCAAAGAAGTAGGCTATTGTGTATCTTTTACAGTAAAGAAGTTTATTTTGGATGTGCTTTATAACTGGAATTCCCTTCTGAAACAGTTTGAAAATATAACCATTTCTATTTATTGTAATATAATTGTAAGACTGATGATTCCTCCTTTGCAAAATTCTCGTGTAATTAGTGTACCTCTATATATCTATTTAAAAACATGAAATTTCAAAATAAGACTTTATCATGTGGATGTTTTCCTCCTGGATAGAGTAAGATTGCTTTATTTGGGGGCAGGGGGTGCATAGGGAATTAGAAAATAAAGGGGAAATAGTGTTAGTGATAGAGAGTACCTGATGTAATTTTCAGAGGATGCTCCAGAATTTCTAGGAGATATTTGGAGATAAGAGATCTGTTGTAAAGATTTGAAGCTGTTTACATTTTTTAACATATGAATTTTTGTTTTGTGGCTGGGGGCAAATGATGGTGAATTGGGGACTGGCTACAGGTAGCATCTACCTGTTATTGTTCACTTAATCTATAGACTGTTGTAGGGGAATAAGTTAATGAACTGTGTTCATCTTACTTGGGTCAATAAAAAACGTTTACACTCTCCTATTAAAAAAATATCAGTCTCTTGGGTCTAGTTTTTATTCTATTGGGATATTTAAAAAAACAAGTGGTTTTAGCGGATTTAAATCTAAATAAGACAAAACTGACTTGAGAGGTACTATAGCAATACTTTAAAAAAATCCTAAGGAAACAAATTTTCACCTATAATTCTCACTTCAATAATCGATTAATTGATAGGCTATCCTAAAGATATTCTTAAAACATTATGGACTTAGTACTTTTCCCTGACATGTATTCCTTCTTAGGAAACAATTTTGGGATATATAGCCCAGGAAAACTAAGAAACAAATCAAATGTATTTGAGGAACTCAGGCACAGACCAGCAGGCTGCCAGCAGGTGTACTGTAGTACTGGTCAATAATTAGTTCTGGATCTAATTAGGAAAAGCAGTATAAGGAAGGCAAGGGAGTTGCAGGATAGCCATGTCCTGTGGCCTCTATTGTAAGCATTACAGATTGGAACAGCAGGAGAGATCTAAGAGGAGGTTTTCTGAGGAGGGGGTCTGTGTAAAAGGCAAAGGGGGACTTACAGATTATGTGACTTAGAGTCAGGGTAGAAGTGCTCACTTAAGGCCATCAATTCTGTAGCCAGGTTACATTCATTAGTTCTGTACTTCAATTTCTTCATATGTGCAACTGGGATGATAGGGTTATTATTAAAAAATTAAATGCATGTAATAAAGCAGTAAGAACAATGCATGACACAGGGAAAACCAATCATAGGAGCTAAAGGAAAGACGAGGATATGATAAGAAAAATGAAGGGTTTAGAAAGAACCATGTACAAGAGGGACTAATCTTCTAAAATGTGGCATCACAAAAAAAATAACACAATTTTTCATTTGACCTTGATCCTAGGTACAGTTGTCACCTTAGAGGGCCAGGCTTATAGTTTTCCAATGGATAAGGAAATACTATCATTCTAACTCAGAACTTGACTTGAAATGGAAAAAGAGTCATAAAATCCTAAAGACACAAATATAAATTTCTAGGAACTAAATTTTAGAGCAACCTCAAGAAAAAGTAAGTTACTGGAGAACAGAAGGTAAATGACTGTCACCATGGCAATGTAAAAGTGAAAGATGTGCAGCTGAGAAAGTGTAGGTGGTAAAAAGGGAAAAAAAGTAGTATTGCTTACTAATATTCTTATCTGATAAAGTATTAAGCAAAAAGAACTTTTCATATATTGATGGAGGTCCAAGTATATCATTTTCAATTGCAACCTATAGAAAAATTATACATATATCTATACACAAATTTTCACTTAATATAGCAAAATCCTTCTCATTCATATGAAGCAATATGTAGATTATCCCTAGATTGCTGATTTATCACAGAATAATGGTAATAACCTAAATTAAAATCTGCACCCACCAAAAAAATCATAACTCAGATCTTTAGCATAACTACAAGATGGAGAACACTGTCCATATGAAAAGTAACTACCTGGGACGCCTGAGTGACTCACTGGTTAAGCGTCTGCCTTCAGCTCATGGCATGATCCTGGGGTCCTGGGATCGAGTCCTGAGTTGGGCTCCCCTCAGGGAGCCTGCTTCTCCCTCTGCCTGTGTCTCTGCCTCTCTTTGTGTGTCTCTTATGAATAAATAAATAAAATCTTAAAAAAAAAAGAAAAATAGCTACTTGTCCATATGAAAAATAAACACTCCAGTCCACCAGAAGCAACTCTAGATCTCACACCTAGGTATGATGGATCTTCACTCAGAAAAACAGATCCCATTCTCAATGGTATATATTGAGAACAAATCTGATGTCACATAGATTGATTCTATCCTTAAGAAATCAGAAGGAAGAAGGTTAAATGTTGTGGGGCCCAAGTGAACAGTGTTGTAAGGCACCACTTCTGTGGAATAGGGGATGACTTGGAAGGAGGAAGCATCTTTTGGAGTTTTGGTTGTAAAGATAAAGAAGAAAATAGGAAAAGAAATTATCCTGCTGAAACACAGCAGATTACATATTTGTAAGTCACACCATTTATTAATTTCTCTGTATTGGTACTATAAAAATTATCTAACTTGGTGGCTTAAAACACAAATATTTTTTTCTTACAGTTCTGAAGAGCAGAAGTCTGAGATTATTTTCATTAGGCTGAAGTCAAGGGATTAGCCCAAAGTATTATAGGACTGCTTTCTTCTGGAGAAAATCTGCTTTAGGAGAAAATCTGTCTCTTGCCAGTTTGAGCTTCTAGTGGCTGCTGGTGGGCTTAGCTTTCAACCCCTTTCCTCAAACTCAGAGTGCATCACTAAAAATAAAAATCTTCCATCATCACTTTTCTATCTCTGATTTCTCCTGTGTCTTTCTTCTAGGAACCATTGTGATTACACTGGATCAACTCTTATAAACCAAGATAATCTCCCCATCTCAAAGGGCCTTAATCAAAAAACCCTTTTTTCCATATAGGGTAATATAGGTTCTGGGAATTATGACATGGAGATATTTGGGTACCTGTTGAGTTTATCCTCCTCCACCTCCAAGTAAAACAGCACTATAAATAAACTGCAATTTACTACACCAATGGAAGAGGGCAGTCTTGAACTAAGAAACTTTGTTAGGCTCACATACTTGCACCTGTGAGTTCACACAACTGTCATAGTTCGTCCAAAGGGAAATAAAATTAGGAAATGAATGAAAAGTGGAAAACAACATTCATACAGTGCTTCAGAAAAAAGAAGAAAACTAGAAAACTAAAAAGTATTTTGAATAATAAAAATCTTTTCCCCAGTCACAAATATAAGACTGAGGGAAAACTACATCACAGTATTCTAGCCTGAGTAAAATATACTTCAGCAAGAAGTTTCAAATATAAATAATGTCTTAAATCAGGAATTCAAAAACTCAGAACATAAATGTATAAAAAAACAGAACAATGTAAGACAAGAATTCACCAAACTCAGGAAACTGTTGAGCAAACATACCACAATATTTTTTAAATGATGGCTAAATTACAACCACTAAGAGACAATATACTCACTTAAATTTAATGAAGGACATTGAGGAGAGGCTTGAAAATCCACAAGAATATGAGGGTGAAATAGAGAAAGAAAAGTCAGGAAAAAAAAAACCATTCATACATAGTAGAGGGCTAAGAAAGTCTATAATACATAAAGTACCTAGAAGAAAAAAACAAAGAAAGCAATGTAAAATAAATAATATATAATAACAACATCAATCTATACATCAAAGGAATTAAAAAGAAAGCTAAGGAATTAGACCAGATAAGAAATACAATACTTACATACATAAACATAAATGTGACATGATAAAATGATAGAGTTGGGATAAACTATATAAATAGAATAAATAAAGATAAATGAATTTCATTCAGTTGTTAAAAAGATTTGCAAATTGCCACACAAAATTCAGCTCTGTGTTGTATATAAGAACCTACCTATGATTAAAGGATTCATGAGGTCTAAAAGGACAAAGGAATGCTGGAAAAATATTTAAACATTGAGAAATTAGAGGTTGCATCCTAGATATCGGCCTTTAAAATTCAGGATAAAAAAAAAGAATTTGTCAAGTAAGACAGCTCGAGATTCTGAAAGCCCCCATTCACAATAACATATTAGAATTTTGAATATCTTTACTCAAAATAAGATAGTAACAATCATCAACAAAAACAGGAGGTTCAAGAAGAAATAAACAGAAACACACTAATAGGGACTTAACTCACAGTTAAATACAGGTCATGTGAACCAAACAATATGGACATAAAGTCATCAATGGCCTACCCTTAGAGTGGATTTTTAAGATGATGGCTCAAATATTATATCCTATAAAAGAGAATATATCTTCTGCTCAAGTACACATAGAATATTGACAAAAAATGACTATACATTACATTTTAAAACAATATTAAATTCTGTGCTATAGAAAGTTGCACTCTGATAAAAATGTAAAATGAAAAGTTAATGAAGTGAAAATTCAGATCTTTTCATGTCGAAATTTGAAAGCTATCTATTAAAATACTTTTGTGGGGACTTGGGTGGCTCGGTCAATTAAACCACCGACTGGATTTTGGCTCAGGTTGTGAGATCAAGCCCCACATAGAGCTCCATGCTGGGGGTTTAGCCTTCTTAGGATTCTCCCTCTCCCCCTGCTCCTATCTATCTCTCTCTGTCTAAAAAAAAAAAAAAAAAGATAATAGTAAAAATAAAAATAAAATACTTTTTGCATGGGGAGTTCTGGTCCAAGATGTAGATACAGGAAAACTTTCAACTTACCCCCTCCATGGACATACCAAATGTACATTTACTTATAGAGCAATTTCTTCTGAAGAGGAACTGAGGGCTAACTGAATAGCTTTTGCACAACAAAAGCTAGAGAGACCACATAGAGAATGGCAAGAGAGATGGAGACAAGGAGACACAGAAACAAAGGGAACATCCGCCCCAGATGCTGAACTGCAGTGGGGAGAGATAGTACCTGAGGCTACAAGCAGTTTTACCTGCTCTGGAGCACACAAAAAGAACCAGTTTAAAAGGATGGACCGGCTCTAGAATCCTATCAAACAGCTAGGAGCTGCTAGAACTCTCCAGATCTGAGAAGCTAGTGAGTGCAATGGTTTATGTTCCCCCTCCATCTTGATAGCATGGGCAGAAACAAGATCTGGGCACCCTAGCTGGCCTACTGCCTCAGTGAGCCCTGGGCTCCTGACGCACACCAGCCCCAGCCATCCCACTAAGGCAGCCCTATGACCCCCTGGCTGATGCCTGCTTCATCATCACCACAACTCTTAAGACACTAGTTCTGCTGATGGACAAAGAAGGTGTCTACAGTGGTAAGATCAGCAAGCCATGTTATAAAGTGGCCTCCCACCTGTGGTATTTCAGGTACTGACCTGGTCTGTCACTTTCCCCTACCACTCCCCACTGCTTTTGCACCATTCTCTTCCCCATACATATACATATCCCTTTTTTATTTTGGGATCCATTATCCTTCACCCCTTATTGCTGCCCAAACCACATGGGCTGGGGGCTGAGACTGGATGGACAGACTTCTCCCTACCCATACCCTTCCTGTGTGTGGTTGGAAAACTTTTTTGATTTTTGGTGGATTTTTTCCCCCTGAATATAAAAGATTCTACTAACAAAAAAAAATAAATAAATAAATAAAATTAAAAAAAAATAAATATAAATGGTTTAAATGTTCTAATCAAAAGACATAAGGGGACAGAATGGATTAAAAAATTATATGCTGCTCACAAGAGACTCCCTTCAGATCTAAAGACACATACAGATTAAAAGTGAAGGGTGGAAAAATATATGTCATGCAAATGAAAGGAAAAAAAAGGTCAGCGTTTGTTTATCAGACAAAATACATTTCGAAACAAAGACTGAAAAAGAGATAATATTTTATAATGATTAAGGGATCAATCCAACAAGACGTGATAATAATTGTAAATTTATTTTCATTTAACATTGGAACATCAAAATATATAAATAGTAATACATATAAAGAGAGAAACTGACAGTAAAACAATAACAGTAGGAAACTTTAACACCCGACTTATATCAATAAGTAAGACTCATCCAGACAGGAAATTAACCAGGAAACAGTGGCTTTGAACAACACATTAGACAGGATGGACTCAAACATATATATATAGCACATTTCATCCCAAATCAGTGAATACACTTTTTTTTTCAAGTGCACATAGAACATTCTCCATGATGAATCACATGTTAGGCTAAAAAACAAGTCTCAATAAATTTAAGGAAACTGAAATCATAGTAGGGATCTTTTACAACTACAGTGGCATTAAAACTACAAATTAATTACAAGGAAAAAATCACAGAGAAACAGAAACATCTGAAGGCGAAACAAGGCTAAACATCCAATGGGTTAATGAAGAACTCAAAAAGGAAATTAAAAAATATATAGAGACAAGTGGAAATGAAAAGATGATGATCCAAAATATTTGGGAAACAGTCTAAGAAGTTCTAAGAGATCCCAAAATATTTGGGAAACAGTCACAGAAGTTCTAAAGAACTTGTTAGAAGTTCTAACAGTCAAAGAGTTCTAATAGTGACACATGCCTACCTCAAGAAACGAAAGGTTTCAAACAACCTAACTTTATGCCTCAAGAAACCACCAGTAGAGTAACAAACAAAACCCAAAGTTAGGAGAAGTTAAATAAAAAGAGAAGAAATAAGTGAAGTAGAAATTCAGGGGATCCCTGGGTGGCGCAGCGGTTTGGCGCCTGCCTTTGGCCCAGGGCGCGATCCTGGAGACCCGGGATCGAATCCCACGTCGGGCTCCCGGTGCATGGAGCCTGCTTCTCCCTCTGCCTGTGTCTCTGCCTCTCTCTCTCTCTCTGTGACTATCATAAATAAATAAAAATTAAAAAAAAAGAAATTCAAAGAAAATATAGAAAAAAAATCAATGAAATCAAGAGCTGGTTTTTGGAAAAGATGAACAAAATTGACAAACCTGTAACCAGACTCATCAAAGGAAAAAGAGGACACAAAAAATAAAATCAGACATGAAAAAGAAATAACAGTTGACACCACAGAAATACAAAGAATTATAAGAGATTTCTATGAAAAATTCTATGCTGGGATGCCTGGGCGCCTCAGCAGTTGAGCATCTGTCTTCGGCTCAGGGCATGATCCTGGGTCTGGAAAATCGAGTCCCACATGGGGTCCCTACAATGAGCCTGCTTCTCTTTCTGCCTCTCTCTTTGTGTCTCTCATGAATAAATAAATAAAAAAATATATGCCAACAATTTGGGCAACCTAAAAGAAATGGATAAGTTTCTGGAAATATACAGTCTTTCAAAACTGAATCAGGAAGAAATAGAAAATCTGAACAAATTACTAGTAGCAAAATCGAATCGGTAATAATAATAATTAAAAAAAAAAAACACCTCCCAACAAACGAAAGTCCAGGACCAATGGTTTTACAAGTGGATTCTACTAGACATTAAAAGTTAATACCCATTATTCTTAAACCATTCAAAAAAATAGAAAAGGAAGGAAAATTCCAAATATGTTCTACAAGGCCAGCACTAACCTGATACCAAAATAAGACAAAGACACTACAAAAGAAAAGAAAACTACTGGCCAATATCCCTGATGAATAATAGATGCAAAATTTTTCAACACAATAGAGCAAACTGCATTCAACAATACATTAAAAGGATCATTTACCACATTCAAGTAGAATTTATTCTGGGAATGCAAAAATAGTTCAATGTTCTCAAATTAAGCATGATACACCACAATATAAAGGATAAAGATCTTGTGGTCATCTCAACAGATAAAAAAAAGCATTTAACAAAATATCCTTCAATGATAAAAACTCTCAACAAAATGGGTTTAGTGGGAATATATGTCAACATGATAAAGGGCATACATAAAAAATCAATAGTTAAGGTAGCAATGGTGAAACACTGAGTGCTTTTCCTCTAAGATCAGGAAGACATGGATCCCCACTTTTATTCAACATACAACTGGAAGTTCTAGTTACAGTAGTCAGACAATTAAAAATATGAAAGGCATCCACAGTAAAACTGTCCACTACTTGCAGATACTATGATACTATACATAGAAAACCCTAAAAGTCCACCAAAAACCAAGTAGAAGTAATAAAAGAGGTAATAAAATAATTCAGCAAAGTTGTGGGATAAAAACTTAATACACAGATCAGTTGAGATTCTGTATGCTATAACAAAGTAGCAGAAAAAGAAATTAAGAAAACAATTTCATTTACAATTGCACCAAAAAAGAAGAAAATACCTAGGAATAAGCTCAACTAAAGAGGTGAAAGACCTATACTCTGAAAAATGTAAGACCCTGGTGAAATGAAATTGAAGATGGCATAAACAAGATATTGGAAAGATATTCTATGCTCATGGATGAGAATAATCAATACTATTAAAATGTCTATGGTACCCAAAGCAATCTACAGATTCAGTGCAATCCATATCAAAATGTCAATATCATTTTTTACAAAATTTCTGTATGGAACCAAAAAAGAACCCAAATAGCTACAAAAATATTGAGAAAGAACAAAGCTGGAAGTATCATGATTGCAGATTTCAACATATATTATAAAGCTGGAATAATCAGAACAGGATAGTACTGGCTCAAAAACAGATACATAGATCAATGGGCCAGAATAGAGAACCCAGAAATAATCCCATACTTATATGGTCAATTAGTCTATGATAAAGAGGGCAAAAATATACGATGAGGAAATACAGTATCTTCAATAAATGGTGATGGGAAAACCAGATAGCTATATGCAAAAGAGTGCAATTGGATTACTTTCTTACACCATATACAGACATAAGCTCAAAATAGGTGAAAGATGTAAATATGAGACCTGAAACCATAAAACTTCTAGAAGAAAACATAGGCAATAATCTCACTGACATAGGCTTTAGTAAAATTTTTCTAGCTATGTCTCCTCCAGCAAGAGAAACAAAGCAAAATCAAACTATTGGTACTACAGCCAAATAAAAAGCTTTTGCACAGTGATGAAAGCCATCAATAAAACGGAAATGCATCCTACTGAATAGGAGAAGATATCTGTAGATGATATATCTGATAAGGGGTTAATATCCAAAATATATAAAGAACTTATACAACTTAAACATCAAAAAACAAAAACAAATAATTCTAGTAAAATCTAGGTGGGAGACCTAAAGAGACATTTTTCCAAAGAACACATACCATATAGATGGCCAACAGACACATGGAAAGATGCTCAATACCAGGATACATCAGGAGAATGCAAGTCAAAACTACAATGCATTATTACCTTACACCAGTCAGAATAACTAGTTTCAAAAAAGATAAGAAATAACAAGTATTGGTGAGGATGTAGAGAAATAGGAAATCTTGTGCTTTCAGCGGAAATATAAATTAGTGCAGCCACTGTGGACAGCAGTATGGATGTTCCTCAGAAAATTAAAAATAGAAATACCAAGTGATCCAGTAATTCTACTACTGAATATTTACAAAAAGAAAATGAAAACAGGGCCCCTAGGTAGCTCAGTGGTTGAGTGTCTGCCTTTGGCTCAGGTCATGGTCCCAGGGTCCTGGGATCAAGTCACATATCAGGCTGTGGGGAGCCTGCTTCTCCCTCTGTCTATATCTCTGCCTCTCTATGTTTTTCATGACTAAATAAATAAAATATCTTTTTTTAAAAAAGAAAATGAAAACACTAATATATATGTGTGTGTGTAAATATATATGTATATATATGTATATATATGCCTCTATGTTTATTGTAGCAGTATTTACAATCAAGATGTGGAAACATCTGGGGCATCTGTGTGGCTCATGAATAAATAAATAAAATCTTAAAAAAAAAAGATATGGAAACATCCTAAGTATCTATTAATAGATGGAGAAAGAAGATATGGGATATATAAAAATGGAATATCAGTCAGCTATAAAAAGTGATGAGATCTTGCCATTTGGGAAAACATGGATGGACCTAGAGGGTATTATGCTAAGTGAAGTGAGTCAGAGGAAAATAAATACCATATAATTTGAGTTGGTATGGAATCTTAAAAAATAAAACAATGCACACGCACACACACACACACACACACACTCACACACAAAGCATTAAAAAAACTATAAATCAAAAAAAACAAACGTTGTTTGTCAGAGGGAAGGGGGTTGGGGGGATAAGCACACTGGGGAATGGGGAGTGGAAAGTAGAATCTTCTGTCATAGGATGAATAAATCATGGAGATGAAAAGTACAGTATAGGGATATTGTCAATGGTATTATAATAGTGTTTTATCATGACGGTAGCTACACTTGTAGTGATCGTAACATAACACATAGAGTTGTGGAATAACTATGTCTTACACTTGAAACTAATGCAACGTTGTATGTTAATTATACTTCAAGTAAAAAAAAAAAACCTTGCCAACTTGGTAGTTTCTTAAATGTTAATTGCAAAGTTGATCTGAAAGCATTTCCTTTTTTATATTTTAAGATTTATTTATTCATGAGAGACACACAGAAAGAGGCAGAGATGTAGGCAGAGGGAGAAGCAGGCTCTGCACAGGGAACCCAATGGGGGACTCCATCCGGATTCCAGGATCATGCCCTGAGCTGAAGGCAGATGCTCAACCCCTGAGCCTCCCAGGTGTCCCTATCTGAAATCATTTCAATCAGCTTCTGTGTCTTTTACATTAAAATCCTATGGTTGGTCTTAAACTTTGAAGGAATCTTTTTACTACACACAATTTTGTAACATCATGCATTGATAATTTGGAATATCTTGGCATGCTAAGTTATGCAGATCTTCCAAATGTTGACATCTTTACTATTTAATATTTTAAAAGTATAGTTGTTAATACTGCCAGTGATTTTATCGAGTCAAATACTAGCAAGTTGCCGAGCTCACAGTGGCATATATAAATTTTCCAAGATTCTAACTTTCACACGAAAGCTCTAATTTTGTCATTAGTCACAAATACTGTCAGCTATTTCCTTGAAACAACAGGCTCACTTCTTTCTTTTTTTTTCCTCTCAGAAAATATTAGCAAAATATCCAAATTATTTTTTTTAAGATTTCATTTATTTATTCATGAGACACACACAAAGAGAGGTAGAGACATAGGCAAATGGAGAAGCAAGTTCCCGGCAGAGCTCCTGATGTGGGACTCAATCCCAGGATCCTGAGCCAAAAGCAGATGCTCAATCACTGAGCCTGAGGTGCCCCACAAAATATCCAAATTAAATGTGAGGTCTGGATGTGTTAGATTACTTAACAGGACAATCCTTTTACAATGTGTACATATTTTAAATTATCACATTGTAGACTTTAAATATCTTAAAATACTATTTGTCAAACATATGTCAATAGAGCTAAAAAACTTCTACCTAAAAAAAAAAACAAAAAACAAAACAAACTAATAAAATAAAGAACTTCTGGATGGAAGGACAAATGCAAACCAAAAGTGTAGAACTTATAAACTATAATAATAAACAATACTAACAGAATATATTTAAAGTAGTAGACAGGAGAAAAACATAATGCTTTACATACTCTATCAATGAAAATTAAAGAATGTAGGTATGAACTAATTACCTACTCAATAAAATAGAAAAGGTACAAAGGGAATCAAAAGGAAGGACAAGAAGTGCCTAGGTGGCTAGTCAGACTCTTGATCTCAGCTCAGGTCTTGATCTCAGGGTAATTAGTTCAAGCCCTACATTAAGCTTCATGCAGGGCACTGAGTGCACTTAAAAAAAAAGAAAGAAAGGACAAAATAGGGTGTATCAAGAAAAAAGAAAATAAGGCAGAACAAATAAAAATAATATAGTTAATAAATCAATTTGTTTATTTAAAAATTAATAGGCAAAAATAAAGAAAGGGAATTGGGGGAAAAACAGTTAAAAATTACAAAGGAAAACTAAACCTAACAGCCAGAAATTAAGAAAATTTAGATATTCTGTACTAGCCTATCCAAAAAATTTTGAAAATCGAGGTAAAATGGATGATTTTTGAGGAAAATACATAAATCGAATTTGATAATGGTGGAGGGAAAAACGCAAAACCAGACAGAAGAGAGAAAATTATAAAAATATACCCCACAAAAATTTATCAAGTTCAGATGATTCACTGAGGATATTCAGGTAATTTCACTGGGGGTGTTTAGCAACATCTAAAAGACCAGAAAATGAAATTTCTATATAAATTGTTCCAGGTTATAAGAAACTGATACTTAAACCTGAAGAATGGAGTCCCCCTCAGGTAAACTATTTACTAATCTTAATTATTAATATTAATGCAAAAATCCTAAGTAAAACATTGGCAAACAGATTTATGAGAATAAACATCCAGAGAATAACATGTTGTGATTTAACCTATCATCTTGAGCTATACTTGTTTTTCTCAGAGCTGCTCATTGTTCGAAGACTAAACTGCCTCTCTGCAGTCGTTGTGCATGCAAAGGATTCGGACAAATGACTCAAAGAAAAAAAACACAGTGAAGACATGGTGAATGGCCTCTGAACTACAAACGAGACCTGCTAATGAAACGCTTCTTCAGGGGAGTCTACAACCATAGTAAGGATCTGGACCATCCCTGGTGGTCTCTATTACAGCTTTGACCAAAGACTGAACTTAAAAGAAGAAGAAAAAGAGAGAAAAGAAGGAAGAAATCCCTTCCCAAATAGAAAAGATCTCCCTCATAGTCCAGCCAAACCAGTACGGGGTTTTAAGGAGTGTTCTGGAATTGTGTTGCCTGCTGAGGAAACATGGGGTTGATTTTGTCTTAGAAGATATTATTTGTGTTGTTTCAAAGGCAGGAAGTCAACAACATTTTGTTGACTGAAGTGAGTCTACCACGGATCTGCTGACTTTCAAGATAGGAGGCAGCTACTAACTCATTTCTTTTCAGAAAAATTTTCACTGTAGTGATCTGTCGTTGAACAATCAAACATGAAAATCAGTATTGTTTGTCAAGATCAAGTAACTCCCATTAATTAAAAGTTTTAAACCTCTTTTGTGTTCACTTGCAATCGTTGATAGAGATGATCTTTCTTAGAACTCTGAGAAATCACTATTTTATCTCTTGGAACTTGTGGATCAGAAGATGCCCTGTTTTAGCCAAGAAGAACAAGTTTAATATTTTGCGTTTTCTATTTAAAAGACCTTTTTTTTTTCCTATCATAAACTTAGCCCTGTTGATAAGCACACAGAATCTGAAACATTTTGTGTGTCATGTACACCTCTCCAGGTATCTGATAATTCATGTCTCTTCATTTCTTCAACTTTTAACATCTCTTCATAAAACAGTATGCTTCATTTATGTTTCACTAAGTGCAGTTTATTAATAACTATAAGTTCTTTCTTCTGGGAGAGGTAGAAAGAAGGTATGCTTTGACTTATTTTTCATTCAGCCATATGGATTTATTTTGGATGTATTAAGTATTTTTATCGTTGTGCAGCAGAATAGAATATTGTGGCAGAGACTGGTAATTACGTACCCAAGATCTATTCTCTTTTTTTTTTTAAGACAGAACTCCAGTTTGAGTTGAGGTTCTCAATGAAAGCCCTATGACTCTCTCAGCAGTAGTTCCCCAAGTGATCTAGAACTCACTCATGAGGCTTTAGGAAAAGACCTTTAAAAGTGGGCCGTTTAATGTCTTGTGATCATTTGCTCTCCCCATCTCCTTTCTTTTTTACCTTTTCTAGAATGGGGTATGATGCTGGAAGTGGAGAACCATTTTCTGAGGTGCATATTCCGCAGTTGCTGAATAACGGCAGTGGAAGGTACCTGGGACAGAGAAAACATCATAATGCCACTAAGCCAGCCCTGAATTTCCTCCCTCTAAATTTATTGTTAAATGATAGGGAATAAAAAAATAAATCCCACTGGTTTGTTTAAATGAAGTGTGCATGTGTGTGCTTATTATTTCCAACTAAATGCATCCCTAATTTTTACAAATAGCTCTGACTAAATGCTATTACTATGTGAAGTAATACCAATTTATTCTTAGTAGTCATAAAAGATAATAAAATTGCACTATTTTATAGTGACCTCATGTCACATATTGTGGACTTTAGCAAATATACTCAAGTTTTATGCTAGAAAAAGACACCAGGAAATAGTTATTTACAGGGTATACCTTTATGAGTCTAGGTTGGAAAGAACTTTATTTTTCTTGTGTTTGAGTATTTTTTTTTCAAGTGGCCAGGATGGTGTTACTGGTCTGTGTGTTCAAACAACAGAATAAAATGCAGTTCACACTGTTTTTTTTTTTTTTGAATATATGAACAAAAAGGTCAACTAAATCTTTCACAGTTCAAAACTGTTTTGGTATAATGTAGACATTGGGGATCCAAATGACACTATAGAAAATAATAATGAGATACTTTTCAATGATTCTTTATAAAGAGGACATTGGGATCTGTAGTCATGAAAATTGCAACCACCTTTTAAAAATCACACTATGACAAGGGATATAGCTTTGCATTTATTATTCTTTCACCAAGAGCAAAATTTACTCTTATTAAGTGCTTCTGCTTAACCAACCTTAAAATAATTTAATTTTGATCATTAATTCCTTATTAAAATACTAAATATAACAAAAGAGGGACAGATTTGATTGAATATTAAGGAACCTTTTGATTAACTCTGAGCTGAAAGCTTGCTGCCTCATCTTTTTCTTGTCATAAGAACACTCTCCTTTTTCATTATGTAAAATTAGTTACATTGGAGCAGTTATTTAGAAAAGAGCAAAGAAAATATTTGTTTTTTAATCATTGCTCCAAAGTTTTCAGGCCTCCTGCTTCAGGAATCTCCAAGTTAAGTTTATTTGAACACTTAAATGATCATTATTAAATATATAAACAAGCACTTAGGAAAATATATTTCAAGGATCCTGGGTCTAACAGCCCATCACACTTATGTTAATTTTAGAGGGCATTATATTAACAAATGAGCATTTACAATGACACAGGCGCACTCCTTCTTAAGATGCTAATCATTCCACCACAGGTGTGATTTCACTATGGCCTCAGTGGCATTCAGAACAAACTATCAGGAGAGCGGAGTCCTAGTTTTGAGTCTGTGTGCATAGTAGCTCTTGGAACTTGGGAAAGACTCAAATACTTTCTAGGTTTAGTTTCCAAATAGTGAAAGAGGGTACTGACATATATGCTGTTTAAGATTTTACCTATATCTGGAGAGCAATGAAATTTACAGAAGGATGGTAGGACATATTCTTTTATTCTTGATGCATTTTCCTACCAGGTCATGTTTGAGTTTCATCATTACCTCACTTTTCTGTGTCTATAGCACAAGCGAGTAGGGACAGCGTAAAGAATGTTGGCCTCGGAATTAGAAGACCAGAAAAGAACTGGACTGAGTAACAGTTTTACTGCTTAGTGCCTGTGCAACCTTTACAAAGCAATTAACCTTTAGACACTCAGTTTTATAATCTGCTAAATGGAGATTACTATTCCTCCAGATATAAACAATGGATAAGATAACTTTTCGAGACACCTATTAAAATGGGTAGCGCATTGTATGAAGTTAATAAATATTAGGCTAATTACAAGTATACTTTAAAAACAAACAGATAAACTCTGGCATGGAATACATTGGCTAATTATGATTTATTAGGTAGGTTGCTCAAATGACTTTGTTTCCAGGATAGAAGGAATCTTGTTTGTTCATATTATAATGCCAGCATCTTGAATTAGTTTGCCCTTAAAATTGCCTCCTTATTGAATTTGAATAATATTAACAAAGTGCCTGTACTCTGAAAGAGTAAGCGGGACAGTTTGTATATTTTGACGGAAGTCTTAGGAAGACGTGCATGATTTAGGGCTGCATGGAAGAGCACTTTAAGAAGACTTGTGGAAGTACATCTCAAAGGAAAAGGAAATAAACTGAGGCAAATAGAATACACTGAAAATGAAATTTTCCTATATGGTTAACCAAATGGGTTTGGGGTTTTTGTTAGAAGATGGAGAAGTTATTACTATCCCTTGAGGCTTATATTCCATATACATTATATTAATATAAACTATAATCAAGGCAGAGTCTTTCTATTTTTGTTTTTTTTTCTAATAATTTCCTCTGAAAATGGGTAAAATCAAATGACCATTTTAAAATTTGCTAATTGTTTTTCTATACTGTTGAAATTAACTCACTTTTGATCTTTTGCCATGATGTATTTATACTACAATATCTATGAGTTCTCTAGGAAGGTTTTCTTAGTCTTATATTAATTCTGCGGTCTTTGTTATCAAATCTGCCTCTTAGCTGGGAGACATAGTATTTAAATACAACTTACATATTAATTATTATGTTTACTTGTGACACAACCAAATGTAGACCTCTGTGAAAAAGTTTTTCTTGCTCACTGGTCTCCAAACATCAATGGAGTAATAGAACTAGTATTTTTCAAAGTAATCCCTATGGTTTGGTCATTATGACAACCTGTGCTAAACCAACTTTTCCTGCTGTCCTAGAATCTGATAAAGTCATTTGAGTTACTTAGCAGTGATTCATAATACACTAAATAATTCCACATCGGGGTTTGTCTATGTTTCAATATGTGATTTAACACAGATGAATACCAATCCAGCCTCTTGTCCCCCTCCAGTTACAGTTACTATTTCCACTTTTAGGTCTGAAACATTCAGTTATCTATTCTGGTCCTCTTTTAAAAGTTTTTGAAGGCTCATGATCTTATAAATGTCCAAAAGAGAATTTTAAAATTGCCTGCATATTGACGTTTAAGTTAGATCAGATGACACTGAGGAACTTCGTGTTTTATTTTTAGGCATCTCTGTATTTTTCTGTAGACATAATATTAGAAAAAAATGTTTTTTTTTGAGATATTATGTATCATGACAATGTCTCTTAAAATCTTTTTTTTTTAATTTTTATTTATTTATGATAGTCACACACACAGAGAGAGAGAGAGAGAGAGAGAGGCAGAGACACAGGCAGAGGGAGAAGCAGGCTCCATGCACCGGGAGCCTGACGTGGGATTCGATCCCGGATCTCCAGGATCACGCCCTGGGCCAAAGGCAGGCGCTAAACCGCTGCGCCACCCAGGGATCCCTCTTAAAATCTTTAATGTTTAAAACTTTTCTAATGTTCTCAGTTGGGTGAGAGAGACTGTGAGAGACTGGATACACAAACAATGGCCAGATTATATATTAAAATAAGCCTCTGACCTACAGTCTGTAGTAACCAGCTCAGGAAATCAACTCATTGTTACAGTCACCAATACATGAAACCATCCTATTATTTATAAGCCAAACTTGTAGAAAGTTAGGCCACTATCTCTAGACAATACTCCACAAAGCCAAGCATTAGCCCTTGTAGCAGTTGGCCCCAAATAGCCAGGGCTTGATTGATAGTTGATAGCTTCCCTAATAAGTGTCCTGCTTCCAACTTTGTTTCAACCAGCAAATGCTAACTATGCACCCCTACCCAAATACACATGATACCTCCCTTCTCATAAGCCTGCCAATACCCATGTCATCAGGACATCAGGACACCTGAAGCCTTCTACTTTTTCTTTTTCCTTCATAAAGTTTTCCTGCTCATAATCCTGTCTTTGAGTTTCTGTCAAAATGCAAGTGACAGCCTGATTCCCTTGCTAGAGCAAGCTCTGAATAAAAAGCCTTTGCCTGTAGTCATTTGGTTCTTTTTTTCTTTTCTCTTTCTATACTTGCTTAGCCTCCATAAAGTGAGTTTGCTTTAATACCTTTGATGTGAACATTGTTATCTGTTAGGATCTATGCCAGGCACAAAGTTATGACAATAAACTAGAGAAGTGAAGTTCATACCTTACCCAACACCTAAATAGTAAAGAAAATAAGCAAACAAATAGAAAATATTAATATTATGGGCTCACTTTGAAGACAAAGACATAAATTGTTATTGGAATACAGAGTGATCTTCAGGAAGGAGACTATGTAGCTAAAAAAGACGAGTATATATATGTTCTTTAATAAAAATATGTAACAATATATTTAATTAGCACCAATTACCTCCTTTATCTTTTACTTTTAAATTTATTTACAGAAGGGTCTTTTTTTCATTATTGTGGCTTTATAGTATTTGCAATATGCACATGCCTTCAGATTTCCTATTCTGATATGTATTCAGCGGAGCATCTTTTTTCCCTTTGAATTAATGAGATTAGACACTTCCTTGAGTATTTTGTCAATGTTTCCTCTTAGATTCTCATGTTTTTGACATTCTGTATGGGTTAAAAGGAAGATTTTTTTTTTTTTTGTAATTTGGACTTGATGATTAGTATTCTCTGTCTCACATTTAAATAAAGTCATTTAATTTAAATTTATAAAATATTCTTTGAAAAATTTTGAGCATGCTATTGAACAAAAAAATTCCTTCTTCTTTTGGGGCTAAGATGGGGTATCTGCTATCCAGTATTGTTAGCTGCTTAATTCTTTTTGAAATTTGAATACTATTCAATAGTGTTAAACTATTGCTCCTCAAAGTCTGTACTTCAAAAAAAAATGAACTATACCTAAAACTATATCTAACATAATTATGCCAAATTCATAAATTTGTTTTTGATCAAGTTGATTCATAATGAACTGCAGAAAAGTCTAGTATTTATTCTTCACAGATGACTATCCCAATTATGCCTTTTTTTTTTCATTCTCTTTTTAGTAGCTGGACAAATAAGTTGTCTCAACTGGTTCATCATGTGACATTTTTAGTGATTAGAAATCCTTCTTTCTAATTTAACTTATCTTTGATAATAGACTATTGTCCATACTTAACTTATCTTTGTTAAGATAGCTAAACAAGACTATTGTCCATACTTGATTATTTGTGGTTAAAATTTGGGGATGTGCAAAGTGTCTTGACAAGAAAGAGGAACATATGAGTAATTGAGAGAGCTAACGTTGGTTTAAAAACACATAGCTGGTTGTGAATCTTAAGTGGCATTTTACGATCAAGAAAACAAGGTTAGCAAATTCTTCCAAAAATATAATTTTCAGATAGCCACTGAGTATTTAGTTATAAAACATATGAATATATCAGAACACACACATATTTTAGATTAATTAACAAGTGGTAAAGCCTACACACAAAATAAGGAAAATCACTTAGAAGAGAAGAACTAATCACAGACAGCACTCTAAATAGATATCAGTGATGAACTCCCAGTAATTTTGGAGAATATCTTTAAAACCAGATAACATAATGCTTCCAAAGACTAAGTTTTTTTTTTTGTTTTTTTTTTTGGGGGGGGGGTGTGATTGTAGACAAGCTATCTTCACTTTCAGGATGAGAATCTAGCTAGAAAACCCTCCTAAAACCAATATAAAGTCAAGATTCTAAAAATGCTACAGTCTGAGAAATAAAACCAAAATAGTCAGAAGAAAGTTCCCCAGTAGAAGCATAACCATCTTGTACTCAGCTTTGAACGGTGCTGACAGTGGTAAAAGGTGAAAAAGACAAAACAATAACAGCAACAACAGCAACAGCAACAAAACCCTTGTGTGATTTTTCCAAAGCCACTAGCTTATCTTCACTTGGGTTTGGGATCTAAGTACCCACTATTTATATATCCTCCTCACCCATTCACTGGAAAACAATAGCAACAACAATGTGAAAGGACCAATGTAAAATTACAGTGCACACTTTTTAGGAAAACCCTCAGTACCATGGAAAAACAACTGCTAGAGAAGTCAGGCTCAATCCAGGTTGGCTGGTACCTCTCTGTGGGAAGCCCCCCAGAATTGAAATTATTCATTTAACTACAATGAACAAAAATTACATAACACAAAAATGACAAGGCACATTTAATAAGAGTCATAAAAATCAGCATATTTTCAGGGAAAAAAAGATAAAAAGACCAGAATTACAAAAAATTCAGATGAAGATGTTCATATTACCCAATCTTTATTATTATTATTATTCAAACTTTTAAAAAATGTTTTGAATGTTTTGTTTCTTAAATTCCACATATGAGTGAAATCATACAGTATTTGTCTTTCTCAGTGACTTATTTTGCTTAGCATAATAATCTCTAGCTCCATCTACGTTGTTGCAAATGGCAAGATTTTTTTAAAGATTTTATTTATTTATTCATGAGAGACACACACACAGAGAGAGAGAGAGAGAGAGAGAGAAAGAGAGAGAGAGAGAGAGGCAGAGACACAGGCAGAGGGAGAAGCAGGCTCCACGCAGGGAGCCGGAAGTGGGACTTGATCCTGGGACTCCAGGATCACGACCTGAGCCAAAGGCAGATGCTTTAACTGCTGAGTGACCCAGGCATCCCACAAATGGCAAGATTTCAATGTCACCTCTTCTGTATCCTTTTGTCGAGGTGAGAAAGAATGGGTTAAATAGGTGATGGGAATTAAGAAGTGCACTTGTAGTGATGAGCACTAAGTGATGTATGGAAGTGTTGAATCATCAGGACACCTGAAATGAATATTTTATTTTATGTTAACTAACTGGAATTTAAATAAAAACTTTAAAAATTTTCTCTATGTTTAAAGGAATAAAAGTTGGATTTTAATCAATGAAAAAGAAGCAATAATATACTAAAATACTCTAAAATATTTGAAAAAGAACATGTAGAACTTCTAAACATGGGGCAATAGGAAGCACAGGATTGAGTTCCTTTTAAGAGGAGGAACAGAGAAAATGCGCTTCACATTTACTTCATATTCCTACCTAATAACAAATTTAAAAATACAGAATGGGGAGGGAGACGGGACACAGTGGACACAATAAAGAGCAACTGGTGAAAAACTAGTGGAACAGGAACAGAATATGAGGTACCAATGTTCTTAAAACGTGACAGTCAAGGGATCAGAGGAAGGGGATGCAGGGAAAAGGCCTCAGAAGTCTGCACAGGAATTTCACCAAGGTAGTGGTCAATGTTAACCTATGTGTAGGGCAAAACTCTGCAAGGCCTGGAAAAGAGCAGGTGTCATGAAACTAGTAGCTGAAAAAAGACTTTGGAGATGATTTCACTGTGCCAGAGAGATACTGGTGTTCTTGTCTGGCAATAGTTTCAAAACTGGTGCATAACTTGATAATTTAGTTGAGATACCAGAAATATTTTATTTTGGATATAGGGCCATTCCCTGGGAATAAAGGAAACATTCTATTTTTTTTTCCTTTTGTGATTCTTTTTTTTTTAATTAATTTTTATTGGTGTTCAATTTACCAACATACAGAAAAACACCCAGTGCTCATCCCGTCAAGTGTCCACCTCAGTGCCCGTCACCCATTCCCCTCCAACACCCGCCCTCCTCCCCATCCACCACCCCTAGTTCATTTCCCTGAGTTAGGAGTCTTTATGTTCTGTCTCCCTTCCTGATATTTCCCAACATTTATTTTCCCTTCCTTTATATTCCCTTTCACTATTATTCATATTCCCCAAATGAATGAGAACATACACTGTTTGTCCTTCTCCGATTAACTTATTTCACTCAGCATAATACCCTCCAGTTCCATCCACCTTGAAGCAAACGGTGGGTATTTGTCGTTTCTAATTGCTGAGTAATATTCCATTGTATACATAAACCACATCTTCTTTATCCATCATCTTTCGATGGACACCGAGGCTCCTTCCACAGTTTGGCTATTGTGGCCATTGCTGATAGAAACATCGGGGTGCAGGTGTCCCGACGTTTCATTGCATCTGAATCTTTGGGGTAAATCTCCAGCAGTGCAATTGCTGGGTCGTAGGGCAGGTCTATTTTTAACTCTTTGAGGAACCTCCACACAGTTTTCCAGAGTGGCTGCACCAGTTCACATTCCCACCAACAGTGTAAGAGGGTTCCCTTTTCTCCGCATCCTCTCCAACATTTGTTGTTTCCTGCCTTGTTAATTTTCCCCATTCTCACTGGTGTGAGGTGGGATCTCATTGTGGTTTTGATTTGTATTTCCCTGATGGCAAGTGATGCAGAGCATTTTCTCATGTGCATGTTGGCCATGTCCATGTCTTCCTCTGTGAGATTTCTCTTCATGTCTTTTGCCCATTTCATGATTGGATTGTTTGTTTCTTTGGTGTTGAGTTTAATAAGTTCTTTATAGATTTTGGAAACTAGCCCTTTATCTGATATGTCAATTGCAAATATCTTCTCCCATTCTGTAGGTTGTCTTTTAGTTTTGTTGACTGTTTCCTTTGCTGTGCAAAAGCTTCTTATCTTGATGAAGTCCCAATAGTTCATTTTTGCTTTTGTTTCTTTTGCCTTTGTGGATGTATCTTGCAAGAAGTTACTGTGGCTGAGTTCAAAAAGGGTGTTGCCTGTGTTCTCCTCTAGGATTTTGATGGAATCTTATCTCACATTTAGATCTTTCATCCATTTTGAGTTTATCTTTGTGTATGGTGCAAGAGAGTGGTCCAGTTCCATTCTTCTGCATGTGGATGTCCAATTTTCCCAGCACCATTTATTGAAGAGACTGTCTTTCTTCCAACGGATAGTCTTTCCTCCTTTATCGAATATTAGATGACCGTAAAGTTCAGGGTCCACTTCTGGGTTCTCTATTCTGTTCCATTGATCTATGTGTCTGTTTTTGTGCCAGTACCACACTGTCTTGATGACCACAGCTTTGTAGTACAACCTGAAATCTGGCGTTGTGATGCCCCCAGCTATGGTATCTTTTTTAAAATGCCCCTGGCTATTCGGGGTCTTTTCTGATTCCACACAAATCTTAAAATAATTTGTTCTAACTCTCTGAAGAAAGTCCATGGTATTTTGATAGGGATTGCATTAAACGTGTAAATTGCCCTGGGTAACATTGACATTTTTACAATATTAATTCTGCCAATCCATGAGCATGGAATATTTTTCCATCTCTTTGTGTCTTCCTCAATTTCTTTCAGAAGTGTTCTATAGTTTTTAGGGTATAGATCTTTTACCTCTTTGGTTAGGTTTATTCCTAGGTATCTTATGCTTTTGGGTACAATTGTAAATGGGACTGACTCCTTAATTTCTCTTTCTTCAGTCTCATGTGTATAGAAATGCCATTGATTTCTGGGCATTGATTTTGTATCCTGCCACGCTACCAAATTGCTGTATGAGTTCTAGCAATCTTGGGGTGGAGGCTCTTGGGTTTTCTATGTAGAGTATCATGTCATCGTCGAAGAGGGAGAGTTTGACTTCTTCTTGCCAATTTGAATGCCTTTAATGTCTTTTTGTTGTCTGATTGCTGAGGCGAGGACTTCCAGAACTATGTTGAACAGCAGTGGTGAGAGTGGACATCCCTGTCGTGTTCCTGATCTTAAGGGAAAGGCTCCCAGTGCTTCCCCATTGAGAATGATATTTGCTGTGGGCTTTTCGTAAATGGCTTTTAAGATGTCGAGGAAAGTTCCCTCTATCCCAACACTCTGAAGTGTTTTGATCAGGAATGGATGCTGTATTTTGTCAAATGCTTTCTCTGCATCTAATGAGAGGATCATATGGTTCTTGGTTTTTCTCTTGCTGATATGATGAATCACATTGATGGTTTTACGAGTGTTGAACCAGCCTTGTGTCCCAGGGATAAATCCTACTTGGTCATGGTGAATAATTTTCTTAATGTGTTGTTGGATCCTATTGGCTAGTATCTTGTTGAGAATTTTGCATCCATGTTCATCAGGGATATTGGTCTGTAATTCTCTTTTTTGGTGGGGTCTTTGTCTGGTTTCGGAATTAAGGTGATGCTGGCCGGATAGAACGAATTTGGAAGTACTCCATCTCTTTCTATCTTTCCAAACAGCTTTAGTAGAATAGGTATGATTTCTTCTTTAAACGTTTGATAGAATTCCCCTGGGAAGCCATCTGGCCCTGGACTCTTGCATCTCGGGAGGTTTTTGATGACTGCTTCAATTTCCTCCCTGGTTATTGGCCTGTTCAGGTTTTCTATTTCTTCCTGCTCCAGTTTTGGTAGTTTGTGGCTTTCCAGGAATGCGTCCATTTCTTCTAGATTTCCTAATTTATTGGCGTACAGCTGTTCATAATATGTTTTTAAAATCGTTTGTATTTCCTTGGTGTTGGTAGTGATCTCTCCTTTCTCATTCATGATTTTATTAATTTGAGTCTTCTCTCTCTTCTTTTTAATAAGGTTGGCTAATGGTTTATCTATCTTATTAATTCTTTCAAAGAACCAACTCCTGGTTCTGTTGATCTGTTCCACAGTTCTTTTGGTCTCGATATCATTGAGTTCTGCTCGAATTTTAATTAACTGTCTTCTTCTGCTGGGGGTGGGGTCTATTTGTTGCTTTTTCTCTAGTTCCTTTATGTGTAAGGTGAGCTTTTGAATTTGAGATCTTTCCAGTTTTTGAATGGATGCTTGTATTGCGATGTATTTCCCCCTCAGGACTGCTTTTGCTGCATCCCAAAGATTTTGAACGGTTGTATCTTCATTCTCATTAGTTTCCATGAATCTTCTCAATTCTTCCTTAATTTCCTGGTTGACCTTTTCATCTTTTAGCAGGATGGTCCTTAACCTCCACGTGTTTGTGGTCCTTCCATACTTCTTGTTGTGATTAAGTTCTAATTTCAAGGCATTATGGTCTGAGAATATACAGGGGACTATCCCGATCTTTTGGTATCAGTTCAGACCCGATTTGTGACCCAGTATGTGGTCTATTCTGGAGAAAGTTCCATGTGCACTTGAGAAGAATGTGTATTCAGTTGAGTTTGGATGTAAAGTTCTGTAGATATCTGTGAAATCCATCTGGTCCAGTGTATCATTTAAAGCTCTCGTTTCTTTGGAGATGTTGTGCCTTAGAAGACCTATCCAGGGTAGAAAGAGCTAGATTGAAGTCACCAAGTATAAGTGTATTATTATCAAGGTATTTCTTGCGTTTGGTTATTAATTGGTTTAAATATTTGGCAGCTCCCACATTCGGGGCATATATATTGAGGATTGTTAAGTCCTCTTGTTGGATAGATCCTTTGAGTATGAGATAGTGTCCCTCTTCATCTCTCACTATAGTCTTTGGGGTAAATTTTAATTTATCTGATATAAGAATGGCAACCCCTGCTTTCTTTTGAGGACCATTTGAATGGTAAATGGTTCTCCAACCTTTTATTTTCAGGTTGTAGGAGTCCTTCTGTCTAAAATGAGTCTCTTGTAGACAGCAAATAGATGGGTACTGCTTTTTTATCCAGTCTGAAACCCTGCGCCTTTTGATGGGGTCATTAAGCCCGTTCATGTTCCGAGTTACTATTGATAGATATGAGTTTAGTGTCATCATATCTATTCAGTCCTTGTTTTTGTGGATTGTTCCACTGAACTTCTTCTTAAAGGGGAATTTTAAGAGTCCCCCTTAAAATTTCTTGCAGAGCTGGTTTGGAGGTTACATATTCTTTCAGTTGCTGCCTGTCTTGGAAGCTCTTTATCTCTCCTTCCATTTTGAATGAGAGCCTTGCTGGATAGAGTATTCTTGGTTGCATGTTCTTCTCATTTAGGACCCTGAATATATCCTGCCAGCCCTTTCTGGCCTGCCAGGTCTCTGTGGAGAGGTTCTGCTGTTACCCTAATACTCCTCCCCATAGAGGTCAGGGATTTCTTGTCTCTTGCTGCTTTAAGGATCTTCTCCTTATCTTTGGAATTTGCAAGCTTCACTATTAAATGTCGAGGTGTTGAACGGTTTTTATTGATTTTAGGGGGGGATCTCTCTATTTCCTGGATCTGAATGCTTGTTTCCCTTCTCAGATTAGGAAAGTTTTCAGCTAGGATTTGTTCAAATACATATTCTGGCCCTCTGGCCCTTTTGGCACCCTTAGGAATCCCAATTAAACGTAGGTTTTTCTTCCTCAGGCTGTCATTTATTTCCCTTAATCTGTCCATGGTCTGTCTTCATGGTCTTTTAATTGTCTTTCTCTTTTTTTCCTCAGTTTCCCTCTTTGCCATCAACTTGTCTTCTATGGCACTCATTCCTTCTTCCACCTCATTAACCCTCCTCGTTAGGACTTCTAGCTTGGATTGCATCTCATTTAATTGATTTTTAATTTCTGCCTGATTGGATCTATATTCTGCAGTCATGAAGTCTCTTGAGTCCTTTATGCTTTTTTCTAGAGCCACTAGTAGCTGTATAATAGTGCTTCTGAATTGGCTTTGTGACATTGAATTGTAATCCAGATTTTGTAACTCTGTGGGAGAGAGGACTGTTTGTGATTCTTTCTTTTGAGGTGAGGTTTTCCCTCTAGTCATTTTGCTCAGTGCAGAGTGGCCAAAAACAGTTGTATTGGGAAAAGGAGAAAAAGAGAGAGAGAGAAGGAAAGAAAAGAGAAAAAGAAAAAAGAAAAAAAGGAAAAAAAAGTAAAAAAGAGAAGAAAAAGAGAAAGAAAAAGAAAGGAAAAAAAAAAGGTTGGGGGAAGCCATCAGTAATCAAAAAGAAAAAAAAAAAACAAAAACCACGGGGAAGTATCTTCTGATTCTGTGTACTCTAAGTCCCTGGACTTCCCCTGGAACTGGTCCGTCCAGCTGGTCTTCTGGGGGAGGGGCCTGCTGTGCTGATTCTCAGGTGTTAGCACTTGGGGGAGCTGCTCTGCCCCTGCCTGGTGCAGGGCTCGGTGGGGGCTGTTCACCCCGTGAGGCCCCGGGAGGAAGCCACAGTGGCGGGGGCAGCTCTGGGACCCTGGATCCAGCCCCCGCAGTAGCTCCGGGGCTCTCCGTCTGCAGGGCCTGGGGGCTCCGGGGCGGGGCCGCTGATCTGCTCAGCTCCAGGCAGGAGCGTCCTCGCTGTCCTGGGCCCTCCCGGCCTCTGCCTGTCCCGGGGGAGGCCGGATCCTGGGCTGTGTCCCGGCGCCCTGTGCTCCGGGGCCTGCGCTGTTGGATTCGCGCTCCCGCCCCGCAGCCCCCTCCGCGGAGCCGCCGCCCGAGCCTCTCCGAGCTGTTCCCGGAGCCGCGCAGCCCCCTCCGCGGAGCTTCTTCCTCCGCCCGAGCCGCCGCCGCTGAGCTGTTCCCGGAGCCCCGCAGCCCCCTCCGCGGAGCCGCCGCCCGAGCCCCTCCGAGCTGCTCCGGGCCCCGCCGAGCGCTGCAGCCCTTAGGGAGCTCGGCGCATCTCCCGGGGCGCAGTTCCTCTGTTACTGTCCCAGGGAGCCCGAGGGCGTCCCCGCCTTCCTGGGGATCCTGCTCCAATTCCCCGGGAGCCCCTTTCCGCGGGGAAGGTCGGTGCAGCTCCTGCTCCTCCGGGCCGGGGCTCTCCTGTCCTGGGGACACTCGCCCCGGCCTCAGCCCGGCTCCTCGGGCCCCTCCCCCTCGGAGGCCTTTTGTGTCTTTATTTCTTTTTCCCCGTCTTCCTACCTTGATAGAAGCGCGAACTCTTCTCACTGTAGCGTTCCAGCTGGTCTCTCTTTAAATCTCAGGCCGAATTCGTAGATTTTCAGGATGATTGGAAGGTTTTCTAGGTAATTTGTTGAGGACACGTGACTTGGGGACCCTACTCTGCCGCCGTCTTGCCCCTCCCCTCCAAGGAAACATTCTAAAATGAAAGGCAAAACTGTCCATGTCTTCCTCTGTGAGATTTCTCTTCATGTCTTTTGCCCATTTCATGATTGGATTGTTTGTTTCTTTGGTGTTGAGTTTAATAAGTTCTTTATAGATTTTGGAAACTAGCCCTTTATCTGATATGTCATTTGCAAATATCTTCTCCCATTCTGTAGGTTGTCTTTGAGTTTTGTTGACTGTATCAAAGTCAAACTCAAAGCTGTGCAAAAGCTTCTTATCTTGATGAAGTCCCAATAGTTCATTTTTGCTTTTGTTTCTTTTGCCTTTGTGGATGTATCTTGCAAGAAGTTACTGTGGCCAAGTTCAAAAAGGGTGTTGCCTGTGTTCTCCTCTAGGACATGGACATGGCCAACAAGCACATGAGAAAATGCTCTGCATCACTTGCCATCAGGGAAATACAAATCAAAACCACAATGAGATACCACCTCACACCAGTGAGAATGGGGAAAATTAACAAGGCAGGAAACCACAAATGTTGGAGAGGATGCGGAGAAAAGGGAACCCTCTTACACTGTTGGTGGGAATGTGAACTGGTGCAGCCGCTCTGGAAAACTGTGTGGAGGTTCCTCAAAGAGCTAAAAATAGACCTGCCCTACGACCCAGCAATTGCACTGTTGGGGATTTACCCCAAAGATTCAGATGCAATGAAACGTCGGGACACCTGCACCCCGATGTTTCTATCAGCAATGGCCACAATAGCCAAACTGTGGAAGGAGCCTCGGTGTCCCTCGAAAGATGATGGATAAAGAAGATGTGGTCTATGTATACAATGGAATATTACTCAGCAATTAGAAACGACAAATACCCACCATTTGCTTCAACGTGGATGGAACTCGAGGGTATTATGCTGAGTGAAATAAGTCAATCGGAGAAGGACAAACAGTGTATGTTCTCATTCATTTGGGGAATATGAATAATAGTGAAAGGGAATATAAAGGAAGGGAAAAGAAATGTTGGGAAATATCAGGAAGGGAGACAGAACATAAAGACTCCTAACTCGGGGAAACGAACTAGGGGTGGTGGAAGGGGAGGAGGGCGGGTGTTGGAGGGGAATGGGTGACGGGCACTGAGGTGGACACTTAATGGGATGAGCACTGGGTGTTTTTATGTATGTTGGTAAATTGAACACCAATAAAAATTAATTTAAAAAAAATAAAGAAAGGCAAAACTGAACATTTTCTGCATTAATGAAGTCAAAGTTATGCCTTGATGGGATCCTGGTGATCTGCCAGAAATGTAACTGACCGCCTGAACAAAAGACAGCATTTTTTTTGGAAGAAGATAACATAATCCTGAACCACTGCAATAAATCATTTAAAGTATCTAGCATAATGTAAAAAAGAACAAATTATATGTGTGAAGCAATAGAAAAGTATAATGCATAAAAAGGAAACAAAAAAAAATAGAAACATCAACAAATGACCCAAATTTTGCAATTACCAGTTAAGTACATTAAAATAATATATTAAAGGATTTCATGTAAAGATGGGCAGAAATGGTAAAGAGAGAAATGCAGGGAAGAAATGGATTCTCTAAAAGAAAAGCAAATATAGAAATGGAAATTTCTATATCTGAAATAAAGTATTCATTGGAAGCATTTAACAGCACACTGGAAAAGAAAAACAAAAAACAGGGAAGTAAAACAAAGAAACAAAAAACATTAAGAGGGTAAGGTCCAAAAAAATTTCTTTTTTTTTTTTTTTTTTAAATGAAGGTAGCACCCACCCCTCCTGTGCCACATCCACTCTTCAGGGGCAACTACTGACAGCAGTCCAGTATGGATTCTTCCAGAACTTTGGTGTACATTTTCAAATACATAAGCATAGGTAGTTGTATTTTTTTTTTTTTTATGATAGTCATACAGAGAGAAAGAGAGAGGCAGAGACACAGGCAGAGGGAGAAGCAGGCTCCATGCACCGGGAGCCTGATGTGGGATTCGATCCCGGGTCTCCAGGATCGCGCCCTGGGCCAAAGGCAGGCGCCAAACCGCTGCGCCACCCAGGGATCCCCCAAAAAAATTTCTAAATCAAGATCCAAAGAAATAATAGAGTATGAGAAAAGTAAGAGCAAAAGAAATAATAGATGTTTTTATGAAATTGTTAACACAAATGTTCACAACTAAAAATTTTATAGTCATATTGTAAAACTTCTGGAAAACTTGAAAAATAATCAGAAATAAGAAACAAAGAAAAATTATTCAGATTAAAGTTGATTCCCCAAGGTTATCAATGGTATTCAGATAATAATCAAAATACTGTAGAAAATAGAAAATCTCAGTCAACTACAATTGTGTATCAAGTAAAGCCACATTTAAAAAAAATGGATGTAAGCAAAATGAATAATTTACAAACAATAGAACCTTGGTATGGAAAATACCTCAAGAATTTACTCTGACAAGCAACTGACTCCAGAAACATTTAAGAGAAAAAGAAGAGAAAAGAAATAATATACTAGTAAATGTGTAGGTATTTCTAAACAAGCATTTAGTGTGCAAAAAGATCACTTGAATAATGTCTAATTTTTGTGGTTTAAAAATATATCAAATTCTGGAAATGCTAGTAGTTAAGTGGAGTGAGGGAAGTGTGACTGACATTTGATCCTTTACATATTGAGCAGAAAGCAAACTTACAAGTTAAGGGAACCGTAAAACTAACAGTTCAGGTTAACATTTCAATGGTAACTATTTAAATAGAAATAAAATGTTTATTTTCCGTATGGTAAAAAAAAGGAACTAAGGGTCAGAATGTGAAAAAGTAAATCAGTTTGAAACTGTGCAGTAACTGCAAAAACACCCAGAGATATAGCATGTCAGATAGAAATCACAAAATACGATGATATAAGTAATGACAAATAGTCGTCACCATAAATATAAATGGATTTAACTCTCAATTTTAAAGACAGAGATTAAAAGACTGGGGAACACAGACCCACTCTGTCCAAGTATATGTTATTAGCAAGAGATATAATAAAGCCTAAAAGTAGAAAAAGGCTTAAAATAAAAACATAGAAAAATGTACCAGAAAAAGTTAATTATTAATTGTGCTTTAATATCTGTTTTATTTAATATTTATATTACCATCCAGATTCCAAGACAAGAAACAATAGAAATTAGTATGTGTTCATTTCATGGGAAAAGTTTTAATTCACTGGAAGGATATAGCTATTAGACTTTTTATGAACCTAATAAGGAAGTTTCAAATTAAAGTAAGTATCAGAAAATTGCAATTAGAAAGCGAAAAATCTATCATCATATTGGAACACTTTGATATATATCCCAGTAATTTAATGAGCAGCAATATATTTATTAAAGATACGGAAGATGTAAAAAATTAACATATGTGATCCAATTGATATACAGACTCTTCAGTCAACTATTAGGAAATGCATATTTTATTTTCCTTAAGCATGTGCAAATCGGTTATGAAATTGAGCATAAATCATGCATTAAAATATGAGCCAACAAATCCCAAAGAACAGATTTTTATACAGATTCAAGTATTTTTACCAAAATGCAATTGTTAGAAATCAAAAACCACAAAAAGAATAAAAAATAAACTTTCATAAATCTACATATCATACACTTTTCTAAATAAAATCTGAGTCCAGATGGAATCAAAATGGAAATTAAGCTACTATAATGAAAAAACTGCTTATCAAACTTGTGAGATGCTCATAAAGTAGTAGTTAGAGGGAAATTTGCCACCTAAGGTGCATATATTCAATAAGAAGAAAGACTAAACAAATAAACTAAGAATATGCCTTAAGCATTTAGAAAACGGGCACCAATATACCATACAGAGATAATAGTAAAATAAAGTAGTTTAAATTAATGACATAGAAAATCAAAATATAATAAGATTTTAAAACTCACAAAGTGTGTTTCTTAGAAAAGAGTAATAAAATTGATAAAACTTGTAGTTTAACCAAGAAAAGATATAGTGCAAATTAAAATATTAGAATACAAAAAGATAGAACTTTAATAACAGTAGCCATTAAAATATAATAAAAATAAACTTAGACAAAGTGTATACTTTCCTAGAAAAAAGTAAATTATCAAGTCTGACTCAAGAAAAATAATTCCAAATAGCTCCTATAATCAAAAACAATCAGTAATTTAGAATTTTCTCACAAAGGAAATACAGATAGTTTTGAATGCATATTACACTCTGTCCGACAATCAAGACAGTTCTAATCTTTTGCAAACTCATCAAGAGGTAGAGAAACAGGAAATTCAAATTCTTTAAGTCTAGCATAAATTTAATTAGCAAACCAGATGGAAAAGAAGTCCCAAATCTTAGTGATTGGGACAATAAAGATTTATTCTCTATTTTGTGGGTCAACAATCTCAGAGTTTGCTTACCTGCTAGGTTTTGGCTGGGAGTGTCCCTCAAGGCTGAAGTCACCTGAGACTTACCTGGAAGACTATCCATGTACAAATTCAGTCAAGTGGTTGTTGCAGGCAGAGACGACATTCTTTCTCGCTGCATGGCTCCCTTCATAGGGCTGTTCACAACGTAGCAGCTTCCTTCTCCCAAAAAGAGGTACCTGAGAGGGAAGTGTCCATAGCAGTAACCAAGAGGAAAGTCACAATACTTTAGACACTACCGTTGAAGCGGTATCCCATTCCTTTTGTAGTCTTTTATTCATTAAAAGTGAGTAACTATGCCTACTCTACAAAGCAAAGGTTTACACAGGCATGTGAATACTGGCAGGCCAGGATTCATAGGAAATTATTTTAAAGGCTGCCCACCATACCACATAAAGAATGTGAGGTCACGTAAGTTCATAAACAGAGATGCAAAAATCCTTAATGAAATAATTGTAACTAGATTGCATCAGTGTGTTAAACTAATACATCCTAATGAAACTGGGATTGTCTACTAATATAAAAGTAGTTTAAGTAACATTAGAATAAAAATATGGACTACATTGTAGTGTATTAACAGTATAAAAGCGGAAACAATGATTAATTGAATAGATGTGGGGAAAAAAACCCAATGATAAAATATAACATCGACTAATAAGAAAAAGCAAATTAGATGAAGAGGGAACTTTCAAATCTCATAAACAATGTCAGTTCAGAGATTTACAGCAAACATACTCAGTGGGGAAGTATAAGAATCATTACCTATAAAATTAAGAAAGAGACAAAGATAGCCATTTTCATGGTATTTATTCAGTAATTCCCTGGAAGACTTAGGGAACTCAGAAAGGAAAATAGCTAAAGAATATAAAGACAGCAATATAAGGAAAAATTAATATTGCAATATTATATGATTGTCCATATATACCTAAACTACTGACAGATTTTAGGTAAAAGTTCATTTTGTTGAATGTTAGGTAAATATAAATCTTGTATTCTTACACCAGAAATAACTAGCTAATATAATTAAAAATAAGATACTTACAACAAATAGAATAGCACAAATATATAGGAATTAATTTTTAAAAATATATATATGAGCCCTTAGCAAAAGTGTAACTCTGATAAAAATTATAGAAAATTATCTGCATATAGGGACTGGTATTGCATACAAAAATAGAGCAACAAGAAAATAAGATTTTCTAGTAGAAATTACAACAGATAATATAGGAACATTTTCCTTTCTGTCTTCATTTATATATTATTTCATAATATTAATATTTAGCAGTATTGCTTAGTAAAATATATTTTTCATGTAGATAAAGTTTTTAAAAACCTATTCAGTCGAAGAGAAAAATCTGAGACATTTCAGTGAAAAACAATAACTGTTCTGACCGAATGTTTACTTAAAATATAATAATAATAAAACATTAAAAAAACTACGTTAGTTACAAATTTCTGAAGGATCAAATCTTGTGCTACAAAACATCATTTGAGGACATTATTGCAACCCAGTGGCATTTAGGCTAAATTAAAATAATGCAGGTCACTTCCGTCTTGGTATTCAATTGCCATGCAAGTTTGTTCTTTTGTATTACAACTAAAAAAAAATAGAAAGAAATTTGGGTTTAATATTTTCCTACTCCATACAACTAAAAAAGTCAATCATTTGTTCTGAAATAGGTTCCATATTTTGTGTTCTCTACTTTTCTTGTTGCCCTTGCTACATAGCCTATATTATGTTGTCACAGAGAAAAGCAAAAAAAGGCAGCAGTGTTCTGTGAACTGAAATGGAAGAGATTTACACTGTTATTTGTTTGGAAGTGTGTGAACAAAATGATTTAGCTCTAAGGATTTGTGCAGAGATGTGTAACAGATTGACCTCACTTTGAAGGTGACAATTCAAGTTACTACAAAAAAAAAAAAAAAAAAAGAAGAAGAAAGTGTATTTTTAGAGTCATGATTACATTATATAGAAAATTAATTAATGGGATTAAATAAGGTGAAATCTCTGAATCGATACTCTCTAAATTTTGATTCTTCCTTTTCTTTTTTTCTCTGTATGGATTTTTAAAACAATTTTATAAGTGAAAGATGGCAGTAATGTTCAAGCACAGATGTTAATGAAGCAGAAATGAGGATCTTCTCATGGACTCAGACATCTCTATAGAGGATTTTCTTGCAGGGGATTAATTCCAGTTATGTTCTCTTCACTTTGATAATAAATTAAGATTATATTATACTTCTCTTTGATTTTCCTTGCCATATTAAGATAATTATTATGATGCTAATTAGCAAATTGTGTGTTTGTTCACCAATTTATTTTGATTTTTTTTAAGTACAGGAAGAAATTAAGAGTCATATGACATAATCACCATAATAGCGTAGCAAGCAAAAGAAAATGGATGAATGAATATGTATCTAGTTAAAGTTATTTGGAAGGCAATTCTTTATTTTTTGAAGTAGAGGGTAATGATTTACCTATTCTTGGTGGAAATTTCTATTAAAATGGGCAATACAGTAAACTCATCTGAAATTTGAAACTGAATTGACAATTACTATGACAAAGGTGAATTATTTTTTATTCTATGAAGGGTTTTTCTTGCATTGTTGACTCATTGACAATATATGCTTTAAGAGGTTTGTTTGTGCTGACATTCCAGAAATTTCTAGCCTCGTTGCATGCAGAATGTGTCTGCACAAATTATTTATTCAAGTAGATTAACCAAGTACTATATTAGTGGGTTTTTTTAAATAAAGATTACATTTATTTATTTGAGAGAGAGAGAGAGTAGAGAGAGGCAGAGGGAGAAAGAGAATGGGGCTCCCAGCCGAGCCTGGAGCCCAATGTGGGGCTTGATCCCAGGAGTGCAGGATCCGTACCCGAGCTGAAGGCAGATGCTTTTACTGACTGAGCAACCCAGGTGCCCCACTATGTTAGTGTTTATGTACAAGAATAAAGCATTAAAACTTCTTTAAAAGAAGATTTTGCTTATTTCACTAAGACTAAATTTGAAGAACAATGAAATTATATTCTTAGCCTCTTTTCATGCCTACAAAGATACCTGGCATGTGCTACACATGCAATTACTAAAAATAAATAAATACATAAATGAACAAATGTCATCCAAGATCCATAAGTGGTTCTTCCTGTTTTTATTTATTTGCTGTGACATTAGCAGACCCATGTTTCATGTTGGTGGTGTGACATTCTTAGATTGGCGTTGGGGTAGAATGTGCTGAAAGGGACGCGGAATCTCCAGGTGACCAGTCACATATTATAATGGGATAGCATAAAATGACACACAGAAATAAAACAAGGGTATTGGCAACCCATCTGGCACATCATGTGCCAAATTTTTTTCCCTTTAGGAAGTCTCTTTTTAGTGACTGTGCAGTCCAGTTGGTACTGGAGTTTGATTTGTGGCTGATGAAGGCAGCTCACATCCGGTGCCAACACAATCACCTGGAAGGGAAGGATATCTGTTATCGTTTAGATCCATAACAAAATCTGATGTTTACACAAAGACCCTTGGCACAGGAGCACCAAGCCTTGAAGCCAAGCAACCTCTGCCATTAAATTGCTTAAAAGAGGAAGAGAAAATGGGATGATTTTATTCTTTGGTTTGGTTTGATCAAGCTGTGAATAGATAGTAATTGATACTTCTAAAGCATAAATGGCCTCATAGTTAGGGTTGAATGTAGGTTTTTGTTGTTGATATCAATTCTCCTGAGGAATTAGTCTTTAAAAATCATTTTCTTTCTTTTCTTTTTTTTTCTTTTTTCCTTTCATATAGTAAGAGATTCTGGGCCTGGCCTCACAAACCCTCATGTTTGGGTCTCCTCCATAAAAGACCCACACATGACTTATAACTCACATAAAGTCTGAATGGTCTTTTTTGGGAAAGAGATTACTGAGTGTTAAGAGTTGTCTGAATCTTTTTTTCTGGGAAACCTTAAGATTTTAGAGCTAGACCACTGCAAATGGAATTCCCATGGTTTTGTCAACATAGTTTTATTAACCTCTAGACTGGCTTGAAGAATGACCCTGCAAAATTCATGACCACCTGGAACCTGTTAAGGGGGTCTTATATGGAAATAGGTTCTTAACAAATAATCAAGTTAAGATTAGTTTAGGCCCTAAATATGATTCATGTCCTTAGAAGAAGAAGGAATCTGGACAGAGACGCTGACTGACACATGGAGGGAAAAGGCCATGTGAACATGGAGACACAGCTTGGAAAACCAAAAATTGCTGACAATCAACAGATGCTGCGAGAAGCAAGGGAGGAATTCTCCTCTGGAGTCCAGAGGGAGCATGGTCTTGCTGATATTTGATTTTACACTTCTAGCCTCCAGAACTGTAACACAGAGAATTTTGTTGTCTTAAGTCTTTATGTTTGTTGTAGGAAATAAATAGAGGTTTGTGTACTGGGAAATTAGGTGCTACTGTAACAATTACCTGAAAAATGTGCAAGTGCCTCTATTCAGCTCAGAGATATTTTTCCTTTGCACAAAGAAAAAATGTTCTCTCGAAGGTTATGGGTAGAGACTGGAAATGTTTGGAAGCACATTATTATAAAACCTAAACCATCTATAAGAGACTGTTGGCAGAAACATGGGAATTAATGGTAATTCTGGTGATGACTCAAAGAAATGAACATGCTGCACAAAAGCTCCTACCATATCGTCATAACCAGAATGTTGCTAGAAACATGAACATTATTGGTGTTTCAGGTGAGATCTTTGATGGAAATGAGGAATATGCTATTAGAAACTGAAGTATAGGCTTTCCTTTGCCATAAAGCCACAGAAAAATTATTATTTTTTGATGTTCAATACAAGGTAAAACTTGTGAGTGATTAACTTGGATATTTAGTTGAGAATATTTCTAAGCCAGGTTTGGGAGGTACAACCTGATTTCTCCTTGATGCTTAGGCACATTGTGAGAGGAAAGAGATAAATTGAGCAATGAAGTGTTAAGTATAAAGGAACCAGTACTTGATTATTTGGAAAATTCTAAGCCTATGCAGATAGCATGCCTTGGAATCAAGGCCAAGGATGTAGTTGAACAACCATTTACTAAGGTAATGGGCATGTGATTAGGCATGTGACTTCTAGATCCAACAACCTTCTCAGCAGAAGCCAGATAGAGATGAAGTTATTTATAAAGGTTCTGTGGAGAACCCTACTGCCTAATGGCATAGAGCCCCTCAACACTAACAGAAGACAAACAAGGTTTTTGAGAATTTTATAGCAGCAGAAATACTGCAAGCTTAGACTGAAAGGGACAGGGGTGGGATGCACATTTGTTGTTTTAAGCCACTGATTTTGTTTGATTTACAGCAGCCCAAGGAAACTAATATAACTTCTAAAAGAAAAAAAAATTCCATTGAACAGTTTTATACCTAGAAGGATATGATCTATAATGGAGGGGAGACGGCCAAGATTAGCTACATAGCCTTTCTGTCTTTTGAAAAGTATCTCTAATGTCTTACACATTGAGTTCAAGCAGAAAGGGTATGTATGTATCTATCTATATCCATATTGATTATCATCATCACATCCATATCTATGTACCTATGCTTATAATTATGTCTACATTTATCTCTCTCCATAAAAGAATAAATATATAACGTCATGGAAAAAGAAGAAAACAATCAAGAGAACAAAATATAAAGGAACTATAGAGGAAGATATAAACCATCAACCAAAGAGTTCAACAATACTCTATAAATCACAGGCATAGTGATGGACAATTTATATGCCTTTGCGTGCTATATGGGCAAATTAATTTGTGCAATGCTTATATATTAAACATATGGAGCTATTTTTCATTTATACAAAGAAATGTGTTTTCCCACAATTTTCTTAAAACTGTTATTTCAAAATGCTTTTTAGTTCCATCAAAATAAATTTTCCCACTTTTGACTGAGACAGTGGTATAACTATAGGGTCTTTGTACCAAACTTAACTCTACCACTGTGGAGTAAAAGCAGCCATAGACAACACATGAAAAAGCAAATATGGCTGTATTTTATTCATAGAAAAAAAAAAGCAGCAAGCTGGATTTGACTCATGGACCCTAGTTTACAAATCTCTGATCTAGAGGACAGCAAAATTAATGCTTTTGTTCTCTATCAGAGAGATTGATAGTCATCTATGTGATATGGTATCTGCCATTAAACTCCAAGTCTAGACTACACAAATGTGGATTATGGTATTGCCCACCTTACTAGATAGGCTTCAGACCTTCTCAACCCTGATCTTTTTTACACACTGCTGATCAAATGTATAATTCTGAAATTTTCTTTCTTTTAAAAAATATTTATTTATTTATTCATGAGAGACACAGAGAGAGGCAGAGACACAGGCAGAGGGAGAATCAGGCTCCATGCAGGGACCCTGGCATGGGACTCGATCCCTGGTCTCCAAGATCACACCCTGGGCTGAAGGTGGTGCTAACCTGCTGAATCACCTGGGCTGTCCAATTCTGAACATTTTCATTTCCTGTGAAAACATCTGCATAGGATTTCCCACTAATAACAGAAAGAAGTTCAAACTTCTGCCTCCTGGCCCTCAGACTTCTTTAAAATTCTCTCTCCTTATGCCCTTTAATATAGTTTGTTAAACTAAAATAGGCCCTTTATGCAGTCCCCTTCTCTTTGGTTATTCTTTTCCTTCTAATTTGAATTGTTCATATTCACAGTGGCTGAAATGTCACTTTTCCTTTTTTCCTCTCTTTTTAGATATCTCTCCTGTTAGAACTCCCATAACACTGATTTCATTCATACTTTCTTAAGGCATTTCATTATTATGTTCTGCTTGTATTCTTTGTATAACACATTATCTCTTTTTTTATCATAAGATTTTTGAAGATAGGACTAGTGTTTGACTCGGTCTTTGACTCATCTTAACTTGTTTCCCAAGAGTCTCTCACTATGTGCCAAATACTTTTGCTTTGAATTAATGTACATGGGAAAACTGTGACTAGCTTTACTTAGAGGAGTGGATGTCTATATTATTTTATTTATAGATTTACTCCGAATCATCCTGTTTTTCACAGAGCTTAAATCATTCTTCTTGAGGTCCTTTTTTCTTGCTCAAGCTATTTTACATATATGTAATATATATATATATATATGTACACATATGTGTATTCTTTTATGTTCTTTAAAAGATATTTGATTAAATATGAGGATTCTTAAGGAAGGATTTATCTGTTTAGGAAAAAGTGAGGGCATATTCAAGAACCAGAATGCTAAACACAACAACATTAGCTTTTATCTTGACTCCTTTATTTACTTGCTGGCTGACCATGAAAGAATTCCTCAAATTCTTAATTTCAGACATTTAGTCTGTAAAAAGGAAATAATAAAAATAGCCATGTCATAGAGTTTCTGTTAGGACTAAGGGTTTAGCACGGATGAGCCGTATTGTTGGCACTTCAATTAAATTTGAGGATTAGTATCATTAATCAATATAAGTGTCAGCCATATATATAAAGAATGTTACATATAGTGTTGGGTTTGTATGCTCATCATTCGTATCACTGTAATAGTTTTCACTTTTCAAACAACTCAAGCTAGATTTTCATTTCTATTGATTTCTATGCTCTGTGGCAACAGCTGTTAACATACTCCAGTAGTGCAACAGAAGCAAATAGCACATATGGTTCCTATGTGGTGTCGAGGACAGCTCCTTCTAATTATGCTAATATGTACAGAGGCTATAGTTAACTGAGCAAGTTAAGAATAACACAAGTTGTAATAAGTCAGCATTACTATTTATATTGAGTAAAGTCATTTACACCAGAATGTAAGAAATATTTAAGAAATGAGAAATGATCAGAATCTATTTTCAACATAGAAACACCATAAATTTTCAGGTTTTGTGTGTATGTGTCTCTTTTCCTTTTAAAGTAAAACAGTATGATATGCTTCTCTGGCTACATCTTTTCATAAATTGAAGAAAAAGTTACTAAATTCATATTTAACAGATTAGAGTTATCTTACTTCATAAATATAAATCATCACTAAATAAAACATCATGGGCCACAGCAATAAAAACATAGTAAATGCTTAAGATCTGGAAAATTATTCCATTTTCCTCCTATACTTAGGCATTTAATAATTCTTTTTTTTAATAACACACACTTTCCATTCCAGATGTGAATCCTTTCAGAATTGAATTTTGATAGTTCAGTTAGTTTCTGGTTTATGAAGCCACTGCCTCTGTGGGAACTTAGTTTTGGAAGCTATAACATATGGTAAATCCACTAGTTGCTAATATAATCCACTAAACTATACTCTCAAAACCTGGAACATACTTACTCATGTAATATTTGAATATTTTAGTACTAGTTTAATATGTAGAAGCTTAATTGTAAAATCGTATTCTTTACCATATCAAAGTAGAAGCAGCTCCTCTAAACACAATATAGATATTTTGTAGATTATTCTCACCAAGAAGCAAAATTTAAATATTCAAGTTTTTAAAGTACCATATGATTTCACTCATAAAGGAAATTTAAGGAACAAACAGATGAACACAGAAGAAGGAAAAAAAGAGAGAGAGAGAAGCAAACCATAAGAGACTCTTAAGGATAGGGAACAAACTGAAGGTTGATGAGAGGAAGTGGGTGGGGGATGGGCTAGATGGGTGATGGATATTAAAGAGGGCACTCGTGATGAGCACTGGATGTTATAGGTAAGTGATGAATCACTAAATTCTATACCTGAAACCAATTTTACCATATATATTAACTAACTAGAATTTAAATAAAACATTGAATTCTAAGTAAATAAATAAATAAATAAATAAATAAATAAATAAATAAATAATAAATAGAACTTATTGCTCCTAAGCCAGCCAGGCAACAGATGCTGCTGTTATAATGCCTCAGGGTCTTCGTTGGAGGAATATCTGGTTGAACACAAGGGCGAGACAGTAAATGACACAGTGAAATTGTAGGTCAAGCACCCTGAAGCTAGGTAGTATTCCAAAATTGAAGAGGTAGTGGCCTTTGTATTCCAACATCCAAAGGAACCATGTTAAATGATTGCAGGAGTGTGTTATGGACTGGTGTCAAATATACATGCAGTAGCCTTCCTAAAGTCTGTAGTCTTATGAGTCTAGAGACCTCATGTCAAAAATAAATGCCTTCTGTTACAGATATATTTTCTTTCAAGCCAGTAGAATGAAAAGCCACCCGATTGTCTCTGTCATAAGTGGCTAGCCACGTAAATGGTTCTCAATATTTTTTAGTCAACCGGAAGGTCTGAATGTCCTGCAGATTAAGTATCCAGTCTTGCAGAATCCTTACCACTTTTGTCACTTTCAGCTAGATTTTGTATTCTAGTGATCCTGATGAAACTCAATAAATGGAAGCTCAAAACAAGCGTGGAATAACTTGTGTGTGTATATAAACATATTAAGATGCAGGGAGGAAAAAAACCACAAGATGTTACTCAGTAAAAATATTTGTGATTAATGTGAAAGAATCTATGGAAATTTAGCAAGATGTTTCAATTTGATATTAAAAATACATTGATGGGCGTCTGACTGTCTCTGTATAGCATATGATTCCCAGTCTCAGAGTCATGAGTTCAAGCTCCACATTGGGCTTCATAAGAAAAGAAAGAAAGAAAGAAAGAAAAAAAGAAAGAGAAAGAAAGAAAGAGATAGAAAGGAAGAGAAAGAAGAAAGAAAGAAAGAAAGAAAGAAAGAAGAAAGAAAGAAAGAAAGAAAGAAAGAAAGAAAGAAAGAAAGAAAAAGAAAAAAGGAAAAGACAATGTATAGAATAAGCCTACTTAAGGCATCATGTACTAAAGTAAAGATAATCATTCACCTTTACCTAAGAATCTCAGTGAATTGGAAACAGTTGGGGGCATAAGCATTTGTGCTGCAGTATTGTTTGTTATAACTAAGATTTGAGTATTTATTCACATTGATAGAGAAAGAGGGAGCAGAGAGAGACCATGCAAGAGAGGGTGGAGAGAATTGTGCACAGAAGAAAAATATCTTTATAATCTAGACCAAAAGGATTATGACTGTCTTACAATAGTCACACTGATAGTAAGTAAGAGAAGAGAAGTGCTTAGAGATCAGTTACGATAGGTTACAGAGAGCCACACCTTTCATGGGTTTCAGTTTCCTCGCTTGCTTAGCCAAATCTATTAAACAATTTGAGCTTTGCTTTGTTAAGCTATAAAACTAGAATAATTTTAACTACCTCAAAGAATTATGATGAAAATTCAATGAAATAATAAATACTGGCTGTTCTGGTATAATTTTTTAAATATTTTATTTATTTATCTGGCAGAGTGAGGGGGACAGATTTGGGGGAGGGGTGGAGGGAGAGAGAGAAGCTGACTCCCCGCTGAGCGGGAAGCCTGACATGGGACTGGATCCAAGGACCCCTGGATCATGACCTGAGCCGAAGGCAGATGCTTAACTGACTGAGCCACCCAGGCACCCTGTTCTGGTATAATTAACAGAGTATGTGGCATAGAATAGATGCTGTTTAATGCTGGTGTGTCTTTTTCTTTCTTTCTTTTTTTTTTTTTTTTTGGCTAGTTTATATAATAATCCTACTGTTAATGGAGCAGACCTGTGAATTGTCTTTTCAGAATGCTTCTTCCTATATGTTTAGTCATCAGCTGAATGAAACCTCAGTCTCTTTCAAAGAATAGTGGCAGAAAGTCAGTGCTCTCATCATGGAATGTTGCCACTTCAAGATGCATTTTTTTTAAAATTATAATGTCATCTTATGAGGTTAATCTTATGCTGATAATGTATACAAGTCTTCTGGGCTTCTAATTTTTGTCTCCTCTTCAATTTGTTGTTTTTAAAAAAGTTACGTGTGGGTCATTGTGAAAATATATTTTAAAAATGTGTCCTACATCTTTGCAATGGGTGGATCTTGCATGATATTCCTCTGGACTTTCTTCCCAGTTGACCTGAGTATATTGTCTATTATTCCTTTTACATAGAGATTCAAACCTCACCATCATGAAGCTCATGGATTTCATCTGTATATAAGATCATCACGAGACTTTGTTACTGTCCTGTTGAAATTTTGAAATACGCTATGTCTATGGTCCACTTGACCTGTTATCCTAAAGCATGAATCAATAAGGGACTTGATGTCAGTCTAGCATGTCTCATGCCAAAGCCATGACTACTCCCCTTTCCAAATACTTCACAGGCTCTTCTTTAAATAATCCATTTGAAGATTGTATCTGGTTCTGGGTTCACTGGTCTGTATTTTTTCATCATTTTTGCCCTTTCAAAAATGGAAATACCATTACCCCATATATTTTCTTCCACAACTTTCCAGCTCGTTCAGTTACTCAAAAATTACTACCAATGCTTTTACAATCTTACTACAACTTTTCTCAGTTGCCTGGTAGGATTGTTTCTAAGCTGAAGATTGAATTCACTGAAGAATATAATAAGTATTTTTTTTTACTATGTCCTCAATCATCTTTAGCTTCTGTTCAGATTATACATTAATCATACCTTTCCTAGGCTGAGATTCTGCTTTTGACAGAGGCAAGGGAAGTGAAATTCAGCTTTTATAACTCTCTCTGTCTGCTAAATTTACTATTTCAAGCTGCGAATATATCCTTTCTTTGTTCTTCTTACTTTGGTGTAATTAGCAACTTCTCACCCCCCCTCCCTTTTTCTACCTTATCATTTTTATAAGACACAAGGCATTCTGGGTAGGCACACCTGACCCTGAATACATCACACTTCCCTTCACCAAGGAATCAATCTTTACGCATAAATAAAGGTGTTTGGCATCTAACTTTAACTATAATCTACGCTCACATACTTGTTGCCTGAAAGTTGCTGGGTGATGTTGGTTACACTCTGTGTGGGAAAAAAAATATTATTTAGACTTCTGTAAATATGTTTTGAACGGGTCATTTTAAAAGGATTTGTGCATTTACACTTTGGCATTTAGAGTCTCCTCAGACAAACTGTTATGACAGTATGCCTAAAAATAATTCTAAGAATTCTGGAAGTAAAAATAAATAACCTGTCTTAAATAGTGTTTCCTGGGAAACAGACACTGACATGGAGATTGGCCGACCCATAGTTTATTAGGGCTTACTTTCAGGATCAATGCCTATTATGGAGTGAGGGAAGAAAGACCGAAATTAGTGGAGGTTCTTAAGCTATGCAGGAAGCTCTGAATTTGAGAGGTCTTTATACTAAGCAAGGTGGTCCATATTTCAATCCTCTGCATTGACCTGAAACAAAAGAGGACTTCCCCTGATGAGATAACCTCAAATAAGACACTTGTATTTGGTCCAGGGCAGTTTTTGGATGATGAATGCCTAACTGTTAAGGGGTATCTGGAAAAAAAATAATGCCACATCTACCGCAATTCACTTCTTGTGCCACTAAGATCCATTTGCCTCATATAATAAATAGAGCCCATCTTTGAACAGATTCTCATGAATTCTGATAAGTCTTTAATTCCTGGGGAAACTTATAGGAAAAAGGTTAATGGAACAAACTATAAGCAGTTGTCTTACTGCAGTTGGTCTTAGGACTGCAGCTGATACTTATCATTTCTCTCCTCTACTACTCATTTTAGAGTCTTCTTATCTTTGTTTAGAAACTGATGGTATAGGTGCCTTGCTTGGTAAGCCCTCATCCCTGCATTCTTATCATCATGCCTTTCTCATGTTATATCTTTTATACTTGCTAGTTTATGGTAGAATCTGGGCAGGGGAATACCCACAGGTGCACCTATGGATGGCAAATGTATTTTTTCTTGGTCCCAGCAGAATGGGAGCCTACTTTCCCCTGACACTTCAGGTCACAGAGAATCAATTTCAACTCAGACCCCGCATCTAACGGTCCTGAAATGTCAGAGTATTCTCTACTCCCCACCCCTGCCCCGGGAGCAGTTATGTGAATAAATAACTACAGGTCCCACTGGGGAAGGAACATAGAATTACTACCTTATATGTTTGCTGCAATGTTGCAGGGTCATTGTTCTTAGAGAATCTTATCTCTCAGTGAGTGAAATCCAAGTCTGAAAATTGGCTCAGGGTCTTTGGGGATCAGCTGCTCTAAGCAACTGGTTATTCAACCTTGATTTCTTTTTATTTATAGATTAGCACCTTTGTTGTTCATCTATATTGTTCCAAGGTTGCTGTGCTGTTTTTTTTTTTTTTAAGCTCAAGATCTAATTGACTTTATTAAGTGATTCATGAGTTGGACAGCATCTTATCTAGCAGGTAGAGAGGTATTCCCTGCTGTGTTCTATTAATCATGCCCATAACTGTGTCTCAGATTACCTTAGCTTCCATCTGACCTGGCTACCCATGCAATAATTGTTCCCATTTATTATGCCTCTACTTGGCTTCTATTATTAGGGGTCTCAGTTCTGTAACAGCATCTCTTACCCTTATTTCTAACCTATAGAGCACTGTCCCTATTGAGAGTCTATTGAGAACACCAAAGTGTTCTCTCCAGAGCATTCCTTATTTCCTTGGTAAATGGAGTATCCTCTGGATTCTCTTAAGGATAGTCATCAACTGTGTATCTATAACAGCATTCCAGCTTCTCTGAAAGAGAATGTTCTGAAAGAGAATGCTATGTTCTCTCCTTCCACTCTCTGCTGTGGCAGTTCTGGCATTTCTACTTCACATGGTGTGGGTTATCAGACACTACTTGCTTCCAAGAGCCATCCTAGTTGTGTATTATTAGCACTGTGTCCTGGGGCCTTATTTGTGGTGTTAACTCCTAAATCCTGGGAGAGTGCCTGTATTGATAAATTCTTATTTATCCAACTACATATTCTGCTCTTCTTAATCCAGCACCCTTAGGATCCATTCCCAATTACATTCATGCTACTCTTGCTGGTACATGTACTGCAGGCCCTTTAGGGGCCTTTTCTTCCTTAGCAGACCTGACATTTTTCTGACCAAACTATATTTGCACTTAATTCCAGTTATTGGTCTAATGCCCAGGAGGAAAGATGAGGATGGAATCTGAGGGGATGGTGGCATGTTGTGTGGTGAGGGGCCTTGCATCATCTTCATGGAAAGAGAGGATAACTAGTTTAAACAAGAGAAGTGAGTCAGTCGTATAAGCCCTGAGGGTTCAAAAAGACTTAAGATTTCAAAAAATGTTGAGTATGGTAATATTAGGGTTCTATTCCAAGTCTCAGGGTCTTATTCCTTCCTGATAAGGACTCTGATATTAATTTATTAACTCCACTACCCTTATAATAACATCTTGAGCAAGATCTTTAATTTTCAGGCTGTCTGGGTGGCTCAGCGGTTTAGTGCCGCCTTCGGCCCAGGACGTGATCCTGGAGACCAGGGATCGAGTCCCACTTCGGGCTCCTGCACGGTGCCTGCTTCTCCCTCTGCCTGTGTCTCTGCCTCTCTCTCTCTCTCTCTCTCTGTGTGTATCTCTCGTTAATAAATAAATGAAATCTTTAAAAAAAAAAAGATCTTTAATTTTCTTTACTCTCTAGCTACAGGGGATAATATTTTCTTTACTTAGCTCTAAAGGGACCCTGTTACCATCATCATTTTATTTTCCTTCAAAAGGGATATAAGCCTTTAAAATAACAATACAATTCCGTAGTACTTATAAATACTTTTTTCCCCCAAGCCTCACTAACACCTGAGATATTCTATTTGCCAGGACATTCCTTTACATTGGTATGCCATCCCAACTTATCATGAGTGAAAGTTTCAACAATTTCACCACTACTTACTTACTACTATATACTGAGGGCCATTGGCACTCTTCCCACCTGAGCTGCTCTTCATTGCTACCTGACTGGAAGCCCAGGTTCCAAATTCCAGTCTAGAATCTACTTCCTAGGATGACTCCTGGCACCAACTGATATAGGTCAGATTTCTTGGGAATCAGAATCTGCAAATAGATGGATTGCTCCAGTGTGCTCTTGGATATACCATTTTGAGAGAGTGAGAGAGACAAGATTGAAGTGAGAAAGACTTTGAACTTTGATACAAAAACAAAAGAGACTTCAGCCAACACCATAGGGAGTGTTGAAATTCTGGTGGTTCTTCCAAGATGTTCTACGTTCAGTCTTCAGATACCATATGCCCTCGGGACAGAGCAAATGCTTAGAGGAGGCAGCTCCCTTGTCTAAGACAACTTTTACCTGTAAGCTGTCAGCTTACGGCTCTCGTAGCAGCTGGGGAATGAGTGTCTCAATCTACAAGGGTCATTCCCGTGTGCACTACAATATCCACTACTTGATCTTATGAAGTTTACAAGCATCACAGGAAAAAATTTATTTCCACAGGGGCTGGGAAATGTGACATAATGGGGCAATATACTGAAATGTTGTATTACCCATTGTATTTGCAACCAATTATTGATAATAGTGCACTAAATGAAATATTTAGAATTCTCAAAAAATGTACTTACAGAAATGTTAATTTGTTGATGAAAGTTTTTTCATTCACATTCACTTGGCTTTAAAGCTTAGTGAACTAATATGATTATCATGCTTTCAGTTTCATGTAACACACTGCCCCAAATGTGACTTAAATAATTTAGACATGGATTTACTGAACAGTAAAATGTGAGACTAGCATTTTGTAGGGTTATTTCAGAAACCCAAGCTCATCAGCTGGGGGCTAGGTCCTTCTGTATTTTAACTTTGTCCTCAGTGCCACTCTAAGCATTTCAACCTGTTAGAAGTGTTTCCCAAGTAAGAAGGAAGTGGGTGGGGAAAAAACACTTGTCCTCCGTCTCTCCATTTGTCAGAAATTAAATTTTTTCCTAAGCCCATTATGCCTATTGTTCAGAAATTTTTCACTTGATTAGTCCTAGAATTTCAAAAATGCATGAGAATATGTCAGTTAGCTTAGACCAATTCAATGACTGCCTGGAAGAGGGCATATTTTCTCCTGTCTCAACAAAACTGGCATCTACAAAAAAAGAAAAGAGGACAAGGAAGTTGAATAGGCAACCGATTTCTCTTGCCCCAGTTACTGCAGAGGAGTCAGGCTCACGTGTAAATAAGGATGTGGAGGATCATAGGTTCACATTTAAGAAATGGCAAAAGACTGGGTGTGATTGTATCAAACAAAATTTTATTAACTCACAAAGGAACAATTCTCTAAAGTGTTGAAGAAAACACTGCTTTGGGACAGTTTAAGTAAATCTAATGTCTTACTAATCATTATGTGGCATGTTATTTATGATTTTGCATGAAATATACTCCTGATTTGTCATCATTCCAATGTATGACATATCAATATATCAGTTGAAAATGATGACAGGTAAATTTTCACTTCATTTTAACAAGGTAATGGAGTATATGGCTCATCACTGACAGCATAGTATTCTTGGTTTTCTCTGTACATTTTCATAGTACATTCAGTTAGGGCATTTTAAAAGAACTAATTATGGGGTGCCTGGGTGGCTCAGTTGGTTGAGCAGCCAACTCTTCATTTCTGCTCAGGTCATGATCTTGGGGTCCTGGGATCAAGCTCTGCATTGGGCTCTGTGCTCAATGTGGAGTCTGCTTGAGATTCTCTCTCTCTCTCTCTCTCTGCCTCTGCTTTTCTGCTTCCAGCTCATGTGCTCTCTCTCTCTCAAAATAAGGAAAGTCTTAATAAATAAATAAAATAACTAATTACTCTCAAATGTGGTTGTGAATGAGTGAAAATGATACCTGCCTCTTTAACTTTGTTGTGTCCCTGTTCTTACAGCTCTCTGACACAGCTTAGTTTGGCTATCAGTAAAAATTCATGCATGTAGCATTTTTGACTTCTGTTTTCTAATAACTCCCTCTGACTTTTAACATTGCTCCCAATTATTCTGATTTTTTTGGCTCCAGTTCTTTGCTCTGAAAACTGAAGCAACACTCACTGCTGTGTGAAGGCAGGTTTCTCACCTGTAGCCCTTTTTCAGTTCAGCTCACCAACTGAATAGCAAAGAGTTTCAAGTTCAGTCTCTCTCACACTAAGATTTTAATGTTTTTTTTCCCTACAGTTAATCCTTTTAACAAATAATCTAAATTTTAAAAAAATTAAACCAAATTTTAGAAACTACTTTTTCCATAAGGAAGTTTCTCTGAAAGAGAAACCTCTATGTTTAAATTTCAATCTATATGTTTTTCTTTAAAAAAAAAGATTTTATCTATTTATTAATGAGATACACAGAGAGAGAGAGAGAGAGAGAGAGAGAGAGGCAGAGACACAGGCAGAGGGAGAAGCAGGCTCCCTGCAAGGAGCCTGATGTGGGACTTGATCCCGAACCCCAGGATCACGCCCTGAGCCAAATGCAGACACTCAACTGCTGAGCCACCCAAGTGTCCCAATCTATATGGTTTTCAATAAAACTGATTGTTGTTTTATATTTTTTTCAATTTCACTCCTTCCAGGGTACTTTTTTTTTTTTAAAGATTGATTGATTTGAGAGAGGTGGGGGAGGGGTGAGAAAGAATATAGAATCTCCAGTAGACTTTCCACCAAGTGGGGAGCCTGAGACGGAGCTCCATTCCTCAACCCTGACATTCTGAACTGAGCTGAAATAAAAAGTCTGCCACTTTACCGACTGAGCCACTCAGTTGCCCTTTGGGGTACTTTTTAAGAAGACTCCTTACAATGTTATACTTTTTAAGAATACTGGTTCATGATTATATTTTCATCCCACAATATTAAAATTGTGAAATTTTATTTGTAGATAACATGATTTTATATATAGAAAATTCTAAAGACTCCACCAAAAAAAATTATGTCTAATTAGTAAATTCAGAAAGGTTGCAGGATATAAAATTATTATACAAAAATCAGTAATGTTTCCATATACTAACAACAAATTATATGAAAAAGAAATAAAGAGAATAATTCCATTTACAATAGCATCAAAACTACAAATACTAGGAGATAAATATAACCAAAGAGATGAAAAATCTCTACTCTGAAAACTACAAGACACTGAAGAAAGAAATCAAAGAAGACAAATAAATGGAAGGGTATCCCATAGTTCTGGATCAGGGTAATTAATATTGTTAAAATGTTCATACTTCCCAAAGCTATTTATAGATAAAGACAAAAAACAATCCTGAAATTTATATGAAACCAACCACAAATACCCCAAATAACCAAAGAGAACATGAGAAAGAAGAATGCCTTTACTTCACACTTCTTGGTTTCAAGATATAATATACAACTACAGTAATCAAAACAGTATGGAACTAGCCTAAAAACAGACACACAGACCAATGGAACAGACGTGAGATGCCTCATAGATCCATGCATACGTGGTCCACTAATATTTGGCAAGGAGGTCAAGAATAGTTGATGGAGAAAAGAGAGTCTCTTCAATAAATGTTACTTGGAAAATTGGATACTACATTAAAAAGAATGAAACTAGACCCCTATGTTAACATCACTTACAAAAATTAAGTCAAAATAGATTAGACTTAAATGTCAGGCAGGAAACCATTGAATTCCTGGAAGAAAACAGGAAAAATTCACCAACTTCCAATTATAAGATAAATAAGTACTGGAGGTGTTATATATAGCATGATGACTATAGTTGACCCTATTGTATATCTGAAAGTTGCTAAGAGCAAATCTTAGCACATCACAAGGTGGTAGGTTCACAACACAACAAAAAAAAGCCCTTTTTTGAGTAGCTATATAAAATGATGGTTGCTAACTAAACTTACATGGTAATCATTTCACAGTATGTACAATCAGCCAAGTCACTATGCTGTATGCCCTAAACTTATATAGTAGTGTGTCAATTATATCTCAATAAAACTGAAAGAAAAAGTAAAAGGATTAGAATGAATAAGAGGAAACGTTAGGCATAAATTTTTTTCCATGTTATTACATGTGATTGTGTGAATGTGTGTGTGTTTTTAGACTGGTTCAGAATATAAAATATATTTTTACTTGGAGATTGTGATTAAGGAGTTCTGAAGTCATGAGAATAAGTTTCCCAGTTCAGAAATAAATTAAAGGCATTTTTATTATATAATGTCAAAATAATATACACAGAAGGAAATTAACCCTACCCATCACTTTTGAAAAAGTTTAAAATGTTAATTAAAGCTGCATAGAAAGTCTAAATATGATTTGAATGATTAATGCTATGAGAAACATTTCTTATCAGTTACTATAATTTATTCTAAAATTATAGCTAGTAAATCATCAATATTATTATTGTACAAATACAAATGTATTTAGTGCAACAGCAGAACTAGGAATTAAATCAAAGACTACTTATTTCTGACCTCAGTTTTATATATACATATATTTGTTGTTGTTGTTGTTGTTGTTGTTTTTTAGAAACAGGGGAAGGGCAGAGGGAGAGAATCTCAAGTAGGCTCCAAACTCAGTGCAAAGCCTGACATTGGGTTTGATCTAACAATCCTGAGATCATGGCCTGAGCCCAAATCAAGAATTGCTGGAACCTCAGACCTTAGTTATATTTAAAACAATAGTGTGGGCAGCCTGGGTGGCTCAGCGGTTTAGTGCCGCCTTCAGCCCAGGGCCTGATCCTGGAGAGCCGGGATTGAGTTCCACATTGGGCTCCCTGCATGGAGCCTGCTTCTCCCTCTGCCTGTGTCTCTGCCCCTCTCTCTGTCTCTCATGAATAAATAAATAAAATTTTGAAAACAGAAAAAAACAATAGTGTGATCTAACTTTAAAGATTGTTTTAATAAATTAACTAGAATGCCTTTAAAATACTATATTAAATCTCTGTACAAATTTTGCACTATGTTTCACTAAGCATACTAAAAATTATAAACCCTTATTTCTTTGTTGTTCTGGAACATGAAATAATACTATTAATTCTGCTCTAATTTTGATCTTTCTAGAGAAATTATCAAGAAATGAGTATTAATTATTTATAGAATGTTCTTGACTACACATTTCCATGTATTCTTATATTGAATTTGCAAGATTACTTTCATACATTCTATATATGGAATTTATTTTGAGATGTCCAATTAAGAAAAGTGTAAGAATTTGTCCTATATCAAATGAGTCAAAGAAAAAGCCATATGGAGTTAATTATATATATATTTTTTCATTTTATTTTAGACAATGATTCATAGCATGCAGCAATTTCCACATTCCTTGGCAACCAAAGGATTATTTGGGTCAAAATGCCCATTTAACTAGAAGTCAATGCGGAATGATATATGCATTTTAGTAAAGATTTTCTTTTTTCCAAGGTATAATGAGTAATGCCACCCATTAAAAGTTAATTTACTTTGTTAATTTAGTAATCAAATATGTAATTATATTTATAGGCCAATAGATGTGAATTGATTTGGTGGTGGCACAGCTTGAAATAATACGTACAGAACAGAAAAATGAATCCAGAAATGGGGACCTGCCATGTTTCCTCCTGAACATTACTGGCCATGTGCCCCCATTTCCTATTAGAGTCCACATTTATTCAACAAGCATTCTGATGGTTTCCTATGCTACAGATGGAAAGCAAAATAATAAAATTATGATTGCTGGTGCACATCTTGAAATAATAGATTTCCTTATTAGAACTTTGCATCCAGCTGTCGTATCTGAAAGAAACTGACACAGTTTCTAATTGAGCTGGCTAAATTCATGCACACATGACCCTTTGGTGGCTCCAGCCAAGGCCATGTGTAATTTCATAACAGCCTATGATTCAAAGTGTTTCTTTATAAAAATTGCATGAAGTCCTTTTAAAATGACATCCAAGAACAAAGTCTTATTTTATTTAAAATTTGTTTCTCTTCATTTAGAATACGGCTTAGAATAGACTACTTGAGCTTACATTTTCTTAGTATTTCAAAGACAACTTGATTTCTTTCTGCATTAGAGATCAAGTAATGGTGGCAAATAAGCTTTGGAAGCCATGGAAATGATACTATTATCCAACGATATTTTAAGTAATTGCATAAATGATGAATACAATTAAAATTTTAGAAATTAAACTTGATATAGGAATACCTTATGGGAAAACATTGAAATAATAAACATATGCCAGGAAATTTTCCCTAGTAAAAACAAGTTTTTAAACAGTATTTCTGTTTAGTAGAGATTACTGAAAAGATGAACCTTGGTTGAGAATCCTACTACATTAAAAGGCTGAATTCAGTTCCAATGTTTCTGTTAATTCTTTGTGCTATTAAGTGGTAAAGGCATGGAATAGATGGCTTTTGTTTACTGGAGAACTTTAATAAGGTTTTACACAAACATAGATCAACCCAGAGCCTACTTTATATTGGAGGGCATTAACAAATTTGAGCATGATGCATATTAAGAATTAAGAAGTGTTTGTGTCATAAGCTGGTTTATAAGTTAGTGTTTGCTGTATAATACGCCATTCCCCAAACGAAAGACTTAAAACAGCAACTACATATTTATTTCCTATTCTGCAGACTGAGTTCAGATGGATATTTTTCTGATCTATACCAATTTTGTCTGATATTGCCTGAACTGCTCCTGTATCTTTGGTTCATTGATATGTTGGATGGAGCTGGCTGGTTAATAGCTTCAGGTAGGAAGGCTCGGATGACTGAGACTTGTTCTGGTAGGTGAACAGATGCTTATTTATTTACATGGAAAGCTGTAAAGTTATTATAATAGCAATATGACAAGCCCCCAAACACAATCCCTTGGCCTCTTCTTGCTTCATATCGCTAATACCCAAATTAAGATTTCAACCAATGAATTTTGGAGGGGACACAGTTTAGTCTATAACAGCATTCTGAGGACTAAAAATGAGATAATATATACATAATCTATAGCACAATGACTAAAACCTAGAAATGTTCAGGAAAGTCAGCTATTATTGTTATATATCACAAGGATTATTACTCTATCATTTAGAAGTGACATTGAAAAACTTGAATAATATGGGTATGACATTAACACCATATACAGAATGAATAATAGCAACAAACCAGCCATGTATTCCTGAATATTCTTATTTACTATGTAGAAGAAAATATTTGGGGAAAATAACAGAAAAGTTATCTTGAAAATATTATTATATGTGTTTTATAAAACAGAGAGTAGAACAATTTTTCTTTGTCCCCTACGACAGAATTTGGATACTCTGGTAGAAATATTAAGTAGGAACATTTCAGCTCCATATAAATAAGCACACTTTGCCAATCACAGAGTAAGTTTCTGTAAAAAATGGTGAGGTTCACAGGTTGGAAATATTTCAAGCAAAGGGCAGACCTCATGCTCTGGGATGTGGTTTGGTGATAGATTGGCTTCAATGACTCTAAGGTAAATTCCAATGCCTAAACTGTGATGTTACAGATTTAAATCAGTGAGGTTATGTGGGATTGAGATCATTTAGAACAATGCAGTACAGACTGAGACGTAAATGTTTTTTGAACTCAAACTAAATTGAGTTGAGCTCAGCAACTGTCTGTAATTTGAGAGATTCTTCTTGATTTCACATATTCTTTGAAATCAAATTTAGTATTAAAATTAATGATATATGGGACACCTGGCTGGTTCAATTGGTGAAGCTTGTGAGTCGTGATTTCAGGATTGTGAGTTCACAGTCTGCACTGGGTGGAGAGATTACTTAAAAAATAAAATCTTTAAAAAACTAACTAACTAAATAAATTAAAATCTTAAAAAAATACAACTAACTATACATAATAGCTTTTTAATAGAACCTACAGGATAATTGGCTGAGAGAATAATTTTGAGGTATCAGTGATCGGCTCAGGAATATTGTGTTTTTATTTTCATTTTTGCTTTTTCATAATTTGAAACGAGAGCTAAGTCTATACATGTAAAGTATCTCAATATTAGCTGAAATTCTTCAGAATGTTCGATGCGTTTTGACTTCTATACGAGAAAATAATGTTAATGATTGAATTTCTCCCAAATACTAGTTCTCCTGAAACAAACACCTGATGCTTGACTCTGTTATTTTTTACACTATTTATCTCAATATATCATTAATTTCATATTTAAAAAATTAATTTTGTAAAATTTAGAATAATTTTAATTCAACCAAACAAAATGTTATTTCCCTTCTTTTTCAGGGAAATTATCATAACCACGTTTATTTCTTGATTAATTTTCACATTTTTATTAGTCAAAATTAGTATAGTCTATATTAGAGTAACAAGTAAACTGAAATATCAGTGAATGAAGGCTACATAGATTTATTGTTCATGGTGCGTTTGGTACCATGGCTTTAGTGGCTTTCTGGAATTTTCTGGTAATTCAAGAAACAAGGTGACTTCCATTCTGTGCATTGGCTTCTTAAATACTTGTTTTACGATGTCACTACAGAAAAGTAGGAGAGGTATAGAGAAGGTTTTAGACCCAAATCTCCAGGTACTATATATGTCCAGCAAACGCCAATTGCCAGAACTCCATCACACAGCCTCAAAACAATTGCAAGCACCAAAGCTGAAAAATCATATGGTCTTTTATGACAAGGAGGAGAAAATGAAATAGGAAGTTGTAAAACATATAGCATGAGCTCTGCTATGATAAGGACATATTCTTAAGAAAGAAGAGGGTCAGGACTTTCTAAGCAAGTGAGATCTAAAGGAGTGAGACTAATAAAGGACAAAGCTGTGGAGGCAGCTAAAATTAAGGAAACGAACTGATGAGAATCTAGTCACAACCTTAGTCTAGTAAACGAGGGAGAAGAAAATCAGTGGATTATTAAAATCAAGGGGCCAGCTCAGTTATTGAAAAAGTGATATTGGAGTAAGTAAGTAGAGAGATAAGGTCAGCATATGCTGGGCCTGCTGAGTAGAAGAATCAAACATGGTCGACTGTATCAATTTTCAAAGATATATTTAATGCCCTCTCTTAAGCAAGAATATACATTCCCATGCTTTTAAACTCTGGGCTGGAAATATAACTTGCACTGACCAATGAAATACAAATGTAAGTAACAGGTGTCACTTCTAGTGAGTAAGTGTTAAAAGCCAGTGTGTATTTTTTTTTTTTAAAGATGACTTTCCCTCATTCTCTGAACATTAAAGCTGTGTTGAGATACAGACTCTGTCAGCCTGGTATTTTAAGCAACTGAAATGAACAGATCCTCCTCACCACCCGGTAAACATGCGGTGTGAGCTAGAAATAAACTTCGTAGTTTTAAGTCACTGAAATATTCAGGATGTTGGTAATTGCAGAATAGCTTATCTCTTTCTGACTGATAAGAAATTGAGACCCAGAATAGGGACATGATATATCAGAAAACACCTTATGTATTTTGTAATCAGGGAAGAAGCCTATTATTGGGGCCTAGGAAAAGGTAATTCATATTACGCAGAAGTATAACATCCATTTGGATAAGTTGGAAAGCCGCTGAGGTAGTTAATATTTCCTACTTTTCTAAGAAAGAAGGAAAAACAAAAGAGACTAAGCATGTGGCTCACAAAAGTATGATAAACTCAAAGTACCCAGCATTCCTTAATGTGTATGTAATTATAGACACGATAGCTATGCCACTATGGGCATAGAATTCTACAATAATATACAAGTAGATGATACACATAGATGACTCTGTCTATCTTGTTGATTGCTATTATTCCAAGCACATAGAAAATGCCTAGACATAGTATTGTTGTCATAAATATTGCAAAATGTTTCTTATAATATTTAGTCTTTCTAAAAAAAAGAAGAAGAAAAGAGGGGAGGGATGAGAGAGAGGGGAAGAAATGATACCAAAATTATTATCTATATTTGCTCTTTCCTTTTTAATTTTTTCATATTTTTCTTTTTTTTACCAATAGATTTAAAAGTAATGAAGTTTAACTTATGCAACTTTTGAGTCTTATAGAATCTAGAAATACTTGTTATCTTAAAAACACTGCCTACCACATAAGCTTTGGCTTCTCCAAAATGGTATCCTGATAATAGATGAAGTCCTTGACCTTGTTCTTCATTTATCCTGATTCTTCCATGAATAACTTCTCCATTATTGATAGTTTCTCAAATTTTCTCATTAACTCCACTCTTTGCCCCAGAAATTGACCACCACTCTTTACTCTCTGTATGAATGGAAAGGTCTGTATATGGAAAGTCTATCATTTATTGGATTTTCTATACAAGTTTAGCCTTACCCCTTCCTGATATCTTTTTTTTTACCTTTGTCTTGAAAAAGTCTTTAATTCATTTTATGGTTTATTTTTTGCCCCAGTTAATTTATATCTACCTTCCTTTACTTAATTACATAAATGGAATACTATTGTTTGTCAGAAATCTTGCTCTTACTAACTTCTGTTCAAAAACTTTCTTCTATATAGAAACTCTGGGACATTATTTTGTTACCCTTGAACAGGTGATTAAGTGCCCGCCTTGCTTATTTCTCCGACAATTAAAAAAATTATATCCATTTAAATAGGATTTTTTTTTCTCTTTCCAAATACTTTAGACTTTTCCAGGTTATGCTGTCTCTGTGCTGAAAAAAGTAGATATTTTAAAATTGCCAGTATTTTGATACTCTAAGCATTTTTTTCAATTCTTCTGATTCATTTACATCTTTCGTTAGTATATTATATTCAGTTAGCATTCTTATCCAGATACTTTAATCCAATCTGTTATTCTTATAGAATGGCTCTATTATCTTATACAATAAGCTTTTTAAACATGTTTTTCCTCCAGCTTTATTGAAATATAATTGGTGCATAATGTTGTATAAGTTTAAGGTGTGCACCACGTATCTATTACAAAATGATTACCACAATAGTGTTAGTTAACACTTCTATCATCTCACATAGTTTTTATGTGTGTGGTGAGAACACTTAAGATGTGCTCTCTTAGCAAGTTTCAAGAGTACAATACAGTACTTTTAACTATAGTTATCATAGGGATGCCTGGGTAGCTTAGTGGTTTAGTGCTTGCCTTCTGTCCAGGGCATGATCCGGGGTCCTGGGATCGAGTCCCACATTGGGCTGCCTGCGTGGAGCCTGCTTCTCCCTCTGCTTATGTCTTTGCCTCTCTCTCTGTGTCTCTCATGAATAAAATAAAATCTTAAAAAAAAATTATATTCATCATAGACCCTGAAACCATAAAACTTCTTAGAAGAAAGTATAGGAAAAAAAAAAAAACTCGACATTGGTCTTGGAAGCAAACTTTTTGATATGACACCAAAAGCACAGTAGATAAAAACAAAAAATAAGTGGGACTATATTAAACTTCAAAGCTTTTGCATAGCAAAGGAAACAACAAAAGGAGAAGGTAAACTATGGAATGCAAAAAATATTTGCAAACCATTTATCTGATGAGGGGTTGATATCCAAAATATCTAAAGAGCTTCATGCAACTCAGTGGCAAACAAACAAATGACAACAAAAACAAACAAAAACTAATTTAAAAATGGGCAGAGGACCTGAATAGAACATTTTCCCAAAGAAGATAGATAAATAGCCAATAGGTGCATGAAAAGATATTCAACATCACAAATCATCATGGAAATTAACTCAAAACTAGAGTAAGATATCATTCACACTTGTTAGAATGGTTATCATTAAGAAAACAAGAGATAAGTAGTATTGGCAAGAATTGGAGAAAAGAGATCTCTTGTGCACTGTTGGTTGGTAGCCACTATGAAAAACAGTATGGAGGCTCCTCACAAAATATTTTTTTTTCAAAAAATTAAAAATGGAATTACCATATGATCTAGCAATTCCACGTCTGGGTATATATCTAAAAGAAATGAAGTAAGGATCTTGAAGTAATATCTGCATTTCCATGCTTATTGCAGCATTATTCACAATAGCCAAGATATGCAAAAACAATCTGAGTTTCCATATGAATATATGTTATATATCGAATGTTATTCAGCCATGAGAAGGAAGAAAATCCTGCCATTTGTGAGAACACGGATGGACCTTGACGATGCTGAGTAAAATAAGTCAACAGAGAAAGATAGTATTGTTTGATCTTACTTATTATGTGAAATCTAAAAAAAGCTGAACTCATAAAAACAGAGAGTAGAATAGCAGTTGCCAGGGACAGGGGCTGGGAGGTGAAAATGGGGAAATGTTGGTCAAAGGGTACAAACTTCCAATTATAAGATGAAAAGTTCTGGGGGGCCCAATGCACAGCATATTCACTACAATAGACTTTTATTTACTTTTCACCCTCTTCTGGATTCATTTGAAGTGCTTTTAAATACTAAAAATGTCTTAAATGTGGAAATGGCATTATATCTTTAGAAATTTTCTTTTTCATCTGCTTTTGATAATATACAAGTTTAGATCTCTAATATTTTTCATCCTGGCTCCTGACATTTTATGAAAAATAAAATTTTTATATATTACAAATATCTATATATATAAATAGTAAAACTCTTCTGGGTACAATGAATAATAATTCATTCATTTATTATTGTATTTGCTTATTGATTTATTCTGCATGAATTGTTTTGAGAGCCAAACAGATACCAGAAACTGTGACAGATGCTTTGGATACAAAGACAAAGAAATGTCGTGTCTGCTCTCAAGGAGCTCGCAGTGTAGTAAGGAGATCCCCTTTCTGTCATTTAATACATATTTACTGAGCATCTAATTATTATGCGCCATCCACTGTTCTAGGTAGTGAGGATACAATGGTGACAAGAGAGGCAAATACTCGTGTCCTTGTAGGACTTATATTTTAGAGAGGGGAGGGAAGGGTAGACAACCAAGAAACAGCAATAATAAGTGTTTAATATATTGCATTGTAAAAAATGCTTTAGAAAAATTACAGAGGCCCCTGCATGGCTCAGTGGTTGAGTGTCTGCCCCAGGTCGTGATCCTGGGGTCCTGGGATTGAGTCCTGCGTCCAGTTCCCTGCGTGGAGCCTGCTTTTCCCTCTGCCTATGTCCCTGCCTTTCTCTGTGTGTCTCTCATGAATCAATAAATAAACTCTTAAAAAAAAAAAAAGGAAAAGTGGGTCAAAGAAGACTAGAAGTGGGAAGAAAGAAAAGTGTATGGCATTAAATACTAGTCAGAAGGCCATATTGAGAAGATAAGACTTATATAAAGATTTAAAGGAAGTGAGAGTATTAGCCAAGGAAGTGTGGGAAAGGGAGTTCTAAGCAGAAGGAACTTCTAGAACAAAGGTTAAGGTGAACCAAGCCGAACTCTTAGTATGTTTTAATTCAAGAGGTCAGTGTGAATGGATTAATGTGAACGAAGGAAAGGAAAATAGGAGACAGGGTCAGAGTGATAACAAGGGACAAAAGACGCAGGTTATTTTTAAAACTTTGGCTTTTACTATCAGTGAAGTTATTTTGAGCAGAGGAGGAACACACTATGATTAATGCTCTGAAATCATCGATCTGGATATGCATGCAAAATACAAGAAAACATATACAAATAAGGATGCATATAATACAATGTTATAATTGCTATAATAGTTTAAGGCAGAAAAAAATAATACAAGGCAGAAAGGTAACTCAAGGGCAGGGGTGCTATGTCTGCTGTCTTCACAGAGGTTGAAGAAACCTGTGTACTTCCCCTTTTATCACTTGACACAACAATAGTGACTTTTTCTAAGAAATGGCTTTCTCCTGGGAAGTCCATGAAGGCAGAACCTTATCTATCTTGCTCTCCACAATAGCCTAAGTGCCTTACACATTGTCTGATACATATAAATTAGTTTTTGATGAATGAGGAGAATAGGAGTTATTCAAGAATTGAAGCAGTGGCCTTCCAGATCTCTCTCTCTCTCTCTCTCTCTCTCTCTCTCACACACACACACACACACACACACACACACACACAAGGTATATAGGTGGGCTCTGCATGGCACTTTGTTACCCCCTTTTTTAGCAATGATGACACAGGAGTAAAGACCTTTAATTGACTATTTTTTTCAACTTTAGGTATAATGTCGTCTTTGCTTCCTAGTCAATCAAAATTTATACTTGTTTTTCTTTCCATGGGTTGCATACACACACTTTAAATCAGAATTATGGCTGTATTCTCTATGTGTTTTCTTAGATCTTCTTAGGTTAGTACCTCTCTAAGGGAGCTCAACTGCTCTTACCTCAAATACTCTCTCTATGCTAATGACTCCCTTAAATCTGTCTCAAGCTCCCACTTGTTCCTGAGCTCCAAGGCTCACAGATAACAACGTATCCTAAATACTGTCATTTAACTTTCCCACAGGTTTTTAAAACTTGCTCTCTATCCATTTCCTGACTGGATTTTTGTTTTGTTTTGTTTTGTTTTGGGTGTTGAGTTTGATAAGTTCCTTAGAGATTTTGGATACTAGTCCTTTATCTGATAAGACATTTGCCAACATCTTCTCCCATTCTGTAGGTTGCCTTTTAGTTTTGTTGATTGTTTCCCCCTGATAAAGTCCTAACAGTTCATTTTTGCTTTTGTTTCACTTGCCTCTGGAGACCTGTCTAGCAAGAAGCTGCTGTTGCTGAGGTCAAAGAGGTTTCTGTGTTCTCTTCTCATATTTTGAGATTTCTGCCTCACATTTAGGTCTTTCATCTACTTTGAATTTATTTTTGTGTATGGTGTGAGAAAGTGGTCCAGTTTCATTCTTCTGCATGTTGCTGTCCAATTTTCCCAACATTATTTGTTGAGGAGACTGTGTTTTTCCCATTGGATTTTCTTTCCTGCTTTGTCAAAGATTAGTTGGCCATAAAGTTGAGGGTCCATTTCTGGGTTTTTTATTCTTTTCCATTGATCAGGATGTCCGTTTTTGTACCAGCACCATACTGTCTCGGTGATTACAGTAATACAGCTTGAAGTCTAAAATTGTGATGTCTCCAGCTTTGGTTATCTTTTTCAACATTCCTTTAGCTATTTGAGGTCTTTTCTGGTTCCATACAAATTTTAGAATTGTTTGTTCCTGCTTTGTGAAAAATGCTGGTGTTATTTTGATAAGGATTACATTAAATGTGTGGATCTTCTTACACAGTTGGTGGGAATGCAAACTGGTACAGCCAATATGGAAAACAGTGTGGTGGTTCCTCAAAAAGATAAAAATAGAGCTACCCTACAACTTAGCAATTGCATTAGTTGGTATTTATCCAACGGATACAAAAATAGTGATTTGAAAGGGGCACATGCACCCAAATGTTTATAGCAGCAATGTCCACAATTGTCAAAATATGGAAAGAGCCCAGGTATCCATTGATGGAGAAATGGATAGAGAAAAAAAAAAATATATATATATATATATAATAGTATATTACTGGGCCATCAAAAAGAATTAAATGTTGCCATTTCCAATGAGATGAATGGGATTAGAATGTCAGACAAAGACATATACTATATGATTTTACTCACGTGGAATTTAAGAAACAAAACAGATGAACATAGGGGAAGGGAAGAAAAAATAAAATAAGATTAAAAACAGAGAAAGATGAAAACCATGAGACTTAACGATAGAGAACAAACTGAGGGTTGCTGGAGGGGGGTGGGTGGGGAGATGAGGTAATTGGGTAATGGGCATTAAGGAGGCACCTCACGTAATGAATATTGGGTGTTATATGCAACAGATGAGTCACTAAACTCTATCTTAAACCTATTAATAATATACTATATGTTAACTAATTGAATTTAAATTAAAAAAAAAAAAAACTTTCCCTGCCTCTCTGACTTTTTTTTTTCTATATTTCATTGAATGGCACTAAGAATCACCAAATTTCTTAAGTAACCTGGTCTTTAGCTTGGTTCCTTCCTCCTCTTTGCTGTGCACTTTCAATCACCAAATCTCAAGTATTCTAGTTCCAGATGGCTAGTGAATTTGTCACTTCTTTCTATCCCCATTGGCAACCTTCTTTCAGTTCGACCATCAACTCAGACCAAGCCTACCTGAACAGCATAGCATTTTTGCCCCGATTTCAACTTCTCTTCACATTTCTGTCAGGATGATCTTTGCAAAATGCAAATCTTATCCTGGCATTTCCTGCATGGATGCATGAGACTATGAGAATAGGAGCCACACATTAAGGATGGTACAGGGGCTACAAATAATGAAACTGAGTCCTTGATCTCTAGAAATAGCCACACCAGCCATGGCCTTCTCAGCCCCATGTTTTTTTCTTTTTTTTAATAAGAGAGAAAAATAAACCTTTGTCTTACTTAACCACACATTTGGTTTTGTGTTACATGCAGTGAAATGTAATTTTAATTGCAGGATGACCACATAATTTGTCAGAAAGGATAAAAATATTTAAAACAAGGCCCCCTTTTCAAAAAATTATTATGACCTTCAAGGTGTTGACATCAGAGCATTAACCAAGCACAGGCCTCCATTAAGCCAACATTCCTATGAGACTGCATAAATCACAAACTCATGAAATCAGAACTGATGATTGAATGATTCCTGTTGCTCTCTTTGGTAAATTACAAAGTTCTAAACTTGCTTTACTAGACCCTTCTAATCTGGCATTTGCTTGTCTTCCAGATTCTTCCCTCAACACTTGCAATCTATGTTGCAATCATAATGAATTGTTATCAGCTTCCTTGTATCCCTGGGTTATGCCTACCAACAAACCTCACCTTATGTCTTCATCTAGCTAACATTTATTCACCTTGAATGATTAAACTTCGAGGTCACTTCTTTCCAGGAGCCTTCTCTAACTTTACAAACCCAGCTTAGAAGTTCTCAATATAAATTTGCATTGAAATTTGTACTTCTTATGCATTCATAAAATATATTTTTAATTATTTTATGTCCAACTACACTGTAGTCTTTGTGAATGAATCATGTATCCCTTACTCAATTTTATATTCTTTGCATCTAACACAGAATTTGGAACATAGAAGCTGCTTAAATATTTGCTATTGGATATGGAATGAAAGATACCTTTTAAGAAGTAGAAGATTCTGAATTTTATTTCCAAGATCATTTTCCACTTTTTCAATAGGCAAATTTAAAGATGAGGATAAAATAGTAATTCAGATAGATAAAAACTGTTAGCCTTTGAAAGGTAACGTGTTAAATGTATGAAGTCCATAGTTAATATTCAAAGCCTAATGGGACACACAAAAATGCCATTTATCCCAGTTGTAGTATTCAATATGCAGGGTGCCATAGCCATTGTGGTACTGAGCATCTAAAACCAAGAACCCAAAATAATATTTTTAAATGTGGTATATAATGAAAGAATAATGTCTATGGAGCTTTTAAATAAGTCCCATTTTCATTTAAGAAATGCTTTTAGTCCATCCAAATATTTTTGTGCATATATTAACACAGGGTAGGGGTGCCTGGCTGGTTCCGTTGGTAGAATGTGTGACTCTTGACCATGGGATTGTGAATTTGAACCCCACTGGGTGTAGAGATTACTTAAAAATAAAATCTAAAAATAAACAAACAAACAGAAAACACAGGGTAAACTTCAGGAAGTTGGGAGATGTTTAGGGGAGGGTGTAAAAGCCAGTATACCTCTCACTGACAAGTCTCAAGAATTAGCAGCTACAAATCCAAGAGAAATCAGTGCAGCCAGCTGGCACCTTATCTTTTTAAAATGTGCAGAAGTAGTGGCCTTTTTTGGTCTGGGTATGTAAGCTTGCTACTGTATGTACTTAAACTGACCATTTCAATGATATAAAAACAATAGGGATTCAATTATTTACTGGATTTCTTACATCTATCAAAACACTTGTTTCTAGCTAGAAAACAGGATTCTTCTCTGTCACTTAAACATTACACATAGGTCTCTGATTACTCAGAATTTATCTAACAATAATTTCTGAAATTATGACTTTGGTTAGCTATAAAGTGAGAGCATAGCTATGTGTGTGTGTACCCTCTGTGTGCGTGTGTGTGTGTGTGTGTGTGTGTGTGTGTTGGTTGGTTGATTTGCTTTCTGGGTTTGAAATATAGAAGCTCATTTTAATTTTTCTTTTTTTTTTTTTTTTATTTATTTATGATAGTCACAGAGAGAGAGAGAGAGAGGCAGAGACACAGGCGGAGGAAGAAGCAGGCTCCATGCACTGGGAGCCTGATGTGGGATTCGATCCCGGGTCTCCAGGATCGCGCCCTGGGCCAAAGGCAGGCGCCAAACCGCTGCGCCACCCAGGGATCCCATCATTTTAATTTTTCAAAATCAGTTGCCATTAATTCACTTCTTTTGAGTCTGATTTATCTTTCAATTGCCTGGCTTAACTGCAACTATGTGCTTGCTTGTGTTCACCTGTTCTTTCGCTTGTGCGCTCTCTCTCTCTCTCTCTCTCTCTTTTTCTCCATACCTCCTTTCCTCTCTTTCCCTCTCCCTCTCCCCCTAATAGAGTTTAATTCTGTTTCTAATGACCCTTTACTTTCTTTCCTTTTGAATTTCTCTCCATTTCTTCTTTTAGATGTTTTACCTAACATCTTTCTTTTCATCCACTAATCAAGGAAAATGCATTTCTTTTCTTTGGAGGCACATGCCATGCCTCTCCTTCCTCACTCAGTCTTCCTGCTTCTGCCTTCTTTCTTATCTCTTCTTTATATCTTGCTAGCCTGTTTTCCCCTGTTTTCTATCAACCACTTTTTGTAATCTCCCTGATGTTTGATCTTTCTTATTTCTCCCTCCACTAGCATTTTGCTCTTTTCTTTGGACAGTGCCACATAAAGGAAACCTGAGCCAAATCCAGAGAGAGCTGTTTAAACCTAGTTTGTCTCTTGGTCCCTGCTTAGCCTTGGAAAAGTAATTGGCCTTCTCTGGGTCTCAGTTTCCTTCCCAGTGAAATTGCGATCATAACAGACATCTTCTGTGATTGTTGCCAAGATTAGAGATAATGAAGGTAAAGAGCCAGGCTTGTTACCAGCACTCCACACTACAGAGCCGTTCTTGTAATTTTCATCATTACTGCCCCAGTAGCATTACTGTATTCACTAGTGTAGAGGCTAGTAGTTTTGTTGATTCATTTTTCCTTTCAAAGTAGACCCTTGAAGCTGCACAGCCAAGCTTGCTTCCATTTAAATTTGACATGTTTTGGGGCAGTTTGTACAAAGAAAAGTTAAATCCAAAGGTTACATTAACTGTTTTTTTTTTCATTAAAACAAAAAACCAAAAATCCCCCACAATATGTATTGGTCTTCTATATAGCCAACGTTATATCTAGCTATCTTTATGTCTTCAGACTCTGTTTTTGGTGGCCAATTATCAGCTATATCCCTGTTCTGTCCTAAATCTACTTACACAAGTAGATAAACAGCCTTTTTTGGAAATGGTATGTTATCCTTTTACTGCACACTTTAAAGTAGACGTAAGTATACTTACTTTATACTTACTTTTCCTGGAACTAAGATGACATTATTTTTAAACTTAATTTGGGTAATTTAAAAACAGAACTACCTAGAATAAAATTCAGGGGCTGCCCACCAAGCAAAGTTCCTCGGGGCGATGTGAGCAGATTCACAACACTCAATCTCACCAGCAATCAAAGAAAAACTATTGTCCCTTCAAGTCCCCTCCTAAAAAAGCAAGCCCAGGACCTTGTTTGACTCTTGGGTATCAGAGACAACACATATCCTACTTGGGCATGCTCCTTGGTCTTTTATATGGACTAATCTGCCTACAGATTAGTGCAGCCCAAACCAACTATCTGCAGGGGAACTTTTCTATCAAGCTATGGCATACTCTCCATCAATGGGGCCACAAAACTCAAAGAAAAATTCTTGAAAGAAAAATTCTCTTTGATAATTTTTGCAATTGGAACCTGTGGGGAAAGAAAAGTCAGCCTCAAGGACAAATAATCCTTACGGTTTTGGATTTATTATTTCCCCTACAGAGATTATTTCCCATCAAATTTACTTTCTTTGGAAAGCAGTTATTAGCCAATTTCCAGTGAGAGCTCTTTGTGGGTTGCAGAGGACTCCCTTCTTGCTGTATCTTCACATGGCAGACAAGGGGACAGTCAGGACTCTCTGGTGTCTCTTCTTAAAATGCCACTAATCCCATCATGAGGGCCCCATCCTCATGACCTCATCTTATTCCAATTATTTCCAAAAGACCCATCTTCAACTACCATTGCATTGGTAGTTAGAGATTCAACATATTAATTTTGGAGGGACATAAACATTCAGTTTATAAAAGTCTGCTACTAGACTCTCATCAAAACTGAACACCTGATCCAATATCCTGTTAGGGATGTGGAAAATAAGAGTGTCCAAACTGGCTGCTCTCCAGCAATCTGCTATGGTCTGAATGTTTATATTTCCTCCTCCCACCTTAATTGATGTATTAAAATCCTAATGCTCAATGTAGTGACATTAAGATATATGAATGGGATTAGTACTCATAAAAGAGACCTCATAGAGCCCCTCAACAACCTCTGCAATGTGAGGATCCAGCAAAAAGCCTATAATCTGGAAGATAGTCCTCACCTGATCATGCAGGTACTGTCATCTCAGACTTCCAGGCTCCAGAACTTTGAGAAATAAATTTCTGTTGTTTATAAATCTCCCAGTCTGTAGTATTTTGGTGTAGCAACCTGCATAGACTAAGACATAGTCCTTCTCAAGTCAAGGACTAGATTTAATTATCTGAACAGAGTTGAGAACCCTGAAGCTTACCAGCTTGAGAGGCCATGTGGAAGGCACTTCCCCCTGAGTATCCCAAATGTCATAGGTCCATGTGGGAGGAGTATCTAGGAACTCTAATGACATTTTATTTTCAAGGGTGACACATGTGCACTTAGCACAGTGCATCTTGTTTAGAAGCCAGGCATTAGATTGCCTGCCCCCAAGACCATGGTAGGTTTCATTCTAGGGACAGCATTAAAGACCTTTAACTGTTAAAATAAACCAGTAGATTATCTTTGAAACAGGCTACTCTTAGTTACAAGATAAATTCCCAGAGGGATAACTAATTAATTATATACACTCAGAAGATGTGGTAGTCACCCAATTAGAAAGGGTGGTATGAAATTTGTCCCAGACTTCAGTAGGCTGAATTCCTGAAAGAAAAAAAAAAAAAGCTTCACTGGCTGTTTGTCCACTAATACCTATTTCTCAAGTTTTCTTCTTGCTTTGTAAACTACACTATCCCTATTTCTTTTGTCCTGACCATCCCATCTGTTTCTGTACTCAGTAGGTCTGCAAACTCTGTTCTCTTCCCATCACATCTTTTCCCTTCTCCATTTTTCTGCTTCAATAACTTCAACTCTCACCTACATGCAATTAATGTCCATATCCATATTTTTCTCTTGAACATCTTTTGTCAAGTCTACCCCATATATCCAGCTGCCAGATATTTTATGGAAACATCTCACTTAATCCTCACACTAACCTATCACATAGTATTTATCCCCATTTTACAGATACTAAAACTGAGATCTGAAGAAGTTCTGTAACAAAATGGCAAAACCTAATTTTGAACCCATGGGTTAAACACTGTTCTTTTCCACCTCCCTCCTTATCTGTGTGATTAAAAAAAAAAGAAGAAAAAGTACATTAGGATTACCCTTAAGACTCATACTATGCATACCATTTGTTGTAGAAAAGTTTGAATTTCTTTTCTTGGATACAAGAGACACTATGACATGGTTTTCCAATAATTTCCCAACTCATAATCTCAGATTGGATCATATTGAACTACTCACATTTTTCTGAAAACAACAACAACAACCTTGTTTCTTTGCCTTTGTATATTTTAAGTTCTTTGTCTGGAATGCCCATTTCTTTTTTTTTTTTAATCAATCTAGAACATTTATTTTAGTATATTTTTCTCTTCCTTAATTCTTTAACCATTACCTACATAGAGTATCTTCCAGTGTGTCCTCATATTGTAACATTTTTTAAATATGATATTTGTTTCTCTGTCTTCCTAGATTTTGAGCTCACCAAAGATAGGGATACATACATAATGTAATCTTGATTTAAAGCCTAGATATTTACATTTTATTAAGTAAACCAAGTAGCTGTGGTATTGGCTTCTGGCTTTGAAAAGTACGTCAGCCACATTTTGTTTATATGATATTAAGCAAATCTGTTATTTTTCTCATAATAATGTTTATGCTTAAATTTGCAAAATTTCTTAGCTATTAAAACTCTGGATGTACATATAATCATTTTCCCTATTCTTTCCCCAGCTGTCTTGGGAAGAGCAGACTAGGATCTTCATCACAGTGACAATCCTCCTCCCCCATTGCTCTTGGGCTTCTGGCATCATAGGAGCTAATGTAGAGATTTCCTTTAATGTATAAGAAATCATGAGATCATTATAAGTGTGATAGGAATTGGACACTAGAGTATTTCTTCTGGGCTTGAAGCCAATTATTACTATAGAGAAACAAACAACCAAAAGATCTAGATCTAATAATTTCATCAGTTCTCTTGTTACTATTCTTCGTTGCCTCTACTTAACTGGAAATAATTTCACTTAAAAAATCCCCACGGCCCTAACATTAAATCTTCATCGACCCCATTTTTTTTATTACTGTGTTGAAGAAACTCAGTGAGCTATTTCCTGGTGATTCTTTCTACTTTCTGTCCTGGGATAGGCATTTGTTTCATGGCAGTATATGCTAGAGCAAATACAAACAGGCTCTTGACACTCAACTTGCATTTAATCCATTCCATTTCCAGGGTTCTTTAGCCACAGTATTTTTAACTCAGCCTTTCCAAACACACTGCTTTAACAAATATTCTTTCAGATGTGACAGTGAGATCACTCTGGGGAATTCCCTGGATCTTTCTATTATAGTCCCCAGCTAACAGATTTTGAAAGTTTCAACCCACACATGTTTCTGCTATGGTAACATCTATGCTAATAATAAGATTAAAAAAAATGTATTTCCAAATCCTGCACTGAACTATAAGTCAAATTGCATTTTTATAGTCATTGTTAGAATGTAATTTAGAATATATATATGTATATATTATATATGATATATATATATCATATATATATATATATATATATATATATATATATATATATAATCTAGAAGACATTAAGGAAACCACTCAACATTTTTTGAAAAAATAAAAAAATAATATCAGGCTTTGGTGAGAAATATTGCTTCTAAGTGTTGTTAACTCTTCATTTATATATTTTGTCTTCAAGTATTTGAATCTATTGGAGCCTTTGTAACTATTGAATACTGAATATATGTTGTATTTTTTTAAAGATTTTATTTATTTATTCATGAGAGACACAGAGACAGAGAGAGGCAGAGACACAGGCAGAGGGAGAAGTAGGCTCCATGCAGGGAGTCTGATGTGGGACTCAATCCTGGGTCTTCAGGATCACACCCTGGGCCGAAGGCGGCGCTGAGCCACCCAGGCTGCCCGATAAATGTTGCATTTTTAAATAGTAGTTTATTCCAAATGTATTAAGGCTAAATGCACAATATTTGATTTACAAATATGAATTAAGTACCTGCTTAAATTTCAAAAAAATATAATAAAAATCCAAAAGCTATTATATAAATGAATTTTAATTGAAGATGTGATACAAAAGTAAGTCACTTTTTAAAATTTGTGTTTTACAGAGAGACCCCTAGTGTCACAAAGACATTTTACATGTTACTTTGGATAATACTATGGGTCTAAAATATAATTTCCAAAAGAATCAGGACTTTTGTCTGCTTTATTCACAGTTGTAATCTAAAAGGTCTAACAATAGTGCTTGACATACAGTAAACACAAAATATTTGTTGAAAGAATAAATAAATAATCACTTATTGACTTTCAGATCAATAGATATAAAGGTTTGGAATATTAACCCCATAATTCATCATGATCTTTTTATTAACTATTTGGTCCCCATAGGAGATAGATAATACTTCATTTTAATTCATGGAAAAGACTGAATAAAGAGACAATTGATGAGGATTGTTTTTTGGGGGACAAAACAATGAGAAGGTGAACATTTTTACAAGGTAAAATAAGTTGATTCCGTTGTATTCTATGATAAGATTATTGTTTTTCTGTCTCATTTTTTTCTTAATCAAGAAGCAAAATAATGAAGTAGACAAAAAATTGGAGTAAACATTTAAGTTCTCTTCTGGAATGGCTCTGCGGGCAGAGGTTGGAATTCCAATCTTTCTCTTTTTTCTTTTCTTTTTTTTTTTTGAATTCCAATTTTAGAAGCAAATTGAAAATATCCCCTTTGGCCACTCTTCTTGTCCTCTTGCCCTGTTGCATTTTTTCCTCCTTGTAAACCATTCTCTATTCATCCTCACATCTACCAAAATGGATCTAGACTTCACTTAATCCTGAACACCCTGAGAACTACCTTTTAATTGTAATCTGTAAAATTGTTCTTTTTTTAAAAGATATTATTTATTTGGCAGAGAATGAGAGAGAGATAGAGAGAGCACAAGGAGGCAGAGTGGCAGGCAGAGAGAGAGCACAAGGAGGCAGAGTGGCAGGCAGTAGCCGGCTTGCTGCTGAAGGACTCAATCCCAGGACCCCCAGATTATGCCTGAGCTGAAGGTTGACACTTAACCAACTGAGCCACCCAGGCACCCTGTAAAATTGTTCTTAAAATTTAAACCTATATAAATGCCTGAAATTCTTCTACTTTAACAAGTCTAAAAATCCTCGGGAAATTTTTTAAATAGCTCCCAATTTAGCTAGGATGACTTAGAATGTCAGTAATTGGGTTGCAAAAGAAAGTTTTTGCAGTTTGATGTTTAGATCCCTTTAAAGGTGACTTCGATGAACACTGCTGAAGAGATTCCAAAGGGCTGCTTGGACATCAAGTAGGGGCTCCATCTCCTTTAACAATGGAACAGAAAATTCTGCAAAATCTGCTATCTCCTGCAACTTGACATCTGACCAACTGCTACAAATCGTTGTTTAGTTAGCCTGACAAGTAATAAGATGCCCTGAGGAACTCTGCTTTGTAGCTATCTGGCAAAATAGTTACTCAAAAAAGGATATTTCATAAGGGGCAACGTATGCGTAAGCCTTTTGGAAACACTAGTGCTTTATACGTGTTAGTTGTTTTCATTACCCATAATTGAAGTTGTCATGACTTATTGTTTTGGGGGCTGGGTGAGAAAGTATTTAATTCACGCTTCCTTTTGCATTGGCTCAGAAAGTAGGTCTCATGGACATGGACTGGGACAGCTTTCCGCAAAGCTTCCTCTTGTTTGCAATGTCTTTGTGGGAGATTTCTAAAGATTACATAGCTACTTACAGAATGTGGCATTTTAGTTGGTAAATGAATTATTTGTGAAGGAAGGTCACTGTGCAATGTATTATTGAAAACACCGAAGATGATGCCGTTTGCTGACTTTTTCTGAAAATAGTGATTCTTGAATATTTTAATATTAATTGAACCTGGAGTTTGTAATGGAAAAAGTTCAGAAACTGGAAGAAAAGAACTGGAGTCTAATGAGGAAATGCTAGAAGGCATGCTCATTAGTGCCCACTGGAACTTTAACCCACAGGAGTACAAGTGCCTGTTCTCTGTGTCAGTACTAATTCACATATTCATGCCTTGACTCACAAAAGGACAGAAAAAACAAATTCTCTCCCTAGTTGTGTTCCATTTCATTTGTTATCTCCGTGTGTGTGTGTTTTTTTGTTTGTGTACATGAATGTGTGTACTCAGAAGTAATCATTTAGTATTTCAGTTGACATTTTTGGATGCAAAATACTTGCTAGTGGTGTATTAGCAGTTGAGATTTTTCTGCCCAGCTCCTTAGTTTCCACTTATCAATTTATTTTACTGTAAATCTGTTTCCTTAAGCAGCTACTAATGAGAGGTGATCTCTCAGCAGGTAATAATACAGGCGAGGGGCAGGAGAGGGAGAAACCCTTCTCTATGTGATCCTCTCCAATTGACATCTGCTTAAATAGCGTAGCTCAGGGAATCTCTGCTGCCTAGTCAGCAGCAAAATGAGCATCAGCCTCTGTGATGAACCGACTTCCCTTACACAGCCCAAATTTCTATGGAGAAAATGTTTGTCTATATAGCAATATTATCCCAGATATATGTGTTATGTAATATGATCTCACCTTGGTGCAACTATTGAAAATACACACACACACACACACACACCCCCTTGATTTTTTCTAGCGTAGTTCTACGAAATATAGAAACAATTCCTTCTTACTAAATTATTCTGAAATGTTAAATTTGCATTTTGTGTTAGAAAGCAGAATAGATAGGGGAACAAGCCAACACTTTTGTCCAGGATAAAATAATTTTTCCTCAAATATATACTGTCAAGGGTTCATTGAACAGTTGGGTAAACTCACCTTAAAGGTCCGTAGAGATTATATTGCTTTTCCAAGAACCTGCCATGGACTTTGAGAACAGAGCATTCAAATGGAAGGTCTTGACCTTGTTGCATGATTCTATAGTAATTTTCACTCTTGACCGGGAATTATATGTATGGATGATGTTCTGTGGCTATTGCTGCCTCAGGTCATTTGGGCTGCTCTTAACAGAATACCATAGACTGAGTGAGATTCAAACAATAGAAAATTATTTCACCCAGGTGGCTTAGTGTTTGAGCGTCTGCCTTTGGCATAGGTTATGATCCCGGAGTCCTGGGATCGAGTCCTGCATCAGGCTCCCTGCAGGGAGCCTGCTTCTCCCTCTGCCTATGTCTCTGCCTCTCTGTGTCTCTCATGAATAAATAAATAAAATATTTTTTTTAAATAAAATTATTTCTCATAGTTCTAGAGGCTCTTAAGTCCAAGATCTAGAAGCTGGGAGATGTGGTATCTGATAAAAACCTGCTTCCTGATGTACAGCTATCCTTTTACTATATCCTCACAAGGGGTGAGAGAGCTCTCTGGAGTCTCTTATGAGGATACTAATACCATTCATGAGGGCCCTGCCATTATGACCTAATCATCTCCCCAAAGGCCTCCAAATATCATCACATTGGAGATAAGGTTTCAACAAATGAAATTTAGGAAGACATAAAAATTTAGCCTGTAAGATTTAATAAAAGATAAATTTCTGGCCAAAAATTAGGCTATCACTACCTGAAAAATGATGCCATCAAGAACCAGTCTCCTCCCTCCTGGTCCACAGTCCTTAGTAAGGCTGTTGCACCTCCAAGCATTGAACACAAAGTTCAGGAGCAGTGGAAGTAGCAGAAGCAGCAGAACTGTTTCATTGGACAAGAGTTGGAAGTAGGGCCATCAGGCCAGTAATGAAATTGAGTTTTAGCCTTTACGATCTCTAATAGTACATGTGTGCAAACTTCCATCTTCCACAGGTCAAAATGGTTTTGTCTTCTTTGCTGTTCTAGAAGCAGTACTCCTCTAGAAAGCAAACATTTGTATGAAGTAGAAATGCCCCCAGTAAAAGTTGAAAAAATGATACTGAAAAATAACATGTATATAATTTCACAATTCGATGTATATTCATAATTTATAGAAATACAACATGGGACAACACAAAAAGAATGATCCTATAGTGTCAGAAGTGTTTATCATGGTGGAACACAGGTAGTGGATTTATTTAAAACCCGGGACCACTGAACCCTAACGACCTATAGTCGTGCCATTCTGTGTCCTTTCCCAGGCAAAGCTCCAACCGCAGTCTAGAAACACTGAAGTACGTGCAAGCCAATGAGGGTTTTATATTCATAAGAACCAGAGAACAAGACTCATTAATGTACTTACAAGATAGAAAAAGGAGCCAACGATGTGTCTCTTATTTCCCCACTGAGAAATCCATCAGCTTTCTTTGTTCAAGAGCTCAATTGGCAAAAACCTTTTCTGTCTATTCCTGAATGTTATGTCCTCAGTAGTAATCAAAGAATAACAGTTGGAAACATTTTCTTAAAATATTTATCTTGTGTCAGTTGTTATTGTGAGAGGCTTTAGACTTTTTTTTTTAAACTTTTGTGTTACTTAGTATGGAATATTTTTATACTGAGCTATGTCTAAAAAAACCAATAAAATTTAAGAACAAAGACTTTTGAAGCTAGAACAAACTTCAAGACAATTTTTTCAAGCTTTCCTGTCTTCAGGCAGGCAAGTTTATACTATACCTATTTTAAGGAAGTTATCCCAAATCCAGCATGACTTTAATCAGTGGTTTATGGAAGAGAAGTTCAAAATAGTGGCGAGAGGAAGTGACGGTATCCATTCCAGGCAGTCAAATCAGCAAAGCACTGGCTATTGGGTGTCCAAATGCAGATTATAGAGGCAGAGATTTTGCAAATCCTCTTTAAAGGATGTCATTAGTGAGGCCTGACAACAGATAAGCTGGCACCATGTGTTGTATGATTCATGACTGATTGGATGGAAGGAAGGAATTAAGGCAGGAAGGAAGGAGGAATGTAGGTGAACTCCAACCAGCAATTGAGTTCAATAGCAAATCCTCATTTCAAGTGCCAAGAACAAGCCATTGCTGAGAGTTTATGTAACTGGAGCACAGACAAGCAGCAATAAGACAGGGACTAGTTCCTCAGACTATTCATTTGTTCTTAGCCAGGGGCATTTTAAGACTCCTATTCAGAAGAGTGATAAAGAGACATGTTTTCTGTTCTGATGTGGGACACCAGTTGAAATAAATGAATTTCTGTCTTGTTTTTGGGTTTCTACCTGGAAACAGGAAACAAAGAAACTGGTCCAATTTCTAATACAAGAAGAATTTTCAAGAACCATTTTATCTGAAAAGAGGTTCCAAGGATACAAGGGCAAAAGACTATTGGAAACCCAATTCTTCTGGCGAGGCCCAAGTCAAGGACAACTGGGTCAGAAGGCTGGGGTTTTCCATGGCAACAAGCAGAAATGCTCAGAAAACAGAATGAGCTCAAATCAGGATTATCAGGGCACTTGATTTTATTCAGTCACCTGGCTGACTCTGTTTCAAATTATTATTTTTTGACAAGTTGTCCAACATACAATGTTTAAAAATTCAAGAAATCTTGCAGGTTTATAACAGCAACAAAAAGCAACTCCTGCCTTATTTCTCTCCACCTCTGATCCATGCTTCACAGAGGCAGCTTTTTAAAATATTTCTCCTAGTAATCACTTCCATATTTCTAAACAGAATGTTTAGATGTTTTTCTGTGAATTTGCAATTTTAGTTTTAATATTATCTTTTGACTTCCTATAAGACTCTCATACTCCTGCCCTCAGCTCTTCTTGATATTCCGTAGACCAGAATTTCCTTGGTTCCATCCCTTCAGAATAAACTATTCTTCTGGGGGTTTATGTAACTTTATCTGGAAAACTGCTTCATATAAATGTTTTTAAACCATACTGTTTGTCTTTCTCTTTGTTATTTTGTGATGTATTAATATTTTATATAATTTTAATGAGGTTTTATGAAGCAATGAAGGAAAACATGGATGTTAAATCTACCATAATTAACCAGGATTCTATAGTCGGGTCCTGATTAAGAACAAGAGTGATTCTGGAGCAGTGATTCTCAACCAGGGACACTTGACAATGTCTGGAGATATTTTTGTGTGTCACAACTAAAGGGTGTTATATATTCAGTGAGTAAAAATTAGAGGTGATGATAACTATCTTACAATGCAATAGATGCCCCCCACACACCCCTGAGGGGAAAAAAAAGTTCCAAATGTCGTTAGTGTTGAGGTTAAGAAAACCTGCTCTAGAGGGAGCTTAAAATTTTTCATATACATGTAGCTTAAAGTTCTTAAAGAATTCAGGGATTTGAATATGAGGAGCAAAGTTAAATGCTAAAATCTATAGTAACCAATAGTAATACTTCTATGCAAAAAAATAGAAATAACTGAATTTTTGACCATTTGTTTAAAATATTTTAATAAATATTTAGACTAACATTTATGCTGAGATAAAAATTTTAATGCAAAGATAAAAATCATATAATCATCTGAATAAGATGCAGAAAAGGCATTTGACAGAACTCAACATCTATTCATTAAAAAGAAAAACTGTCAACAAAGTGGGTTTATAGAGAGAACATGCCTAAACACAATAGAGGCCATGTAAAAAAACAAAACAAGCAAAAAACCAAAAACAAAACCCAGAGCTAAAATCATACTCAATGGTGAAGAACTAAGAGTTTTTAGCTCTAGATCAACAAGCAGAGAGACAAGTATGTTCACTCTTGATACTTTTATTCAATATAGTATTGGAGTCTGAGCCACAGCAATTAAACAACAAAAATAAATAAAAGCATCCAAATTGCTAAGGAAAGAATAAAGCTTTCAGTATTTGCAGATAACATGATACTATACCTGGAAAATATAAAGATTCCATGAAAAACTATTAGAACTGATAAATTCAGTAAAGTTGCAAGATAAGAAATTAGGACACAGAAATCAGTTGCATTTATACACATTAATAATGAAGTAGCAGCAAGAGAAATTAAGAAAACAATCCCTTTTACTATTACACTAATACAATACAATACAACAATACAATACTCAGGAATAAACCTAACCAAGGAAGTAAAAGACCTTTACTTTGAAAAGTATAAAATACTGGTGAAAGAAATTGAAGATGATAGAAACAGATGAAGAGATATTCTACAGTCATGGATTGGTAGAAATAATAGTGTTAAAACATCCATACTACACAAATCAATCTACAGATTTGATGCAATCCCTATCAGAATATCAATAGAAAGCTTCATAGAAATAAAACAAACACTAAAATTTGTATGGAACCACAAACAAATCTGGAATAGTCAAAGTAATCTTATGAAGAACAAAGCTGGAGGTATCACAATCCCAAACTTGAAGATATTCTTCACAACTATAGTAATCAAAATGGCATGATATTGGCACAAAAATAGACACATAGATCAATAGAGCAGAATAGAGACTCCAGAAAAAACCCCACACATATATGGTAAATTAATTTACAACAATGGAGGCAAGAATATACAATGGGGAAAAGAGTCTCTTAAGTAAGTGGTGCTGGGAAAACTGGACAGCTACATGCAAAAAGAAAAAAAAATGAAACGGGGCAACTCTTTTATACCATACATAAAAATAAACTCAAAGTGGATTAAAGATCTAAATGTAATACCTGAAACCAAAAACTCCTGGAAGAAAACCTAGGCAGTACTTTCTTGGACATTGCTTTAGGACCATTTTTCTTGATAGCTTTCCTTGGGTAAGGGAAACAAAAGGAAAAATAAATTATTGAGAACTACACTAAAAAATTGCAACCTATTAACTAGGAAAAGATATTTGCAAATTATATATTCAATAAAGAGTTAATATCCAAAATATATAAAGAAGGTATGCAATGCAACACCAAATAATCTGATTTTTAAAATGAACAGAGGACCTGAATAGACATTTCTCCAAAGAAGACATACAAATGTCCAACAGACATATGAAAAGATATTTAACATTAATTATCAGGAAAATATATATCGAAACCATAACGAGTTATCACTTGACTCCAGTTAGAATGGTTAGTATTAAAAACATGAGATAACAAGTGTTGGCAAGAATGAGGAGAAATGGAAACTTGTACATTGTCGGTGGGAATGTAGATTGGTACAGCCACTGTGGAAAACAATATGAAGATTCCTCAAAAAATTAAAAATAGAAATACCATGTGATTCAGTAATTTCACCACTAGGTATTTACCCAAAGGAAAAATACCCTGCTAATTCAAAAAGATGTATGCATCCCTGTGTTTATTGCAGCATTATTTACAATAGCAAGATACGGAAGCAACCCAAGTGTCCAAGTGTCCTCAGTATATATACACACACAGACAATGGAATATTGCTCAACCATAAAAGAAGAATGAGATCTGGCCGTATGTAACAAGATAGATGGCACAGAGGGTTGTTCTACTAGGGGAAATAAGTGAGAGAAAGACAAATAACAAATGATCTTACTTATATGTGGAATACTGAAAATAAAACAAAGACAAAGAAAGCCAGAAACAGACTCAGAAATACAGAGATCCAGTGGTTGCCATATGGGAGGAGGGCTAGGGGATGGGCAAAGTGGTTGAAGGTGAGTGGGAGATACAGGCTTCTAGTTATGGAGTGAATAAGTCACAGGGATGAAAGGGACAGCAGAGGGGGTGTAGTAAATGGTATTATAATATGTTGTTTGCTGGCAGATGGTAGCTACACCTGCTTTGAGCACTGCATAATCTAAAGAGCTAGAACAACACTGTGTTGTACGCCTGAAACTAATGTAACATGTGTGTCAACGACACTTCATTTCAAAAAAGTTGGAAACATTTTAATGTAAGAAGTTACCAGGAAAGTGTGTACGTTTTTCTTAACATAAGTAGAAAAGTAAATCTACCAGGATGGTTCTCAACACTGTATGTTTGCTTGCTTGCTTATTTATTTATAAAAGATTTTATTTATTTACTCATGAGAGACACAGAGAGAGTCAGAGACCCAGGCAGAGGGAGAAGCAGGCTCCCTGTGGGGAGGTCGATGTGGGACTCCATCCCAGGACTCCTGATCATGCCCTGAGCCAAAGGCAGACGCTCAACTGCTGAGCCACTCAGGTGTCACTGCTCTTTCCTTTAAAACTAAGATCATCCTCATTTTACAAGGCAGTTTTTTTTTTTTTACTTTATATATCTGTAGCAATTTATTTCCTGCCTTTCTAATAATGTTTACATATTGTCTACTTAGCAGTGGGTCATCTATCTTCTTTGACTGTTTGGTTTTCATCAAAGTACCCCTATTCACTCCTTGCATAGATGGTATCTGATTTTTCTTCCCCAAATACCGATTACCTCCAAATAAACTAATTTAAAGATTAAAATAATTAACACATTTTCTGACTTCTAATAAAATTTGAGTTTTATGAATGCATTTTTAAAATTTTTATCTTGCCTTTAACTTAAGTTTAATGAATATTAAAAATAACAAAAGTTCATATGTATAATAATATATGAAAGTTTTAAATACACAATATGCCATATATGTGTGGTTATCAAGATAATTTCTAGCTGACGTTTATTGAAAAATTACTATGCACAAGGCATATTACATATATTAATTTGTTTGATATAAACTGATCAAACTATTTAATCTACCTATATGGTAAGCACCATTTTAAAAATGAGGAAATAAAAGGCATAGAAAGAGTCGGCACATTGCCAGATATTACACAGCTTTAATAGCATAGTCAGGATTTGAACCCAAAGAGCCTAATTTCCTTCTTAATTGGGAAGTATTCAGCTTTACCTCTTAGGGGAACATTTCTCTTTACCCTAAGACCCTCAGCCTCTACTCTCTGAAACCTATATAAATTATCTTCCTAATGTACAGGGCTTTATTTTTGTCTTGATTTTTCTCTATTGAATGAAAAGTGCCATAATTACCGTGAAACCAGTCTAGTATTTTAGAGGTTTTTCAAATCAGAATCAAAGTGGGATTGAAATTTTGGGGCTCTAATTTTATAACCAAATATTCTGATGTCACCATTGGTGGATCCAAACCTCCACCTACCTACTTCGAAGGCTTCATACACATGCACAAAATTGGCATGTTTCCCATAGTTTCCTATCCAACTGAAGTGTGGGCACGTTAAGGAAAAGTCATAGAATCAAAGGTTTCCAAATAGGAAGAAACGTTAGGAATATCTCTAGTTTATCATTCTTATTTAGAGAAAAAAAAAATCTTCAATTACTTCAGAAAAATACTCTCCAAAGGCTTACTTAAAAAGATTATTTATTTGGGATGCCTGGGTCGCTCAGCGGTTGAGAGCCTGCCTTCCGCCCAGGGCGTGATCCTGGAGTCCCAGAATCCAGTCCCACATCAGGGTTCCTGGGTGGAGCCTACTTCTCTCTCTGCCTATGTCTCTGCCTTTTTTTCTGTGTCTCTCATGAATAAATAAATAAAATCTTTTAAGGAAGGATTAATAAATTATTGTGGCCTATGCACATTTATCAAAAGTATTTAATCAAAAATACTTGCTATTTCTTGATAAATTTCATAATTATACAATATGATATTTAAGATGACAGTTTTCTACAAAATTATCATTCTTGCAATTCAACAATTTCCTATTAGCATTTATTTATAAGCAAAAATGCATAGAAGTCAATGTTTTAGTAAATAGAAATGCTGTCCTTGCTTCTAAGTATTTTAAATAAAGTACTATGCAAGTGTACATAATCTGTTTTTGAACAGATTAAATTATAATTTAATATAATTTAATGTGTTTGGTTAATCTATAATTATAGAATCTTTTAGACTACTGCACATAGCATTTAAAATTTATATAATGAGATTAAAAATATGAGGTGTCAAATTCTGAGGCCAAATTAGGAAAGAATTGCTGTATCCAAATGTTAATACATGGTGTATTTAAAGTTTAAAACAATAATGACTCTCTACATACTAAAAATTAACTTTAAAAATTAGTGTTGTATGACAATTACCCAAGTTAAAGAGACTATAGTTAGGAATTTCTTGGTTAGGAATGTAGATAGTCATACAGACCTTGGTTTGATGACTATCTCACTAGTCTAGATTTTACCTATTATTAATGATAAATAATTAAAATTATCTAATAATTAATTATTAATTTATCTATTATTATTAGAGCTTTTCAACTCATGCTGACATTTAGTTCACTGATTAATAAGTTTTAGAAATAATTTTGTGGACAATACTTTGTGTTAATTCCCAATGCTTAAATTTACTCAGTTTGATCAATGAGCCAGATATGGTCTTCTCTTGACCCAAAATGAAAACTTTTGAAATTTGTTTTTCCAGATATGCACCTCATTGAAATATTTGTACTTTTGTGACTTCTTACTTTTCTCAATCTGTGTTTTATTTGAAATATATAACTAAAGAATATTGCTGCAATACCAGGGTATCTGTAAACTAAGCTAAAGACTGGCTATAATAAGTCTTAAGCAAATTGTTAAGAGTTATGGCATTTTCAGGAGATAAATCTTTGTTCTACAAAATTTAAGATCTTCAATTCCGTATATTGCTAAAATCCTTTAAGCTCAAGTTAGCATAATGATGAAAGTTAGGATAAATATATAAATATATTTTTTGCTATTTACTGTCATTTTCTTTCTGTAAAGAAAGTTGCTTTGATTCACACATTTCAAAATTGTGCTTGACTAATTGAAGTTGTTACCTGCATTCTTGGTATTTAAGTAATAGAGTGAGCAACAGTGAACAAATGATTGAGAGATGCCCATTTTTTGCATTCTCTCATTTCACCTTCTTAATGAAAAGATACTTAGCAGAAAAATAAGAAACAAAACAGTCTAAGTGTTTAGGGTGCCATATCAAGAATTATCCATGCATCCAAAAATAAAATTGTGGGAAAGCAAGACTCTGCACCTGAAACAAACAATAAGAACAGGGACATGTATAAAAGGCAACAGCTTTATGCATGTGACAAAAGCCAATTAGTTGTACTATTCCACCCTACTGAAAACACTACATGTTGAAAAACCAACAGTGGTGGATAGAGAGCCAGGCTTGTGGAGGTCAGTTCTCCTAACTGCCCCCAGGTAATCCTCCTCTGAGACCCCTGCAGATAGTCACATCCGCGGTTCCCTGGTGTCCCTCATGTGATTGTTTTCTTGAGGTGTTATTCCTTCCTTGTTTCTGCATACTTTACATTCTATGGTAATAAAACCACGAGCCAACTCTGACTGGGGGCTCCAACTCGGCACCTGCACTTCTTGGCGATGCCTGACAGTGTAGCCCCTTCAGGGCTCTCTTTGTTCCAAGATACTGGACTCTGAGTGATCATCTCTCATCAGAACAGGCCACAAGGCATACAATGTTCCTCAGTAATATCAAAATAGAACAGAAGGAAGGAAGAAAGAAAGACCCATTGATTGGCTATATGGGAGAGCACTTTAGTTCAATGAGCTCTAAGATAAAGTAAACATAAAGCTGTTGCAGGACAGAATATAGCTATTACAAGGAATTTAGGTTGAAATTTCTTCATCTAATAATGAATGGGAATTAAAACACTAAAAATTAAGTATAAAGACCCTCTTTTCTGAGGGTTAGCAATGAAGGTTTAGTAATGCAGTCAAGTAAACACAGGGAGGGACAAAGGATTTCCATTCTTTAGAAGGCCAAGTTCCATAATTTTATTGATATAAATGGCTTCTTTGAAAGTCTTCTTTTTGTGAGGCTGCCAGAGAATACGTCTACTGTATCTTGATTATGGAGATTTTATTTGTATGGCAACTATTAAAAATCAATGACATGTGGCAACTTACTTTTTAATATACTTTTGCTTTGATTGAATTTTGCTCTGTATGGAGATGGATGGCGATTGGCTTACTAGCTTAACTTTGTTCAGGAATGCTGCTCCCATTTGTAAAACTTAAGTCAGTCTTCACTTATTTTTCCTGTCCTCACACTCTCAGGATTTTATAATGACAATATATCTTGGTAGTGGTACATTCGTGTTCCTTTTTTAAAATGAGGAGAAAACAACAACAACAACAACAAAAAAGGATTCCTCAGTGAGATAAATCATCAGTCATAACTTCCTCAACTGAGCTCCATCTTTCTGTGCTTAAGGAGCCATCAATAGACATATATTTCCTCAAAGCTTTCCACTACTACAGCTGTGTCAGAAAATATAGACAAGCATAGGTTTGAAACTTAGATTTTACCTATGTATTTCTTATGTAGAAATATTCATGTCTCATTATATCTTGAATTGTCGCATGCCTCGTCAATTTTGTAACTATAACAATGCTTTTAAGATTATTTTTTAACCTAATATTTAAATAAAGAGTAACACATCAAGAGCCTTATCTATATTCTCAGTTTTTCTCTGCCCTTTCCAAGGCTGTCCTCTCTCCATGATTGCCAAAATGACTGTAGGCTAGAGGAACAAAAAATATTGAGATGTGGACAGAGCTAATTAGCTTTAGAACCCTAGTAAACCTCCTTATGTGAGAGCCATAATTGTAAATACAAGCCTGCTTCAAACCACTTTCATTTGAGAGCAATCATAACGAGTACCATCTGCCAAAGGGGAGAGAGAAAAGGCTGCTTGGAGCAGTTGGCTTGTAGGATGAACTGCAACTCGTATCATTGTGTCCTAGCTCTTTGTTTCAAGAAAGTATGTTTGATTTGACAATGAGCTCTTATGTTTTCTTTTAACTATTGTTTACATGGGAGTTAAACATCAAATAAACAACAGGCATTGATTTTAAAAAATTCAGAACTGATTTCCTTTATATTCTTCTTTCATCTAGCAGAGGATTATACTCCATTGTTCCTATTTGCATTCAAATCGTTTGCATATGTTGTAATTAAAATCTTTGAAGTTTACTGATTACCAAAATGTGTAGAACAAAGTATCATCTTTAATCAATATGTGCTGTACAGATAAATAATATGTATATAAAATCTTAGCAGGCACTGTTGGTGTATACTAAATTTATTGGATACATTTTTTCTATTATTAAGGGCCCTACTGTCTAGGTTTCAAGACAAGATATATACATAATAATGATGACAACTAACATTTTTTTAAAAAGATTTTATTTATTTATTCATGAGAGACACACAGAGAGAGGAAGAGACATAGGCAGAGGGAGAAGGCTCCATGCAGAAGGCTCCATGCAGGGAAGCCTGATGTGGGATTCGATCCCAGGACTCCAGGATCACGCCCTGGGCTGAAGGCAGGCATTAAACCGCTAAGCCACCCAGGGATCCCGACAACTAACATTTTGGTTGTGCAGTATAATAAAGGTAGCTGCTCATTTAGATGCTTTCTTTTTTTCCTGGTAATGACACAGTAACATTTAATTGCAAATCAATATATAGTATGATTCAATGACCATATATGGTTCCCACACAAGTTCTACTATTGTTGAGAGAATGAAAAGTATAATGTTGATCTATGTGAAGACATCAAAGAAGAGAGTACATAAGCATGTTACTGACATAGGAAGGAATAAATTATTAAGAAGGAATAAATAAGGGGAGCCAGGTGGGGATTCATTTAGGAAGATTGAAAAGCTGCTCTAGGACATGGCCTATTTCAGAGGACACTCATTAATAAAGACACAAAGAATGTCCAATTGAGGAGGCGGAGCTAAAACTTAAGTGCCAGTTTGGATAAGAGAATAATCAGTCAATTAGCCTGTGGCTAACTATGATTTGAGAGTAAAATAGTTACCTTGCTTTAAAGTCAAGGCAATAGTTGGAGTGGGGATATAAGGTGTGGTCCTCTGGGTGCATCACTTTTTTTTTTTTTTTTAACAACCAGAGCAGTTGTGAAGGGTCTGTTCTATTTGTTTATGATTCTAGCTAAGGTTCTCATTGAAAAAAGGATTTCATATTCAGAAAAATTACTAGGAATAATAATGAGTGTTAGAGAATTCTAACCAAGTCTAGATAAGGCTAAAGCAGGAAGAAGCATTAACAGGACAGAAAAATCAGATAGAAGAACATGCAAGTGGGACTTACAGATAACTAAGGAAAGGAGAGTTTTGAAAAGGAGAGTGGTGATCCTAAAGGCTGCTGAAATTGCCAGTGGCGTGAGTCCAAGAAAGGCTGAGTGGATTTTGTGATTAGTTGCCCACTAGTAACCTCTCTGATTACCTTTTCTGAAGAGAGTAGGAACAGAAGTAAGCAAAGAATAAAATGAAGGTGGAAATGATGGGGAATTTTGTCAATAAGAGGAAAAAATCTTAAAAAAGAGGAAAAGATAAAGGGAGAGTCGGAAGACTCAGTGGAATCAATTAAATCATTATCACCAACAGACAATGATTATCACTCAAACACAAACTAAATGTGTTCTATTAGATTGACACTGCCCAACAGGACATTCTGCAAAGATAGGAATGTTCTATTTCTGCACCAATCAATACAGTAGCATTAGCTGTATGTGCTTATTTAAGCACTTGAAATATGGCTAATGCAACTGAGGAATTTAATTTTTAGTTTCATTTAAATTTAATTTTAAATTATACACCCACATGTAACTAATAGCTACCATATTAGATAGAAGATACAAATACTGATATAAACAGAATATCACCTTTTGAAACTGAAGTATAATTAATATAAAATAAAATGTATGAATCTTAATTGATAAGTTTGAAAGTTGATCATGCCCATAAAACTACCACCTAAAACAAGATCTAAAATTCTCCATCAGCTCAAAACTTTCCATTCTGTCCTTTTCCAATCAATTTACCTCCCACTTCTGAGAGCACCCACACTTTCTTCATTTAAATAGATTCTCACAGTATTTTTTCTTTTCTATCTGGCTTTTTTTCATATAACAAAATAGTTGGTATTCATGCATGTTATTGTGTATGTCAATTCCATGATACGGATAGACTATAATTTGTTTATCTACTTTCTTATTGATGGATACTCTGTTGTTTCCAGTTTGGGACTGTTATACAACTACTATTGATAACCTGGAGGGGAAATGTCAGATGTGGCCATTTCTAGTGCAAGTTGCAGAACACTCCAAATGGCCTGGCTTATGTGATTGAACCACCTACGGCAAAATATGGCTTCAGATGCTACTTGATATAAGTGTTCACAAAGTGCCATTAATACCTAACTTCTCTTTGTCCATCTTGGCTCGTCTTCCTATTCCACTTAGAGTCTGGTGTCATGATGGCAAAATAGCTGCAACCACGAGCCTCACATGCTTATAAACATATATAAGGATATATAAAATATATAAATATATATATAAAATACTATAATTCTGTAAGAGATAATTGTTTAATCGCTTTTATGAAAGCCAGATATATCTCCAGGAAGTAGGTAAAACCATCTAGATTTCATGGGCATAATGTGGTGGGTAATTTGGTTGCCAAAGGAGTATTAATTTTTAAAGAAAAATTTGGGGAGACAGAGACAAGATATATAATCTAGTGGTTTAGATGCTGAGTGCTTTGAACTAAAATTGTAAGTAGTAGCAATATCACCTATCAGATACCTGATTTGGTTCATATATATATATATATATATATATATATATATTTGTATAAAATGGGAAGAATTTATTATATTCAAAACACTGTTAGGTTGTTGTGAATATTAGATGATGTAATTTATGCAAATGTTAGCACAGTGCCTGCTCTATATATAAAAATATGAATGACCATTATTGTTAAATATGTTCAATGAGTTCTATAAATGGAGAATTTGAGATCATGAAGAATTTTTATTTCATACTTGAGGATTTGAAATGTCTGCAGCTGACTTCTTTTAAGCTTATATACTGGTAAATTGCTGAATCAGTGTTAATACCATCCCTCCCCCCTCCCCCTTTATTTTCTGTCCATTCTTGAAACATTCTTTCAAGTCCTGGCTTATTATCTTTACCTACTCTTTTTCTTTGAGACTTAAAAAACAAGTGTATTTACAAATAGACAAGCACAATTAACTCTCCCTGATGATCCTTGCAGGATACAATGTTAGTAATCAGGAAACAGTCTAATCTCAAAAAAACCCAACTGGATTTCTTGGTCGTTGTGACCTCTTTTGTTGTTTTGTTTACCTTTTATCTCTCCTACCCTGTTTATTCCTCCATTAATTCTCAGTTCTCTATAGGGGCAGCCTGGGTGGCTCAGCGATTTAGTGTCACCCTCAGCCCAGGGCCTGATCCTGGAGACCTGGGATCAAGTCCCACATCAGGCTCCCTGCATGGAGACTGCTTCTCCCTCCATCATGCTTATAAATCATGTATTCTTAAGACACATGCCTATGTCTCTCATGAATAAATTAAAAAATCCTTTTAAAAAAATATGGAGGGTGATCCCTGGGTGGCTTAGCGGTTTGGTGCCTGCCTTCAGGCCTGGGTGTGATCCTGGAGTCCCAGGATTGAGTCCCATGTTGGGCTCCTTGCATGGAGCCTGCTTCTCCCTGTGCCTGTATCTCTGCCTCTCTGTGTGTGTGTGTGTGTGTGTGTGTGTGTGATGCATAAATAAATAAAATATTAAAAAAAATATGGAGTCTTCCTAATGGGTATTCTAACTTATGCTCACTATTTAATTTACACAAGAGTCTACTGCATAGCCAAGAAGGTGCTCCTGAGAAGTGGAGATTTCAGTGAACACCAAAGACATCTGTACCATTGAGGAGATTGCTAACCCCTTCCAGAGCTTTACTACATAGCATTTTCTTTCTTCTCATTACCATCTTCTCCATTCCCACCTCCTCCCACATAGAACAGAGCACAGGATCCTGTGTCAATGCATTCCTAAGGGTGGTCAAAAGGAATGTAAAGAGAAATGAAGGTAAGAATTGATTTAAAAAGAGAAATCTAAGACAGCAATTGCCATGCATCAATTTCTGCAGTTCCTTGGGGCTGCTATGTTTGATATGTGGCTTTTCTTGTGCGAGGAGTTACCTTAAACTGAAGAAAGAGAAAATGATATAGAAGATTTGTTTGATTCCTCCTAGGGGCAATGGCCAATCTTTTCTTTCTTTCTTTCTTTCTTTCTTTCTTTCTTTCTTTCTTTCTTTCTTTCTTTCTTTCTTTTTCTTTCTTCTTTTTCTTTTCTTTTCTTTTTCTTTCTTTCTTTCTTTCTTTCTTTCTTTCTTTCTTTCTTTCTTTCTTCTTTCTTTCTTTCTTTAAGATTTTATTTATTTATTCATAGAGACACAGAGAGAGAGAGAGGCACAGAGACACAGGCGGAGGGAGAAGCAGGCTCCATGCAGGGAGCCCAATGTGGGACTCCATCCCCGGTCTCCAGGATCATGCCCTGGGCTGCAGGCGGCGCTAAACAGCTGCACCACTGCCCAATCTTTCTTCTCAAAGTGTTGTAATGGAAGTTTTCTGAGGAGCAAATATCCCCTCCCATCAAGCTATAAAGGGTAACATCTGAAAGAACTTGGGGATCCTTGAAACATGAAAGGGCTCTGGGAAAAGGAAGTGTGGGTAGGAACGGGAATGGCCTCAGAAAGAGAGAACTAGAGATAAAGATGTGCTAACAGATGAGTTTGAAGAAAATCAAGTAGGAGGGGAAAAAGGGAGCAGGTGAAAGCAGAGGACATACCAGAGTTGATGACTCTAGAAAAGCCAGGTCTATTGATGGCATTCACAGTGGGAAACAGTGACTCTTGCAGTGGAAATATGTTTGATCCTGCAGTGTACCCTTTATAGCATTAACTGAAAGAATAATCAGTTAAGACCAAAGGGATGAAAAAAATGGATTGAGGTGTAGAGCTAGTATCCCAGACTAGCAAACCCTTGGAGTTCTTTGGTAAGTAGGTAATGGAAATCCCATTTATGTTTTTAACATTTCTCTGTAAGTGTCTGTAATTAGTTCATGTTTTAACTGATTGAGAAATCTGGTTATAATTTTGCTTATACTACACTAATTGAGTTATTTTTAAATTGTCCTTTGAATTTGAGGTGTGAATTTGAGAGTTCTAACTAATACTATTTAGAACTGAAATACATAACCCTGTAAGCACTGTTCTGACACTTCGGTCATTATACTTCTGCACCTCATTGATGTAGAGGGCAAATCATTACTTTAATTTCTACAAAGACTGTTATTGATATATTATGGAAGATAATTAGATTATGATCTGGCAAGAAAAGTTACTTATTTTATACTTCTGCTAATATAATTTGGATACATTGTTCAGGAAAATGAGAATTTTATAGCAGTATGGAACATCATCACTGGGCAACATGATTTTCAGCTTTCCTTTATGTAAAAAAAAGAGTTACACACTATTTTCTTAGAAGATTTTATTTATTTATTTGAGAGAAAGAGAGAGAGAGAGCCAGGGGATGGGCAAAAGGAGACAGAAAATCCCAAGCAGACTCTCTTTGAGCTCAGAGCCTGACTCTGGGCTCCATCTCACAACCCTGAGATCATGACCTGAGTCGAAATTAAGAGTCAGATGTTCAACTAACTGAGCCACCTAGACATCCCTATGCACTATTTTTTAAGTATTTGACATACAACTTAGGTAGAAATAGTTATGTGTTTCAGTTAGAAAATAATCTACCAATATTAGCATTTACTAAATGCATGGAAACTACTCTGGGTATTTGGTATTGCCAACAAAATGTGATCTCAGTATTTTAATGTCTACCATTTTCTGCTATTGTTTCTAGGAAAATTGCAACACATCGCTCCCTTCCTATATTGATGTCCTTTGTTTGATTTTTTTTCCTTTAGTTGATTTTTAAGTGATTTCTGTAGATGATATTCAATGCCTAATAAATATCAATACATTTCCCCAAATAGCTTTTTAATCAACTTCAGTTCAAATTTTCACTTATAATTATTTACAAGAGTGTTTGCCAGAACTCTATGGACAAGTTCACATTTCTGTTTGTCAAATGTTGATTTAGTGTCATTCCTCCTTGTTATCTTATAAGTTGTTTACGAGTCTGGTCAAGCTGGTTTCTTGCTTTATTGTTACAACAGCTTTTCCAAACTTCTTATTCAATCACAGAAATTTACCAACCAAAACCAGAAAACTTTGATGAATCATGGTGTGCATTTTATACACACTTTTCATAGTAGCCTCTTACTTCGGTCAGCCTCTGGTTAACCTATTTGGTTGGTTGTTGTTGGTATTTTACTTAGAGTCATAATAATGAAAGTTAAGCCATCCAATGTACTTTAATGGAAGACCCATGCCATGGGGAAAAAGACAAAAACTGGTGGATCTTTTAGAAAATTAATTTTAGTAATTACGAAAGTTTTCTACATATCCAAAACTAGAGCAATGCTGTATAAACATAAATTAATACCGACAGATTTTTTTTGAAGATTTTATTTATTTATTCATGAGAGACACACACACACACACACAGAGGGACAGAGACAGAGACAGAGACAGAGAGGCAGAGACACAGGCAGAGAGAGAAGCAGGCTCCATGCAGGGAGCCTGAGGTGGGACTCGATCCCAGGACTCCAGGATCATGCCCTGGGCTGAAAGCAGGCACTAAATCACTGAGCCACCCAGGGATCCCCATTTTTTAAAGAAATATTTCTACCTTTCCAGGTAAAAAAAGTAGTAGTATTTGACATCTACTAGTTGATGAATATTAAAACGTACCCATGATAGAGCAGTTCTCGGTTTCATGTTTTATTTTCTACCAAATTTTCATGATTGCTTTCTTAAAATAAATGTTGAATAGCCATTGCTTCGGATATGGGGACCTGTTCTTGATCTCCACACAATGTTTTGGATACAGCAGCTGCATGATTGGAACTTGTTAATATTTCCCCTTGTTTTACAAATGTTACTTTAAGGAATTATTTTATACTTGGGTAATGCTTAATACTAAGAACTCTGCACAAATAACATATTCAGCTTATACAGCTACAATACAAAATGCTAAATTATTTCTATATTTGATATATTGTTTCCATGGTCCTAGCCTTGAAAAAGTTGTTATTGTATTTGCATAGCTGTATATCTGGAAGATCTTTTCCCCAAAATTCTCTGGCCACCTAGAAATTCTTCTAAGTGTTCTTAAAACTGAAGGCTTTATTGATTGTCTGGAACCTAAATGATCCCCCAATCTTCTCTATTCCTAGCTTGTTTTGTTTTGTTTTCACCTCAGTGTGATTATTCACATCTGTTTTTATTCCTTCTTTCTTTATTATTATTTTTTTATGGACTTCTCCTACCATCTTGAGACTTCCAGGACCTTGTGCCCTCTCTTCCTCCTCAGTTCTAATGGCCTGTGTCCTTCCATAGGATATGCAACATTACCATACATTTTAGACCACAGTCATCAACATCTAGGTAAAAGTGATGCAAACGAAAATAAATCTTATTTTCTTCAGGTCTGTGTACAAATACTTATGACAACATTTTTTACGTACAGTGTAGCCTCATGAAATACTTTGATGTCAACTATTATTTCTCAATTGGCTTTCAAGATTCTATGTGAAAATGGTGTTATCTCCATTTTTTTAGAGGAGAAAGTGGATACCTAGATAGTTTATATTACTTGACCAAAATCACTGAGATGATATATCCAATGAATGGGAACTTTATAGTAACTCCAAGCTAAAGCATTTTATGCTACATTGGGGCAATATTCTAATCAGAAATTATTCTTGAAGTGTTACTGAGATCAATTTTTAAGGATAGTATCTCTGAGTTTCCCTAAATCTGCAACTTAGGCATGTATGTTTCAGGATTTGCTACCATGTAACTTTAGGGTCCTAGACAGAGGTTGAGGGGTAAATTTTACATCAGTAGAGTCAAAAGATATTTATTAAGTGACTTCTCTGGTTGGCGTTATGAGGTATTGAAAATAGCTAAAATACTGAACTTATACACACAGAAGTGGAAAGAACTGGGACAGCATCAATAAATGTGGTATTATTACTAAGATATGGTATGTCGTGTACCACATGGTATACCATATGGTATACCTGCTAAATATGTGATCGATGATTAAGTGAGTGGAAAAGATAAAAAGTGCTTTAGAAACAACTGTAGGTACAATTTGTTGAACACTAGTTATGTCTATATACAAGAAACTGCAAATACACATCTGTATACACACCTACATACATATAGACTTACACCAGTCTTTACAAAATGATGTGAATTAGATATACTGTCCCATTCTAATGATTAAGGAATCTGAAAATTTAAAAAAAAATCACGAAATGTGTCCAAGGTCACAAGATGGCAAGACACAGAATTAACAGTTAGATCAGTCCTGTCTGTTACCAAAGCCCAGCATGTTTCAATGCATCAGTAAGTGGGGAGACTACCATAGGAAAGTCTGTTCAGGAAACCCTCCTGAAATGAGTGAGACATGTTGGGCTTTTAAACGTTAGTAAAATTGGGATCTATGAAGAGATAGGAGAGAGATTATTAAGAATTGGAACAATAGCAAGCATAATGCACCTAAAGGAATGAAATCTTTATAAGATATTTGAAGTGCAGTGAGAATATCAGTGCGGTTGGAATTGTGGTGACACATTAGGAACACAAGCAGATGCAGAGAGAAAAGCAAGAGCATTGTTCAGGGCTTCTAATATTTTGATTACTAGGTGGAAAACCAAGAACACTAATTTATGTATCCATTGAAAAAATTAATAAAATAACTTTAAAAGTCATTAAATTAACAAAAAGTTTATAGCAATTTTAGGTTTACAACAAAATTGAGAGGAAGATACAGAAATTTCCCAGATACCTCCTGCCTCCACCATTCATATTTTCCTATATTTCCAACATCCCCCCCCCCACCAACTAGAGTGCTACATTTGTTACAAATGTGTACAATTTGGTACATTTGTTCAACCTACATTGATAAATCAGTTACCCAAAGTCTATAGTTTACCTTAGGGCTAACTCTTGTTATTTTATATACTGTGGTTTTGGGCAAATGTGTCATGATGCATATCTCTCAATTATGATGTCATACAGAGTATAATCACTGCTCTAAAACATCCTCTGTGCTTTGCTTGTTTATCCCCTTCTCCCCTACTTTGCCATTGATAAATTTTAATAAAAAGTATCTTATAATTTGTACTTTAGATTAATTTGATGTTGATGTTCTCTAGGGATATGAGAAAACATATAATATTTAATTTTTCTTAGTTGTCATTTGGAATAATTCATTCATTCATGCAGCAAATGTAAAAGAAGGATCACAAGAAAAATTGGAAGAAGTCAAATCTCAGTCTTTGAAGAGAGAGAACAGGGCATAAAAAATTATAAGAATTTTTAGTGTAAGTAGTAGGAACACATGTGGTCCCATTCAGTCTACTTTTTCTAAGTACCAGCTAAGAATGAGGTATTAGATTATTAGTTTAATCCTGTTCCAACAGATAGAGAAAATGAGAGAGAAAGCACATTTTAGACAGGGATGAGTTTGATGTTATGCTATAAAGAAGTTTTAGGAATCATTTGATTTGTAGGTTTGCCTGAAATATAGAGGTCAATATTTGAAAATTTGAAAATGGTCTTGTTAAGAAGTATAGAATTTAAAGAAGTGATGGTAATGCTTTTCAGCTTGCAGAATATGTTCTTTTGAGGGAAGGAACAGGAGCCTTGGAGGAAAATAAAGACTAATGAGTAAAGCAAAACCAAGAACATTGCATTTTCATAGACGAAGGACAGTTTATAAATTTTGGAAATATAACACTAACGAATCATTTTAAGTCCTTTGGAAAATGAAAGACATATACACTTTTTATAACTTTTATTTTGTCTTTTGGCTTAAAGAGATTTTGTTATGGTTTTTGTTTGCTTCTCAAGCACATAATTTCCCTCAAAAACTGTAGCCTTCAGAAGAAAGTTCAGATTCCTGTTTAAGATTTGTTTCAAGAGGTTTTATATAGCATTCTTACAAAACCAAAAAATAATGCTTTGCTGTTTAAGAAAGAAAAAATTGAAACAGCCAAGAAAAAGAATTTTTACAAAAATTATATTTTCTAAAACAGCATGTTATGAAAATGTGATCCACTATTTCTTTATACAAGGGTTTTCAAAAATGCATGCAATTTCTAATATCTCAGGAACGACACAATAAAAAATTATGATATGGACGAATTGTACAGCTCCCATTAATTATGACAATCTATGTTAAATAGCAGAATTATCTTTCTTTTTTAATATCTTATTTATTTATTCATGAGAGACACACACAGAGAGAGAGAGAGAGAGAGAGAGAGAAAGGCAGAGACACAGGCAGAGGGAGAAGCAGGCTCCATGCAGGGAGACCATCGTGGGACCCGATCCCAGGTCTCCAGGATCACACCCTTGGCTGAAGGTGACGCTAAACCGCTGAGCTACCCGGGCTGCCCAAGAACCAACTTTCTTAAAATATTTAAAGCACTATTGCCTAAAACTTACTGTTTTGAGTTGCTATAATTTTTCATGTACAATGACTTACATGATACTAAGAATATATCCTAAGTTTACAAAGAAATAGGTAATAACCACAAAATTGACTTGGTACATACCTTCCCTTAAGGAATTTATAGATGATGGTTCTAAAATATGAATTGTTTTTATAGCATGACATGTAAAATTGAATTGTGTGATCTGAAGTCCATCAAAACATTTCTAAGGCCAAATTGTCTTCCTGAAATTGCTATGCACATTTCACATTGCTTTATATACTTTAATTCTATTTGACTCCAATTCCCTGAAAAAATTGTCAAAATGCTGCCTTTGGCTATGCAGTGTAAGTCATAGAAGAGTCCCATGCCATTGATAGTTGCTGCCCAGAGAAATTTGATAATTCTAGGTCATATGTTTATGTATCATGTATATATACATATAATATCATGCATATATATGCATAATGTATATATTTAATATTACATTTAGTAACAGTTTTATTCTCTGTGTTTATCCTCATAACCTCCTTTCAGAGCAGTTTAAAAACAAGACAAACCAAATATATATCTCTCTACTGTTCAGATACCATAGTAATGGCTAAGTTATAGAAGCATGGGAGATGCTGAATCACTAAGTAGTCCAAAATTGGTATGTTATTGGCTTAAAATTAAGACACCTGAGTTTAATAACTTGGTATAATACATAAAACACGGAGTTTTTAGTAGGACTCTGCATCTTTATTTAGTAAAACTACATATCTTTCTTAAGTCATATGATTACTGTGTTAAATATGCAATTAAATATCAAGGGCAAAAGATTAGCATCTGTCTTCATAAAAGTATTTTTGAAGTATAACATAGATTTATGGGCTATATTTGGTGAGTATTGCTAAAAGTGGAGTGAACTTGAGGACTTAAAACATACTGATAGGTTACTTTGGAACACAACTCCTACAAATTCATGAGTGATTAAAATTGAGAAACTGAAGTGAGCACAGAGAAATGCTTTTGTAATTCTGGAAATGGCAATGGGTGGATAGATGTTTGTAATGCAACTGATGGTTTTCTCTAGAAAAATCTAGAGAGAAAAAAAGAAAAAGGAAAAAAAAAAAGATAATACAAGACCATGGGCTGTCTGGGGAAGATGGAGTAGCAGGGCCTAAGCTCATCTCCTCCCATGGATACAACTAGACAACACCTATATCAGTGTAAATTACCCAGAAAATGACCCAAAGTCTGGCAGAACAGACTGTTCATAGCCAAATGTAGAGAACTGGCCACATCAAATAGGGTAGAAAAGACAGAGACATGGTTAGGAGCTAAATGGATCCATGGGACTGTCCCAAGAGAAAAGAAAGAGTCCCTCACACCAGGCACCCCAGACACAGGGAAACACACAAGGAAGATGAATCGCCATCTTTGAAATCAGAGGAGCATAATTTTGCAAGTTCTGTGATCAGCAGGCTTAATACCTGGAACTTTAAAAATCAGCAGGCTTGCTCTAGGAGACTTGGGAGAGTAAGGAGAAATGGAGTCCCCACCTTTAAAGAGATAGCACAACAGATAGCCCCACAGAAAAACAACATAGAAGTAGAAGTTTGTAAACCGCTTGTTGTATTTTGAAAGGAGATTTGTTTACTAATCTTAAAGCATATGCTGGAGGATCAGGGATCATTGGGAGACTTCTCCAGGAACAAAGGTGATGGTAGACCCCATTTCCCTTCTCTGCCTGACAGCCTAGGTACACAGACATCTGCAGGGACCAAAATAGCACACTTTCCACCAAGCTTGATAACAGCACCCCAATTCCATGCTTCTATGGCTCTGTCTCCTCTAAGCCCCCCAACGTTGATAGGAATTTTGGGTGGCTGCAGTGTAGAACTTGGCTGTCACTGCATAACTAGCATTCTTCTCTAGACCCACTCTCTCCATCCCTGTCACGAGAGCTTTCTAAAGTGGTTTCAGGTCTTCTCTCACAGCAGAGCTGCTAAAATCTTTTTAAAATTGCACCCCACCTCTGCATTTTCCTAAGACCCGTCCATTCCAATACACCCTTGGCAAGAGTACATCCAAAGCAGTGCCATAAGCTGGTTGTGTGCAAGTGGCCCAGACAGGGTTTAGTACCTCCAAAAGGTGACTGTTTCCCCAGGGAGAAGAGAAGATAATGATACACACTAGTCCCACTTCAGTCCTAGAAATGGGCTTGAGAGGGACATCTTGCCTGATTGTAAGTCCCAAAGTGCCAATGAAAATTTCTCAGGACACAGCAAAGGGAAAGCACCCTGCAGTTTGGTGCTACTGTAGCTCTGGCAAATGTCTAGTCTGTATCAACACAAGTCCAAGGAAACCCCAGACTAGCCCACTAACAACACGGGGAACAAAATCTGCCTGCAATAGGCAAAGAGAGCTATTGGAGATGACAGGACTAAAGGTAAACCCAGCTCAGTCATAACAGAAGGGCACATGCAACACACAGAAGACACTCCTGAAGTGCCAGGTTCTGGTGAACAGGGGACATCACACTTCAGGGCACTAAGGGACCTCTTATTCACAAGGCCATTGCCATCAAGAGCAGGAGATATAGCCAACTTTCCTAACACATAAAAACAGACACAGAATTGGACAAAATGAGGAGACAGAAGAATATGCCCAAAATGAAAGAACAGGACAAAATTAAACAAGAGAGCCAAACAAAATACAGATAAGACCTATGCCTTTTAGAGAAAGCAATGGTCATAAAGATACTCACTGGACTTGATAAAAGAGTACAGAACATCAATGAGACTATTAGAAGGGATAGAAAACATAAAAAGAACCAGAGATGAACTCAATAACTGAAATTAAGAATACATTAGATAAAACAAACAGAAGACTAGAGGAAGCAAAATAATATATCAGCAACCTGAAGGACAGGGTAATAGGAAGCAATCAAGTTGAACAGAAGAGAGAGAAAAAAATTAAAAAATGAAAATAGACTTAGGCAAATCGGCAACACCATCAAGGGTAAAAACATTCCCGCTACTGGGATCTGAGAAAAAGAAGAAGAGAGAAAAGGGATAAAAATATGTTTGATGAAATAATAGCTACTTCCCAAATCTGGGAAAGGAGACAGAAATCCAGATCCAGTTGGCACAGAGAGCCCCTAACAAAATCAATCCAAAGAGGTCCACATCAAGACACATAATAAGTAAAATGGCAAAAAAGTAGTGATAAAGAGAGAATTTAAAAGCAGCAAGACAAAAGAAAATAGTTACATACAGAGGAAACCCCAAAATGCTATCAATTGATTTTTCAGCAGAAACTTTATAGGCCACAAGAGAATAGCATGATATACTCATAGTGTTGAAATCAAAACAACAACAACAACAAATTGCAATCAAGAATACTCTAACCAGCAAAGCCATCATTCAGAATAGGAGAAATTAAAAGTTTCCCAGACAAAGTTAAATGAATTCATGACTACTAAACCAGCCCTATAAGAAATGTTAAAGGAGACTCTTTGAGGGGGGAGAAAAAGACTATAAATAGGAGTTAGAAAAGTAAGAAGCACAACAATAGTAAAATAATTATATCTATAAAAATCAAAGGAGTCACAAAGTAAAAGAACGTGAAGGATAAAGAAGATATGATCTATCTATTGTCTACAGATATATAATAGAATATTACTCAGCCATAACAAAGAATGAAAACTTACCATTTGCAACAGCATGGGTGGAGCTAGAAAGTATTATGCTAAACAAAATGAATCAGTCAGAGAAAGGTAAATACCATATGATTTCATTTAAGAAACAAAACAAATGAACAAAGGGGAAGAAAAGAGAAAGAGACACAACCAAGAAATATATACTTAACTATAGAGAACAAACTGATGGTTACCAGAGGGGAGGTGGGTGGAATAATGGGCCAAATAGGTGATGGGGATTAAGGAGTGTACTTGTGATGAGCACTGGGTGTTGTATGGAAGTGCTGGCTCATTATATTGTACACCTGAAAGTAATATTGCACTGTATGTTAACTAACTGGAATAAATATGTAAAAGTGTAATAAAAATAAATATGTGAAAAAAAACACAAAGAATGGTGGCTTTGAATGACACATTGGACCAGATGGATCTAACAGTATATTCAGAACATTCCCTCCTAAAACAACAGAATACACAATCTTTTCAAGGGTACATGGAATATTCCCTAGAGTAGATCACATTAGGTCACAAAACAGGCCCCAATGAATTAAAAAAAAGACTAAAGTCATACCATGCATCTCTTCCAATCCCAATACTATGAAACTAGAGTACTTGCTTTGGTGGCACATATACTAACTGTGATGACACAGAGAATATTAGCATGGCCCCAACACAGGGATGACACAATGCTATGAAACTAGAAATCAACTACAAGAAAAAAATCTGGAAATAACACATATATGTGGAAGTTAAATAATAGTAAACAATGAATGAGTCAACCAAGAAATCACATGAAAATACAATGGTCAACATCTTTCAGATGCCACAAAAGTAGATCTTAGAGGGAAGAATATAGCAAAGCAAGCCTATCTCAAAAAGCAAGAAAAATCTCCAATAAACAACTTAACCTTATACCTAAAAGACTAGCAAAAGAGCAAATAAACCCCAAAACCAATAAGTGGAAGGAAATAATAAAGATTAGAGTAGAAATAAGTAAACTAGAAACTAAGGAAACAATAGAACAGATGAAGAAACCAAGATGTGGTCCTTTGGTAAATCTTTAGTCAGATGAGAAAGAAAGAGAGAGAGAGAGAGAGAGAGAGAGAGAGAGAACTACAGGCCAGTATCTCTGATGAACAATAGATGCAGAAATCCTCAAAAAAATATTAGCAAACTGGATCCACTAATACATTAAAAAAATTATTTACCACAATCAGGTGGGATTTATTCCTGGGATGCAAGGTGGCTCAATATTCACAAATCAATTGATGTGATACATAACATCAATAAGAAAAAGGATAAAAACACTATGATCGGGATCCTTGGGTGGCGCAGCGGTTTGGCACCTGCCTTTGGCCCAGGGCGCGATCCTGGAGACCCGGGATCTAATCCCATGTCAGGCTCCCGGTGCATGGAGCCTGTTTCTCCCTCTGCCTATGTCTCTGCCTCTCTCTCTCTCTCTCTGTGTGACTATCATAAATAAATAAAAGTAAAAAAAAAAGATTAAAAAAACAACACTATGATCATTACTATAGATGCAGAAAATGCATTTGACAAAGTACAACATCCATACATAGTAGATTTAGAAGGATGCATCTCAACATAATAAAGACATATATGAAAAAAAACATAAGTAACATCAATGGTGAAAAACTCAGAACTTTTCCCCTAAGATCAGAAATAAGACAAGGTTGTCCACTTTTACCACTTTTATTCAACATAGTACCAGAAGTCCTAGCCACAGCAATAAGTCTAGAAAAATAAATAAGACATTTAAATTGTTATGGAAGAAATAACACTTTCACTATATACTGAATAACATGATACTGTACATGGAAAAGCCTAAAATCTCCACCAAAAAACTATCAGAACTTATATATGAATTCAGTAAAGTTGCAAAGTAAGAAGTTAATACTCAAAAATGAGTTGCATTTCTGTACACTAATAATGAAGTAGCAGAAAGAGAAATTAAGAAAACAATTCCATTTACCATTGCACCAAAAAGAATAAAAGATCGGAATAAACTTAACTAAGGAGGTGAACAACGTATACTCTGATAAGTATTAAACATTAATGAAAGAAATTGAAGATGACACAAACAAATGGAAAGGTATTCCATGCTCATGGATTGGAAGAGTAAATATTGTTAAAATGTCTATTCTACCTAAAACAATCTACATATTTAATTTAATCCCTATTAAAATACCAACATCATTTTTCATAGAACCTGAGGAGAAAATGCTAAAATTTGTATATGATCACAAAAGCCTGTAATAGCCAAAGCGTTCTTGAAAAGAAGAACAAAACTGGAGGTATGACAATCCCAGATTTCCAGACATACTACAAAACTCTGGTAATTGAAACAGTATGGTACTGGCACAAACATAGACACAAAAATCAATGGAACAGAACAGAGAGCTCAGAAATAAGCCCACAGTTGTATGGTCGATTCATCTTTGACAAAGGAGACAAGAATATGCAGTGGGAAAAAGACAGTTTTTCCAACAAATGGTATTGGGAAAACTGGATAGCTACATGCAAAAGAATGAACCAGACCAGTTTCTTTCACCATATGGAAAAATAAACTTAAAATGGATTAAGTACCTAAATGTGAGACCTGAAACCACAAAATTTGTAGAAGATAGCACAGGCAGTAAATTCTCTGACATCATCCATAGTGACATTTTTCTAGATAAATCTCCTTAGGGAAGGGAAGCAAAAGCAAAAATAAACTATTGAGACTACATCAAAATAAAAACTTTCTGCACAGCAAAGGAAGAAATCAACACAACAAAAAGCTGACCAAATGGGAGAAGGTATTTGTAAATGAAAAATCCAATAAATGTTAGTATCCATAATATATAAAGAACTTATACAACACCAAAATGAAAAAAAATAATTCAATTGAAAAATGGGTGGAAGACATGAACAGAAATTTCTCCCAAGAAGACATACACATGGCCAGTAGACATATGAAAAGATGCTCACTATCACTCATCACCAGGGTGTAGCAAATGAAAACTACAGTGAAATATCATCTCACATCTTTTAGAATGAAGCATCAAAACCAAAAGAAACAAATGTTGGCAAGGATGTGGGAAAAAAAGAACCCATGTACACTGTTGGTGGGAATGCAAATTGGTGCATCTACTATGGAAAATAGTATGGATCTTCCTCAAAAAATTAAAAATAGAATTACCATATGATCTAGTGATTCTACTACTGTGTATCTACCCCCAAAATATGAAAACACTAACTCAAAAAGATGTGTATATCTTTATGTTTATTGCAGCATTATTTACAATTGCAAAATTATGGAAGCACCCTAAATGTCCTCAATAGCATGAAATATTACTCAGCCATTAAGAAGGATGAAATCTTGCTATTCGTAAAATATGGATGGAGCTAGAGAGTATTATGTTAAGTGAAATAAGTCAAAGAAAGCCAAATACCTTAAGATTTCACTTATATATAGAATTTAAGAAACAAAACAAATGGAACAAAAAACAAAGGAAAAAAGGAGACAAACCAAACAGACTTTTTTATTAAAAAAAAATAGATTTATTTATTTGAGAGAGAGAGAGTATGCAAATTGGGAGAGGGGCAGAGGGAGAGAATCTCAAGCAGACTCTATGATGAGTGTTGAACCTGACACAGGGCTTAGTCCCATGACCTGAGATCATGACCTGAACCAAAACAAGAGTTGGCCACTCAACCAACTTAACCATCCAGGCACCCCCTGCTCCAAACAGACTCTTAACACAGAGAACAAACTGATGGTTACCAGAGGAACGGGAGGTAGGAGGGGGGATGACTGAAATAGGTAAAGGAGATTAATAGGGTGATGAGTACTTAATAACACACATAATTGTAAAGTCACTATATTATTCACTTGAAATGAATATTACATCGTATGTTAACTCTAGTGGAGCTAAAATTAAATACTACACACATACATACATACCACACCCCATAATCTGCTGAATATGCTGAGAGAGCAGATCAATAGCAGAATAGATCTACAGAAAGATGTCATATTTGGACGTGGGCACCTTTCTATATGGAAAATGACAGTTTAAGATAGGATATGGCGAGATCTATGTGCAGCAACTGGCTAGTATATTTATAAAGATCAGAAAAGAAAATGATTATTGATTTTTTTTAAAGTTAAGACCTTGTAACAAAAATACTATTTTGAGAAACCAAATTGAGACTACTGTTCTATTTTCAGTGGTTTTATAAACCATAATAAGTATACAGAACATCAGAGAATGATGAGAAAAAGAACTACCATATGATCCAGAAAGTCCACCTCTGGGTATTTTTTTTTAATTAATTTTTATTGGTGTTCAATTTACCAACATACAGAAAAACACCCAGTGCTCATCCCGTCAAGTGTCCACCTCAGTGCCCGTCACCCATTCCCCTCCAACACCCGCCCTCCTCCCCTTCCACCACCCCTAGTTCGTTTCCCAGAGGTAGGAGTCTTTATGTTCTGTCTCCCTTCCTGATATTTCCCAACATTTCTTTTCCCTTCCTTTATATTCCCTTTCACTATTATTCATATTCCCCAAATGAATGAGAACATACACTGTTTGTCCTTCTCCGATTGACTTATTTCACTCAGCATAATACCCTCCAGTTCCATCCACGTTGAAGCAAATGGTGGGTATTTGTCGTTTCTAATGGCTGAGGAATATTCCATTGTATACATAGACCACATCTTCTTTATCCATTCATCTTTCGATGGACACCGAGGCTCCTTCCACAGTTTGGGTATTTTATCAGAAGAAAATAAAAACACTAATTTGAAAAGTTATCTTCACCTCCATGTTCACTAGGATTATTTATAGTGGCCAAGATATGGGAATACAGTAAGTGTCCATCAACAGATTAATGGATAAGGTAAATAGAATATTACTCGGCCATAAAAAGAAGGAAATTTTGCCACTCGTGACAACATGGATGGACCTCAAGGGTATTATGTGAGCTGAAATGAGTCTGAAAGATAAAGACAAATACCTTTTGATCTCACTTATATATGGAGTCTGAAAAATGAAACAAAACAAAGCAAAACCCAAGCTCATAGAGAGAGAATGGTGGTTGCCAGATGTAGAGAGTGGGAAGTAGATGGTGGGCGAAATGGGTGAAGAGGATCTAAAGGTACAAATTTCCAAGTATAAAATAAATAAGTCAAAGGGATGCAATGGACCATATGGTGATTATAATTAATATTGTACTGTATATTTGAAACTTAAGAGTAGGTCTTAACAGTTCATCAGGTGCCACCTTGGGTTACAGGTTTCAAGAATTTGGAAAGGGGAATTTTCTATCCTGATAATGGCTTTGGCAGTGTTCTCAGCTGCCAGTACGAGGTGGTAGGCACAGGTCTAAGCCAGCTTTTGTGGTCGTGCTGAATAATAAGCCTGAGATGCTGTCCTCCTTCGCTACAAAGCCCTGGACACTCACCAACCAACCAGCTTTCCTGGTTGTACCTACTATGTGCAGGCCTTTAGAAGAACAGGTCACTTCCTTAGGTACTTTTAAAAAAGTATTGGAGGGAAAGTTAATACTGAAGGCAAAACTAATAACGTTCTGATAAACCAAAGCCGAGGCACTTGACCAAGGTCATGGACCCTAGGAGGGTAGTTTCAGGATTTAAGTACATTAATCTGAGTTAAAATACAAATCTTTCAGGAAGGCTAAGTTCAGTGGGACCTGGCCAGTACCAGTGTAGTTTCTTGCTCCTCTGCAACTTGTACACTTGGCTCCATATTCATCTCATGTTCCTAGCAGCCTCCTCATACTGATCTCTAGGATGTTTCATATGCTTCCAACACTCTGTCCAGCCCTCACTCCTTCACCTAGCTGATTGTTGGCCACTCGTTTGTTCTCAGCATTTAAAAAAAAAAAAAGTCAACCTATTGGGGAATATAGATTATTTGCCCACTCTACTAATACATGTGAATCTGAATATATACATATGTATAAACAGACACACATACATATTTGTGCACACAAACTGAGGGTGCATAGTTCAGGGAGTCAAGCTTCAGGTATAGAAACAGACCAGCAGGAGTTACAAATTAAGAGGTCTACTGGAGGGAATTCCTTTGAAGGATTGTGGGGGTTGGTTGAGAAAAGGCCGAATTACATGAGGCAGGGTCAGGAAAGGCAGGCTGGAACCCTGCTGGCTATGGCTGAAACTACTGTCCATAGATGCAATTTCTTCTTCATCAGGGAAGCCTCAGCTCTGATCTTAAGGCATCTCAAATGATTAAACCAGCCCATTCAGATTATCTGGGAAAAATCTTTTTTACTTAAAATCAACTAATTGTAGATTTTAATCGCATCTTTGATTAAACACCTTCACAGCAACACCTACATTAGTGTTTGACTGACTAATCGGGGACTGTAGCTTAGCAAAATTCACACATTAAAAAATTATCATAGGGCAGCCCGGGTGGCTCAGCGGTTTAGCGCTGCCTTTGGCCCAGGGCCGATCCTGGAGTCCCGGGATCGAGTCCCACGTCGGGCTCCCTGCATGGAGCCTGCTTCTCCCTCTACCTGTGACCCTGCCTCTCTCTCTCTCGCTGTGTCTCTCGTGAATGAATGAATGAATAAAATCTTAAAAAAAAATTTATCATAACATTCCACATAGTATGTAAGTTTAGGAGTCAACATTATATTTCCTTAATGCCACATCTCTTTTTTTTTTCAATATTGCTAGCATGTAATATTCAGGACTGATTTTTTGGATCCTGGGAGACTAAAAAATTACAATGAATTAATAAGTATTATTATGATTTTTTTGAATATTCATGAAAATCATTGAAGTTATGAAACATCTGTTTTATATAACTGAACTAATTATTCGAACATATTTACTCTTATTTTGTGGTTTTAATATTTAATATAACCATAACCAATTTTTTCAGAATCCTGGGGGAAATTTTTATTACATTGCTATTTTTCTGGGAAATATTTAATATATATGTATGTGTAAGTATATTCATATAAGTATATTACATATATGTGTACCAATCTGTTTAAGCTATTAATATACATTTTATTCCTGTCTTATGTTCTCAGCCAATGAGAGCTAGTAAACAAAATTGTTGTACCTATTATTGGTCAAAAATTTTCTTACACCATACCACCAACACTTAGGCCATGAATGCTAGATTCAATTATCTTAAATTCAGTAAGATGTGGAGTCTCTGTTGTTTACTGTGGCTTCCAGTTAATATTTTCTAATTTAACATTTTTTTCACTATAGTGCCCCCCCAAAAAAAGTGTACTAGTGATAGTATAATGCATAGTGATAGTTTACTGCATCCAAAAAGTAAAGTTCAAAAGATTTAAGGAATATATACCACACACAGAGATAAAGTTGAATTGGAAATTGGGGTTTATAGAATTCCTCACACATGCTAGAGATTCAATAAATATCACTTCTCCCAGTAGCATTACTCATTAATTATAGAAAATGTAGCTGGGAGCATCTATGGTCTAAGGCATGCATTTTCTTTCTTTTTTTTTAATAAATTTATTTTTTATTGGTGTTCAATTTACCAACATACAGAATAACACCCAGTGCTCATCCCGTCAAGTGCCCCCTTCAGTGCCCGTCACCCATTCATCCCCACCCCCGGCCTCCTCCCCTTCCACCACCCCTAGTTCGTTTCCCAGAGTTAGGAGTCTTTATGTTCTGTCTCCCTTTCTGATATTTCCCAACATTTCTTCTCCCTTCCCTTCTATTCCCTTCCACTATTATTTATATTCCCCAAATGAATGAGAACATATAATGTTTGTCCTTCTCCGACTGACTTATTTCACTCAGCATAATACCCTCCAGTTCCATCCACGTTGAAGCAGATGGTGGGTATTTGTCATTTCTAATGGTTGAGTAATATTCCAGTGTATACATAGACCACATCTTCTGTATTCATTCATCTTTCGATGGACACCGAGGCTCCTTCCACAGTTTGGCTATTGTGGACATTGCTGCTAGAAACATCAGGGTGCAGGTGTCCCGGCATTTCACCGCATCTTTATCTTTGGGGTAAATCCCCAACAGTGCAATTGCTGGGTCGTAGGGCAGGTCTATTTTTAACTCTTTGAGGAACCTCCACATAGTTTTCCAGAGTGTCTGCACCAGTTCACATTCCCACCAACAGTGTAAGAGGGTTCCCTTTTCTCCGCATCCTCTCCAACATTTGTGGCTTCCTGCCTTGTTAATGTTCCCCATTCTCACTGGTGTAAGGTGGTATCTCATTGTGGTTTTGATTTGTATTTCCCTGATGGCAAGTGATGCAGAGCATTTTCTCATGTGCTTGTTGGCCATGTCCATGTCTTCCTCTGTGAGATTTCTCTTCATGTCTTTTGCCCATTTCATGATTGGATTGTTTGTTTCTTTGGCATTGAGTTTAATAAGTTCTTTCTAGATCTTGGAAACTAGCCCTTTATCTGATATGTCATTTGCAAATATCTTCTCCCATTCTGTAGGTTGTCTTTGAGTTTTGTTGACTGTATCCTTTGCTGTGCAAAAGCTTCTTATCTTGATGAAGTCCCAATAGTTCATTTTTGCTTTTGTTTCCCTTGCCTTCATGGATGTACCTTGCAAGAAGTTACTGTGGCTGAGTTCAAAAAGGGTGTTGCCTGTGTTCTCCTCTAGGATTTTGATGGAATCTTGTCTCACATTTAGATCTTTCATCCATTTTGAGTTTATTTTTGTGTATGGTGCAAGAGAGTGGTCCAGTTTCATTCTTCTGCATGTGGATGTCCAATTTTCCCAGCACCATTTATTGAAGAGACTGTCTTTCTTCCAGTGGATAGTCTTTCCTCCTTTATTGAATATTAGTTGACCATAAAGTTGAGGGTCCACTTCTGGGTTCTCTATTCTTTCTGTTCCATTGATCTATGTGTCTGTTTTTGTGCCAGTACCACACTGTCTTGATGACCACAGCTTTGTAGTACAACCTGAAATCTGGCATTGTGATGCCCCCAGCTATGGTTTTCTTTTTTAAAATTCCCCTGGCTATTCGGGGTCTTTTCTGATTCCACACAAATCTTAAAATAATTTGTTCTAACTCTCTGAAGAAAGTCCATGGTATTTTGATAGTGATTGCATTAAATGTATAAATTGCCCTGAGTAACATTGACATTTTCACAATATTAATTCTGCCAATCCATGAGCATGAAATATTTTTCCATCTCTTTGTGTCTTCCTCAATTTCTTTCAGAAGTGTTCTGTAGTTTTTAGGGTATAGATCCTTTACCTCTTTGGTTAGGTTTATTCCTAGGTATCTTATGCTTTTGGGTGCAATTGTAAATGAGATTGACTCCTTAATTTCTCTTTCTTCAGTCTCATTGTTAGTGTAGAGAAATGCCACTGATTTCTGGGCATTGATTTAAGGCATGCATTTTCCTTAGTAGATTCAAAGAAATAAGAAGAGTGACCACCAATATGCAAAGCAGGAACTTAGAGCTAATTTACTAAGAGTGCCTTTGCTAGAGATGCTTTGCCCTTCCTCTCCACTCCAGGCATAATATGATATGCAAGTCCTGAGACATTTTTAATGTGAACATTGTTCTCTGTGCATTGGGTGGGAAATGTTGGGTGGTTAGGGAAAAAAGTAACAGAGCAGTTTATATAATTATACAATATATAAATAACAAACTAGAAGTTCAAGGAGTTGTCACCTGAGACGTGAGCATATGATACCTGTCAAGAGCACAGTAAGGACAGCAGCAAAGGGGCTGTCATCAGAATATATTGTAATGCGCAAAAGAGAGGTACAGATAAGAAGCAGAAAGAGGTGGGGTTTGATTTGATCTCAAAGGAAGGGTTGAGTTTGCCTAAACAAAGAGGAGTGAAGCCTCTGGTTGGAGGGAGAAATATTATGCAGGCTTTAGGGTCCCTGTGAAAAGGGCAGCCTGGTTGCCTTTGAAGATCTGGGGGCAGGACAGTAGGTGATGAGGTTGAAACAGTGGGCTGCGGCCAAACTGTGGAGGAACATACATATCAGAAAACAGAGTTGGAATTTATCCTTATAGGTAATGATTCCTCAGAGAAGCATAAGCACAGTGAGTGGCGACAAGAATAATTGAACATGAGAATTTGAGAGAACACTTTAACTTAATAAATGTATCAGATGTATCACTTACCATAATGGACAGAATAAAATGATTTATTTTAGTGCTGGTAGTAACACATGAAGCCAGTGTTCTAATGAAAATGATTTGGCTTAATGAATTAACTTGTAAACCTACTGGACAAGATATATAATGCTATGTCAGGTATTAGGCTTCGCACACTGCCACTTTTCAAAAAATGAAATGTAATAATGGGACTTGTCAAGACTCTGAAGTAATAAATGTCATTAAACTCAGAAGACAAGGAGATCGCTTCACTTTCATTTGCCCAGGGACCTGAAGTCCCAATGTCTGAGGAAAACCTAAAAGCCTGTTAATAAGTTTATATTTAAAAGAATGAATACATTAGTTAATGCCTGATTCAGATCTCCCCATCATTAAGGACAGGGAGTGTGTCTTACGGTGATTGGTCTCTCAAAGATGTATAGAAAAAACACCCTTCTCCTAATCACTGAATTAAAAAGAATTCTCTAGCACTAGTTTAATCACTACCCTATAATCAAATCAGGCATGAAATCAAGTTTTGATTATATATTATTCTTCCTATTACGAACAAATTGCCAAATCACTGGGAACGCCCCTAAATATGGGGGAGGATGGCAAAGGATGGGCGAGGCAAACAGTTTATTTAGTAAAACAGAGAAATACAATTAAATTTCTGTGAAATTTACAAAGTTATTCAGTTTTTTTTGTTTTTTTTTTTTTGTTTGTTGTTTGTTTTTTTGAGGGGGTGGGAGGACTTTCCTGAAAGAACTTAGATTACTTCCTACAACACATCTTAAGTCTACCCTAAAGGGCTGCCATCAAGTAGAGAAATAAAACTACTTGTTTTGTAAGAAATCTCTGCCCAAATGCTTCAAAATATAGCACCTTCTTTTAACGCAAAGAGAAGGACTTTCTAGTTGTCTATATTCTTATTTGATCTTCCAATTAAAAGTATTACTTGCTACTGCATTGTTTTTCCTAAGATCTTTATGGAAAAAAAGATGGAATCTTGGTTATCTTTAAATACCCCCTCCTGGGATCCCTGGGTGGCGCAGCGGTTTGGCGCCTGCCTTTGGCCCAGGGCACGATCCGGGAGACCCAAGATCGAATCCCACGTTGGGCTCCCGGTGCATGGAGCCTGCTTCTCCCTCTGCCTGTGTCTCTGCCTCTCTCTCTCTCTCTCTCTGTGTGTGACTATCATAAATAAATTAAAAATAAATAAATAAATAAATACCCCCTCCTACTACGGGAGTTACCATGATTACAGTGAAATTAAATATTACTTAAGTGAGAAAAATAACCTTTTATTATGTCTCTTTAGTGTAAATATTCTACAAGTTTAGTAAGCTCTTATTTTCAAAATAGTTTCTTGTACTTGAAGATGATTCTGTCCAAAATTTTTAGTTCTGAGAAGATTTTTGGTTCTCATCATATAAATGGCAGCATAACTGAACATATAATTCTAGGGATATGTACTTTTTTCCTTCAAGATTTGGATATAACAATATCTTTTTCTGATAAATTGAACAAATTGTAGGCCAAACATTTCTTTACCCACCCAGCCAGTATCCTTTTATTTTTAAAATTATTGTCACTTCTCAAGCTCTATATTTTATTCTTGTTGTTCACTTGACCATAGTTTATCCTGATGCCCCTCTCTGTCCATTGTTGATTTCTGTGATTTTTCTAATTAAATCATTCCAGTCACAGTCCTTAACCATAGCCTTTTTGAAATGAATTACAAATTATTCTTTACCCTGTATCTATACTTGGAATAAAATGCCCTGTAGAAATAATATGATTTTGGAGGGTCAACTGTGTAATTTTTTTTATGGATAGCATAATATTCAATTTAATGTTTTGCATATAATTGTCCTACCAAAAAATCTGCAATAACTCAATAAATGATTAAACAATTGGTCTGCCAATCACTCATTTGCCCTATTTTATAAAAAAAAAATAAAGTTAGTAATGCATTTTTTTTTTATTTTTTAACACCTTCTATCCATTTAATAAAGCATACTTGGTTATGTTGAACAATTGTATATTTTTGAATTGATGCAGAGACACAACAGATGACCAATAATTCTTTTTTAAATCGAATGACTTGATGTGCCAATCAAAAATATTGTTTGATTTCTAGGTTTGAGAAGACTTAATTCATTAGAGCTCTGCTAGCCTGAGAGGGTACTTTCTCCCATTCTCAGTACCTGCCTGCTGACATCTTGAACAGGTAAAGTATATAAATCCTGTAATGGGAAAATAGGTCTTATAATGGTGATGTGAAAAACAAGTTTCTGTAATCAAACATCTCTTAATTTCCCATTTGCTAATTAGTAGCTGTTATAACAAGGATATGAATCTCATTTTTCTTGTCTTTAAAATGGAATGTACCTTTTCCATACAGTTGTTGTAAGAATTTAATGTGACTATGTAAGTTAAGAATTTGGCAGGGTGATTGTCCCTAAACATGACCTTATGTAGAAGAAAATATTTTTATAATTATTTTTTTTCTTCTTATAAAATCACTTTTAATTAGAGGTTTAAATAAGAATAGTTACAGAAAACTAGAAAGCTCTTTGCTTTTAAAAACATATGTAAAGAATTTTATTATTATTATCATTTTAAACCATCGACATTCAGCTAATTTCTGGAGATTTTTTTGTTCAGATATTGTACCTTTATAGGTTTCTTACAAAATGACTTACAGGAGCAAATTCTAAAAATCGTCCCATTAAGGTCTTCATGAGAACCTGCGTTAGTGAAGCAACTAACTGTGAACTTGCTACCAATTTCTGTGACCCATGACAGACTAAGCAAATGGTCTTTTTCAAAATGAGCATATGGATATTCATCACTCGTTTTAATATTTGCTGTACAGCTTCTTACTTTCTCTCACCTAATAGGGCTTTAGATTTCATGTTATTGGGAGTTGTAAAAATAAATAAATAATTTTAAAAGCCCCATTGGTCTCTCAAATATATTTTAAAAAGACACTAGTACTGTAAGTGGAAACACTGAATTGGAATTACCATTCTAAATTTTGTATAGAAGAGGCTCTTAGATTTTTTTTTTTCACTTTGAAAAATGGCTTAGAATCCCATGGATCAGTGCCTTAAAGAGCTACAAGTTTACTACCCATTTTGAAGTTTAATTAGCATTCTAGCAATCAAACCTTGTTTCTTCTTTCCTCTTGTCCTACTTCATATTGATAACAGGGAGCACTCTACCAACCATGCACAGCCCCCTACCCACACTTCAGTTAAGTTCTTCCTACCTGACCCATGAAGCTAGGACTACCAAACTGCAACTTTCCTCCATGGGCAGAGATACTTTTGAAACATAGTATGATGTAATTTTTTTAAAAGATTTTATTTATTTATTCATGAGAGGCACAGAGAGACAGAGAAGCAGAGAGACAGGCAGAGGGAGAAACAGGCTCCATGCAGGGAGCCCCATGTGAGACTCTATCCTGGGACCCCAGCATCATACCCTAGGCTGAAGGTGGCGCCAAACCGCTGGGCCCCCAGGGCTGCCCCTGATGTAAAATTTAATGTTATTTTCAAGTAGATTAAGGTGCCTCCAGAGTACCCATATTGATAAACAGCCTACTCTTGTACAGATGATGGTTTTCTATTTAAAAAAAATATAAAAATCAAGCTGTGCACATATTTGGATGCAACAAACACCTCCTTTACTATATAGAATTTTCAAAAGACTCCACAGGATCCCTGCCTTCATGGGCTCTGCAGTAGCAGGCCTATTTACTCCTACTGTGGCAAGCATATGTCTTCAATGTTCACGTTCAGTTTACAGCTTTGTCAGGCATCAACTGCAGCAAACGTCTGCTTTTCTGTATTTGATTATACCTTTTGTTCATGCTTCTCCTCCAAGCCTTTGAGTCAGAGGTTCTCAAGGACTAACACAGGAAAGGGCAAATGGAAAGTGAGATATGCACATGGCTTATATTCTCAGACCTGGTCTAGCCCCTAACATGGCTCACCAGATCAGGGATCACTGAGTTTTCTATGCTTTGAACCTAATCCAAATATATTTGGAATAAAATAGACCTCTACATTGGGCAGTTAATATAAACACATTGCTAGCTTTACTTTTCTTAGCAGACATCTATTGAGATTTTTTTCACTCTTTAGCGTAGACTAGCCATAGGATAATGAGTACATATACAAAAATCTTAGGATTTTAACTTTAGCATCTTATTGAATTTATATGTAACAACATAAAGCAGCTCAAATCTCCATGTTGACAAAGACAAGATTTCTGTTACTATTGGTTACACACAACATTTTTCATTTATTTATATTATCAGCTCCTCTCGCAGGCTAATGTTTATATCCACCCTAGACCTTGATCTCTAGGAAACAGAATCTGAGGCGAAGGTTATCACTAGTATTCGACTGAGGAAGTACAGTTCCAGGGCAACAAGAGAGAGTGAAAATGGAAGTTAAAACAGGAAAGTATGGAGAGCAATGCAAGTGATAGGTTACTATCAGAAAATAGAAGAGAAAAAAATTAATAAGATTTGAAGGTAGCACAAGATTCTTTAAAGAGAAGATAGTTAACCAGTCAAAAAGGATAAAATTGGAGTTAACAGGTGGATAAGTAGAAAACTCATTAAAAGAAATTACACCAGATTGTTAAAACAATTGGAGGAATGATAGTGTTTGGCATATCACGAGATCAGCAAGATGTTTTACTTGAGAGAATGGTAAGAGTTGAGACTGGGGCCTCGTGAGCTCAGTTTAAGATTTTTAGTTTGATCCCCACCCAAGGCAGTGAGGAGCCGCTGAAAAATATTCAGATCAATAATAATACAGATTCTGAGTTTTGGAATATCACTCTATTTGTTGCATGAAGTTTTTTGGAAGTTTTCTGGGCAACCAAATGAGAACAAGCAATGGCTATTTATTCAGAGCTTGTCAACAACCAGGGAATCAGCCACTGTCACCTGTATTTTGGCACAGCCTCAAAGATAGGCAGATGGATGGGCAGTGGAAAAAAGGGAAGCTTCAGTTATGCCCTTACTAAAGGCTATTGGCATGGGGAAATGGAACATGTTTTAACTGGAAGCAAGTAGTCCTGTGTGATTGGTTTAAGGTTCATGTTTGTCTTTCTCTGTTTGGTCCTAAGTCAGAAGCAGGGATAGAAATTAGAAAAGCATCAATTAACCAGATCTTACCTATTTGGGGCCAATTATTATAGAAGGTATTGTTTAGCCCCTGAACTGTTACTAGAAACTGTGTTCTGACTTCCTAAAAATCTGACCTGTAGTAGGTTGGCTTCTCGGGCTATTTGCTATAGATAAGGGAGTTGGTTTCCTAGGGAGGTTGCTTCAGGTTGTGGGACACAGAGTTCTGTTTTTATACATGGCCTAGCCATTGCCTGTTTATATATTTAGCCTCTCAGGAGTTATAATTCAATTAACACAGAAGGATTAAATAGAAGCAGTGACACTAGTTATGGAATTAGAGGGACATGTCAGAAGAAATAGTAGGAAGATTTTTATAATAACTTGGACATAAGCAGAAATAAACACATATTTCTGTTTGGGGCAAAAATCACACTTGGTATAGCAGTAATTAGAGCAAGAGGACCACAAGCCATAAAATCAGTAATCAACAAATGAGACTACACCAAACAAAAAAGCTACTACACAGCAAAAAGCAAACAAAAATCAGGGATGCCTGGGTGGCTCAGTGGTTGAGCGCCTTCCTTTGGCTCAGGATGTGGTCCCGGAGTTCTGGGATCAAGTGCATGGAGCCTGCTTCTCCTCTCTCTGCCTCTGTCTCTGCCTCTCATGAATAAATAAATAAAATCTTTTTAAAAAAATCAGTAAAATGAAAAAAAAAAACCCCTACAGAATGGAGAAAGAAAATGTTTGTGAATCATGCTATCTGATAAGAGACTGATATCCAAAATACATTTTTATTTACAAATAAAAATATTTATAAATCATGTTATTTGATAAGAGATAGATATCCAAAATACAAACTTTTACAACTCAATGGGAAAAAATAATCTAATTAAAATGGGCAAAGGTCCTGAATATTTTTCCAAAGATGATATACAAATAGTTAACAGGTACATGAAAATTTGCCCAATATCACTAATCATCAGGGAAATGCAAATCAAAACCAAAATGAAATATCATCTCATGCTTGTTGAATAACTATCATAAAAAGATGAGGTAAGTGCTGATGAAGATGTGGAGAGAAGGTAACCTTTGTGCACTGTTGATGGGGATGTAAATGGGAGCAGACACTATGGAAAATAGTATGGAGGTTCCTAAAAAAAATTAAAAATAGAACTACCATATTATCCAGCGATTCCACTTCTGAAATATATCAGAAGGAAACAAAAACATTATATCCAAGAGAGATCTGCAATCCATGGTCACAGAAGCATTATTTTAACAGATAAGACATGGAAACAATGTAAGTGTCTATCAACAGATGAGTGGATAAAGAAACTGTACACACACACACAAACATACACACACATACGGTATTTATTCAGCCACAAAATAGCAGGAAATCCTGCCATTTCCAACAAAATGGATGAATCTTTAAGGCATTATGCTAAGTGAAATAAGACAAAAACAAATGCTACATGATCTTACTTGTATGTGAAATCTAAAAAAGAAACAAAAAATGAAAAAAAAACCCCGACTGATAGAAAACAATCAGATTTGTAATTATTAGAGGTGGGGGTCTGGGGGAAGGAGAATTGGGTGAAGGTGGCCAAAAGGAACAAACTTTCAGCTTCAAGATAGGTACTAGGTATATACTGTACAACATGATGACTATAGTTGACACTACTGTATGGTATGTTTAAAAGTTAAGAGAGTAAATTCTAAGAATTCTTATACACACACAACTTTTTCTTCTTTTTTTAATCTATGTGAGATGATGAATATTAGCTAAATATATTGTGGTAATCATTGTAGGCACTGTATGTCCAATACTTCCATAATGTTTGGTGAATAGGACATCCTCAAAATAGTTGTTAATTAAATAAATTAAATATAATCGATCTAGCAGTCAGGAGAAATATAATACCTAAAGATAAATAGAGCACTTCTGGTATTACAAATCATAGTCATGGATGGTATTGCATAGGTTAAGTATCTTGAGTTAAAATGAATGTTTTCTTCTTTTGATTCCATGAAGAAGTGAGTTTGAGTTCAGGTCAGAAGGAAATATTAATCAGATGGAGAGGAAGAGTGTGGTATGAGAGGGAGGAGGGCAGGTAAAACAGTCCAGGGAAAGGATACTACACATATAAATGCTGAGGAAGATGAGGAATTTAAAGAATGGAAGGCAAGTGCCAGAGAATACAGAGAACAAGGAAACTGAGTTGTGTGGTAGTCAACCCAGGCATGGAAGCCAATGCTATTTCATTAAGTGACCATGTTAATGAATTTGGTCATTATCCTAAATATAATGGAAAGAAAATATGCTTTTAAGCAGGGTCAAAGGCATTACCAAATATGCATTTTGAAGCTATTGCTCTGCGGGGGGGGGGGGGGGGGTGCTCAGTTGATTAAGCATCTGACTCTTGATTTTGGCTCAGGTCACGATCTCAGGGTCATGGGATCGAGTCCCACATCAGGCTCCATGCCTAATCAGGGGATTCTCTGTCCTTCTCTCTCTTCTCCTCCTCCTACTCCACACATGCACACTTGCCTTCTCCCAATAAAATAAAATAAAATAAGTATAAATATAATTGTTTTTTTAAAAAACTATTGTTCTGCGTTTAGAGGATAGAACAATAGACACATACACATATTGGAATTGGAGAGAAACATCAGGATGCTATTGTAATAGCTGTTGAAGCCATAGGGCATTACTTCCATAAGAACTTCAATCAACTACATGGACACAGTTTTATATTCAGAAAAATATAAATTATTTAGCACAGAAGTTCTTAAAATGTGAAGTGTGTATATTAGAATCAATTGTGTTGCTTTTAAAAACACTGCACAGGTCAATCTTCCATTCCTTTCTTTACTCTGATTTCTCTCAAAGCTAGAGTCACACACACATTAAAGACTTACAAATGATACTGATAAATTCTTTTGATATGTCCCAATAGCCAATTACTTAACAGCATGTTACTAAATAACCCATGGATCAAAAAAGAAACCAAAAGAGAAATAACAAAATACATTGAGACAAATGAAAATGGAAATACAACATAACAAAACTTATAGGAAGCAGCAGAAACAGTTCTAAGAGAGAAGTGCATGGCAATAAATGCCTGCATCAATAGAAAGACAGTTCTCAAATAAACCACCTAAATTTACACCTCAAGGAACTTGAAAAAATAGCCCAAAGTCAGTAGAAGAAAGGAAATAACAGATCAGAATGGTAAAAAAAATAAAGATTAAAAAGGCAAAAAGGTAATAGAAGAGATGAATAAAACTAGAGCTGGTCTCTGAAAAGATAAACAAAATTGACAAACCTTTAGCTAGACTCACAAAGAAAAGAAGGGGGAGTGCTCAAATAAATAAAATAAAAAATAAAACAGGAGATGTTATAACTGACACCACGGAAGTAGAAAGGACCTTAAGAGATCTCTATGAATAATTATATGCTAACAAATTGGACAGGCTGGAAGAAACTTACCAAACAGGTAAGTTCGTAGGAACATAAAACCTACCAAGACTGAATAATGAAAACAGAAAATTGAATAGAGCAATTCCTAGTAATGAGATGATACTAGGAATAAAAAAAAAACTCCCAAAATAAAAAAACCCAGGACCAGACCGCTTTGCTGGTGAAATCTATGAAGCATTTAAAAAGGATTTAATACCAGTTTTTCTCAAACTCTTCCAAAAAATAGAAGGGGGAACATTTCTATATGTTTTATGACCAGTATTACTTGATACCAAAACCTCATGAAGAACCACAAAAAAAAAAAAGCCAATATTCCTGATGAACATAGGTGTAAAATACTCAACTAAATATTAGCAAACCAAATTCACAATATATCAAAAGGTTAATATAACATGATCAAGTGGAGTTTATTCCAGGGATGCAGAATGGTTCAACATCCCAAGTTAATCCATGTGATAAATCATATTAACAAACATGAGAATAAATAATATACAATAATTTCAATATATGAAGAAAAAGCATTTGACAAAAGTTAGCATCTATTTATGATAAAAACTCTCAACAAAATGAATATAGAGAAAATGTTGCTCAACATAATAAAGGCCATATATGACAAGTCCACAGCTAATATCATACTCAAAACAGTGAAAAACTTAAAGATTTTACTGTAAGTTCAGGAACAAGACAAGGATACCCACTCTCATCACTTTTATACAATATAGTAACGGAAGTCATAGAGAAACTATTCAAGAAAAAGAAAAAAAAATCATCTAAAAGAGAATGGAAGAAGTAAAACTGTCACTTTTTGCAGATGACATTGTATTATAGACAGAAAACCCTGAAGACTTCACCAGAAAAAAATAGAATAAGTAGATTCAGTAAATTTTGAAACACAAAAATCAATACACGAAAACCTATTACATTTCTATGCACTAATAGCAAACCATCAGAAAGAGAAATACAAAACCAATTTCATTTACAATTGCATCAAAAATAATAAAAAAAACCTAGAAATAAATTTAACCAAAGAGGAAAAAGATCATACACTGAAAACTGTAACACATTGGTAAAAGAAATTGAAGATGACAGAAATAAACTGAAATGTATTATTCTACGCTCATAATTTGGAACAATTAATATTTTAAAAATATTCATCCTATCCAAAATAATATACAGATTAAATGTAGACATTTTTCATAGAAATGGAACAAACAATCCTAAAATTTGCATTGAACCATGAAAGACTCTGAAGAGCCAAAACAATACTGAGAAAGGAGAACAAAGCTGGAGGCATCATACTTCCTGATTTGAAACTGTATTACAAAGCTATAGTAATCAGAACTATGGTATTGGCATAAAAACAGAAACATAGATGGAAGAAACAGAATGGAAAGCATATAAATAAACCAAATGATATACTGTCAACTAATTTATGATAAAGGAGCCAGGAATATACAGTGGGGAAAAAAACAGTCTCAGCAATAAATAGTGTTGAGAAAACTGAACATCTATATGCAAAACAATCAAACTGGACCATTATCTTACACAATACAAAAAAAATGAACTCAAATGGATTAAATATGCAAATGTAAGAGCTGACACCATAAAACTCCTAGAAGAAAACATAAGCAGTAAACTCCTTGACATTGATCTTGGCAGTGATTTTTTGGATTTGACACCAGAAGTGAAGGCAAAAAAAAAAAAAAAAAAAGCCAAAAATCAATAAATGAGATCATTTTGAACCAGAAATCTTCTGCAAAAGAAACTATCCCAGCACAGGAAACCATCATTCAAAGGAAAAGGCAACCTACTGAATGGAGAAAATATTTGCAAACCATATATCTGATAAAGGGTTAATATCTAAATACGTTAAAAATCCTCTTACAACTCAAAAGCAAAAGAACATCATCTAATTAAAAAGTAGAGGATCTGAATAGACACTTCACTTCCAAAGAAGACAAATCAATTGCCAACAGGTATGTGAAAGGTACCCAACGTCATTAATCATCAGAGAAATGATAATCGAGAGCACAATGAAATATCATTTCACATATCTTAGGATGACCATTATCAAAAGACAAGAAATAACAAGTGCTGGTAAGGATGTGGAAAATAGGGAATCCTTTGGCATTTCTGGTGGAAATGTAATTGGATGAAGTCACCAAAGAAAGCAGTGCAGAAGTTCCTCAAATAATTAAAACTACTATGTAATACAGCCATTCCACTTCCTAGAATTTATCCAAAGAAAACAGTAACACTGACTCAAAAATATTTCTGCACCTTAATATTCACTGCAATATTATTTACAATAGCCAAGACATGGTAATAACTTGTGTCAATCAAAAGATAAATGGATACAAAAGTTGCAAATTAATTTGTAAAAAGTTGTAATATTCCATTATACATACATGTACAAAATAGTACAGTATAGTCATAAAAATAAGAAAATCCTGACTTTTGTGACAATATGGATGGCCCTTGAGGGTATTATGCTATTAGAAATGAGTCAGAAAGTAAAAGACAAACACTGTATGATTTTACTTATTTGTGGATTCAAAAAATAAATAAGCTGCAAACTTATAGATACAGAGAACAGATTGGTGGTGTTGCCAGAGGCAAGGCGTGATCAAAATGTAGTCAAAGATACAAACTTCTAGTTATAAAATAAATAAGTCATAGGAATGTAATATATAGCATGTTGACATAGTTAATAATACTGCAATGAACTTTGAGAGTTGCTACAATAGTAGATCTTAAAAGTTCCCATTACAAGAAAAAAAAGTGTTCAATTCTATCTGATGGGTGTTAACTGAATCATTTTGCTGTATATTTGAAACTAATATGTGTCAATTGTTCTCATAAATACATAAAAATAATGAATAAGAATATAAAAATAGTAACCAATTACTTGATAAGGAGTAATAAACCAAGAGTGTTTCTTAAAAATAGTATGTAAATGGCCTACCTCACTATTAGTGAGGATGTTTGATATAAAGGGTGTTTTTCAGATCCAATCTCAGACCTACTAAATAAAAATATCTTAGATTTGTACCTGGGAATGTATATATTTAGACTTGTCTCATATTGTAGTTATTATGAATGGAAAACCTTAAGAATGTCAATATTAAAGAAAAAATGAATAGTAAGATTTTCTAAAATATTCTATAAATATTGTTCTTCTTAACTAGTTATTGATGAGTGATGTGAACTGCAGAAAATTTGAAGTTATATTATATGGTGACAATCAGGAACACAGTGTTACATGTTATTGATTGATTTCTAATATATAGTTTGATCCCCAAATAGCCAGATGGCCCAGTTGAAATTCCTATACAGAAACTGAGGAGTGTGAAAAAAGTTCTCACCAATAAGGATGATTATTCCAACTCTAATATGATTTGACCCCAGTATGATTCCTTTTCACTTTTACAACAACCTTCTGAAAGATTTTCTTATCCACATTGCTATAATAAGACTAGTATTCAACTTTTGCTAAATACATTGCTCAAGGATATTTTACAGAAATAGATTTTAAATATGAAATATAGATCTATGTGTCTGTTTTTGTGCCAGTACCACACTGTCTTGATGACCACAGCTTTGTAGTACAACCTGAAATCTGGCATTGTGATGCCCCCAGCTATGGTTTTCTTTTTTAAAATTCCCCTGGCTATTCGGGGTCTTTTCTGATTCCACACAAATCTTAAAATAATTTGTTCTAACTCTCTAAAGAAAGTCCATGGTATTTTGATAGGGATTGCATTAAACGTATAAATTGCCCTGGGTAACATTGAGATTTTTACAATATTAATTCTGCCAATCCATGAGCATGGAATATTTTTCCATCTCTTTGTGTCTTCCTCAATTTCTTTCAGAAGTGTTCTGTAGTTTTTAGGGTATAGATCTTTTACCTCTTTGGTTAGGTTTATTCCTAGGTATCTTATGCTTTTGGGTGCAATTGTAAATGGGATTGACTCCTTAATTTCTCTTTCTTCAGTCTCATTGTTAGTGTATAGAAATGCCACTGATTTCTGGGCATTGATTTTGTATCCTGCCACACTACCAAATTGCTGTATGAGTTCTAGCAATCTTGGGGTGGAGGCTTTTGGGTTTTCTTTTCTTTTTTTTTTTTTTGCTTTTGGGTTTTCTATGTAGAGTATCATGTCATCGTCGAAGAGGGAGAGTTTGACTTCTTCTTTGCCAATTTGAATGCCTTTAATGTCTTTTTGTTGTCTGATTGCTGAGGCGAGGACTTCCAGAACTATGTTGAACAGCAGTGGTGAGAGTGGACATCCCTGTCTTGTTCCTGATCTTAGGGGAAAGGCTCCCAGTGCTTCCCCATTGAGAATGATATTTGCTGTGGGCTTTTCGTAAATGGCCTTTAAGATGTCGAGGAAAGTTCCCTCTATCCCAACACTCTGAAGGGTTTTGATCAGGAATGGATGCTGTATTTTGTCAAATGCTTTCTCTGCATCTAATGAGAGTATCATATGGTTCTTGGTTTTTCTCTTGCTGATATGATGAATCACACTGATTGTTTTCCGAGTGTTGAACCAGCCTTGTGTCCCAGGGATAAATCCTACTTGGTCATGGTGAATAATTTTCTTAATGTGTTGTTGGATCCTATTGGCTAGTATCTTGTTGAGAATTTTTGCATCCATGTTCATCAGGGATATTGGTCTGTAATTCTCCTTTTTGGTGGGGTCTTTGTCTGGTTTCGGAATTAAGGTGATGCTGGCCTCATAGAACGAATTTGGAAGTACTCCATCTCTTTCTATCTTTCCAAACAGCTTTAGTAGAATAGGTATGATTTCTTCTTTAAACGTTTGATAGAATAGAGAACCCAGAAGTGGACCCTGAAATGTATGGTTATCTAATATTCGATAAAGGAGGAAAGACTATCCATTGGAAGAAAGACAGTCTCTTCAATAAATGGTGCTGGGAAAATTGGACATCCACATGCAGAAGAATGAAACTGGACCACTCTCTTTCACCATACACAAAGATAAACTCAAAATGGATGAGAGATCTAAATGTGAGACAAGAGTCCATCAAAATCATAGAAGAGAACACAGGCAACACCCTCTTTGAACTCGGCCACAGTAACTTCTTGCAAGATACATCCACAAAGGCAAAAGAAACAAAAGCAAAAATGAACTCTTGGGACTTCATCAAGATAAAAAGCTTTTGCAAAGCAAAGGATACAGTCAACAAAACTAAAAGACAACCTACAGAATGGGAGAAGATATTTGCAAATGACATATCAGATAAAGGGCTAGTTTCCAAGATCTAGAAAGAACTTATTAAACTCAATGCCAAAGAAACAAACAATCCAATCATGAAATGGGCAAAAGACATGAAGAGAAATCTCACAGAGGAAGACATGGACATGGCCAACATGCACATGAGAAAATGCTCCGCATCACTTGCCATCAGGGAAAACACAAATCAAAACCACAATGAGATACCACCTCACACCAGTGAGAATGGGGAACATTAACAAGGCAGGAAACCACAAATGTTGGAGAGGATGCGGAGAAAAGGGAACCCTCTTACACTGTTGGTGGGAATGTGAACTGGTGCAGCCACTCTGGAAAACTGTGTGGAGGTTCCTCAAAGACTTAAAAATAGAGCTGCCCTACGACCCAGCAATTGCACTGTTGGGGATTTACCCCAAAGATTCAGATGCAATGAAACGCCGGGACACCTGCACCCCGATGTTTCTATCAGCAATGGCCACAATAGCCAAACTGTGGAAGGAGCCTCGGTGTCCATCGAAAGATAATGGATAAAGAAGATGTGGTCTATGTATACAATGGAATATTACTCAGCAATTAGAAACGACAAATACCCACCATTTGCTTCAACGTGGATGGAACTGGAGGGTATTATGCTGAGTGAAGTAAGTCAATCGGAGAAGGACAAACAGTGTATGTTCTCATTCATTTGGGGAATATGAATAATAGTGAAAGGGAATATAAAGGAAGGGAAAAGAAATGTTGGGAAATATCAGGAAGGGAGACAGAACATAAAGACTCCTAACTCGGGGAAACGAACTAGGGGTGGTGGAAGGGGAGGAGGGCGGGTGTTGGATGGGAATGGGTGACGGGCACTGAGGTGGACACTTGATGGGATGAGCACTGGGTGTTTTTCTGTGTGTTGGTAAAATTAATTAAAAATAAATAAATAAATAATAAATATGAAATATAAATGTATGCTTGCTAAATGTAAAATTTTGCATCTATTTAAAGATGAAATAAAAGTAGAATTTGGAGTATTTTTAGACACATATTACTTTGGATATCCAATGGTTATTTCCCTTTCTTAGCAGCAAATTTATATTCTCTTGGAAAATGAATACTTCCAAGTTATGCATTGGTGAAATTGTTGAACAAAGTTTTCTACTCTCTCACTACAAAAATCAAAGTACACTTGTAGATTTTCCCACTAGATTCATGTTGTTATCACCAAAGAATGTTCACGCAATAGACTTATTCTCTTCAGAGAGAAACTAGAACAAGTGGTACAAGGAAGAAGTTACTTAATTCATTTCAGTAGCAAAGCCTCATGTTAAGTGGTTCCTAGGACTTTCAGGAGCTTATTCCTATTTCAAGCCTATTTATTCTCCTCTAGTAGAATACATGTGCTTTAGTGATAAATTATTTCACAGGTGTGGTAAGGAATTAGCATGCTGCCGTGGTTAGGGGAATTAATTATTTCAGTTAAGAGTTCACATAAGAATGTATGATTATCTATATGCTTATGACCTATAAACTTATGTATATATCTCTAAGTCTAAATAGCATACTTACTCATAGTTGATAAACACTGAAGTGCCCCAAAGTGGGGAGGGACAAGAGAAGGAGAGAAAACTTAATTCTTTTAGTGAGGATACAGATATTTTCTTTAGAGAATCAAACTTCAAACTCTGGCACTGCTGCTACACATTGTGTGTATTGATATTAGTACCACCTGTTAAATTATTTTTGTGACTCTTTGAGAACATATATTTCATTTTATCATGGTAATTTATCATCAGAGACCATGAAATCAAAGCCTCTATTTGTGATCAGAAAAAGTAGGCAAGGATGCCCACCTTCACCATGTGTATTCAATAAAATACTGGAGATCCTTGCTAGAACAATTAGTCAAGAAAAAAAAAGGCATCCAAACGAGAAAGGAAAATTCTGTTTGTAGAGGACGTAATCTTACATGTAAAAAATTCTAAGGATGCAACAAAATTCTGATTAGAACTAATAAATTCAGTAAAGTTGCAGGATACACAATCATATAAATGGAAAATCAGTTACATTTTTGTACACTAACAAAGAATTAAATGAAAGAAATTATGAAAATAATCCCATTGAATGTGAACTGGTACAGCCACTCTGGAAAACTGTGTGGAGGTTCTTCAAAGAGTTAAAAATAGAGCTACCCTATGACCCAGCAATTGCACTACTGGGGATTTACCCCAAAGATACAGATGCATTAAAATGTCGGGACACCTGCACCCCAATGTTTCTAGCAGCAATGTCCACAATAGCTAAACTGTGGAAGGAGCCTCGATGTCCATCAAAAGATGAATGGATAAAGATGTGGTCTAGAATACAATGGAATATTACTCAGCCATTAGAAACAAAAATATGTACCATTTGCTTCAACGTGGATGGAACTGGAGGGTATTATGCTGAGTAAAGTTAGTCAATTGGAGAAGGACAATCATTATATGGTTTCACTCATAGGGGGAATATAAGAAATAGTGAAATGGATTATAGGGAAAATGAGTGGGAAAAATTAGAGAGGGTGACAAAACATGAGAGACTCCTAACCCTGGGAAATGAACAAGGGGAAGGGAAAGGAGAGGTGAGCAGAGGATGGGTGACTGAGTGACAGACACTGAGGAGGGCACTGGATGGAATGAGCACTGGCTGTTATATTATATGTTGGCAAATCGAACTTCAATAAAATATATATATATATTATATATATTAAAAAAATAATATCATTTATAATAACATAAGAGTATAAAATATTTAACAATAAATTTCAAACTAAGGATATGTAAGACTTATACACAGTAAACTACACGACACTGATGAAAGAAATTAAAACACAAATATATGGGAAGACATCCCATGTTCATAGATCGGAAGACTTAATATTATTAAAATATTCATATTACCCAAAGTTATCTACAGATTCCATGTATCTCTATAAAAGTCACAATGGCATTTGTTTTTACAGAAATTGAAAATCCCAAAACACATATGGAGTCACAAATGACTCTGAGTAGCCAAAGCAATACTGAGAAAGAACAAAGCTGGAGGCACCACACATCCTAATTTCAAAATAGATTATAATGCTATAGTAATTAAAATAGCATAGCATTGACCTAAGGAAGGTATACAGACTAATGAAAGAATATAGAATACAGGGATCCCTGGGTGGCGCAGTGGTTTAGCGCCTGCCTTTGGCCCAGGGCACAATCCTGGACACCCAGGATCGAATCCCACGTCGGGCTCCTGGTGCATGGAGCCTGCTTCTCCCTCTGCCTGTGTCTCTGCCTCTCTCTCTCACTGTGTGCCTATCATAAATAAATTAAAAAATTAAAAAAAAAGAATATAGAATACAATGAAAGAATATAAGAATACAGATCCCAGAAATAAACCCAAGTACATATGGTCAACTGATCTTAGACAATGTTATCAAGAATACAGCAAAGGGGAATGGATAGTCTCATCAGGCAGCAGTTTTGGCAAAGCACATATCCAGACACAAAAGAATGAAATTGGATCTTTATCTTACAACATACACTAGAAAGTCAACTCAAAATATATATTAAGGACTTAAATGTAAGGCCTGAGACTCTAAAATTCCTAGCGGAAAACACAGAAGAAAAACTTCACAATATTAGGCTTGGCAATGATTTCTTGTGACACCAAAAGCACAGACAACAAAAGCAAAAATAGACAAGTGAGACTACATCAAACTCAAAAGCTTCTACATAATAAAGGAAGGAATTAGCAATGAAATGATAATCTACAGAGTGGGAGAGAATATTTGCAAGCCATATATCTGATAAAGATTAATATTCAAAATATATAAGAAGCTCCTGTGACTCAATAGCAACACACACACACACACACACACACACACAAACACTAACCCAACTGAAAAGTAGGCAAAGGACTTGAATAGACATTTCTCCAAGAATGATACATATGGCCAACAAGTATATGAAGAATCTCAAAATCTCTAATTATGAAGGAAATGCAAATAAAAACCACAAGAAATAACCTCACATCTGTTAAGATGGCCCTTACTATAAATAAATAAATAAATAAATAAATAAATAAATAAATAAATAAATAAATAAAACAAGTGTTTTATTATAAATAAATAAATAAATAAATGGATAAATAGGTAAATAAAACAAGTGTTGGTATGATTATAGAGAACTCTAGTGGACTACTGGTAAGAATGTAGAATGGTTCAATCTCTGTAGAAATAGCAATGAAGAGCAAAGATAGAGGATTTAATGGTTGTGGTGGATCTGGTTTATGCACGAAGCATGGTAAAATCAGTGCATTCTCTCCCTTCAACACATAATGGGTCTTAGTAAATATTTACTAAATGCAAGAATGGTAAAGTATGAAAATGAATCAATCGGGGGGAGCTTAAGCCTTATTTCAGCCTGTATAAGCTGCTTTAACAAAAATACCACAGACTCCGCCTTAAATAACAAACATATATTTGTCACAATTCTGGAGACTGGAAAGTCCAAGGTCAAGATGGAGGCAGATTCATGTATGAGGCCCACTTCTGGTTCATAAGTGATCTTTTCACTGTGTCCTCACATGGCAGAGAGGGGTGAGAGGTTTCTGGGTTCCTTTTTTAAAGGACACTAATTTCACTCAGGAGTGCCCAATTGTCATGATCTAATCAAATCCCAAAGGCCTTAATTAACCTAAAATACTACCACATTGAGGTTTATGCTTTTAACATAGGAATTGAGTAGGGGGAGGTAGACTGACATATTCAGTCCATAACAAGCCTGAAACACTGATACTAAAGAAATTTAAATATGTGTTTGTTTTTTACTGAAGAAAAAAAGGATGTGCTAGATTTTTAAGTCTGATAGTTGGTTCAAAATAGTATTATCTGGATTATTATTATGATCATGTCCAGTTATTTGAAGATACTAGCAATTGTGTCAAGTCTAGTACTCCCTGGATATCAGCCACTAGTTACTTTGCAAATGGACACTCTTATGTATTCTCTTTACCTATTTTGAAAATTTCAAAATTGTGGACTTTTTTATTGAATATGTTCATATTTTCTAAATATTCTTTTTAGGAAAAAAGTGCCTTGACATAGATCTTGACAGTGATACTATGAACATGACACATAAAGCACAAGCAATAAAATAAAAAATAAACAAGTGGGACTAAATTGAACTAAAAATCTCCTGCACTGCAAAAGAAATGACCAACAAGATGGAAAGATAACCTATGAAATGGGAAAAAAATAATTAGAAACCATATATCCGATAAGGGATTAATATCTGAAACATATGAAGAACTCCTAGAACTCACTAGCAAACAAACGAAAAACCCAAATAATTCAATGAAAATATGGGCAAAGAATCTGAATAGACAGTTTTCCAACAAGCTATATAAATGGCTGATAGAAAAGGTGCTCAATGTCATTAATCATTAGGGAAATGCAAATTAAAACCATGAGATATCATCTCATGCCTGTCAGAATGGCTATCATCAAAAGGACAAGAGATAAGAAATGTTGGCAAGGATGTGAAGAACAAGGAACCCTGTACACATTGGTGGGAATGTAAATGGTTGCAGCCAGTATGGAAAAAAAGTATGAAAGTTCCTCAAAAAAATTAAAAATAGAACTACTCTATGACCAGAAATTCTACTTTTGAGGATATATCTAAAGGAAACAAAAATACTATGTCAAGAAGATACTTGCACCTCCATGTTCATATAGCATTATTTATAGTAGCCAAGACATGGAAACAATCTAAATGTCCAAAAATAGATAAATGGATACAGAAAAATTGGTACACATGGACACCCACATACCCAGCAATATTCCCAGCATTAAAAAAATGAAAAAATAAAAACCTGCCATTTCAAAAACACAGATTGAGAGCATTATCCTAAGTTAAATATGTCAGAGAGAGAGAGAGAAACATTGAGTGATCTCACTTATATGTGCAATGTAAAAACAAAAACAAAAACTCATAGAAAATGAGATCAGATTTATGTTTATTGGAGGTGGGGATGGGTGGGTTAGTGGGATGAAGATGGTCAAACGGTACAAACTTGCAGTTATACATCAAATAAGTACTAGGGATGTTATCTACAACGTGAGGACTATAGCTAACACAGCTTTATGGTATATTTGAAAGTTGTTATGAGACTAAATCTAAATAATTATTATCACAAGGAAAAAAACACATTTTTCCTTGATCTTTTCTTGATATCTATGTAAGATGATGAATGTTAACTAAACTTGTTGTGTGATCCTTTCACGATATATATGTTAAGTCATTATAGTGTATACCATAAACTTAAAAAGTGATGTATGTCGATTATATGTCAATAAAACAAAAAATATTCTTACTGCTTTTGCAGACTTTTTTGAAAGTTTCTATCCAATAGAAAAGACTATTACCAATGATCATTTTTGAAAATGCATCAGTTTCTACAAGTTTTATTCTTATTCTCTTCTAATGTGCTCTTAAAATGCTAAGAGTTAAGACTCACGTACTTATTACTAACATGATATAGACATCTCGTGCATGCACTTTTTGAAATATTCTTGAGTTCATTTAGGAAAAATATCAATAAAATACACTTATTTCCTGATTTTTAATAAAGTTATTTAAAATAGTAAAAGGGGGATCCCTGGGTGGCTCGGCGGTTTGGCGCCTGCCTTTGGCCCGGGGCGAGATCCTGGGGCCCTGGGGTCCCACATTGGGCTCCCGGCATGGAGCCTGCTTCTCCCTCCTCCTGTGTCTCTGCCTCTCTCTCTCTCTCTCTCTCTCTTTCTCTATGTCTATCATAAATAAATAAATAAATAAATAAATAAATAAATAAATAAATAATAAATATTTAAAAAATAAAATAGTAAAAGGAAGATTCTGATAAATTATTGCATGGAACTTTCAAACACATTGAATGATATTCTCCTTTCAAGGGCGTTTGCTCCTATAAATAGACTTATGCTGATATCAGTGGAATTTGCTGTTTGACTAAAATGAAAAATGTAGGATAGATTTAAAAAATTATGAACTCTTGAGATTGGGAACATAAGGAGGCAACCCATGGAGGCAAAGTGGGCCAGTAAGAAGTTTGAGAAAGTTGGAGGAGAATTATTGAGGTTTCCTTTAGCAGTTTTTCTTAAAAGGAATAAAAAAAGTCTTGTAGAGGTATTTTATAGATAATAGAAAGTAATTGAAAGTCTAGAAGCTGATGTATTCCTCTAGGAAAAGTAATATGTAGTAACAATGTAAAAAGACATAATATATTATACAATTCAACAAAGCCAGTGGGAAATTGTATTGAGTACATTGGCCTTTGCTTAAATCACAAAATCAATAAAGATTTTCCTCTGTATGGAAAGGCTTTCTGAAGATAAATTCAGGGTACCAACACTAAAGAATTATTTTTTTTTTATCTACAGTATACTGGAAATAAAACAATTTCGCAGGTGGTACAGAAAACATCTTTTAATATTAAAAACATTTGGAAGAATACATAGGCACAATCATTAGTAAAACAATTATTAAACATCTCGTGTGTTTATAATACTCTGCTAGATCTTTAGGTGTAAGATTTTAGGTTTTTTTTTTTTTTTTTTTTTAAATTTTTATTTATTTATGATAGTCACAGAGAGAGAGAGAGAGAGGCAGAGACACAGGCAGAGGGAGAAGCAGGCTCCATGCACCGGGAGCCCGACGTGGGATTCGATCCTGGGTCTCCAGGATCGCGCCCTGGGCCAAAGGCAGGCGCCAAACCGCTACGCCACCCAGGGATCCCAGATTTTAGGTTTTTAATTGGCATTTTGCAATTTGCTAATATAAATCTCAAAATTTCAATAGAGTAAGAACCTTAAATTCTTCTTTTAGCCTGAGTTCTCTCCCCTTATTTCATATAATGTTTAAATATATTACTATGTAGCTTCTTTTTTCTTGCATAAAATGAGTTCATCATGAAAATTAATTACAGTATCAGTCATGTTGTTCGGTAGCCTTCAGAATGCAATATACATTTAATAGATAAAAGAGAAAGAAGCAAACCATTTGCAAGCATTCTAAAAAAAACTTCCAGACATTATTTCACAAGAAAAATCAAATCATTAAGGCAACATGGAATGAATTAAGATACAGATCAAGGTGCCTGCGATAACAGCTTTAAAACATGCATTTAACATCAGAAACCTTAAATGTTAATGCAGTGATCTTACTGGGCAGTGATTAAGTTTCTACACACTCAATTATTTGAAGCACAGAATGAATACTACAAATATTTTATAGAAAAAGGTTGAGAGATCCATAGGAAATAATAGTTTTCACTGGTGAGAGGAAGGACAATGAGGTAGAGAATAAAAGATGCTTTTCTGCCAGTCAGAGCCTGTCCTTCCTCTTACTAATGCATATACATGCAGGAATGCATTCTCAAACATAAAACTAATAAAAAAATAAACAGAAAAGGCAAAATATGAAAGAAATAAGAGTAGGCCTAAATTAGTCCCTCTTAACACACAAATACAACCCAAAATTCAGGAACTATTTCTTCTTTTTAAATAGCATTCTATTTTGGGAGGGGGGAAGATTATTCCTGTCAAAGGGAAAATCTATTTTTAGTCCAATGTCAAAAGCTCAATGCCATTCAGGAGCAAAGAAAATTAAATATGAAAATAGGGGATAGCAGCAGCTATTAGCCCTAGTGGGATTACATTTCCCTATTTTCTCTCTTAATTAGTTGCAAAGAACTATTAGCCTACCACAAAGTCTCTCTGCTCTATACTGGTAGTATACATTTGTAGACTTCACTGTATCTGTGTTGAGAATATTTATATATTGTGTTCCTGAAGAGTTTTGAACATGAGTTAAAGGAAGTACCCATTTTATACCAAGTTATTCCAATTTAATAATTAGTGGACATGGTTAATTTATTTTACAGTTGTATTTTGTTTGTACTCTATCAGCTTGTTGTTTTTACCTTTTTAGGAAACAACACCTTGAATGTCTTTGATAAGGGATTTTTATTTTATTTTTATCTATATAGTTATTTAGAGTGAGAGAGAGAGCGCACATGTGAGCAGGGGTGGGAGGGGAGGGCAGAGGGAGAGAATCTTAAGCAGATTCCATGCTGAGTGTGGGGCCCATGCAGGGCTTGATCTCTCCGCCCTGAAATCATGAGCTGAGCCCAATCAAGTCAGACGTTTAACTGAGCCACTCAGGACATGGGATTTCTAAATATGGGATATTTAGAAATGTATAATATCTTTCTTTAGAGCAACATAAAGTACTTTCCAGATGACCATGCCTCACTTCAATACCACCAGAGAGTTGTAATTAGTGATATTTTAAATTTAGCTGTTAATAACTTTTTAAAGCCATTAATTGTAAATTCCCTTATCAATGTTGCTAATGTGTAATAATATTATGACATCTATTAAATGCCGTGACATTTTGTAAATAAAAATAGCACCTAACCATAGTGAGCCTATGAATACTGAATATAGTTGCCTGGAGTTGGCACAATTTCTTTTATTTTTAAATTTTTTAAATATTAAATATGTGATATGTAAATATTAAACAACACACCAGTGCACAAGAAATAAAATGGCAGATCAAAATATGTCTCAAAAGAAAAAGAAAATACAATAAGCTATGGGATACAGCAAAAAGCAGGTGCTAGAGTGAAATTTAAGCTATAAATGTATTTTTTTTAAAGTGCAAATAAACATTACAGCGCAAGGAACTAGAAAAAGAAGACACTTAGCTGAAATTTAGTAGAGGAGGTAAATAACAAGGAAAAATCAGAAATAATATAGAGACTAGAATAAACATAACATTGAAAATAATGACCAGTTTTTCCAAAAAAAAAAAAAATAAGCAAAACTGGCAATTCTTTAATACATTAAGAAAAAAAAGAGAAGTCTCAAAAACTAAAATGGAAAATGGAAAACAATAACAGATAACCATAGAAATGCCTAGTACGACAACATATTACTATAAACAATTGTATACTAACAAATCTGATAACTTAGAAAAGCCAAAACCAGATAATTCCCTCTCCTGGATCTGGATGTTTATTTTCCCAGATTAGGGAAGTTTTCTGCTGTTATTTTTGAAATATATTTTCTGCTCCCTTTTCTCTCTCTTCTTCTGGAACACCTGTAATACAAACGTTACAATGTTTGATGGCGTCACAGAGTTGCCTAAGTCTATTCTCATTCCAATTCTTCTTTTTCTCTTTTATTCAGCTTCATTATTTTCCATTATTGTGTCTTTGGGTTACTAACTCATTCCTCTGCTTCTTCCAGTTTTGTGTTCATTACCTGTTTCCAATATCACTTCTTGTATTCTTCATCTCTGATACTTTTTTAAGTCTTATTTCTGTTGTAAGTCTCACTGATGTTTTCTATTCTTTTCTCAAGCCTGGTTTGGACTGTTGCTTTGAATTCTCCATCAGTTGTGTCATTGATATCTGTTTCACTTAGATCTCTGGACGTGGGCTTATCTTGTTCTTTCATTTGGGATAAATTCCTCTGACCTTGCATTTTGTCAAAGTATCTGCCTTCCCTGTGTTAGAAATGCCAGTAACATCTCCTGCTCCTGAAAGTGATGCCTTTGAAGGAAGAGGAGGTTATGTAGCACAACTTCTCAAATTTTTTTAAACATTAGGGCAGTGCTTATCTTCACCAACCATCCACTTACTCTAATAATGCCATCCATAAATGTGCTGACAATCTTCTGTCATCCCAAACTATGTTTTAACACAACTTACATATGTTTTTCCAACATAATATATTATTCAAAAGAAGGAGTGGAAATAGTCATTGATAGGTTAAGAAGACATACCTTTATTTATATTATTATATTTATTTACCTTTCTTGATAGTTTGTATGGGGGCAGCGGGGTAGCTTAGTAGGTTAAGCGTCTGCCTTCGGCTCCAGGTTATGATTCCAGGGCCCTGGGATTGAGCCCCATGTGGGCTCACTGCTCAGCAGAAGTCTGCTTCTCCCTCTCCTCCCCATTCTCTGCTGCTATCTCTGTCTCTGTCTTTCAAATAAAGAAATAAAAACTTAAAAACAGTTTGCATGTATTCAGGGCTATCACTCTGAAGTGAGATACTGAAGTGTTTTCAACCAAATTAGCTTTTACCTTGTTATACATTTTAAGACTTCAGGATAGCAAATATTTAGTGTGCCTGTTTGGCAGTATCACAGATAAAATATATAGATTGTGTAAATGTAGCTTTCCCCATATGACAGTTAGGAAATCAATCAATCAATCTATCTATCTATTGCTATCAAATGTTAGCTATCTGATGGCTGCCAAAAGTGAATTGATTGGTAACAAAAACAAAATACACCAATTGCCCAGAAGAGTTAATAATTGATGATTTGCTGTTTCCTGATTTGTGAATAGCAGTGCATTAGGTCCTATCAAGAAGACTATTAATAGTAATTGAAATACATACATAAATGGGAAATACAGTGCAAATATGTTAAAGTGTAGAACATAAAATTTGCCAAATACTTGAAGAAGAAATTATGTACTTTAGCTCTGAAAGAGAAATTGAGTTCATTGAGATAACTATATGTCCCAAAGTCTAGTAATTGTTAAAATGAGTGCACTAACCAGAGATATTTAAATAAATATTTTAAAGTTTAGATGTTTGAAACATCTAAGTAGTAGTAGTAGTGTCGATTCCAGTCTGGAGAAAGATTTACGCAAAGTTCATGAACAAAATATTCAAAATGTCTCAATAGCAAAACAATCACATTAGGCGGTCTGGAATAGAAATTCTGCACAGATAAGTGTAATAGATGAGGGAGGGTAATAAGAAGCTGATGGCATGCACTTGAAAGATGCAAAATATAACAAGAACATGCCAATTCTTATAAAGAAAAAAAATTTACATCTACATAGTCTACAAATCAGATATCCTGTTGTAGACTTTCTAGGTAGATCATCTTGTAGCTCACACCCATTGAGCTTGGGTGGTTAAGCCTACAAAATGCTCTTAAAATGACAAAGAACTTATTTTCCCTCCCTAGAATGCCAAGTTGGGAATTCCAGAGGTGCCAATGCTTATCAGTAACTTTTGATAAGATCCTGAAATGTAGTCTTGGCAATTTTCCTTGGAGAAGTGATAAATGAACCAGGGATCAGTTCTTTAATGTATTTTATTAATACGATTAAGGCTCATTGATTTGACTAATGATTTCCAATAATGTAATACTTCATATTTGTGTCTAATTTAAGGAGCTGTGTGGACTCTAGAGCATTGTTTGGCTCCAAATCCTGTTGAAGGAAAGAAACTGGAATTAACTTTTAGGTAAAGAAATATATTAATATGACCTGAATTTCACTGAAGTAAAAATTAAAGAACTAAATTACTTTTTTTTTTTTTTTTTTTTTTACCTCACAGGCAAGATTCTTTATTAAGTGTTGGAGTTCCTCAGTGTCAAGTCATAGACTATTTCTTTTTCATTTTGCATCTTCTGGAGTAATCTCATACATGACTATTATTCCAATAACTAGTTATATGTACACTAACCACATATTTTATCTCCAGCCCAGGCATCAGTGCCTTTGATGAGTTTTTGATCTACGGATACAGCTGTGTACTTGGCATGCACATGGGTCATTCAAAGGTACTCAAAACTCAGCAGGTCTCAAAACCAGTTCCCACACTTTGATTGTTTCAAGTCCAACCAAATGGCAACAGTATTTGTAAAAACAAACAAAACAAAAACAAAACTAGGAGCTTGGATTAAGCCTCACATCTCTCAATTTCTTTACCAAATATTACTTAATGCATTTCAGACTATTTAAGGTAATTTCCTTTATACTTTTATGTATATCCTCTAGAATCTTCTTTTCTCAGTTTTTGCTAGTTTTAAAATGTTTACTTTGTTTAAAACATTCTTTTATCATAACTTTTAAAAAGTATTTTGGCTTCATGTAATATTTAAGACTGTCAATTTTCTCTTAGTGCATTGATGTTATTCCACTAGACAGTTGACCCTTGAACAATAAAGGTTTGAACTACATGGGTCCACTTATACCTAATTTTTAAAATGAATACAGCACAGTATTGTAAATATGTTTTATATTCCTCATGATCTTAATATTTTCTTTTCTCTGGCTTATTATAAAAATACAGTATGTAAAATATATTACATACAAAATATGTGTTAAAGAACAGTTTATGTCATTGGTAAATCTTTCAGTCAGTATTAGGCTATTAGTAGCTAAGTTTTGGGGAAGTCAAAACTTATACACGGATCAGCATCCCTAACCCCTGCATTGTTTAAGCATCAACTGTATTCTGGCTTCCATTATTTCTAATCGAAAGTTCAGGAGTCACTCTAATATCAATGTCACTGAAGTTAATTGTCTTTTTCTGACTGCTTTCAGGATTTTCCTTGTGTCTTATATGTTTTATACTTTAATTTGTTGTGTCTGGGTGTATATTTTTTTGAGGATTCAGCAGCCTTCTCAAATCTGTAGAATGTTATGTTTAATCAATTACGAAAAATCCTCATTCATTTGCTTGTTGAATATTGTATTTGCCTTTTTCCTCATCTCTTTCAGAAGCTTAAGTTGGATGTACTTTAGATACTCTTTTTTCTTAAGGTCTCTACTCAATGTTTTCATATTTTTAAAACTGTTTATCTGTTACTTTTTTAAAAAAGATTTTATTTATTTACTCATGAGAGACAAATCTAGAGAGGCAGAGACATAGGCAGAGGGAGAAGCAGGCTCCCTGTACGGAGCCCAATGTGGGACTCGATCCCAGCACCCCGGTATCATGACCTGAGCCAATGGCAGATGCTCAACCACTGAGACACCCAGGTGTCCCTCTCTGTTGCTTTTTGGATAATTTCTTTACCTCAATTTTTCAGGGTACAAATTTCCTATAGCTTCTCCTAGTCCATTGCTAAAAATAATTACATTTTTATAAAGTAATTATAATTTTTTGAATATTTATATATATATTTGTTTTACTCATATATCTCTGCCGATTTTTAATTCCTAGCCCTTTGCTTATAATTTGAATTTCTTTTTGTTGTTTTAACCTATTTCAACAATGTGTTTGATAATTTCAATATCTGAAATCTCTGTGCATCTCAGCCTTGGATTTTTTCTTCATTCATGATAGACTGTTGTTTTTGTTGCTTTGCTTTTGCCACTATGATCTTATTATCCTCAAGCTTTAGCTCTAGATATTCCACAGAAGGTGAAAGCCTTCAAGAAAAATGTATTTGCTTTACTTTAAAAATATGTGGGAGCACTTCCAATTTTTAATGATTTTAAACTAAATTCCCTTCTTGAGGTCACATGACCTCATATGTTGGATTCCCTAAGGAAACTTCCGTCCTTTTATAGTAAATTAATCCCAAGTATCTTGTTTATCTCTCCCTATCTGAATATCAAACATAATAATTAACACATATACTGGATGTTGTGAATTTTATTTAATACATTTGTTTTAAACTATCACAGTCATGAGGATTTAGTCAGGCTCCAAGTGGTATATCTGAAATAATTAATTGAGTGCACAGGGTGACTAAGAATGTAAATAGCATCCTCAAGCCCCTCTTTTTAATTGAAAAAAAAAATACCGAGTCCTATCTCCCGGTGTTTATAGTTAATTTCAGTTAAATAATTTGGTGTGAGAGAAATAATTTCACCATATGCAAGAAAAGAATAAAAACAAGTAAAATTAAAGCACACACACAAAAAATCTATTTCAAACCATTCACAGAATGCTATTTGTTAAATTTAACATGAAAATAATTTTGTACAAAAAAGATTTCTTACCAAAATTCCATTGGAGACATTAGTTAGAGAAAATCCCTGTAGTACTCTACAGGGATAGTAGGGATAGTTCACTTTTCAGTGAACACTATAAAATACATTTTATTTATTTGTTTCTTTGTTTGTTTATTATAAAATACGTTTTAGAGTATATTCTGGATCTGCTAATCTTATACACGCACAATATCAATTGTAAGAATTCTTACTTAGATGCACAGGGAGGTTATTTTTCTGCCTTCTAAGTCTGATTTTGATATTCTGATATATCACGTGGTAACAAAGTACACCCTTTTAGAAAATATTTTCTAAAGGCCACCTTGAATTTAACTGAACTAATGCTGTTATTAATAACTAACTAAACAACCTCTTTACCGCTCTTCACAAGTAAAACATATAATCCTATATTTGCAGAAGTTCAGCATAGGACCAATATAAAAACAAAATAACAAATGAACAAAAAAATGTACATTCTTGTCTTTTAAGAGGCTATAAATTACTTTTTATGTTAGATTAAAAAGCTCATTTTCATTGATTGCTGTTTCCTTGTTTATGTTAAGTATGAAAAATTCTGTACACTTAGCTAATAGAACTCTTTAGTTTTAATTTTTTAAAAATATTTTATTTATTTATTCATGAGAGACAGAGAGAGAGAGAGAGAGGCAGAGGCACAGGCAGAGGGAGAAGCAGGCTCCATGCAGGGAGCCCGATGTGGGATTCAATCCTGGGACTCCAGGACCACACTGGGCTGCAGGCGGGCGCCAAACCGCTGAGCCACCCAGGGACCCCTGATAGAGCTTTTTATTAATAAGAGAGTACTTTGCTATTTAATGAAGTAATTCTATTAGAATCAGAATGCAAAGAAAACTGAGAAAATTTCAATGATAGAAACAAAAATGGCCTAAAATACCAATATCCGAAAGAATAATGTCTTGGAGTGGATAATTCTAAACTTTTTCTCTGACATAGGTAAATTATCTAAAATATATAATTAACAAATAAATATAACAAATATATATAACAAATGTATAGAAATACTTACATCACACAAATTCCATAACTCAGACAATATCTAATTCGTAACTTGTTTTAAAATATAGACATATACATACATATATACTGGAGATACAGTTCATGCAACTGTTCTCTTAATGCTTTGATAAGGCACAGCAAACACATGCACGTGATCTGTTAGTTTCATATGTTTTAAACTACATAACTGATCATAGCATCCTCTTACCTAGTCTAAATGACTTCCACAGTTTACAGTCTCCTTATTACCAAAATTCGAATCTTCCAAAGGCGCTGTGTTCTGGAAAGAGAATTTTCATCTTATTTTTTATACCCTAAACTTGGGTGCTGATAATTGTTCAATTCACAAGCATCAGCCTTGAGAGACTAACCAGGTCAGAGTCTATAAGCTCCAATAATAGCTACCACTTTTTATAACTTTATATTTTATAGAAAAAATACAACCACTATTACATTTCTGAGGTAGATATTAGTAGCAGAACTGTATACATTTAGGGAAGAAGCAGACCTGGTTAAAATCACCACTGCAGTTTTTGAGTTCTATGGTATCTGAAAAGCTCATCAATATCATTGATTTTCAGCTTTCCCTTCTTTAAAATCAGATATTACCCATCCTCTGTATTCCTTAGGATGAATTAAATTAAAAATGAATATGTTAATTGTTTAGCATTACACTAGCATATAATAAGTACTTAGTAACTATTATTTATTCCATATTATTTTTTCCATTCATTCAAATGAAAAAATGGAAGCATGGAGAGATAAAATCACATATCCAAACTTACTCAAGTGGCATTAAAAGCAAAAATAGACCTGAATCCCAGTCTTTCACACTCAGTACCATTTTCATCTGTTGCCCTTCTAATGTTGAGTTCTCTGCTGACAAGGGATATGAAAGAAAAATAACAAATCTAACTGTGGCTCTCAACTCAGAATTATAGAATGAGAGGAGAGCTGGATATTTTTCCTATGCCTTATACTGTGTCCAGTATAGGGGAAGGGGCTAGAATCTTTAGTGTGTAAGGGGTTCACTAAAATAAAAAGGGATTAACAGAAATTAAAAAAAAAACACCAAGAAATGAAATTATTCTCCTTAACTGGTGGTTCCAAACACATTTAGAAAAAAATTAACAAGCATAGGAGAGTTTTTCTATCTATGCCACTCTACCCTATACCCAACCAATTATGCACAATCTTATTTATGATAATATATATTTTTGTCCAAATTCTAGATATGGAGTATTTTACTATGCAATATTATAGCTTAAATGTATTTGCTATATTACTGTAATCAAAATAGTATATATAAATTTAATATGAGCAAATTATATGTGAAATATAAACAATTCTAATGCTCTGGTTAAATGAATTAATGTAATCTTGGTTAAATTTGACAATGGACCATCTCTTTAAATGGGTGTTAACTGGCCTTATCATTTTAAAAGCAGAAATAACTTTAGAATTAGATTAAAGATCTGGACCTGGGAAGATTCATATTTGTGTTAAGACTCTGTCAATACTGAAGTTAAAAGTAGAATAAACTCCAGATAAATAGACTTCCAAAGCCACCCATCAATCAGCATGTCTGAGATCTAAAAATCTGTTTAATTCAACTAGATAAGTACACACACCCCTCAGAAAATATATTAGCTATCCTAAATGCTTATGTTGGGTGAAATATAACTCAGTTGTTTTGTTTTCACTGGAAAATCAAAATATTATGCAAATTATTTGGGACCTCCCTATAACTATATCCACTCTTCATTAAATGCAGAAATAGTAGAAAGCTCAGGAAGACAGATTGAAAACTCAACTTGGCAAAGCAAGGTAATGTGTGGTAACACTTGTGGAATCATTACTAGCCAGGGTCTGGTCCTCAATGTTTCTAGGCTTGACAGTTGATTTGAATCTGGTCTGAGGAGACTGATTTATTATTATTATTTTTAAAGATTTTCATCATGTATTTGAGAGGGAGAGCACAAGCAGGGGAGGGAGAGGGAGAAGCAGGCTCCTCACTGAGCATGAAGCCCAATGTGGGGCTTAAATGACAGAGCCACCCAGGGGCCTTGGGGAACTGAACTATACTAGATACAGATTACAAAGCAAATTCTTATTCATTGCTTAGCTGTGAAAGATAGAACTTTACCCAGAAAACTCATGTTCTTCCAACCCATAACCCTTTATATTATCCAGGTCATGAGGAAACAAATTCATAATCAGAATCTGTCAGTTGTGTTTGAACATAGCATCCAGGTAAAGAGATATAGACCACTGTGAGCAGGTGGTCTTGAATGGTGCTAGTGTAGGAGTGAGTCAGTCTTCAGATTTACCTGGGGAGATAACAAGTCTACCTTATTCTCACCCTGATAGAAATTCAGGGGTAATAAAGCACATTCAGTTTTTACAAAATAAATATACCCTAACCAGCATGGAAGTTTGAAAAAATTCCTTAGGTGGTCCTCATACACAGTTTGAGAACTACCAGGTTTTTTTTGTTTTGTTTTGTTTTGTTTTTTTTAGAACTACCAGTTTTTGAGAGACATTTCTTCCAGGCAATGGGAAAGCCCGATGAACTATCCATATTGTGTTGGAGAACATTCTATGCTTGAAAAGTCATACTCATGTCTGCCAGATAGGCAGGTACTAAACTTACACAGGGAGACTTAGATGAACCTGATAGATCTACTTCACTTATCAGGTGCTGTGTTAGTCCTTTTTATTGATTATCTCTTACTCTCATTTTATAGATGAGGTATTTGGAATGAAATAGATTCAATACCATAACTAGGATTCAGCCACTCATCTGCTTAAAATTCAAATCCTTATAATTCACTCTCCCTCACTAGAGATGGTATTGGTAAAAACAAGGTATCTTATTTTTCAGAGCATTGTTTTGCACTTGACAAATATAGACACGACATAGTGTATTTTTTTGTATAACCATATAATTGATCATATTTTTGGTCATGTTTTAATTCTGATGATAAACTTTGGTTGGATTCCAGTGATTCCTAAATTCCCATCACATTAAAAGAAGTTTTGGATGGATTACTTATAAGAGGAATGAAAACATACCCAGCTAGGGTTAAACATCAGTAAAATGATAGGAGTAATATTTTAGCAACTTAATAGAATTTGGTTTGTCTCGAAGAAGAAATTGCTAGATATTTTAGAGTACAGTTTCAGCCTTAATCTTACAAATACCAAAACTTGTCCTTCTAAGTGAAAAACATTCCTTTTGTCTGTCTGTGTGTGTGTGTGTGTGTGTGTGTGTGTGTGTGTGTGTGTGTGAGAAAAACATTCCTATCTCATTTTCTGGTAAAAGAGAAACAGCAATGTAGATTCCAGTTCTTTTGCAATATTCTGAACAACTTTAAGAGATGATCCTGACAGGCATTCCCCCCTGCCCCAATGTAACTATACACATTGTTAATCTCCTGAAAGTTCTTATTTACACAGTCGGATTCTCTATCTTGTGAAATGATAGAGATGATATATTAACGTCATTGGAGAATAAGTTGGAAGCAATTGGGTATCCTGAGAACCAGAAGGAGGAAGTTTTATGACCCTTCCAAATAAACTTTTGCTCTCTAGCAAGAGTAGACAATTTAAAAACATCTGTACTTTCAGTGGGTTATGTGAACTTCTATTAAGAAGGCTGCATTATGACTTGTAATAAAATCCAGTGTTAGAAGTACCCAAACAGGATCAGAATGCTCATTGGAAAGGATACTGAAGTTCCTGAGAAGGTAAAGTAGACAGCATTTTCTCTTACGGGCTTCAGTCTCCATTGCCTCTGACACCCTTGCCATGACCGGATATATTCTTTCTTATGGCATTTGAAAGCAGCACAATATCAATTTCACATAATTTAAATGAGAACCGTGTTCTATTGCATTTGTGCTTATGCTGTAAAATCAAGATTCATGAGGGCTCAAGGAGAATCAGGCTATGAATGTGTTATAAGTGAGATTGCTAAAGGCCGTAAAACTAAGAAAGTCATGTTATGACAAATTGCGATTCCCGTTACAAATACAAATCTGAAAAATATATGCTATTTTGTAAGGGATTATAATGAATAAATACAAGAAATTTATACCCACTTAGATTTTTTTAGCATTTGAAAAAAATAAAACGTTATTTCAAAATATCCTAGGAATGATTGCTGAGTATCAGAATGCTCGTAATGATTTAAAATTGAGATATATGTAGTCTTCACAAAGACACTTGTATGGGCTTTATTGACATTCCTATGTAATTGATCTATGCTAAAATCGATCTTTTTCAGATAGATGATAGCTGCCTCAAGATATAGCTTTCTGAATTTGTATAGACATAAAGGTCTTGGTCCCTAAATCTCTGTCCAGCAATTAAGATGCTAATTCTTTTTGTTCAATTTTGCATCTACCTTATTTCCTCTGCTAGAATCATACATTATCACCTGAATAGCTTTTTGTGACATTTCTACTAAATGGGAAATCTTGGTTACTGAGCACAGTTTTGTGTGTTTTTTTTTTAACTTTTTACTTAAATCCCAGTTACAGTGTCATATTAGTTTCAAGTGTAGAATTTAGTGATTCATCACTTACATAAAGCACCCTGTTGTCATCACAAGCGCCCTCCTTAATAGCCATCACCCATTTAACCCATGTCCACCTCCCCTCCAGCAACCCTGTTTGTTTCCCATAGCTAAGAGTCTGTTTTATGGTTTGCCTCTTATCCCCTCTATGTTCATCTGTTATATTTCTTAAATTCCACGTGAGATAAATCACATGGTATTTGTCTTTTCTGACTGACTATTTCTCATAGTATAATACTCTCTACCTCTATCCATGTCACTGCAAATGGCAAAATTTCATTCTTTTTTATGGCCAAGTAATATTCCACTGTATACATATACCACATCTTTCTTTATCCATTTATCAATCCAAGGACATTTGTGTTCCTTCCATAATTCAGTCATTGATAATAATGCTGCTATGAATATTGCAGTGCATATTATCCCTTCCAATCAGTATTTTTGTATCTTTTGGGTAATTACCTAGTAGTACAATTGCTGGGTTGTAGGGTAGTTCTATTTTTAACTTCTTGAGAATCTCCAGACTGTTCCCAGAGTGGCTGCACCAGTTTGCATTCCCACCAACAGTTTAAGAGGGCTTCCCTTTCTCCACATTTTTGCCAACAACTGTTGTTTCCTGCACATTTTAGCCATTCTGACAGGTGTGATGTGATAGCTCACTATAGTTTTCATTTCTATTTCCCTGATGATAAGTGATGTTAAGCACATTTTCATGTTTCTGTTAGCCATCTGTATGTCTTCTTTGAAAAAAATGTCTCTTCATGGCTTGTGCCCACTCTTGTGGATTATTTGTTTTTTGGGGTATTGAGTTTTATAAGTTCTTTATATATTTTGGAAACTAATCTTTTATCAGATACGTCACTCGCAAACATCTCTTATTCCATAGACTGACTTTTAGTTTTGTTTGTTCCTTTCCTGTGCAGAAGCTTTTTATCTTGATGAAGTTTCAATTAGTTTATATTTGCTTCTGTTTCTCTGGCCTCAGGAGACATATCTTGCAAGAAGTTGCTATAGCTGATGTCAGATGGTTACTGTCTGTGTTGTCCTCTAGGATTTTGATGGTTTCCTGTCTCAGGTTTTCCACCCATCTTCAATTTCTTTATGTGTATAAGAAAGTGATCCAGTTTCATTCTTCTGCATGTTGCTGTCCAGTTTTTCCAACATCATTTGTTGAAGAGACTTTTTTTCCATTAGATATTCTTTCCTGCTTTGTTGGAGATTAGATGACCATATAGCGTGGATCCATGTCTGTGTTCTCTATTCTGTTCCATTGATCTATGTGTCTGTTTTTGTAATCAGTACCATACCATCTCATACAGTCTTGATCACAATAGCTTTGTTAAATAGTTTGAAGTGATGCCTCCAGCTTTGCTTTTCTTTTACAAGATTTCTTTGGCTATTCGAGGTCTTTTGTGATTTCATACACATTTCAGGATTGTTTGTTCTAGCTCTGTGAAAAATGCTGATGGTATTTTCATAGGGATTGCATTGAATGTGTAGATTGGTGTATCTAAAACAACAAAACATACTACCTAAAGCAAATAGCAAAGTGCCTATTCTTTCAGCCAATAAATTTTAAATATATTGTAATGACTTTAAGTACTAATATGTATTTTCTCTATTTGTTTTGTGTATCTGAATCTATGTATAATTAATGGTGTGATAAGTACTAAAACTGCACTTGTTTTATTAGAATTGGTTATGAATGGGCTTTGTGATATTTTAAATAATTTTTGACTAATTTCGTGTGCATATGACACATGCTGCAGAAGTCAACATATTTAAGCAAAAACATTGTAATTATGCTCCTCATTAAAAGTATTTCAAACCAAGGTGCTTTGACACATTGAAAATCAATTTCCACAAAAAAAGATTATTGGTAGCGTATGTTTGACATAGATGGCGCTTTCTAAGGCAAGCATGTACTTAGTTTTCTAATGGTGCTTGAATTTTTAACTGCCCCATTGTAAAATTGTGTGAATACTAAGTAAAAATAGCTGGATGGTCCTGGTTTGTCAAAATGGTTTAAATATTAAACAATCACATGTGTGGTCTTTCACTCTGTACTTTCTGCCCTTTCGTCCAATACCTTTCTCATAGAGGTTGATATAAATAAGCCTCTCACTCATAGTCATAACTACTGTCTTCTGTTCCAATTCTTTGAGTCTCATCACCTGATAAACACTCCTCCATCAAGGTGAACTAAGGTCACCTTCTTTTTTTTGTTTTGTCTTCTAGCCCACTTTTTTCAAATTCAGGGACTTCGCAAACAATGTTTTCTCTGTCTAGACTCCTTTCTCCAGTCCTCCTTCAGCTCTTTTTCTGCTCTGCCAATGGGTGTTTGGTTAAATGTCACTTCCTCAGAGCAACTTTCCCTGGGTTCTCAATCTGAATCAAATTTCTCCTACTATTCCCCCTCAATTAACATGTTATTTCCTTCATATCACTTAACACCATTTAAAATTGTGCATTCAACTATTTAGTTGGAATCCATTTTACTAAAAAAAAAAATCCAATGAAACAGAAAAAAAGTCCACATGGACAATTTTCATGGTTTTTGGCTTTACCATTGCACCAAATACTCAGTCCAGGGACAACATTGTGAATGAAAGAATAAAATCGTGTTGGTGTGAACATTACCTTGTTGGCAAAACAATGCTCTGTGAAATACCTAAAAAAAAAAACAAAACAAAACCAAAAAAAAACTGCTTTATGTATAATACTCCAATATGATCTCTAATGAAGACAAATATAGTAGAGATTTAGATTCCAGACAATTATTTAAATCCCTCTTATGGTACTTACTAGCTATATAAGTAACCAAGTTATTAAATGTATTTTATTCTAATTCCCTCATATATAAATGAGAGAGATCTAATACAGTACCTGAAATATAATATGTACTCAATAATCAGCAGCTATTAATATTGTAAAAATATATTACAATAAGATCTCTTTTTTCCTAGATTTCATATTAACATGTGAAGCTCAAACTGCTTTCTATTCTAAAACTGATCACCACTGCTTCAAGCAAGTCATTTAGTGATTTTGATCTTACTTGTAATTTCTTTTCCAGAATTGTGATCTTAACTACAATTTAATATTCTGTTGGGATTATGCAGCATTCTATTTTGCAGATAGGTTTACAGATCAGGTTTTGCAGAATCTGCAAAAGCTATTAGAAAAATTATATATATTTTTAAAACCTATCTTTCACAACCACTGCCCTCTTGTTATTGTGTGAGCCTTTAGTATGTGTACATGAATGACCTGGCATATACATTGTTGAAACTGATGCTTTGTTTACTAATGTGGCAAATATTCTTCTGGGATTTTCATATTTCTTTTTGTTGGTTTTAAGCTCAAAATTATAATCAAGGTTTTGGGTAAACTTCATGGTCTTAATGACATGTGGAATAATTAAAATGGTGAGTAAAATAACATTTTTGGTTCAGTGATTTTGTTTTAACATATGCTCCTATAGTTGTTTGCTGAATAATTTGCTATTGTTTCAGATATTCCATATCAGACATATACTAACTTTTTTCTATTACCCAATTAAAATTTTTTATTTCTGTTGTAAACATGATTCCACATAGATGTAAAGCAGACAGTAATCTGTGCAAATAATTAAAGTAAGTTATGTGAAGATATTAAGTCCTCCCCTACCCAGGTGAATGCATATTAGGAGGAAAAATAATTTAAATCTAAAAACTGATGAAAGGTATCTGTGGGAATTTTTTTTATAAAAAACTAACATGTTTACCTTATTCTTTTTCATCCCTTCACCGGCTCCTCAAGATAAAAATGGGTTACTAATCAGGCATTGCACTTCTGAGAGATTTCTTCAGTCACTACTTAATTATATATAAAATTTACAATGCTTATGTTGGTCTTTAACCTAAAATTCACAGGTGATCATTTTGAAGATTTGTACATTCCTTTAGCATTTTTTTAAATTAAAAGGGTAAAATTTCTTTTATTTTTAGCACTATGTAATATAAATGTCTCAGCAAGCCGAAGTCATTAAAAGGCACATAAGATGCCGTTTGATCTATTTTTTTTTTCCCCTCTGAAAAGAGTTGACAAATTGAATGCTTTTGGAGACTGAGATCTGTCAGCACCACACTGAGCTTTCCTTCTTTCATTCTCTTATCAGACAATGACAATGATTAAATGTGATGAACAGCAGATGCATTTGAATCTATAATTGAATTTCTTTAAGCAAAATGACATCTCTCATTTTGAATTGGCTTGTAGGATCCTGATGTTCAGCAAGAGCAAACATTCATACTAGAATGACTTATCTGTGGTCCCAGGTTGACTCCTCTAAACACTCTTATTGCAGCTGGCAACCTTTAGATGGGAGACTAAAGCCAAATCATAAGAGACCTGAAACTTGTGTCATATTGAAATGCAAGATATGTACTGGCCTTGGAGTACATATTATGCATTTGCTTTTCAGAGGATTATGGTTTTTTTCCTCCATTGATAGAACCAGTTGTTGCTATTAATACATCTGGGAAACACATTTTTCTTTGTTTTCTGTCAGATGAGAGGATGCTGTCAACTCTGGCAAAGTGTCAACTGATGTTTCTTAAGCTGCTGAGGGCACTCGGAAGGTAGATGCTGGTTAATCACAGGATGGGACTTCAGTGTTTCAGGTTACTGGAACTTTGACTGACCAAGCATTCACATTACTGTATGTTGCATTATTAAGGGAATCCACAGTCCTCAGCAATTTAATGTGTACTGTGGATGTGTCTTTTATCTGACATTGCTAGTGTATTGCCTGGGGAAGTTTTGAACATGTCAATCATCTGAGTTGATGACCAAATGGGATAGTCACCAGTCATTTATCTTTTAGATACTGAGACTAAATGTGTTGTCTCTCTGAGACAATAGGATACCCTCGAAGACATATATATACATGCATGCATATATATAAAAAATCAGAAAACTAGACTTTTAGTTCTAATTTTGTGAGACCGTGGCTGGTGGCCTTATTTCTCAAAGTTCCTAGAATTATAAAATAGAGAAGCTGACAAACTAATCTCTGAGACCCTTTGATTTCTAAGAGTCTATGATCTTCTTTGCCTTTGACATTAAAACAAGATTGTTAACTTATAACTTACATGTTTTTTGAACAGAGAGCACCATATTTAAATGCCTCTCATCTTACTAAGGAGGGAAATTGTGATGAGAACTTGGTGTTGTATGTAACTGATGAATCACTAAATTCTACACCTGAGACTAATATTACACTACATGTTAACTGGAATTTAAATAAAAACTAGAAACTCAAAATAAATATATAAATAAATAGACCTCCTATTTGCTGACTGTCACTCTTCAATTCTTCCATTTTGACACTTTAAATTGGAATGTGTTTTCTGTTCCACAAAACTTTAGTATTCATATCCATTTGCTTATTTTCCTACAGAAAAGTCTAAAAAATATATAGAAAATATTAATGTAATGATATTTAGTTATTTTAAGTATTATTTTATCATTCTTCTTATGCAAGTCAATGAAATGAAAATGTAAGTGAATTGCCTAAAGTTTCACCGTTAATAGCCAGAATTAGAACACAGTGTTGAATCTAGGTCATTTGTTTTAAATTTTTAAAAAGCATATTAATGTACTCTTTCTATAAACTTGGAACTAAATGAGATCATAACTCAAAGTTCGATTACTCTGTATGACTCTGTCTTCTCAAAAATTGAAGATCTAAAGTTCTCCATGCTGGTGTTGATATAGATAAAGCATACACACAAAATCTAGACACACTGGGGAAAAAAACAAATGTAAGCAGCAGCAAAATGCAAGTGATAAATGAAATATTTAGGATAGTTATAAGCTACATACATACATACGTACATACATATTGCAGTGTTATTAGACATAAAAGATTTTCTTACCTTCTCTTTAACAGTGGAATCTTCAAGTAAGATTCAAAGTTCAAAAATTATGAGACGTTCAAATAGTAATTAAAGAAAACCAAATTAGGAGCAGCAGCCCTGTGCTCCCAGGTGAGGTGTTTGCTGCTCTGGGTAAGTTAAAGCCACTCTAGGTCTTGGTTTCTTTGTCTATAAAACAAGGATAGAGTAGAGAACCATCAATGCTTCTTAATTCCAAAGTTTTGTGATAAGATTTTTTTTTTTTAAAAGCTCAGTAAACTCCTTAAGGAATCTATCAGGAAGGCAGCCCGGAACTATCCACTAATAATCCAAGCCCTGATTCTGGGATGCCTCCACTGCTGATTGTTGGACCATACTGAACTCTTCGAGCCTCAGTTTCTTCATCTATGAAATCAGGATGACATTAGTACTGTCCCCCAGAGAGCTTTTGTGATGACTAAATGAGAAAACATGTTATGCTTCCAGAAAAGGACCTACAATAATAACTCTCACATTCATGAAGTGCTTAGAAAAGACAATAATCTTTCAGAAAATTAGCTATTATTTTTACTAGGGGAGGACTGTGATTTTATAGATTTATTCACAGAGATATACAAAAATATAGGATGTGTCTCAGTGGTTAAGCGTCTGTCTTTGGCTCATGGCATGATTCCGGAGTCCTGGGATCAAGTCCCACATCAAGCTCCCTGCAGGGAGCCTGCTTCTCCTCTATGTCTCTGCCTCTATGGGTTTCTCGTGAATAAATAAATAAAATCTTTAAAAAATTACATAGGATGAGCACTTATCTCATGCTATTTCTTGTTCTTGGAATAGTCTTTTAGCCAAACTTCTCTAGAATCTTCTTTGTCTTCCTTCAATACTTTTTTTTTAAAGATTTTATTTATTCATGAGGGACACAGAGAGAAAGGCAGAGACACAGGCAGAGGAAGAAGCAGGCTTTCCTAACCCTAACCTTGCAGAGAGCCTTATGTGGGACTCTGGGATCACTCCCTGAGCAAAAGGCAGACGCTCAACCACTAAGTCACCTAGGCATCCCCTTTCAGTACTTTCTATAAAATGTCACTAAACTTGTGGATTTTTCTGCTGTTTTGATATGAAAGACAATTTCTTTTTATGACACTTTTGCTCTGCACATTCCAAAATTACTTATTCTCCTTTTGGTACATTTGTTACTTTTCTGTTGGACTGAACCTCTAAAATTTCCTCTTTTAGAAAAGCATTTGTTGAAATTTTATGGTCATTTTTAATTTTTCATTTTATCTACTTTCCATAATAAGTTTCTTCATTCTTCCTCAAATTTTCGTTGCCATTGGTTTCTATGACACTGGATTTCCTTTGTGTTGTTATCTGTCAGATACTCCTTTCCATCTTGACATACTTACTCTACTTTTTTTCTTTCCAAGTTTTGAAAGTAGGGTTTCCTTCATTTGCAAATTCATTTAATCCAAATATCACCTTTAGGTAGCTTATGCCAAAATCTATGTCCTCCTTTCCCCATTTCTTAACCAAAGACCTCTTTCTAAATGCCTGTTAAAGATTTCCTTGTAGATTTCATACATATCATGCAAGCATTTCAAGCTCGATTTATCCAAATAGGACTCAATGTATTTTCCAATCCATCTTCTAATTTATCCTATTCCATAATTTTCAATATTACTTAATGCCATTTTATTCTTACTTTTTATCTCGTATATTCTTAAAAACCACAACTGTTTAAACCTTTCTTAAAATATATAATTCCTTCTTTTTGGTTATTCAATAAATGATAATGCAAAACAATGGTTTTATTTATCATCCGCTTATTCTTAAAATATTTAAAGGAACCTACAAAATACATGTGATAGAATAAGATTAATGGGAAAAATGAATCAAATTGTCATGCTGGTTAAATCATGCCCAAGGTACTAATCTCATTATAACCTAATTTTGTTACATAAATGCCATTATAACCAAATGCTTGATATAATAGCTACATTAAAACTATAGTTGAGGGCCCCCTTGTCTCAATGTTATATAAAATTATCAATAAATGAAAATTGCCAATTTTATAGTCTATGCAATAGATAGCTTCTAACGTATGATTTATAAATTCTTTTCACTTATATAGCTTTATTTCAAAGAACTTTTATTCACAAGTATAAAAATATTTTCCTTTTTCTCTTTAGATTTATAGCATTTGGGTTTTAACATACTTCTCTTGTCCTTTTTGAAAGGCATTTTGGATATTTTATTCATAATAATATTCCTAAAAATATTCAATATTTTGTTAATGATTTCCAAAGTACATTTAAGGTCTTGTTATTCAAAACCACTTTTGAATGAGGTTATTAAAATGTATATGTTTTTCATTTATGGATTTACATTTAAAATAATAGTAAACAACTTGGTTAAACTCACAATTAGTAAATGGCAGAATTTGGACTTAATCTATATTTTCAGATCCCCAATTCAATGTTTCTACTCTATGCATCTTATTATTTGGGGACGTATTTTACCTTTGACTTATTTAACTCTCGGAGAAAAGGATTTTACCCTTATTAACTACCATATGAATTTGTTACCATAGCCAGAATAATCTTACTAAATCTTCCATCTGATCAAGTCACTTCACTGTTTCACACATCTTTGCTCTCAGATGATCCAAACTCCTTAGCACAAAGCTCCAGATTACTTCTCCTCTTTCCTCTCTCATGTAGCACCCAAGTGAGCATACTGTCACACACTAAATATTTTCATTTCTTTGATATACATGCTTTTATAGCATCCAGATTTCTCCATATAATGTTTCCTTTGGTGCAGAGGTGATGTTCCTACTCATTTCCATGACTGGACTCTTCAGGTCTCGTTTATATATAATTTCTTCTGGGAGTTCTTGCTTGATGACCACTTAATTTAAATGCAAGTTAGGTAGTTTTTCAATGGGCTCCCATAAGACTATACCTCTTTATCATGGTATTTTTTCCTCATTATTTTTTTTAAGATTATTTATATATTTATTTATGAGAGACACAGGCAGAGGGAGAAGCAGGCTCCATGCAGGGAGCTGGATGTGGGACTCGATCCTGGGACTCCAGGACTACATCCTGGTTTGAAAGTGGCGCTAAACCACTGAGCCACCCGGACTGCCCATTCCTCATTATTTTTAATTCCCCACTTATATTACAGAATCTTTCCCTAAACCTTGTTTTTTTTAAATATTCAAGATTTATTTATTTGAAGGGGGGGCAGAGGGAGAGAATCTTCAAGCAGACTCCCCATTTAGCAGGGACCCAGATGTAGGGCTTGATTTCACTACCCATGAGATCATGACTTGAGCTGAAACAGAGTCAGATGCTGAGTTATCCAGGTGCTGCTCCCTAGATGTTGGTTATCATATCCTTAGTGCCCCAAACCTAAAGTAGATGCTGAATTAATGTTCTTTGATTGAATGAATGATAGCTTTCCTAAACTGCCCTGGTTTTATCTCCTTCAAATTTATTTATTGGTGAACTCAGTTTTTAGCTTGTTGTCATATTTATGAATTGTCAGGTTTTAGGGTAGATGAACTGTAAGCCAAAATCTCTATGTAAGTTAGGCATTTGGAGCATGTCTTGAACCAAATCCAGTAGAATCTTGGTATTTATGGATTTAAGACTGGTAGCTTCTATAATGATGTGCTGATCTACCAGAAGGCTAGTGAAATATTGTAATACTTCATTTAAAGAAGAGCATAACATATAAATGATATTAACTCCCTCTCCAGTCATTTCTGGAACAAGGTGAATATAAATAAATAAATAAATAAATAAATAAATAAATAAACAAACAGGGATCCCTGGGTGGCGCAGCGGTTTGGCGCCTGCCTTTGGCCCAGGGCGCGATCCTGGAGACCCGGGATCGAATCCCACGTCAGGCTCCCGGTGCATGGAGCCTGCTTCTCCCTCTGCCTGTGTCTCTGCCTCTCTCTCTCTCTGTATGACTATCATAAATAAATAATAAAAAAAAATTAAAATAAATAAATAAATAAACAAACAAACAAATATATTTACAAAATTCGTATTCAGAAAGATACCCAATTATATTAGGTACAAATAGCTTATGTCTATCCTTCAATAGCTCTATTGGTAGTAGTTTTATCCAAGATCAATAAATGTTATAGAAAGGGAAAAAATTAATAGTATTCTGATCTTTTTTTTGGTATTTTTTTCTATTTTAAGTAATTTTTAGGTGGGTCTATAAGCATTGTAAAATTAATAGTTTAAAATTTTATATTCATATAGTTGAAGGTTTTTGTGTCCAGCATAAGTTTTCTAACTTTCTCTTATCTCATCTTTCACCGTCTGCTTGAACTTTTTGTTACAGTTCACTTTTTTTCCCTATAATATACTACTGTCTTTAGTTGAGTTTGAAAGTTCAACCTCTTACTGGTATCAGTTTTTGAGTTTCTTTCTCTTTTCTGCCAAGGCCTTTATAATTAAATAAGAATTATGTCCCCTCTAATCAAATTCCAAATCCTACAGTAAAATTATATTGACTTAAATCAACAAGCGTCTGAAGCAATTTTTCAACTCTTATATTATTTTAATTGCTTTTCTCTTTTATAGTGACTTTGTCCTTCAGTATCAGATTAGGCACTGAAGTTCTCTAGACCAATAGGATGGCACAAAACAATTTCTACCTACATTTTCATGGGAAGATTGGAATTCTTTCTGAAGAGATATAGAATCTGAATTGAGGAGAAAAAAAATCATATATTTCTAGATTGATTGCTTTTAGGATCATATTCTTGTAATGATAAATTGTTATAAATTACCAGTAAATGGATATTAAATAAGAAACAACAATTTCAGCAAAGTTTAAGTAATTTACTTTTCTAAATATACAATGTCTGTATATTATTGAATGAAACTATTTTCAAATATTGGATAATCTTGCATTTGTTAAGTTGTACAAGGGAAAATGTGAGGTATGTAAGTTACATAGCATGGTATATTTAAACTATAATAATCAGAAATGTTTTAAGGTAACATACTTGAAATATTTGTACATAATAAACCCATCTCCATATGGTCAAAGTTGAATTGGTTACATTATATTGTAGTGTTTCTTTTTACTAGAAAAGCAAACATATAATGGCAAATGATACCCTATGGTCATGTTGTATTATTGTTCAATATTTAATAGTTTCTTCTGAATAAAAGACATACATCTACATTTGCTTTTCATCCTGAAGAAGTGCTATTGTTTATATATACTGAAAATAACTTATACTTCTATTAAGAATAGGCTGAATTTATTTATTTATTTATTTATTTTTAATTTTTTTATTTATTTATTTATTTATTTATGATAGTCACAGAGAGAGAGAGAGAGGCAGAGACACAGGCGGAGGAAGAAGCAGGCTCCATGCACCGGGAGCCCGATGTGGGATTCGATCCCGGGTCTCCAGGATCGCGCCCTGGGCCAAAGGCAGGCGCCAAACCGCTGCGCCACCCAGGGATCCCTGAATTTATTTTTTTTAATTATTTTAAATTTTGTTGCTTAGATACTGTCAATGGGAAAAATGTTACAAATTGTCACAACAGGACAGGTGGGTTGAAATTAGCAGAATATAACTAGTAAGATTGAAAACTTGTGTCCAGTTTAAATGGAAGAGTCTGGAGATAATACACATATTGATAGGATTCATTATTCATCAAACACCAAACATATACAGTATAGTAGACTGGAAATCCAATGGGTGTAGGAGGTAAAAAATTCTATAAGAATAGTACCAAAAAACATGGTCAAAGTATTCTAATCAAGGATGTCTGGGTGGCTCAGTGGTTGAGCATCTGCCTTCGCTCAGGGCGTGATCCCAAGGTTCCGGGATCGAGTCCCACATCGGCTCCCAGAGGGAGCCTGCTTCTCCCTCTGCCTGTGTCTCTGCCTCTCTCTCTCAATGTTTCTCATGAATAAATAAATAAATCTTTTTTTTAAAGTTCTAATTAGTAACAGAGATTATTTCCTTCTTGATCTTTATTATTCTGTCATTTTTAAAGAGGTAATAACATAACCACTAGGATTCCAGAGTACAAACATTTCTCAGATTTGAACATATTTCCAAATGCTATGAAGATTTTCACAGGTATCAACACAATTCAAATATTCAAATCACTTGGAGGTAAATTTCCATGCCTCTTTCATTTTGACATTAGCAACCACTCCCTAATTTTTTAAAAAGGTTTTATTTATTTATTCAAGAGAGACACAAAAAGAGAGGCAGAGACACAGGCAGAGGAAGAATCAGGCTCCATGCAGGGAGCCCACTGTGGGACTGGATCCTGGGAATCCAAGATCACGTCCTGAGTCAAGGCAGATGCTCAACCGCTGAGCCACCCAGGCATCCCAACCACTCCCTAATTATGCAAACACATTCTTGACTTCAGGGGGCCTCACTCTTTTTGTATACTTTCATACAAATCTGACCTCTTTTTCAAATTCTCCTTCCCTGTTTTTCTTCTTCTTTTTTTTTTTTTTTTAAGATTTTACTTATTTCTGAGAGACGCAGAGAGAGGCAGAGACAAAGGCAGAGGGAGAAGCAGCAGGCTCCCTGCAGGGAACCTGATATGGACTCAATCCCAGGACCCCAGGATCAAGACCTGATCCAAAGGCAGACCCTCAACCACTGAGCCCCTCAGTGTCCCTTTTTCTTCTGCTTTTGATTCCAATGATATTAACAACTCCTATGTCTTATCCACATTTTCTGTTCTCATTTATCTAACATGTACTTACTAAGTTCCCATTGTGTGCCAGAAATTGGTCAAGGCAAATATAAACAACATATTTAATCTTTGTCAGGGATTTGACATTCTAGTGGGGAGGGGAGACTCAGAATGAATAAATAATGTTAATTAATTAATACTAAGTTAATGTAGTAGGTTGATGTGTATCCCTTCAAAAGATATGTCCAAGTCCTAATCTCTGTTACCTATAGATGTGACATAATTTGGAAAAATAGTCTGCATATTTTTTAACTTAAGAATCCTGAAATGAGATCATTGTGAATTGGGGGCAAAGGTGCTAGTGTAGTGACAGTTGTCCTTATAAGAAGAGGAAAGGACAAAGGAATACTGAAGAAAGGCTATGTGAACACAGAAGCAGAGACAAGTTAAGGAGCCTCAAGCCAAGGTTATCAGCAGCCATCAGAAGCTAGGAATGAGGCACTGTACAGACTCTCCCTTAGAGCCTCCTAAGAGAACCAATTCTTCCAACACATTGATTTTGGATTTATGACCTCCAGAACTGTGAAATAACGATTTTCTGTTGTTTCTAGCCACAGAGTTTGTGGTAATTTGTTATCGTAGCCTTAGAAAATGGATAGGGTCAAGATGCTGAGAAGTAGTATTGAATAAAAGAAGAAAGTTAGAAATTGTGAAGGTATGTAAGAGGTTGCTGTTAAAGTATATAATACATTTGGCTAAAGATCTGAAAGAGGTAAGGGATTGAACAATGTGGGAATCCAGGGGAAGGCATTTTCAAGTTCAGAGAACAAGGGAGCAGAGCATGGCTATGCATTAAAGGAGCAGCAAAGAGAACAATGTGGGTGGGCCAGTAGGAGTGAAGGCAGACAGGGAAAATGATTAGCAACAGAGCCTGAAGCCTGTGACTGCTTCATAAGGCATCCTATAGGTAATGGTTTACCCAATGAGTGGGCGTTCTTGGATCATTCACAGGGTAGCAAGGTATCATGATCTAGGTGCTATATTGAAAATACTCTAGTTTGAAGATGGTAAATACACTATTAGGGAATTAATTAATAGGCTGTTATAATAATCCAAGTGAGATTATTATATGGGCAAAATGATGAGACCAGGGCAGCAAAGAGTTAAATAGGACAGGATTTCCCAACAGATTGTGGAATATGAGAGAAAAAAAAAAAGTTATGGATAAGTTCATATTAACTGGAAGAATTGGAGTTATTATATTATACTGGAGAAAGAAACTAGGGTGGCTTATTCTAGGGGAATCAGTAATTTGATGCTACGTATGGTAACAATGTGACCGGCATTAGGGATTTCTGTTTTCCTCCCTCAGCTCCCTTGGTCAATGGACTATATTCCACCACTACCTCAACAACCACACATTGATCTCTAGATCTGGACTGTTTCTACTTCTCTACCATTCAAGCATTTTACATTTCATTTCTTATTTCCTTCCTTGACAAATACAAATGTCATTTACCCAGTTATTCAGATTATAAATTGTGACATGATCTTCGGCTCATCCATCTTTCTACTTACAATTAATCAGCAAATAATGTCAGTAAGTGCATCCCTAAATTTTGTCTCACTAGGACCCTGGGCTCTAAAGTATACCATCCTTAACAATCTTCCTTTCAAACAACTATCATAATTTCCTACCAAGTTTTGTTCCTTTTGCTTTTTTTCCTTTCTCTTCCAAGTTCTATACTGATTACAGATTTGCCACGCTATTTTCCATTTTCAAACTTATTAGAAAATTTGATGTGGCTAACAGGCTCTTCAGCTCCTTCCTAAAGTGCCTAACATTCATAGAAAATATATAATGCCTGAAACTAATCTATTAACAAAATATTTATAAAATTTAAGCAAAAATGCAGAAAAATGATGGAACTGGATGGAAAGTTACAATCGAGGACACGTAAATCCTCTTCTTAATGAAATAGAGATTACAAAAAGAAAAGGAAAAACAAAAAGAAATAGACAAAAATAAATTATTTTGTTGTATGCTCCTCTGTGTTACTTTTTTGGATGATAACAGAATTTTTCTTGTAACATACCCTGCGTCTTTTAATTTATTCAGAAACTTCAAAATTTGGCTAATAAAGAGGCATTGAATGGTGATTGGGTCAGGGATTGTAGGTAGTAATATATTGTATCTTGGAAAACTTACATTAACTACATATTAAGTTGAAAACAGGGTAACTGGTGAATGTAAAAGAAATTGGATGGATTTTCATAGCAATTCTGAAAATAAAATCTTCATATCAAAAACTCTACTATGAAATTAAGAGAATGTTACTATCACACGTGGAGTCAATACTCCTACATCAGATGAAAAACTTCTAGGCATTAGAAACATGACAAGTTATTAAGAAATAAGTTAAAATAAACATTCAAGTAAGTTATTTGAGTAAAGCTTTTATCAAATGATTAAAAATACAGTGAGGATGAAGAACATGCCATACAACTTGTCCATTGGCAAACTCCATTTTTTTTTTTTTAATGAGCAAATAGAGGGAAAAAAATAGGAATGGAAGATATCAGTGATTATGGCAGAATAAGGAAATGCAAATATCTGCTCCTCCATAAAAGCAATGAACAAAGTGATAATAACTGTTAAGAATCAACTTTCTTTTGTAACTCTGGAAACTAACCGAAAGCTTATAGCAATTATAGAAATGCTTATTCAAGAAAATGGCTGAAAATCTGTAAGAATAGAGTCTTGTTGCCATTTTACCCTACACTAGTCCTTCCCCCAACTTCCCAGCCCAGTGGTCCATTTGAAAATAACAAAACATTTCCAGTACCAGTATTGAAAGGAACAGAATTGATCTTCTTCCCAGATAATTATCCTTACTTCATCTGTCTCATAACTCCTAGGGAAGTTTAGTCAAAATGCTTATCTTTGTCTTCCCTGGTTCACAATTTAGCCTGCACTAAAACCATTATCTGGGAGGTATTTGTCAAAAACACCTGCAGGTAGATGTTTTAGTTACTGAGGCAATAAACAGAAATTGGGCAAACAATAGAAGACCTGAGGGAATGAGATGCTTTAGGAGGATAAAGGCTTTCAAAAGCCCAGACATATTTCTGAGAATCTAGAAGGCTGCATGCATGCCCAGGGTTTGGGGCATCCTCAGGAAAGACATAAGTCAATGTTAAGCTTTTACTTCTGGCTAATCTTGAGGCCCTCTGCAAGCAAAAATCTAAGACTAAGGCAGAGTTGTAAACTACTTGTCCAAGTGTGAAAAGTGTGCCACCAAACATTCACAAAACCCTCTGCAAAGACTGGGAAATTTCTTGGTTCCAAGCATGTGAGAAAATCTCTATCCAATCACTAGCCAACCACTAAGCTAATGGAGCCAAGATCTCAGTGGCCACACGACAAAGAACACAAACTTTGTAAAATTGTTTTATGCCACTTCTGAACTAAAGAATGAACAACAAACAGCAACAAAAACAAATCCTGGGGAAGGATATTATTTTCAGGGTGGCCACGTTATAATATTCAGGATGTCAAGTTCTCAACAAAAAAATTATGTGTTGTGCAAAGAAGCAGAATATATGGTCCATATACAAGGAAAGAAAGTTACCAATAGAGATGATCCGTAAGAAGGCTCATATATCCTTATAAAGACTTTAGATAATCTATTTTAAATATATTAAGACCTATAGGAAACCATGTCTAAAGAAATGTGTGTTTGTGGATATATTAAACCTTGAAAAATTGCACTTAAACATATGTGTACACACATACAAATCCTGTCCAAAAGTAGGTATTTTACATTTCTTTTCTAGTTTACCTCTTAATGGTGTTTCTAATCTAAGTTAAAGTCTAATCCATTTGTATATGTGGGAAAATGTCACCCAAAACTATAAGAGGGTGACCTAGCTAGTAATACAGACCAGGATTGTAGACTTCCAATACAATGTGCTTAAAATATCACATTTCTTTTTGTGATATTTTTACTGTCTCCACAATCCTGGATACCGTAGTATAATTTTTATTTCTCCATGTGTTTCAATTTACATTCTTCTGACAATATCATAGTATGACAAAATTTCAGTGCTGACAATCTAGATGATCTATTTCAGCTTCATTGTACCTTCAGTGATTTCAAAGACCATTGATATTACCTAACTAGATCCCCAAGGTAGCATCTCCTTCCTGTTTATAATTGACAATCTAAATTTCAACAACTTTTAAAGTATCACATATTTGTAGATTATATTTTTCAAAGTATTTTCACAAACACATGTTTACAAACATTAAATATTCATCTAAATTGTAATAATTTTTAAACCTAGAGGGTATATGCTATTCTTATGTCATGACTAAAATATTTAGGGAGAGACTCAGCCCATAGTGATAGACACCCAAATATTTTGAAAAAAAAGTATTAATATTCCAGGTTACCAATTTTGAGACTTCATCTGGAATAACTTGGGGAACAGGCTTTTTAAATATTTCATATATTTCAAAGTTTTTCTCCTATTTTTCTATTTGCCAACAAGAATAATAAACAGAAGCAACAAAGCAAGATCCATCATCTAAATTTCATTAAGAATTATAATAGCTATTCAAGATTTAATATGTTAAAACAAAGGTCAGGGTCTGAAAATTAGGCTTTGATATTTCAACAGGGAAATTTTCATTTCTCAGTTACATTTCTTCATTTTAATTTCAATTGATATCTTAAAGGAAAAGCACACATTCACTTTTAAATTATTTTTTTCCCTATGATGCATTATAGTTTCTTTTCTGGTTAACAGCAACAGAAAAAAAGGTATTATAAAGTGTTATCATTATATAGCTAACTAAATCAAGGTTAAATCTTTCTTGTAGGTATTTAGGGTGAGAGATCAATAACAATTTTCTGTTTGTTCTTTGAATTCAGCAAGTATATGAAATGATATACCAACACTACTTCATTGAAATTTTTACTTGTTTTCTCTCCATAACTTTGCTTACACGGTAATTGTAGACTGCACATAATGTATAAGCAGCATCTAAACAACATAACCTCAAAGGAAAATTTTGGAGGTTAATTGGCTATTTAACTAAACTGCATTGAATATAATCAATCATAAAATAGAAAATAGCATAGCCACTGTGGAAGATAGTATGGCGATTCTTCAAAAAAAATAAAAAATAGAACTACGATTTATGCAGTAATCCCACTACTGGGTATTTACCCAAATAATACAAAAATACTAATTCAAAAGGATATATGCATCCTATGCTTATTGGAGCACAATTTACAATAGCCAAACTAACTATGGAAGTGGCCTAAGTATCCATTTATAGATGAAATAGATAAAGAACATATGGTAGATTTTATATATGTGTTATTTTTATATTTGCATTATTTTATATAAATATTTACATATTTATATAAATTATACATAAATATATATTTTACTGTGATATATATCATTTTTATCACTGGCAACAACATGGATGGTTCTAGAGAGTATAATACTAAGTGAAATAAGTCACAGAAAGACAAACCGTATGATCCAACTCATATTATTTCATTCATATAGGGAATTTAAGAAACAAAAAGGAAAAAAAAAGAAATAAACCAAAAGGTAGACTATTAACTACAGAGAACAAGTGGATGGTTACCAGAGGGAAGATGGGTGGGGGGATGAGTGAAACTGGTGAAGGGAATTAAGAGCAGTACACTCATACTAATGAGCACTGAGTAAGATATGGAAGTATTCAATCACTATATGGGATACCCGAAACTCACATAACACTGTATGTTAGCTACACTGGAATTATTTTTTTTAAAAAGGTGTAAGTGACATTTAACTAATATAAACATTTTACTTGCAAGACACTGAATCTTGGTTATTCCCACTGTTAAAAGAAATGGTAATTCTATGACACAACAAATGTATTAACTAACACTACAATGGCAATTATGTTGCAATATAAATGTATGAAATCAATATGTTGTACACCTTAAACTTCATCATGTTATATGTCAACTATATTTCCATTAAAAGAAGGAAAAAAACTGGAAAACCAGAGGGGAATATAATGAGAATTACATGAACAAAGTCCTTCAACTTTTCCAAGGAACTACCATTTTAGGCAATACTCATCTTAGACTGCTATCTTAGAGTGGAGGGACAATGTGTAAGGTATACATCAGTTGTTAAGTTTATCACTGAAACCAGTCCCCTCTCTCCCCCAATCTCAGCTCAGTCTTGTACAAGAAGACAAGTCTATTGTCAGTACTCAAGGCTACATGTCTGGCAACTTCCAGTGTATCACTGCTGAAACAGTTTACAAATCCCGAGATGATGGGCTCATTTTCTTTTCTTTCTTTTCTTTAAAAGATATTGTTTACTCATGAGAAACACAGAGAGAGAGAGGCAGACACATAGGCAGAAGGAGAAGCAGGCACCCCGCGGGGGGAGCCCGATGTGGGACTCGATCCCAGGACCCCGGGATCACACCTTGAGCTGAAGGCAGACACTCAATCACTGAGCCACCCAGCCATCCCTCATTTTCTACCAAGTTTCAGGTTTCCTCCACATTTCCAAACAATGTCCTTGATGCGCATGATTTAGTCTAAGTTAGTAGCTTTTCTTGTTCTTCCTCTATCTCTGGTAGATGAAACTGGAACACAAGACTAAGAAGTTAGTAGCATAAAACGAAAAAAATAATCCAGTCAGGAAATAAACAGAAGTCATGAACAGACATTTCTCCAAAGAAGACATGGAAATGGCCAACAGACACATGAAAAAAAAATATTCAACAAAGCTCATCAGCATCAGGGAAATAAAAATCAAAACCACAGTGAGATACCATCTCACATCGGTCAGAATGGCTAAAATTAAGTCAAGAAACAACAGATGTTAGTGAGGATTCAGAGAAAAGGGAACCCTCTTACACTGCTGTTGGGAATGCTCGCTGGTACAATCACTGTGCCTCAAAAAGTTAAAAATAGAGCTACCCTATGACCCAGCAATTGTACTACTGGGTATTTACCCAAAGGATACAAACATAGTGATCTGAAAGGGTACCTGCATCCCAATATTTATAGCAGCAATTTCCACAATATCCAAAATATGGAAAGAACCCAGGTGTCCTTTGACACATAAATGGAAAAAGAAGATGTGATGTGTGTGTGTGTGTGTGTGTGTGTGTGTGTAAGAAGATGTGATACACTGGAATTTGCCAGGCATGTTGCCTGAGTACTGACAAAAGACTTGTCTTCCTGTATACACACACAATGGAACATTACTCAGCCATCAAAAAATTGAAATCTAATCATTTGTAATAATGTGGATAGAAAGAGAGGCTATTATGCTCAGCAAAATAAGTCAATTAGAGAAAGACAGTTATATATGATTTCACTCATGTGTAGAAGTTAAGAAACAAGACAAAGGGTCATAGGGAAAGGGAGGGAAGAATAAAATCAGACAAAATCAGAGAGTGAGACAAGTTTTAAAAGACTTAACTATAGGAAACAAATTGAGGGTTGCTGTAGGGGAAGTGGGTAGAGGGATGGGGTAATTGGGTGATAGACATTAAGAAGGGCACTTGATGTAATGAGCACTGGGTGTTATATGCAGCTGACAAGTCACTAAACTTCACCTTTAAAGTAATATTACACTATCTTAATTAATACAATTTAAATTTTAAAGAAGAAGTTTGAGGCCTAAATGTACCAATTTTCTGCAAACTTTCTCACTTACTTCAAATAGGTAAGAGAACTGGCACAAAGATATACCTACAGATCAGTGAAACAGAATAGAGAGCCCACCAACATATATGGTCAATTAATCTGTGATAGAGAAAGCAAGATACATGCAATGGGAAAAAGACAGTCTTTTAAATAAATGGTGGTAGGAAAACTGGACAGCTACGTGCAAAAGAAGAAACTTAAATGGTCCAGTTTCATTCTTGCACTTGGAACTCAAAGTGGACTAAAGACCTAAGTGTAGGAGCATAAACTATAAAACTCCTGAAAGAAAACATAGGCAGTTATCTTATAGACCTCAGCCTTACCAACGTATTTGTGGATATATCTCCTCAAGCATGAAATACAAATAAAAAATAAACTACTGGAACTGTACCAAAAGAAAAAGCTTTTTCGCAGTGAAAGAAACCATCAATAAAACGAAAAGGCAACCTACTCAATGGGAGAAGATATTTGTAAATGATATCTGTAAGGGGTTAATATTCACAATATATAAGACCTTACATAAGTCTACGCCAAAATACACCCAACAATTTAGTTAAAAAATGGGCAGATGACCTGAATAGACATTTTTCCAAAGAAGACATATAGATGGCCAACAGACCCATGATAAGAAGTTCAACATAACTAACCATGAGGGCAATCCAAATCAAAAACCACAATTTCAGATATCATCTGGCATCAGTCAGAATGGCTATTTTTAAAAAGACAAGATATACCAAATATTGGTAAGAATGTGAAGAAAATGAATTCTTTGTGCACTATTGGTACACTATTGGTACAGCCACCTTGGAGAATAATATGAAGTTTTGTAAAAAATTAAAAGCAAATACCACATGATCCAATAATTCCACTACTACATATTTTTACCCAAAGAGAAAAAAAAACACTAATTCAAAAAGATATATGTATCCCTATGTTTATTGCAGCATTATTTACAATAGCCAAGATAAGGGAGCAATTCAAATATCCATTGATAGATAAATGGATAAAGAAGTGGTGTGTATACACACATGTACACCAGAGTATTACTCAACCATGAAAAAGAATGAAATGTTGTCATTTGTGACTACACGGATGGACCTATTATGCTAAATGAAATAAATCGGAGAAAGATGAATACCATATGATTTCACTTATATGTGGAATATAAAAGAGGAAACAAATGAACAAACAAGGAAACTGTTAAATATAGAGAACTAGTAGTTGCCAGAAGGGAGATAGGTGAGAAAAATAGGTGAAATAGGTGACGGGGATTAAGAGGTACAAACTTACAGTTATAAAATAGGTAAGTGATAGCAATGAAAAGTATAGGATATGGGAATATGGTCAAATGATGTATAGGGACAGATGGTGACTACATTTATGGTGAGCACTGAGTAATGCATAAAATTGCAGAATCACTATACTGACACTATACTATATAGTGTATATCAACTGTACTCCAATAACAAATTTTTAAAGAGGAAAAAAAGTATGTAAGTGATATATTGCCAAGTCAGTACAACGGTGAAATATCTTGAGACAATGTCCAGTAAAAATAGCAAGAAAACAAAACAACAATAAATTAACAAAACCAAAAATATGATAGGACAAATCTGGCTTTTTCACTTGCAGAAATATGACTTTAGGCGAATAATGTCTTAGCTCTAAACCTGTTTTCACATTTTAGAAATATGGAGAAGAGTCATTTACATACCCCTTAAAGGTTTGCTGTGGTGATTGACTAAGTCAATAGCATATGCAGTGACAGACACAGAAAATGTATTATCAGTTAGTTGTTATTTTAATCATTTTGTATTTTTTCAAGAAACTCACTTATTAATATATTTGTATGAATGCTTAGTAACCAGAAAGATATGTAAAAAAAATATATAGGGTTTTCGTGTATTTCTGTGTTTTGCTCCTTTTTATTCAGTAAAAGAATTCTTATCTCGTATTTTCTTCATGGATGTGGTTCTGCATCTACTGCTGAATAGGGAGGAAATCTTTTATGGCTACATTAACATCATATGGCCAATAAGGGTTATTTTGTTCACTCTAGAGCCATAATTTATTACATTGGCTTTTTATTAGTTTGAAGAAGTCAATACTAGCATTCCCTATGCACTAATATGGTCAGGCTTTTTGTTGGGAAACAGCTATGAAGTTTTCAGTGAATTATATTCTACAAACATAATTTGATGATGTTTTAATAGCAAAGGTTTGGTAATAATTATGGTTTCCAATGTGCTGAGTAGAAAAGCTCTTTAATGTCTTGTGCTCTTGAAGTCTTAACTCTGCAAGATGACTCTTGCTAAATATCTGGCAGAAAGTCACCACCAGGAAGTGAACTTTATACTTCTATTTGTGTATGCATGTATTTTCCAAATGTTGAAGCATCTAGTCTTATTTCTAATTAATAGCGTGATGACAACACGTAATTACATGCCTATCAAGTTAATATGACAGTAACTGCCATAGACAGTGGTGATAATTTCCCACATTCTTCATAAATGTTGCATTTAAATTTTTAGAATAAAAAAATTCAAATAAAGTATTAATATAAAACCTTAAAACCTAATTACTGAAATAACAATACTAATCACTTATAAAAGCTGACACTTTATAAAACTTATTACTTTGGGAATCTAAGAAAAACTCCTAACCTTTAAAATTTGTATGTATATATACACAAACATATTTAAGATGTTATACTAAATATATTTACATATAAATATGTACATTTCCTTTGGTCACTTTACCATACATTACCCAGTTAATTTCTCATATAAGAAATTTATAAAAAAAATATTTCTCATAAAAATATTCTTTGCTAATTATTAAAACAGGAAACAGGATCTATCCAAAAATGAAATTGAAGTAAATCATTGTCCTTTGATAAACACATTTTTTAAAAAAATTTCAAGCACATTATTTATTTATTTGTTTGTTTGTTTGTTCAATATGAAGGTTCCAAGGTCAGAACCTGGACCTTTTTTTTTTTGTATTTTTTTATTGGAATTTGATATCCCAACATATAGCATAACACCCAGTGCTCATCCCACCGAGTGCCTGCCTCAGTGCCCGTCACCGAATCACCCCAAGCCCCTGCCCACCTCCCTTTCCACTACCCCTTGTTCGTTTCCCAGAGTTAGGAGTCTCTCATGTTCTGTCTCCCTCTCTGATATTTCCCACTCATTTTCTCTCCTTTCCCTTTTAATCCCTTTCACTATTTTTTATATTCCCCGAATGAATGAGACCATATAATGTTAGTGCTTCTCCGATTGACTAACTTCACTCAGCATAATACCCTCCAGTTCCATCCACGTTGAAGCAAATGGTGGGTATTTGTCGTTTCTAATTGCTGAGTAATATTCCATTGTAGACATAGACCACATCTTCTTTATCCATCATCTTTCGATGGACACCGAGGCTCCTTCCACAGTTTGGCTATTGTGGACATTGCTGCTAGAAACATCGGGGTGCAGGTGTCCCGGCGTTTCACTGCATCTGTATCTTTGGGGTAAATCCCCAGCAGTGAAATTGCTGGGTCAAGGGCAGGTCTATTTTTAACTCTTTGAGGAACCTCCACACAGTTTTCCAGAGGGGCTGCACCGTTCACATTCCCACCAACAGGGTAAGAGGGTTCCCCTTTCTCCACATCCTCTCCAACATTTGTGGTTTCCTGCCTTGTTAATTTGCACCATTCTCACTGGTATGAGGTGGGATCTCATTGTGGTTTTGATTTGTATTTCCCTGATGGCAAGTGATGCAGAGCATTTTCTCATGTGCATGTTGGACATGTCTATGTCTTCCTCTGTGAGATTTCTCTTCATGTCTTTTGCCCATTTCATGATTGGATTGTGTGTTTCTTTGCTATTGAATTTAATAAGTTTTCTATAGACCCTGGATACTAGCCCTTTATCTGATAGGTCATTTGCAAATACCTTCTCCCATTCTGTAGGTTGTCTTTTAGTTTTATTGACTGTATCCTTTGCTGTGCAAAAGCTTTGTATCTTGATGAAGCCCCAATAATTCATTTTACTTTTGTTTCCCTTGCATTCGTAGATGTATCTTGCAAGAAGCTGCTGTGGCCAAGTTCAAAAAGGAAGTTGCCTGTGTTCTCCTCTAGGGTTTTGATGGACTCTTGTCTCACATTTAGATCTTTTATCCATTTTGAGTTTATCTTTATATATGGTGTAAGATAATGGTCTAGTTTCATTCTTTTTACGTGGCTGTCTAATTTTCCCAGCACGATTAATTGAAGAGACTGTCCTTTTTCCAGTAAATAGTCTTTCCTGCTTTGTTAAATATTAGTTGACTATAGAGTTGAGAGGCCATTTCTGGGTTCTCTACTCTGTTCCATTGATCTATGTGTCTGTTTTTGTGCCAGGACCACACTGTCTTGATGATCACAGCTTTGTAGTACACCCTGAAATCTGGCATTCTGATGGCCCCGGCTCTGGTTTTCTTTTTTAATATTCCCCTGGCTTTCAGGGTCTTTTCTGATTCCACGCAAATCTTAAGATGATTTGTTCCAACTCCCTGAACAAAGTCCATGGTATTTTGACAGGGATTGCATGAAATGTGTAAATTGCCCTGGATAACATTGACATTTTCACAATATTAATTCTTCCAATCCATCAGCATGGAATATTTTTCCATCTCTTTGTGTCTCCCTCCATTTCCTTCAGAAGTGTTCTGTAGATTTAGGGTATAGATCCTTTACCTCTTTGGTTAGGTTTATTCCTAGGTATCTTATGCTTTTGGGTGCAATTGTAAATGGGATTGACTCCTTAATTTCTCTTTCTTCAGTCTCATTGTTAGTGTATAGAAATGCCACTGATTTCTGGGCATTGATTTTGTATCCTGCCACACTGCCAAATTTCTGTATGAGTTCTAGCAATCTTGGGGTGGAGGCTTTGGGTTTTCTATGTACAGTATCATGTCATCTGCGAAGAGGGAGAGTTTGACTTCATCTTTGCCAATTTGAATGCCTTTTATTTCTTTTTGTTGTCTGATTGCTGAGGCGAGGACTTCCAGTACTATGTTGAATAGCAGTGGTGAGAGTGGACATCCCTGTCTTGTTCCTGATCTTAGGGGAAAGGCTCCCAATGCTTCCCTTTTGAGAATGATATTTGCTGTGGACTTTTCATAGATGGCTTTGAGATGCTAAGGAAAGTTCCCTCTATCCCTACACTCTGAAGAGTTTTGATCAGGAATGGATGCTGTATTTTGTCAAATGCTTTCTCTGCATCTATTGAGAGGATCATATGGTTCTTGTTTTTTCTCTTGTTGATATGATCTATCACATTGATTGCTTTATGAGTCTTGAACCAGCCTTGCATTCTGGGGATAAATCCCACTTGGTCATGGTGAATAATCTTTTTAATGTACTATTGGATCCTATTAGCTAGTACCTTGTTGAGAATTTTTGCATCTGTGTTCATCAGGGATATTGGTCTATAATTCTTCTTTTTGGTGGGTTCTTTGACTGGTTTTGGAATTAAGGTGATGCTGGCCTCACAGGGATCAGGGATATCGGTCTATAATTCTCCTTTTTGGAGGGTTCTTTGTCTGGTTTTGGAATTAAGGTGATGCTGTCCTAATAGAAAAGTTTGGAAATATTCCATCCCTTTCTATCTTTTGGAACAGCTTTAGTAGAATAGGTATTGTTTTTTCTTTAAACGCTTGGTATTGGGTATGTTTATTACATAGATTATAGTGATGGCTTCGTGTATGTACATTTATCTCCAAACTCATCACGTTTTATTCATTAAACATATACAGATTTTTGTATGTCAGTCATACCTCATTAAAGTGGTTTGAACAACAACACAACAACAACAACAAACTTTTGATAGAATTCCCCTGGGAAGCCATCTGGCCGTGGACTTTTGTGTCTTGGGAGGTTTTTGATGACTGCTTCAATTTCCTTCCTGGTTATTGGCCTCTTAAGGATTTCTATTTCTTCCTGTTCCAGTTTTGGTAGTTTGTGGTTTTCCAGAAAGGCATCCATTTCTTCTAGATTGACTAATTTATTGGTGTGTAGCTGCTCATAATGCATTTTTAAATTCATTTGTATTTCCTTGTTATTGGTTGTATCTCTACTTTTTCATTCGTGATTTTATTAATTAGAGTCTTTTCTCTTTTGTTTTTAATAAGGCTGGGTAATGGTTTATCTATCTTAATTCTTTCAAAGAACCAACTCCTGGTTTTGTTGATCTGTTCCACAGTTCTTCTGGTCTCTATTTCATTGAGTTCTGCTCGAATCTTTATTAACTCTTTTCTTCTGCTGGGTGTAGGTTTGATTTGCTGTTCTTTCTCCAATTCCTTTAGGTGCAAAGTTAGCTTGTGCATTTGAGTTTTTTCCAATTTTTTGAGGGATGCTTGCATTGTGATGCATTTCCCTCTCAGGACTGCTTTTGTTGTATCCCAAAGATTTTGAATGGTTGTATCTTCATTTTCATTAGTTTCTATGAATCTTTTTAATTCTTCTCTAATTTCCTGGTTGACCCTTTCATCTCTTAGCAGGATGCTCTTTAACCTCACGTGTTTGAGTTTCTTCCAAATTTCTTCTTGCGATTGAGTTCAAGTTTCAAAGCATTATGGTCTGAAAATATGCCAGGGACCATCTAATATTTTGGTATCAGTTAAGACCTGATTTTTGACCCAGTATGTGATCTATTCTGGAGAAAGTTCCATGTGCACTTGAGAAGAATGTGTATTCAGTTGAGTTTGGATGTAAAGTTCTGTAAATATCTGTGAAATCCATCTGGTCTTGGGTATCATTTAAAGCTCTTGTTTCTTTGGAGATGTTGTGCTTAGAATATCTGTCATTTTTAGAAAGCACTGTGTTAAAGTCTCCCAGTATAAGTGTATTATTATCTAAGTGTGTCTTAACTTTGGTTATTAATTGATATCCTTGGCAGCTCCCACATGAGGGGCATAAATATTTATGATTGTTAGGTCCTCTTGTTGGATAGATCCTTTAAGTATGATATACTGTCCCTCTTCATTACAGTCTTTGGGATAAACTTTAATTTATCTGATATGAGAATTGCTACCCCTGCTTTCTTTTGAGGACCATTTGAATGGTAAATGGTTCTCCAACCTTTCATTTTCAGGCCATAGTTGTCCTTAGATCTTAAATGAGAGTCTTGTAGATAGCAAATAGATGGGTCTTGCTTTTTTATCCAGTTGGAAACCCTGCATCTTTTGATGGAATCATTAAAACCATTCACGTTCAGAGTTACTATTGAAATATATGAATGTAGTGTCATCATAATACCTATTAAGTCCCTGTGTTTGTGGCTTATTTCTTTGGGCTTTCTCTTTCTTTTACAGAGTCCTCCTTAATATTTCTTGCAGAGCTGCTTTGGTGGTCACATATTCTTTCAGTTTCCGCATATCTTGGAAGCTCTTTATCTCTCCTTCCATTCTGAATGAGAGCCTTGCTGGATAAAGTGTTCTTGGCTGAATGTTCTTCTCATTTAGGACCCTGAATATATCCTGCCAGCCCCTTCTGGCCTGCCAGGTCTCTGTGGAGAATCCTGCTGTTAATCTAATAGTTCTCCCCATATAATTTGGGGATCTCTTTTCTTTTGCTGTTTTAAGGATTTTATCTTTATCTTTGGAATTGCAAGGTTCACTTTTAAATGTTGAGGTGTTGAAAGATTTTTATTGATTTTAGCAGGGGACCTCTCTATCTCTTGGATCTGAATGCCTGATTTCCTCCTCAAATTAGGGAAGTTCTCAGCTATGATTTGTTCAAATATGCTTTCTGGCCCTCTGTCCCTTTTGGCACCCTCTGGAACCCCAATTATACATAGATTTTTTTTCCTTCTAAGGCTGTCATTTATTTCCCTTAACCTTTCCTCATGGTTTTTAATTGTTTTTCTCAGCTTCCTCAGTGTTTTCCTCAGCTTCCTTCCTTGCCATCAACTTGTCTTCTATGTCACTCACTCTTTCTTCTACCTCATAAACCCTTGTCATTAGGACCTCCAGTTTGGATTGCATCACATTTAATTAATTTTTAATTTTGGCCTGATTAGATCTATATTCTGCAGTCATGAAGTCTCTTGAATCCTTTATGCTTTTTTTCCAGAGCCACCAGTGGCTTCATAATTGTGTTTCTGAATTGACTTTCTGACATTGAATTGTAATCCAAATTCTGTAACTCTGTGGCAGAGAGCACTGTTTCTGATTCTTTCTTTTGTGGTGAGTTCTTTCTAGTCATTTTGCTCAGTGCAGAGTGGCTTTATGAGCAGGCTGTGTCAAGAATAACGACCACGACCTAAGTAAATTTCACTCTAGATGATTCTGCAAAGTCAGAGACCAGAATTTCAAACAAAGATCAGAACGAAATAAAACAAAAGGACCACTAAGGTGAAAAACAAATTTTAAAACAAAGTAGTAAAAGATAAATGTCCAGGAATCCTAAAAAGAAAAAAGAAAAAAAAAAGAAAAAAAAGAAAAGAAGAAAAGAAAAGACAGAGAAAAAAGAAAAAAAGGAGAAGAAAAAAATAGCAGGGGACTGGGAGATGGTGGTGGTGATGAAGTTGTACTGGAGAGAGTATGTAGGCTAGCTGAAGGGTTCTAGTGGGTTATCTTGTTTCTGAGTATATGAAGTTCTGTATGTTAGAAGATGCTCAGTCCCATATTTATATAAACCAGAAATACTTGTAGAAGGCCCAACATTGACCACCAAAATATAAATAAGATAAAAGAGGGAGGCAGAATGGGAATGAGGAATTGCATAGAATGAACCAACATGGTATGCCACCTGGTTCTGTGTGCATGCTGGTCATGTTTTAGAAGGTATTAACTTCTGCCATTGTACAACAAAATGAGGCAGAGAAAAGAAAAAAATACAAAACAAGAAAATAACATATCTTATATATCTCCCAAAATTAAGTTGAGTATGTTGAAGGGAATCTAGAAGTGGAAAATATATCTAGGACCTGTAATCATAGAAATATGAAAGTCAAAAAGGAAGAATCTTAAAAATGAAGAGGTGGTAATGTATTGTAGTTAAGGTGGAAAAAAGAGAAAAACAATGGAAATTTACAGTCTGATATAAAAACAAGCTGTACTGGGAAAAAGGAAGAAAAAAAGAAAAGAAAGCAAAAAAAGAGGGTACCCTCTGGTTCTATATACTGAAATCCCTCCACTTCCCCTGGAATTTCCCAGCGCTGCTCGGTCCAGAACTTGCTCTTCCCCTGTCCTCCAGCTGGTCTTCTGGGGCAGGGGCTGCTGTGCTGGTTCTCAGGTGTGTGCACCTGGGGGAGCTGCCCCCCCCCACCAGGTGCACGGCCCAGTGGGACCTGTTCACCCCGTGAGGCCCCTGTTCCCTGGTGCCCCTGCTTCATCCCAGGCACAGGGTGACCCCAGGAGGGACACCACCACCAGCAGCGGCCAGGTCCCCAGCCCTGGAGTCAGCTCCCCAGGAACCACCGCAGTCTCCCGGTCCGCAGGGGCCTGGGTGCTCCCGGGGCGGGGGGCGCTGCCCTGCACAGCTGGGGGCCCCGGGGCAGGAGCGTCCTCGCTGTCCTGGGCCCTCCCCGCCTCCGCCTGTCCCGGGGGAGCAGGATCCGGCCTGTCCCCAGCGCCGATGGGTGGGGGGGGGCTGCACCGAAGGCAGCAGGTGCAGCCCCCCCCCCGAGCTTCTCCCCGAGGCCCCCCCAACCCCCGCCCGACCCCCAGCTTCTCCCCGAGGACCCCCAGCCCCTGCCCGACCCCCGGCTTCTCCCCGAGCCCCCGCCCGACCCCTCGCGTCTCCCCGAGGCCCCTCCCAGCCCTGCCCCAGGTCCCTGCGAGGCTTCTCCGGGAGGAATCGGGGGGTCGGTGAGGTTCCCGCTGCTCCGGGCGGGGCCCTCCTGTCCCGGGGGCTCTCCTGGGGCCTCAGCCCAGCCCCCGCGGGGCCTCCCCCACTGGATTGTTTTTTATTTTTATTTTTCCACCTTTCTACCTTGTTAGAAGCAAAAACCCTTCTCTCGGTAGTGTTCCCACTGTTCTCTCTGTAAATCTGAGGTTGAATATTAGGTTTCCATGATGATTTGAAAGTTATCTAGGTAAGTTGGTGGGGACAGGTGACCTGGGGACCCTACTCCTCTGCCGTCTTGCCCTGCCCCCTAATAAATACATTTTCTATCACTTCAAATAACAAAGCTCTTGAATTTAATAATTGAGAAATATCGTAGTTGAAATTCTATGAACTTATCTGCTTCCTCATCTTTAACTTAATATTACAACTCTTTACTCCCTAGCACAATAGTTTGTAAAAACAAATCATTTTATTTTTTTCCCACTTTTAATTGCCCTAAAACATTTAAAGTAATGGTAATAATGTATTGGGTGATTACAGACTACAGAAAAGTAAAATGAATAACATCAATGTCACAAAAGTGAAGAGAGAAATTGGGAATACTTCATTATCAAATATCTTTAGTATGCATAAAGCAAAAACTAATAGAACTGAAAGAGAAATAGACAAATCTACTACCATACTTGGGAATTCAAAACACCTTTTTTTAGTTAATTGCTAAACATAGTGGGCAGGAAGTCATTAAGGATGTAGTTGATTGAATAAGACTATAAATCAACATGATCTAATTGTCATATATAAAGTTTTTTTTTTTCTAACAACAACAAAAAAAAATACATTTTTTTCTAACCTGACTTAGAATAATCACTAGGATGGATTACAGTCTTTGTTATAAATCACATCCTAAATTTAAAAAATACCAACCATACAAAGTATGTTCTCAGACCACAATAGTATTAAGGTAGAAATTATTAAAAGAAACATAGTTGGAAAATCCCCAAATATCTGAAGACCAAACAACACACTTGTATGTAACATGAAAGTCAAAAAAGAAAGAGTAATTTAAAAATATTTTTAATGAGATTAAAATGAAAATCCTACTCATTAAAATTTATTAGAATATAGCAAAAATGGAACCTAGAGGATTATTTACAGCATCATATCCATATATTAGAAACAAAGAAATATATAAAGTAATGACCTATGCTTTCATTTTAGAAAGCTAGAAGAAGAAGTAAAATAAGTTGAAAGCAAGCATAAGCAAGCATACAACTAGAGAAGAAATTAATGAGCTTGTCAATAGGAAAACAATAGAGAAGAACTGATGAATCCAAAAGCTGGATATTTGAAACAGCAATAAATTAGTAAAATTTCTCATCAAGCCAAACAAGAAAAAAAAAAAAGAACACACACATTACCAACATCAGAAATAAGATAGAGGTTATCACAAGTGATCCCATGGTCATTATAGAGATAATAAAGAAATATGATGAGTAAATTCTATGGCTTTCTTGATAGGTGAAGTAGATTGTTCTCTTGAAAGACACATTACCAAAACTTACATGATAAAAAACATCCTATACTTAGGCACATATATTTTTTTAAAAATGAAGTCAGTGATTAATACTCCTGAGAGAGTGATGCCTGGGTGGCTCACTGGTTGAGCGTCTGCCTTTGGCTCAGGGCATGATCCCAGAGTCCCAGGTTTGAGTCCCATATCGAGCTCCCTGCAAGGAGCCTGCTTCTCCCTCAAAGACTAGGTCTCTGCCTCTCTCTCTCTCTCTCATGAATAAATGGATAGGATCTTAAAAAAAAAAAAAAAAAGTAATACTCCTGAGGGAGAAAGTTCAAGGCTCAAATGGCCTCACTGGTGAATTATCCTACACATAAGGAAGAAATTATTCCAATTCTGCACAGTGTCTTCCAAAAAAATAGAAACAGGGGCACCTGGGTGGTTTAGTTGGTGAAGTGTCTGCTCTTGGTTTTGACTTAGGTCATGGTCTCAAGATCATCAGATCAATCCCCACACTGGGCTCTGTGCTCAGTGCAGAATCTGCTTGATATTCTCTTTCTCTCCCTTTACCCCTCCTCCCATTTGCACATGCATGATCACTCAATTAAATAAGTCTTTAAAAAATAAAAACAGAAGGAACTCTTCCTAATTCATTCACTGAAGCCAACATTAACTTACTTTCAAAGTAAAGTTCAGACCAATATCTATCATGCATACAGATGTAAGAATTTTCTAAATATTAGCAAATCATATCCAATAATGAATAAAGATACTTATAAACCATGAACAATTATACAATCATAGATTCCATATATGCAAAAAATAATCAATATAATCTTCTATATAATAGGCTAAGGAAGAAAAATTATATGACCATATCAATTGATACAAAAAATAACTTGAGAAAACTAAATCCATTCAGGTTTAAAACTTTCAGAAAAACAGATATACAGGAGAACTTCCTCAAGGTGATAAAGAACAACATTTATTAAAAAAAAAAATAAAAACAAAACAAAACAAAAAAAACAAAAAAAAAACATTTACTAAAATGCCTACAGCTAATTTTATGTTTAATAGGGGATACAGGATATTTTGCCTCTATGGCAATAAGACAAGAATGTCCTATCTCACTACTTCTATTCAAAAATCATACTGAAAGTCCTAGGTAATGCAATATGACAAGAAAATGAAAATTTTATAGAAGAAATAAACCTGTGTTAATCACATTTGACTTGATGGTCTATGGAAAAAACTCAAAGTCTCAAAAATAAATTGTAATGAATAAACAAGCATAGCAAGAACACAGGCAAAGGTATGTAAGTCAATCACTTTTCTATATACCAGCATTAAATAATTGAAATTAGAATTCCTAAAAATACCATTTACCATAACAGCAACAAATGAAATACTTAGATATAAATGTAAAAAACATTTGCAGAATCTATATGTGGAAAACTTCAAAACTGATCCAAGAAACCACAGTAGATCTCAATGTATAAAGGAATATGCCACAAGCATGGATTGGAAAACTCAACATTCTTAAGATGCCAATTCTTACCATGATGATCTATAGATTCACTGGAATCACATTCAAAATTCTAGTAAGCAATTTATAAAGACTATATTATATTAGCCAATATAATACTGAAGAACAAAGTTGGATTTTGAACTTGAAAATACAGGAACTTTGAAATACAGGGTTTCAAGATTATAAAACTACAGTAAGCAGGAAAAGTACTGGTGAAGAATAGACACACGGTCTAATGGGATAGAACTGAGAACACAGAAATAGACCCTGCCAGCTGATCTTTGGCAAAGAAACTGATGAAACTTAATGGAGAAAAGAACGGTTTTTGAACAAGTGGTGCTGGAAAAATGTGGCATCCCTATGTATTTATATGCCCAAAAAAATCTAGACACAGACCTTACATCTTTCACATGCACACACACACACACACACACATCAAAATGGACCACAGATATAACTATAAAATGAAAAGTATATAACTTCTAAGAGAAAACAGGTGAAAATTTATGTGACCTTTGGATTTGGTAAAGAGTTCCTGAATATATTGCTAAAGTATGATCTGTGAAAGAAAAAAATAAGTTGGACTTTATTAAAATTAAAACTTCTGGTTTGTTAAAGATCCTTGTAAGAAGAGATGATATTTGCAAGACACATAAAGGATGATGCCCTGGTGTTCAAAACATAGAAATTTAAATTCAATAATAAGAAAACAACTCAACTTAAAAACTGGCAAGAGATCTGAATAAACAATTTGCCAAAGAATATACAGAAAGGAAAAATAAGCATATGTCATTTTGTCATTAGGAAATGCAAATTAACACCACAGTGTAATAGCACATATACCTTTAGAATGGCTAGAATTCAAAAAGGCCCTGACCATACCAGTTGAAGAGGCAAAGTAACAGGAAACTTTACTCATTACTGGTGGGAGTGCAAATTGGTCTAGTCATTCTGGAAGATATTTGGGCAGTTTCTTACAAAGAGAATACAGTCTTACCATTTGACCCAGCAATTACACACCTAAATTCTTCTTTATTTGAACTTTTGTATCCACAGAAAAACCTTCACATGAATGTTTATAGCAGATTTATTCAAAACTGCCCAAATTGGAAGCAACCAAGAGGTCCTTCAATGGGTGCACGAGTAAAGAAACCATGGTATATCCATACAACAGAATAGGATTCAGTGATAGCGATAAGCTAGCAATACACGCATACACGCATACACACACACATGCACACACACACACACACACACTGTTGAATCTTAAATGCATATTTCTGAGTGAAAGTGACTAGTCTAAAAAGGCTGCATATGGTATGATTCAAAATAGATGATATTCTGGAAAAGACAAAACTATGTATATATTTTAAAATATCAGTAGTTTTCAGGGGCTGAGGGAAGTGGGGAGGAGGGATGAATAGTGAAGCCCAGGGAATTCGCAAAGATGGTGAAACTATCCTATTGGACCCTGTATTGACAGATACACAAAATTGTGCATAAAACTTTACAGCACATACAGAGAATCTTGATTTATGCAAGGAAAAGTATCATTTAGAAGACTGGGGGATCCCAGGCGAAAGTGCAGAATGTGACAGCACAATCTAACTGGAGTAGAAATGTGTGATATAAACCCACTGGAGGGTAGGAGGTAAAGGTACTGACTTAGGTAACTGTGCAAATGAGTTGAGGCCCTTTTTAACTTGGACTATCTTGTCAGCAATGTTTATAAGAAAACAGCCTTGGAAAATAGGGACACTGTCTTCCCAGGAGGCATAGAGTAGGTGTGTATACTATGCAGTATAATAAATATAGTTTCTCTCTCCGGGACAAAATGCAAGCAGTTCTACTGCCTAAAAAGAATCTGGTTTCCTAAGCTTGCTGTTCTTCTCCTGTAACACAATCCTCAGTTAATAGTCACTTCCCATCCCCCTTCACATTACCCTGTGAGAAAAGCGACTATGGCTACTGTTATTGCTTGAGACTGTCTGCCCTTTGTCTCTAATAGAAGAGATGTAGTCTGTATTCTAACAGCATCCATCAAATGTGGCAAACTAGTCAAAGACAGAAAATAGGGTGATGTATCAGACACTTCACAGTCCTTTATGTACATACCTAGACAAATATGGTTATCAGCTTAGCTAACTTGAATTTATTTCAGTAACTTAGAGAGTTGGAAAGTTCTTTGGTGCAAAAAACTGAAGCACGTGTTATGGGTCTCTTCCACTAGTTTCTGTGAGTCAAGTATATTCCTTAATGTCCAACTAGTATTATTAAGAACTACAGTAGTTAATGAGTAAATGACCATTGGTTGATTAGACTCTATAGGGTATACTAGGGGTTTTTTTTTCCCCCTAACAATCACCACAAACTGCTTATAACAGCACACATTTATTATCTCACAGTTAAATAGATCACAAGTCCTATGGGCTCCATTCATTTTTATGTACTAGGACCCACAAAGGCAGAAATCAATATACCATCCAGCCTGAGCTGCTATTTGGATGCTGTGAGGAAGAATCCACTATCAGGTCACTCACAGAATTAAATTTCATATTATTATAGGACTAAATCCCTGTTTCTTTCATGATGATTGCCTGGGAATTGCTCTCAGCTTTTATTTATTTTATTTATTTTTTATTTTTTTATTTTTTTATTTTTTTGCTCTCAGCTTTTAGAGGTGGCTTGCCTTCCCTGGTTTGAGGTTCCCTTTCTCCATCTTCAAAGCTAGCAATGGGTGGTTGAGTCCTCCTCATGGTTTGAGTCTGACGACTCCCTCTGACTCATTTCTCTTGCTGCTTCTTACACCACACCTCTGACAGACTCTGTTGCCTTCCTCTTCTACTGTGGGTCTGTGGAATGACAGTGAGCACACCTCAATCTGTGGAATGACAGTGAGCATACCTCAATCATCCAAGATTATCTTCCTATTTAAGGTCGTCAGTTTATTAACTTCCTTAATTCTGTCTACAGGGTTTCTCTCTTTCTTCTCTCTCTCTCTGCCATGTGACATAACACATTTGCAGGGATAACATAAGAACCAAAATCCTATGTATTTACTCTAGGACACTGAGTATAGGCATCATCATAGGCTGAGGATATTCTATGGAAATTTTCTAAAGGATTAATAGTAGAGTCATGAAAAGTTCAGTTGGGAAATTATTTTTTTTCTGACAGGAAAAGTTGTTAAATGTTAGTATGGGTTATTAAAAGATTATATAATCTCTTCTGGGAACTTCTGAGGTTAGGATCAGACACTTGTCTTCCAAGATAGTTTTGAAGTCAGTTTCCCTAAAAACTAGAAATAGACTGAATTCCCTGTCAAAGTTGCTTACCAGTTAGGCTTTTAGAAGTTAATAAAACTATGCAATAAAAAACTGAATCACTTTTGTTTTAAATAGACTATAAATTCATATTCTCTTAATATTCATGTATTCCAGGGAGGTAATTCAGGAAAGATGTTGTTCTGTATCAGATAAAATTTTTTAATCTAGTTTTTGTGTCTAAAGTTAATCTTCAACTTTTATAGTTAGAAAAACATTTGAAATTGAGTATTAAAATATGAAATAAACTTCTATAAAAACAAAGATCAACATCGCTCTCTCTTAGCCTTCAAATATTTTGGTATAGGAAAAGATTTAAGTTAATTGTCTACAAAAAGTATAAGACTAGTTGACTAGAGCTAGTTTTATGTGACCTTGACTTTCCTTTTGCAGAGGAGGGTTGAATTTTGTTAAGTTTTTTGTTTTGTTTTGTTTTGTTTTAGCTGTATAATGTTGCTTCATTAGGACTAATTTCAAAACCTTTTTAAGCAATGTTTCATAAAGTTCCCTAATAAGAATCAGCTGGGTTACTCCTTAAAAAATAAAAATACCTGGGAGAAATTTCAGGCCTCATAATCACAGGTAAGAGACAATCTGCAAAACTATCTTTTATCAGGTAACCAGATGATTCTCATCATCTAGAGAGGTTCTAAAAAAAGTGTCAAAATGAAATTAGCTAGATGAAAATACACGAAGACTTTCTATTGGATATTGAATTTACTCCAGTGGTTCCTTCTATAACATACAACCCAGAAACTGGGCTAGTGTTTGTAATATGGATACACTATTTTTCTTTTTTAAGATTTCACTTATTTATGAGAAAGAGAGAGAAAGGGAGGGAGGGAGAGAGAATGCAAGTGTGTGTCCATGTGCACACAAGTCTGGGAGAAGGACAGAGGGAGAACCAGGCTCCCTGCTGTGTAGGGAGCCTGATGCAGGGCTCCATCCCAGGATCCTGGGATCATGACCTGAGCTGAAGGCAGACACTTAATGAACTGAGCCACCCAGGTGCTCCTGGATTCATTAAAAAAAATAATAATAATAATAAATAATAAATAATATAATAAATAATAATAATAATAAATAATAAATAATAAAACAATGGTTAAAATGTATATTAAGAATTCTGCAAAATTTACGCTAAAATATTAGAAAGCTACATTGTTGTCTAGACCCGTGTATACTCTTAACATTCGAATTTTTAAAAGAGCATTTATCTTTGGTTAAATAGCTACTTAACATTTTTTCAAATTACAAAAATATGTCTGCTTGGTAAAGATTAAACTAATTCAGAAGTTTACCCCCTCCCGTACCTGCCTTCCTTCCATCTCCGGGGGTAACTAGAGTTAATAAATTGGTCAACTTTCTTTAGTTAGCAATAAATTGGTCAACTTTTCTTTTTTGTTGCATTTACAAGCAAGTATGTACATGTTCAATTGCTTATTTTTCTTCAGTGTAGTGTGGGTTAGAACACCACTGATATTTTTCCAAAATTATTCATCAAATGGAAAAAAATTGAATAGTTTTTTGAGGCAAATATCTTTGTGTTGTCTTGGAATTTAATAAGAATGTTTCTAGCATGTTACTAATACAGTTTAATATTTGTATTGGATTATTATATGAGAGAACTTCTATCTCTGTAATAACTTCTATTTTAGTCTTAGCATGCTAAGGTTTATAATGAATGATTACTATGTTTATTAATTAGGTTTTTCAAAATTATTTATTTACTTATTTTTGCTTGTGTGATAAGACAATGATTAGACTTCCTGAATTCCTCATTGATATGTAATATTCTTTTTAACATCCATGAATTTAAATTTGAAATGTTTCATGTAGAGCATTTACATGTACATTGAAAATAAATTTGACCTAAGATTTTGTTTGATTGCTTTTACTCCTCTGTTATTTATTTTTTTAAGCCTTCATTTAAATTCTAGTTAACATACTGTGTAATATTAGTTTCAGGTGTACAAAATAGAGATTCAACACTGCCATACAATACCCAGGTGATGAGCATCACCTGTTCCACCCATTGTTCCACTCATCTTCTCCCTGGTAACAGTTTGTTAAGAGTGTTTCTTGGTTTGCTTCTCTCCCTTTTTGCTGCTGTTGACCCTTCCCCACTTTGTTCATTTGTTTTGTCAATCATGTGGAATTTAGGACACAAAACAAATGATGAAATCTGTTATTTTTTAACCAAAGTTTTAAAAAGGCTTGCAAATTTCCCTCTGGCAATTATTTTTAAAAACTTTGCACAATAAGGAGAAACTACCAGGATCTTTTAGCAAACATTAAACTAAGGAGCAAACTTACTGGGTTTAAACATGGCTCCCCCATTTCCTAGCTTTAGCATTTCAGGCAACTCATTTAACATTCTGTGCCTTAGTTCCTTCATAGTATTCTTGAAAGAATTCAAAAAAGGAATACATATAAAAGGTTCACAACACCCTGACACATAGTAGCGCTTCAAATTTCAACAGTTATTATCGCCACTTACTAAGGACAAGAACATGCCAATTGATGTCTGTTATCAACATTCTCATTCAAAATCATTCTGAAGATTTTAGCCAATGTATTAGGATGAAGGAAAGAAAAGAAGAAAATATACATACCAAACAGAGAGACTAAAGAACTAAAGAACTATCCCAACTATTAGAAGATATCCATGCAGTGATTAGTTTCATGGTAAATGTGAGGACAAAATGACTCTTCTGTCTAATCAGTTGAAAAAAATATATAAAAAAGAAAATCGTTCACTGAAGAAATAAATATTTTTCATTTCTAAATACAAGTATAAGAAATGTGCAAGATCTATGTGATAAAAAAGAAAAATATTGATACATAAAATACCTAAATAATTAAAAAATACTGTTTGCACATGAAATGATTAAATAAAGAGATTACTTCTGTCAAAATTGTTATGTACAGTTAGTACAATTTGAATCAGATTCTCAACTTGAAGTCATAACAGATTGTTTATCAATTTCACTTATTAGAATAGAGGAGCAAACTAATTTAACCAGAGCAGAAAGAACATGTCTAAGATCAATGGTTGTATATGAGATTGTGTGCCTTTGAATCAACGAGTATTGTAGAGATTTGTGGATCTGCAAAAGAGCTCTAATATTACATTAGATCGCACTGAATAATCATTATCAATTCTTTGAGCATAACATTGACAAGTTTAGAATCTCCACCATAAGAAATTAAACATTTAATGATTAATTAAATATGGAGTAAGCCTTGAAGATTAAAGGCCTACATGTCAGACTTCAGACACACTACACTAGAGTAATCTGGGTTATAAATTCACAGGGGTTATCCTTGAGACTTCATGAGGGTGCAGAAACCTGCCTTCCTAACTAGTCCTCCTGTTGTTTCCAATGGGGTTAATTGCGAATTTCTAATCTTAGCTCCCAAAGGTCATCATTTATGAGAATTACCTGAAGAATTGGAAAAAAGCCAGATTTCCAGGCTTGAAAATTCTGTCTCCCTTGAGATTCTGTCTCAATAGATCTAAGCAGGGAGCTAGGACTCAAAATTTTAAAATAAGCATTTTAAGTTGGAGCACTAAAGTCTAAGACAAACATAGCTTTAAGTTATCATTTGGCCAGTAGTAATTTTAATTGTAAATGTTATCTCCAAGCAAAATATGATTACCATGTGTAGATAGAATTATCTCAGGGAAAGATTCCAGGTGTTTTTAGGAGGCAATTCTGAGTCTAAGATTATTAGGAACAGGTGGTTTGATATAGATTGGCTTAAAGTGCATTGTTTGGAGAGGATTTATAGTATTTGATAATTAATTAAGGTCACCAGTGAGAGAGTGGAGTCAACATGAATATTGGTAATGGAATCTGAAGAATAACAAAGTTTGGAGAGATTAAGATATATTTGTGTTATCTTTATAAACTTTACTGAGTAATAATAGAGGTGGATCTAAAGTTCCCAGAACATATAAGGTTGTCTTTAAAAGAATAAAAAAAAACATTTGAAATACTTGATAGGAAAAATTAATGAAGAAACAAACTTAAAATAGAGTTTTTGAAAATGTAAACATTTCAAGAAGAAGCATACACTACAAATGTATTGAAAGAATGAAAATGTAAGTATTTAAAATTAATTAAAGTCATAGTGCCTTAATTCCTCAAGGGAAAGCTAAATGTAGCAGCCCGTACTGTAATAATTTTTCTTACACATTCACAATGAATATGCTCATTGTACCAATCCTCCATTTGTAACACAAACCTTCATAATCTTTAACTGAACTATTCATCAATTTTAAGTGTTATTTCTTCCTCAATAACTATATTTGGAATACAAATATAGGGTGCAAGCACTAGAATAACTAGTATTTAGCCCCAAATAGGTATTCAGTTACAAATCACCTAAATCCAATATCAATCAATTTTAGCCCTTTGAAATACCCTTTTATAGCTACCACCTTTACCTTGGACCACTTTTCGTTTTTGTTCAAAAAAGATTTTTAGTACGTAGGAAATCATTCTATGAAATATGTGTGCTCCAAAAGAGCTCTCTAGGAATCTCATTTTATAAATTGAATAATATTTTAAGTGAATAGAATGCTCAAAGAAATTCCCCAATGAATCTATAGCTGAAAGAGTTTTATAATCCACTCCTTTTTATCTTTTTTTTTAAAGCTCTACTTTTCAAATTAGAGTTTTCTTATATCATTGATTCACAAAAGCATAACGTCAGATCTCTTAGTCAAATCTCTAATACAATAAAAAAATTGTGTAAGTCATATCACCAAGAGATATCAAGTATATTGTACATCACTGTGGAAGTATACTTCATATAAAATGATTGACTTATTTTTCATTATTGCCAATTATTTTTTGCTTAACCTTAATAAATATACTTAAAATTTAGCCATTGCTTTGCGATATAGTGTATCTTTAGTTTTTATGCCACCTGTTTTATTAAAACCCTGAATATTTCATGACTATCTCCTTTAAAGCACAAGAAGACTATTAAATTAAACCTATTTAATGATATCTTAGACTCACCCATTTTCCACCAAAAACAAAAACCAGTTACCTTCAATATTTATCCTATCCTGACCAGGTCATCAATGAGAATTAGACCTAATGGCATTGGGGGCTTTTCTTCGTAATTTAGTGTTAAGTCTAGACTCTGCAAAAGTGTGTAGGCACATTCTCCATACAAAACTCTTTTTTTTTTTTCCCATACAAAACTCTTAACCATGGGAAATGAATAATCTCTTTGAACCACCTTCTATTATACACTATGGATTTTAATCTGAATTCTCTCTGAAAATGGATCTTGGCCCTAATGGCCTAATTTCCTCTGAAGATAGACCCCGCTTATACTAAATTTTAGCCATTTCTTTTTTTTGTGTGTCTATAACATCAGCAAAGTCACCCACTCCATTAAATCTCTTTAATGCCAAACATGTCAAACAAGTTCAAGTTCACTATATTTCAGACAATATCATGTTGGGTTACCAATCATTCCTCAAGGAAAAAAAAGACACCCCTACAAATATTAATCATTCTTAAATTACCTACCACCTAGATTGAACTATAATTCTGTTTATTTATGTTATGTTCTGGCCTCATAATATCAGCATGTTTTAATACTGTTGGTGTAACTCAAAATCTTGATTAATGACTTCCTTCTTCAATAAAATTCTCTGTAGGAAATACTAATTAATCTTATTTCATCATCTTATTAATAAGCCATTATTATTCATCTTTTGTAGTTGAGCTCATTGCTTAACTAGGATTTTTTAAAATACTTTCTTCTCATTAATTGTCTATCCAGTTTCAGACATATGTAATTTAATCCAGTTGCTACCTTTCCTTTCCATCGAGAAAGTCCTTCAATCACTGATTCTGAGTAAAACTGGAAAATAAAACTCATTCATTTTCTACAATTAACATAAAACAATAGCAACAACTCTGTACCAGTAATTACCAATTTTATTTCTTAGTGTATAAGTAAATCACCTCACCAGCTATTAAATGATGAAAATTATAAATGAAATATTTTTGTCCCAAACTATAGCCTTTTCCTTATGATGGAACATTTAATTAAACTGATCTCATATTGAAAAAAAATTAAACATTTCCAGACGTAAGCAAAAATGAGTTCACTAAACTTAGAACTCATGCTTACAAAGAAGAGAGACAAAGTTAATAATCAAAACTATTGATATGTTTTAGCAGTCTGGCTTAGTTAATCCTTCATTCATATTGAATTTGTGTAAACATGTTCTGTGATCACAGTGTTCAGTATAGATTGATTGAAATTGTGCAAACACCCTTTGCTGCTTTCTTGTCTAGTATTTCTTACACTTTTTAAAAAATATTTTGTTGTCCTGAGTTCATTTTTAAGTTACTTAATGAGTTTTACATAATAAATACCAGATGTGTACTTTCTTTAGTGGAATATTGATTTTTTTGAAAAGTTGGATTTATAAATGTTCTGTACCCAGTTGCAATAGATCTTATACTTTTAAATCACACGTATACAATTCTACAAGGTTTAAATAACTGAAGAAACATTGCTGTTCCCACTGAAAGAGTCTTTCATTAAAAGTGAAATTAAGTTAGCACGGATTTAGATGGGTATGGGAATGAGAATTTACCACTTAATTATAACCTCTTATCCATCACTTCCATCTCTGTGTAAGTCTTATGATACACTGCTTTGATTTTGGAAGTTCATGGGTTTTTTAAAGATTTTTATTTATTTCAGAAAGAGAGAGAAAGTGTGTGTGAGAGAGAGAACGAGTGCATGAGAGCAGGAGTGGGGGGAGAGCAGAGGAAGAAGCAGATTCCTCACTGAGTGACAGCCCCATGGAGGGCTGGATCTCAGGACCCTGAGATCATGTTCTGAGCTGAAAGCAGACACCTAACCCATTGAGCCACCCATGCACCCTGATTTTGTAGGTTTTTTATATATATATAATTAAAAGAGTCCAAAAAATAGAAATACAGATTTTCCTACCTGTTCTTCATGATATAGAGTAAGTAAGATAAATTGTTTACCTAGATATCCAAATCACTGCATCTGTAAGTTTGTAGGGACTGGCTGTTGTTTGATACCTATTTGCCTTTAGGCATTTATTTGAATGTCAGGCTCAAATAATTGAAATAATCATGCTGCTCAGGTTAGCACACACTTTTATCATTAGTTTATTCATGGGCCCTATCTTGTTTAATTATCAAAATATCCTGATCCTTAACACTTCTTATAACCTCAAATGCTATCACTTCAGTTGGAACCATCATCATTTTTGACATGAGTTGATGTGTTAGAGAGTCTCCCTTAGGGCACTGCACTGGTCATGATCTCTGACTGCAGTGTTCTCCTGCATGTGCTCATGAATAAATCCTCCAGTTTCTTTAACACTTAGCTCAGATATCTAGCTCTCAGTATCTAAAATGTAACCCTATAACCCAACCCTGCCAAAACCCTTGAAACCTTTGATTTTCCTCTAGTTTTTAATATCATGACACTTTTAACTTCCTGTATAACTTATTCATATTGTTTTCTGTTTATTATCGGTTGCTTGTCAGCCAATATTGTTTTCTATTTTTTTCCAGTTATATTGAAGTGCTAGAATAGTGTCTGAGCTATAATAGAATAAATGAATGAAGGTTTCATCTTATGCTAGACTTGTATCTTACCAAGACTTATGAGAGCAATTAATATTTGTGTTCTATGGAAAGATCAATGCAGTGGACCAATATGATGAGGTTCCACTGTGAAATCTTTTTGTGCTATCCCACTCTATGGTGAATAAACTTTCCATATGTTTCAAGTCCTTACTTATTCTTTCTACCTCTTTGTCTTAAATAATGCCTGGCCCTTATCCAATTACACTGTTTTACCTGTAGCTTTTTCAGATGGAAGTTGCTTCTGCTGCCATAACTCCACAAAATGTCCCATTATAATTACCCATCATTCCGGTCAGATTCTGACATAGGGTCAGATATGAGATCAGACCCTCCTCATTGCATGTTGCATCTTCCAGACTATTGCTTTTCTAAGAAAAAGAAAATTCCAGCTCCTCTAAGGTGTACACCTTTATTGAAGTCATACTTATGTGGCAAATTGTATGTGCCAAACATTATGATCAGAATTGCACATACAATGTAGCTAATGAAATCAGTATATGCCATACTCCATTCTTCCTATTTACATTTCTTAAGTTCCCAGTTACTTGCCATCATTCTTTGAAGTTTTATTTTTTCCTATAACTTTCCATTGTTCTAAGTGACCTTCAAAACCACACACAAATTACTGAAAATCCAAATTCCGACTTTCCTCATCTGTTTCTCTTCATCCATCTTTTCCTCTGTACCAGTAATTTTCCTCTGCTCTACTCTAAATACCATTCCCGGTCAACCCTAGATCTTTCTCATCACATGAAATTATTCCATATCTAACATCCTTTCTCCAGATCCACTAAGAGATTACTTTCTCCTGACCTTCAGGTGCTAGTTCAGACTTCTATACTTCTGGAATATCCCTCCAGACATCTGGTCCAATACCCTTCCCCATTTTACTAAATTATGACATTTATCCCATTATGTGTGATTATTTAATATGTTTTCATCTGCTTCACCAAAAAGGCATCATTCAGTGTCTCCCTATTAGCACTTTGCTGCTCTTAAATTCCACCTAGCAAATTTCTTTATTTTAACTAATCTGTAGTTAATTTTCTTAACATACCCATTATTTGTATCCCATCTCAATTCCACATATTTTCATATGTTATCAAGTCCCCTTCCTACAAATAGGCAACTGGGAGCTGCTGAAGAAAGTTATAATAATAACAATAATAATAATAATAATAATAAATAGTAATAGAATGTTTACCCTGTACCATTTGCTATTTTAAGTGCTAACATATACCAACTTCATTATCCTCACATTCATATAATGTACTCTCATAATCCATGTTTTAAAATATGAATAAATAGAGATAAGAAGAATTTAAGTAATTTGACCAAAATTATATGGCCATTTGTTGGTACAACTAGATTAAAATCCAGCAGCCTAGTTCCATTGTCTGCTCTTAACTACCTTACCTCTTCCTAGTAAGAAAAAAAAATCACACACTCAGATGACTATAGATAACTGTAATTTTTATCATCTCTTATTTAAACTGGTTTTTCCCACTGCCAGGTAGTCCATCTCTTTAAAAAAAAAAAAGGAATTTGATATGAAAAAGCCAAATGAAAATTTGCTTCTTTACCAATAGCTCCATAAAATGGAGTACTATCCAACAATAAAGAAGAAAAAAATATTAATGCAAGATATTGCATGAATAAACCTCAAAACTGGGATGCCTGAGTGGCTCAATGGTAGCTTTATCCTTAACTTTTTGAGAACTTACCAAACTATTTTCCAATATCGCTGCTAGATTTTCCCATCCAACAGGAACATATGAAGCTTCTTGTTTCTTCATATCCTTGTCAACACTCATCATTGTTTATTTTTTTTTATTATAGCCATCCTAGAGGGTGTGAAGTAGAGTAGTCTCTCCTCATGGTTTTGATTTGCATTTGCCTAATGATTAATGATGTTGAATATTATTTAACATGTTAGAGATTTGTATATCTTCTTTTGTGAAATATCTGTTAATATTTTTGCCCAATTTTTATTGAGCTATTGTCTTCTTGAGTTGTAACCATTTTTTATATATATATTCTGGATACAAATCTTTTACTAGATATCTGTTCGCAGTCTGTTGCTTATCCTTAGTAGTTATTTTGAACTTTTCTATGATACTCAGATCGTTACTCCTACCATCTACTTTATCTTCCCATCATGCTGAGAAAAATTAGTTTCCATTTTCCAAATAATATACATGTCATCAAACTAAGTGCACTCACTTAGCTTAATGCCAATATACTAATATACATAATTGCATTTTCATCCATGGTTTCCAAGTTCTTCCTGTTATACGGTGTTGATTCTTCTCCTCAGTTTTCAGTTTATGCTCTGGATCTTATCCTTTCCTGCCATCTCTCTGCTACCTAAATCTATGTACTGGTCCCCTCTCATCTCCTGTTCTTTGAAGTCTTCTGACCCATCTAACTTCTTCCCATTAGAGTTCAAATATGCTTCTCTCCTATGTTTAATTTTCTTAAACTAAACTCCCTCGGTTCCACATCTTCCTGAAAACAAAGATCTTTTTGTCTTTTTATAATAAGTTCTTTCATTATTTTTTATACTCCCATTCCCAATTATTCAGCTTTCATGTTCTCTTCAACCTCATGCTGCTAGTTCTACTATAATAGTGAACTATCTCTCAACCGTAATTATAAACTCTTTATTAAAAAAATACATGATTTTGTTTTCATTTTATTTGGCCTTTATCAATATGTGATAATATTGAATTATATCACTTCTTTTAGTTTCTGGGATATTACATGTTTCTAAATTTCCGCTTCCCCATCTGCCCTACTCCTTCTCTATAAACTTCTTTTCAAGCTCACCACATAAAATTGGTATTGTTTATAATATTTTCCCTTTCTTCTGAGTTTACACACTCTTTACTTATATTATTTCAGTTAGATATATTCTGAAATCTATCAAATTTGCATTTTTAGTATAAAACTCTGTATTAAACTCTGGTAAACTTTACAATCAGCTACCCATTTCTATTTGGATGACATTTAATCACCTCAAATTTATCATTTCTCCAAAACAAAACTCATCATCTACACTCAGAAATGTCCTCCTTTTCCTATACCAGACATGGATGACCTCGCCATCCATATAACAATGGATCACATCATAATCCATATTTTGCCTTCAGTAGAACTTGGGTATCAGAGTCTTGTAGCAATTTAATCACTCCAATATAAATGGGTAAAACTGTGAAAGGTATCTTGGTAAAAAAGAATGCATATTACAAATAAGCAAATGAAAATAAAAGAAAATAACTCCATTGGCAATCAAGATGCTAATTAAAATAAGATGTTATTTATTCTCTATTAATTGGTAAATTTTTAAAAAATATTTTAAAGTGATATTGTTACTGCTTGAGAAATATATATCTTCTTATGATATTAATAGTAGTACAAATGGTCTTCCTGTCTAGGGGACTATTTTGCAAAGTGTTTTTTGGTCCATGCCTTTCATATTTGTACATGAGGCTATCAATGTGAATAAAATATTTCTATTATAACTGATGTAGGAAAAGACATTAGGGTTTGAAGCTAATAGCCAAGAAAGAATTCTTGAGATGTCTTTTGTGCAAAAAGATGATTTTATTAAAGCACAAATACAGGAAACTGTGGGCAGAAAGAGCTGCACGGGGGTCATGAGGAGTGGCCCATTATATACTTTCAAGTTGGGAAGGGGTTAAGGATAGTGTAAGTCTCTAAGGAGTTTTGGAAGCAAGGTTTTCAAGACCTTGAGGGGGCTAGCTGTTTTTGGAAAAAGGTCATTTGTTATTGTCTAATAAAACGTGCATCATACGACCCTTTCGAACCTTTAGATTGGTAGGTCAAATGCTTCGGGAATGATTGCCAACAGGTAACTTAAGGATAGGTCAGTGGGTGCAGGTATAATAAAGGTAGTTTCCAAAAGAATTTTTATATGTTAAAGTAGACTTACAGGGCCCAGGAGGTTGGGCTAAGGTCACTTTTTCCCCTAACAAAGTATTAACATCTGGGTGCCAAGTTTCTAGAGGAATGTCACTCTGCCTGTTTCAAGGACTTGTTAATGGGCTCTAATTAGTAAGGCAATTTAATAATTTTTCTGCTGCCTTTGTTTCTCACATCAATAAAGACACTTATTAAACAAATATTAAATTAGACCTACTCTAAGGGGAAGAATGTGTAGTTAATATTTACTAAAGATATCTTAAAATGTTCATGCAGGGCACCTGAGGGCTCAGTCAGTTGAGCAACTGCCTTCAACTCAGGTCATGATCCCACAGTCAGGATCCCCTTGCTCAGCAGGGAGTCTGCTTCTCCCTCTATCCTTCTCCCATTGCTTGTGTGCTCTCTCTGTCACACTCTCTCCCCCACTCAAATAAATAAATAAATAAATATCTTTAAAAAATGTTCATGCCTTTACTAAGTCAGCATATTAAAAATCTAACATAATTACCTTTCTGGTGATATTGGGTACTTGAACATTGTTCAACATGAAAACACAATACTACATTTTTAGAGAAATGTAGTAGTCCAAATCCCCCCAAAATCCAAATGGTGTATACAAATGGAATAACCAAAAAGGAATTTGAAGGTGACTATTTACAAAAACATGGGGATGGTGAAGAAAAACAGGGAACTGTGAAGTCTCCAGGCAACCCCCCTCAAAGGGAGGCATGTCATAAGCTGTAGCATTTAGGAGGTTAAGAGGTTAGAGAGGTTACCAGAAACTGAAGACAGTGTTCCAGACTAACAGGGCAACACGACAGGAGCTGGACCTTCAGCTGGGAACACAGACATAGACAATTTTATAGCCAGACAAGAAGGGAGCCAGAAAGGATTGGTCATCTTCGTTATCACCCATCCACTAGTTTCCTTTCCAATAGTCCTGAACCCAAGGGGAAGACCAAGGGCAATAGAGCCTGTAGACTCAGTCCATGAGCTTCAGTCTCTTCAGGCACAGAACAGGATAGATAAAGGTTGAGACTGATTTTGGAGATAAAGGGACAGTTTGATGACATAAATATTTTTAAAAAGTCAAACGTAAGTAAATTTATTTTTAATTTAATATTGAATTTTTAGAACAAATTTGATGGAAAATGCTATTGGGTGCTAAAAGACACTAATTTTTCTGTATGTGAGTAAAATTTTCTTGTAAGGAAGTTTTTTGCTAACTACCAAACAAAAAGTTTTAACAGTAAAGTTTCTGCCATATTGTGGCAGAGATTATAAATCCAATGTGATGATACTTGATTGCTTGATAATTAGTCAATATATTTTATTGTTTCCCACTTACATGGAAATGTAGACCTATTTTAGTTGATTAAATTATGACTTTTTAAAAAATTTTACTCTCAGGAAATTAATAGGGAATCCAAATAAATTATTATGTGAGATCTGTCTTATGTTTTTATTACTTTCTCCTCTTTCCCCTACCAACCCTTCTAATTCCAAGTATATATTGCAGCTATGAAACAAGGTAAAAATTTCAGGATGCTTGGTGAAAATATTGCATATTTGTTATAGATAACCCTAATAAGGAAATAATTGCAGTGCTCTATTTGTTTTTATGCTGATATTAGATATTATGTAGATCTAGAAATTTCTTTAGTAGCTGTGTGATAAGCAGCCACAATTCAGCTGTGACAAAAAAAAAAAACCCACAAATTTCAATACCAGGATAATTAGCATGGAATATTTAATCTATTATAATCTTTCATCTATTTCCATGATGCCACAATAATACAATCAAGCTGATTACAATAGCCTGTTTAAATTGAATTTTGTATCTTGTTATTGACATATCCAATTATAAGTGTTATCTTTGCTCAATGTCAAGGTTCAAATACTTTATTAGAAAAGGAGATGATAAGGTTTCTGGGAATATTAGCAAAATAGTGTACATATTTATTACTGAATAGCTTATCAAACATGGAAGGATTTAGTACAATTACAAATTTGACCCAAGATAATTCATATTGACTTTAAATCACAGAAATTCTCATCCATCAGAGACTAGAGAAGAAAACAAAAGGAAGCAAAAATCAAGTTTTGACAAGAAATAATGAGTTCAATCTTCAGGAGAATTTTATTGAGTGCCTGCTTTCTGAAATAACTGAAGTAGATATTATAAAGTAATGCAGTTAAAAAAACAAAGACACTTTCCGGAAGAACCAAAAATATACCAAAAATTCACAATTATGGTGCTATATGAAACTAATTAATGTATTCAGAAATGATATAATGCCTATTAAAATATCTATTAATATCTTTCCTTTCTTTTTTGCTTTTCTACCACCTTTCTGATATTTACTCAGTCTCTCTACTATTCACAAGCACCAAATTAATATTCACAATTATGCTTTATTTCTTCTCAAAATTGTAGATAACATCCACTCGTTTAGGGTATCAAACCAGCTGCAATGGAATATTGCAGATTTAATTTAGTGCCCTCTCGAAAATTAGCTGATTCAGCCATGTCGGTCTATTATATGCGTATAAAATTCACTTTATGCATCCTCTTCCTTGGTAGTCTATGAGGAGGTACTTAGCAATAAATGAAGGCCAGTGTCAGTATATTACAGATTTAGACAGCTGTAATGCATATTATACTATGATAGGCAGTGAAATATGCATTTTAGTTTATTCACTTGAATTAATACTTACTGAAAAGGCTCAATACTATAAAAATATTACATAAATTAACCAATATGAAATCATTGTTGGTTCTTTCAATATCTCCAGACAAAGACCAAGTAGCTTCTGTTGGGAAACAGAATTCATATTAATTTCACCAAAAGTTATAGCAGACCACTGGGATTAGGGAAAATTCAGGAAGTTGGTAGGAGGAGCTGGTCATAGAACTTGGGCATGTGTTCTTTTGCAGGGAGGCTTTTGCATATTATTCTTGCTTTTTTTGTTCATATGAAATTGTCTTTGATATTATCTCATGGTAAAAAATAATATATATTTGTATTTCCTCCGTAAAGGCTACTTTTGTTGACTGATATTAAACAATCAACAGATCAACAGATATTTGCTGATGTCAGTACTGAGTTCTGATTCAATAGTTCCTTGATTTATTTTGAAGGGAGACACATTTCAGATTATGCAAATAAAATTGAAGCCAGTATATGAAAATCATATTATAGCTATATTAAAAATTAAGATTTCTACTTGTAAATATTTATTTCAATCAATGCAGCTATTATTATAAAATACCAACAATGGAAAAAATGGAAAGTACTATTTTGTTGTCACTATTCTTTAAATTTATTTCCCATTTATAGGCTTTCATGAAGACACTCATGGAATGATAAATTTTATTAAAATGCAAATCATCAAGGAAACTAAAATTTATAAGCTGGTTGTATCAGTATTGCTTTCATTGGAAATAACAGAAAATTATAACGTAGTTTAAACAATAATGGATTTATTGATCTCAATAATAAGAAGTTCAAAAGAAGCAGGCCAGGGTCTATGCAGCAGTCCAGTGATGTCATAAATGACCCCTGCTCCTTCTCTCATTTTGCCCTTCCATTCCTGGTGTGTGCTTTGTTTCAACATGGCTACTTTCATGTCTAAGGCTTCTGTCTATGTTCCAGGAAAGATGAAAGTGCAAGGCTCCAAACCATCACCTCTTTAAGTTTTGACTTTTTATTAAAAGAAATGGGGGGAAAGGACAATGATCCACAAGCACTTCTGCTTATATCCAATTGGCCAGAACTCTGGCATCTGGCCACCTGTAACTGCCAGCCAATCTAAAAATCGTGAATATTTTATTATTTAAAGATTATTTAAAGATATTATTTAAAGATTCTTATCTTTATGGTAAAGGAGATCAAGAGAACGAGGAGGTTGTCAATGATGTTTAGGAGATATTCTATAGTGGCTACAAAACTTAAAATACGTACAGAAAAAAATATGTACAGATACAAAAAAGAAACAAATACATACATATACACATTTTAATTATATATATGTTAGCTGAAAATTTTCTTGATGATTTGTATTTTATTTATTTTTTAAAGATTTATCCATTTATTCATGAAAGACACAGAGAGGCAGTGATACAGGCAGAGGGAGAAGCAGGTTCTTCGCAGGAGCCCAATGTGAGACTTGATCTGGGATCCCGGGATCACGACCTGAGCCAAAGGCAGCCGCCCAACCACTGAACTACCCAGGCATCCCGATGATTTGTGTTTTAATAAAAAAATACTTGTGACTGTCTTTCTGAAATCCTATGAATATAAGATATAATTACATACAATTATTTTATATATATTTAAAGCTATATTTATATATCATGTATGTGTATACAGGAAAATACATGCAAATAAAAATCCATTATGCATTGAAATAAGTTACTTAAATATTAAAGAATATATCTTTAAAAATTAATGATGACATCATTCTTTTCATATCAAAGTAGAGAAAAATGCAACTATAATATTCCTAAGCGATGCTTAAAGACTCAGTGTGTAAAATCTAGAAGATGGCATTTTTAAAAAAAGATTTTATTTATTCATGAGAGACACAGAGACATAGGCAGAGGGAGAAGCAGGCTCCCTGGGGGGAACCTGATGTAGGAATCGATCCCAGGATGCCAGGATCATGACCTGAGCCAAAGGCAGACACTCAACCACTGAGCCACCCAGGCATTCCTAGGAGATGGCGTTTTAAAATGAAGTAAGTGACACTCATAAAGAGGTAGGTAAGGTTTAAACTTACATTTAAATTTTAAACCTGGGAGAATAATTGCAAAATTGGATTTCCAAAAGAAAATTAAATGCAGTTCCATTTACCTTGTTCCGCAGTGTATTTCCCTGGGCTCTATTTTTGCTGTATTTTGATAACTCATCTAGAAGTAGGAAAGATTAAACCAGACTCCTTATTGGTAAAAATAGCAGATGTGTGTTGTTGATTATTCATTTTCCACTATGGCAATGATCAAATATTTTTTCTCTGGTCCCAGCTCAGACTTTGTGTGCACAGTCTTATATTGTCTACCAAAAATTTACCTATTGCACTCTGATGGGTCTGCCTCATGTATATTAACTCTTCCCTATTTCCTACTTAGTTTGTAAGTAGTTACACCCCTGTATAGATTTGAAGAGATGACTGTGCTGTATGAGGAAAATGAAATTTTATTGGCCATCCCTCGCAACCTCCAAAAACCATTCACAAAGAAATAAACTGCTATGCATGTTCTGACTGGTAGAAAGATGAGGTTTTGTGAAGATTAGAATGTTTTAATTTAATCTAGCTTCATCTGTTATGTATGTATTGTGGAATTTTCTCATATTCTGTCCTTATGTTGCCTGTCTTACTTGAATTTTATTGGTGTTAAATATTTTTTCATTTCTTCATTTCCACTCCCATTTTTTAAAATTGGGAATTAAGAGAAACTGATTGGAAATGAAAGTTCTAGTGTATACTTTAAAAATGAGAATCATGACAGTTAACTAGCTAATGGAAAAATTAATGTGAAAGGAAACAGGATATTTATTTATTAATAAATTTATTAAAATCAAGAAAATTTTGAAAATGCAATTAAAAATAGATTCATGGATATTAAACAAGGAAATAAATAGGCCCAAATGTATTTCAAATGGGAAGCGAGAGTTTAGAATAAAATTATAAAATATTTGGTCTTCTTCATAGCTAATAGCTAGATTGACTATGGGTATTTTCAAATAATTTCTAGTAAGTTTGTTTTGAAAATTGCTATGGTTAAAGGGTACTATCTTTGATTTTACTAGCCTTCCCTGACCTGCAAAAACTGAATATTGACTTTTAAGTCACCACAAACAATATAATGAGCCAAGATTTTCTAGATTTTTTTTGATTATTTCAATACTTTACAAAACAAGTCAGAAACAAAGAAAGCAATAAAATAGAGGGAAAGAGGAAAGTGTTACCAAAAGATCATTTATTTAGTTCACATTATAACTCATAAAGTTGAAATAATAAATTATTTGTTAATTCCTAGGCTTCTCTATGTCCCATTAAATAAACGTCTTTGAGGATAAATTTTAAGATATTAATTTATTTGGAAGCACCAAAAAATTGTTTAAATATATTTTGGCAAATGCTTGCTCAAATTGCTGCTGCTAAAAAATGTCTAAAACAGAGACAAATTTTAGAGAAGGTTTAATAGTACACAAAAGCAGTCACATCAATAAAATAAGACTTTATTTATTGGTTTAAAAGATATTAAAATACCTTGACTTGTAGTAAGAGGTACATATGACAATCATACACATATATACATATGCATATTAATCGGGATATAGAGTATGATGTGATTCAGATTAGCAAAACTTCTAAACCAAAGGCACTAGATGAGGCAACTTGTTATAAAAACGATTTTCACTCTTCGAAACTTCTAATGAAAAGAGACTGAGATAAAATAAAAATAACAGATGAAACTCCTTTGCTATATTTAGTCATGCACTTTGGATACTTTTTCCATGTCATTTTTGGCAGTGATGGAGAATGCTAATAGGAAAAAAAATAAGACAACACCAATTATTTTGAGGGCATGCAGTTAGGTATACAGCAACTAACCTGAAGCTTTGTGGATTCCAGATGGGACAAGTAATCAGATTACTTGTGGGTGTTTTAATGGTACCCAGAGGGTATCATAAAATCACTTACCATATGTTTAATATCCATACAGCTCTGTTTCTTTGAACTGCTACTTTAATCTTCCTTTTTATTTACTTTTTATTGCCATACACTTAAATTGATGTCTTATCTCCCGATAAACTTACAGGCAGTATGTGAACACTCATGCACATGTCTTATCTCTCATTTTCCTGTATTTCCTACTTATTTCATTGATATTTTAGTTGTCTGCCCTATAATGTGACTGTCATTCAGGTTTTATATCTGAAGTTTCCATTCTCATGTCTGTTTGCTGAATTTACTTCAGATTGGGGTGATTAGGAATATAAAGGACAGAAATCAAATTGTCATGGGTTGAAAAAAAATAGAAGGTATAGAAATAGCAAGTAAGCATAGATTGTCTATCTGTCGGAATATTTTAAGTGGTTCTAAGTCACATTTAATCGGTTTCATGTATGCCTAAGTGCTAGGCTAGCCTACATCATAATGGTCTGAGATAATTCATGGATTATTTGGTTGTTGGCAAGGTGATTTTAATAGTGTTACATTTTTGTCTTTCTGATAAATTGGGAATTTTTTTTCAAATCCAGCTCTAAGATGGAAAGGACCATCAACCCTAAAAAATTCTGCTAGAGATATAACATGTAACATTACAATCACAACAGAGAGAGCATGGATCATTCAAGACGAAGACAATAGAAACTAGAACATCATACATCCTACATCCACTCATGTAAATACATATGCAACTGACAGCTACACGTATAATACAGAATATTTGAGCATTTAATAGGGAGAACAGTGAGATTTCTCTCTCCCTTTTGTAAGCAAATCTCTGAGTTTTAGTTGAATGTGGCTACTCAGCTAAAGAACACGTCCTCAGACTCCCTTGCAGCTGTCTGTGGCCATGTGATTCAATTTGAAAGGAAATATTGTGGAGGTAAGCAAAATGTGCAAAGTGAGTGATTTTCTTAAAAACCACGACACATGTCTTTTACTTATTTTTTTTTTTGTTACAAGCTGAGAAATAATGGATTACAGAGTAAATGTGAAAAAGTCATACATGGAGGATGGTAGACATATCCCACTAACTCATTAGATAACTCATTTCTTAACTGTTATGTGTGAAAGAAATATTCCTCTGTTATCTAAGCAAATTAATTTAAGCTACTATATTTTACAAATTTTTGTTACAGTAATTTAGCTTGTACCATAGTATATATGCCTTCTAATAAATCAATTGTAATTGATATGTTGCTTAAATTAGAAAGTAATTGGTTTATAGACTAAGAGCTTCTTTATGGTTATTAGTAAGGGATCTAAGTGGTTAAACTAACAGAATCTACATAACTTATAGAAGTCGGTCTTCATACTGTTCATTGCTGTTAGTCTGTAGCATCTTAAAGTCATTTCTTAGTCACTGAGAGACAACATATTTTTAGCTTTATTTTTTCCTATAACAACGTATGATAAGTGCAAGAGATTTATCTATGATATAGCTAAAATACATTCAGATATGCCCACACAAAGTCAGTGTAATTTGGAGTTTCTATTTGCTCCCAAGTGTTAAGGAGATATATATATATATATATATATATATATATATATATATATATCATTTATTTATTTGACATAGAGAGAGAGAGAGAGAGAGAGAGAGAGAGAGAGAGAGAGAGAGCAGACACAGGGCAAGCAGCAGGCTCCCTGCTTAGCAGAGGGTCCTATGTGGGGCTTGATCCCAGGACCCTGAGATCATGACCTGAGCCCAAGGCAGACTTTTAACAGGTTGACTGAGACACCAGGCTCCCCATTGAGGATATTTTTGTTTCTCAAGATTCATAAGGTATTTCTGATGGTTAAATTTTTTTTTTAATGTTATGGTGTGCTTGGCCTTGCAATGTCATCTTTCAGTGACATCTTTTAATCTTAGTGTTCAAGCCAAATACATGAGTTATAGTATTGCATATATGGATCGCTATTATTGCTTTATCTCTGTGGATTTGAAAAACAAATATATATATATATATACACACACACACACACACACACACACACACACACACATTTTAAATGGCATTTCTTCTACATTTATTTGGCCTTTAGTTAAGAGGAGCATTTAAAAAAGTGTATTAATTAAGCATTTACATTTATTCTGCTGAATATACACTATTCTTGTCAAACTGTTTTTTCCATTGAATATTTTTCTCTTACTGATTTGAAAGCAATTTTTATCTATTTAGAATATTAAATCATCATGATATATATTTGTGGCAAGCGCTATTTTTGTATTTTAGTGAAAAATATGTTTTCTGAAATCTCAATTTTGGCTTACCTGTCAATAAGCTGATCTCTGTCAATTGTGCTGCCTGCCAATAAGGCTTAATCAATTAGGCTAGAGAAGAAGTGAGATATGATTTAAAAAAAAAAAAGACAAAACATAATACAAGTCATTTTGCTTCTGAGGGACAATGGAGCATAAAAGTGTAAGTAGGAAGAACGAGAGTTTTTATCCCTGCCACCCCCAACATCTGTAGGTAAACATTAAGATGTGCAGTCTTTAGAAACACCTTTTAATTAGGCGGTGGCCTATGAAGGACTAGATAGTGCCATGTATCTCTAGGCCTGCCATTAGAAGTTTCTCTACCTCCAAAGCAAGCTTGAAATAAACCACTTCTTCGTAGGAGTGCAAAATGGCAGCACACATAAATAGATAAATGAAACCGAATTGGTGTTTACCACAACCCCTGTAGCTGATTACCTGCAGAGATTTTTAATTTAATAGTAACAGGATGCCAAAGATAACACCTGACATTTACTGAGGTAGTGGAGGCCAGATACCAAGGATACCCTACATGTAGTGACTTGTAAGAGAAAATAGCCAGAAATTTTGGTTCTGAGAATATACGCCAACACCTCTTGCCCAAAATGCAGATAGAACCAGTCTTACTTCTCAAACTATCCAATACAGTTACAAAGAACACCACGCACTTCCTCATTGAGACGTACAGGTGGTCCAGAAGACACTGTGGAGCTCCAAGGATTCTTTTATTTCATCACTAAGAGGCCACGTAAACCTCAGCTCTCCCATCTTTAAAGCCATCTCTGAGTGGAGTTGCAGGAATGAGAGGACATCAAAAAGACTGAATGAGCATTTAGTGTAAAACCATACTAATTTTATGTCTAAAATTAATATTTAAATAATAACACTGTAATAAAGGGAAAGAATTTAACTAAAATGCAGTGTGTCTTCTCTGTTTGTTTTCTGCTACGCGGCAGCTTTTGGGTCACAAGGATGACTGATAAAGAGGCTATTTTTCCTTCCACATCCGAACAGAGGGAGGATATTTGTTTCTTGTTACAAGTAGCCTTAGTCAAGATGGAATCTGAACACATGAGCCAGTTATCAATTTGTCACCTCTCAGCTCTAAATGTACCCTCCCTTGCCTTGATTTGTGAGGCTGGATTTGGGCCCTGCTAACATCTCTCCTTTGCCATCCAGCGCAGCAGTGAGCCTTGTCAGAAGATACTGGCATTGGAGGGAAACTGCTGGCAGAAGGGGCTTCTTTTTCCAAGCTCTGGTGGTTTGCATCATCTTCCAATAGTGTTCCTGCAGCCATCAGCAACTGCCTCCTTGGTACCCGCAGTCTCCTAATCAGTGAGTGTGTTTCTTACCAGTGATGTACAAGAGACCCACTGGTATATCAGCAAATGTTGCTGACACCTCAGGAATTAGACTTCTAGCATTTTTGCTATCATCTCTAAATATAGATTCATAGCAGCACCCCAATAAAAAATTTCCAAGAGATTAAAATGTCCAAAGCATATAGAATCAGTCATTCATTCCACAAACTTCCCTAGAACACTTTGTGTGTGTGTGTGTGTGTGAGACACTGTGCTAAGGACTGGGACAAGACTACAAGTAGAGACATATTTATGGCCCTCTTGAGGTTTACATGGTAATATGAGATACAGTGAATAAATAAACCAAATATAACAAAATAAGTAATGCTTTGAAAGGATTCTACAACTTCACATAGTGAGAAATAGGAATTTCATTGGTTGGCATGCATTTCTATGAAAGAGAAGCAAGGAAAGGATTATGTTTATAGTCACTATTTTAAAGACATTTATCATTAAATTATAGTTAATGGTAAAATCTAACATGTGGAGAATAAAAAATAAATATCCATAAATCAAATAGGGAATTATTAAAATATGATTTTGTAAGCTATAAATATAATATAAATGAATAGAAATCTGCAATGAATATAAAATTATTGTCTTTTTCTTGTTTTTGCCAGCATCTAACTCCCAAAAACTTGCAAGTAAACTCTCTGGAACTTTTGGTTACACATCAGAGATTTCTCATATCTTCAACCATTGTAGTGAATGTTTTTGCTATAACTGAAACTGAGCTTTTTTTCATTACTGTATTCCTTCAAATAGTTTTTTGTTTTGTTTCTCCTTTGTAATCTTTATCCCTCCAAGCCAGGAGGTACAATAGATGTCTCTCTTTCTCCTCATTGTTACTTCCAGGTCATTCTTCCTTCCTTCACATTTCCTACCCCATGAAGGAGTTTTGACTCTCATAGCTTCAAGATATACAAACCACCAAGCCCTTTATCATGGATAACTATTAATTATTCTTAAATTTTAAATAAATTAAAAAATTGTAAACTATCTTTTATTCCTACTATTCCTTTTCAAAATTTTGGATGACTTCACTGTTCTTGGAAGTGACTCTTCCAATACATTGTCTTTGTTTTCTCTTTTCTTCAAGGATTTTTCAATTCTCTTACCCACTACCCTAACTAAGCCACTTACTGCCACCCCCCACATTGTGTTTGCCAATGTATGTGATTGGTAATAAGTTTAAAGACTTTGTACCTAAGTCTAAATCAATTGACTCTCTAACTGAAGGTGAAATGGAGGAAAATGGAAAAAATCAAGAGATTCAATAGAAGGAGAATATATTAGTCTTGCTGAACTATTCAGTATAGCTTCAGTATTTTCAGACTTTCTATTAAGATCCAGAATGTTGCCATTTATTGACATTGTGTTTGGGGAAGATAGCAAGTTGAAGTTCAACGTTTTGTGTATTAATTTTGCATAGGCAGTTTATTATGTGTGCCTATACATCAGAAAAAGAAAGATGAGATGCAGAATATAATTTGAATATTTTTTGACACTTGGGATAAACAGGGAACAAAATTGATTTAAAAAAAGAAAACCTGCCCTTTTGAAACCCATATTATAATTGGAAGTGACAAATAATGGGAAAAATACATAAATCAGTGGTATACCATATACATCAGAAATCTCCAAAGACTACTTCCAAGTTCAATAATTTATTAGTAGGGGGCTCAGCATATAGTTAGACTCATGGCTATGGTTTATTACAGTGAAAGGATACATACTAAAATAAGCAAAGAAAAAAGGTGTAGAGAAGAGTCTGGAGGAAACCGGGAGCAAGCTTCTAGAGTTCTCTTCCTGTGGAGTCATGCAGAACTCACTTAATTCCCTCACCAAAAAATTATAACAATACATAATTAAATATAATGGAGATTATATAATAAAGTGTTGCCAACCAGGGGAACTCATTAGAGACTTGGCGCCCAGAGTTTTATTGGGGGCAGGTCATATATGCCCTCCCTCTCTGTCATATACCTAAATCCCAGTCTCCCAGAGAAAAATACAAAAACAAAACAAAACAAAAAAACTTTCAGCATAAACCATATTATTTATACAAACAGTTTAGTCATGTTGAGTCATTTTCGCAGTTAATAATATTGTAGGAAACTTCCCAAGTTCTCAGATGCCAGGCAAGCATCAATCCTGTAAGTAGATCTTTTAAAGGATAATAATCAGTCCTGCTATATTAACTTTTCTGGACAATATATTAGAAAGTGATAAATGCAATTATAAATAAATAATAATAAAAAGTGTATGGAGTTTAGAGAGTGCTGGGAGTGAGGATGATTTGCTATTTTAAATAAAGTGATCAGAGCACACCTAGTTGAGAAGGTGTCATTTTAAGCATTTGAGATAGGAATGAGCTAACCAATTAGATCTGTTAATATCTGCAGAGGGAATAGTCTGCACAAGGACCATCAAAAGTCCAATACTAGTGCCTAGTCAGCCATTGATAGGATTGTAAGATATATCAGAGAAGAGGAGAAAAAAGCAGATTATTTAATATATTTTTTAAAAGATTTTGTTTATTTATTTGAAAGTGAGAGGGAGAGAAAAAGAGCAAGCATGAGTGAAGGGAGAGGCAGAGAGGGAGAAGCAGGCTTCCCGCTGAGCCAAGGAGCCTTATGTGGCTCCATCCCAAGACCCCAGGATCATGACCTGAACTGAAGGCAGATGCTTAATCTACTGAGCCATGCAGGAGCCCCTATTTAGGGTATTGGAGGCCATTTTATAGAGCTTGGGTTTTATCTGAGAAACATGCAGAACTTTGGAGGGCTTTTAGCAAAGGAGTAATATTAAGGATTAAAATGGCTACAGTGTTGAGTGTAGCTTACCTGGGGCAAAAGTAAACTAGGAAAACCAGTTAGATCATTGTTAAGATAATTCGGGGGGGGGGAGAGATGGTAAGAGATTTGTTAGAATGGTTAGCAGTGCAATTGAGAATAACCCCATTTGATATACACTTTGAAGTTATAGCAACAGATTTCCTTGAAAGATTTTGTGGTATGAGAGAAAGAATAAGGTTGACTCCTGGGTTATTTGCCTGAAATGAAAAACTAGAGTTCCTATGCATTAAGATGAACAAAAATGAAGATGAAATAGACCTGGTCAAAAAGATCAGAAGTTGAGTTTATACCAGTTAAGCTAGATATATTCATTAGATGTGTATATGTAAATATTTGTAAGTAGTTGACTATGTATGTCTCTGGAGTTCATAAGAGAGGACAGTGCTGGTGTCATAAATGTAAAAGTCATCGTCTAAAGAAGAATAACATAACCAAGAGACTAAATTTCAACAGAGAAGAAAAAAGAACCAAGAATTAAGTCCTGGGGCACTCCATTATTAAGACACTGGGAGATGGACATGAATCAACAATGAACTCTGTCAAAAACCAACCAGTAAAAGAGGGAGGAAACTGAGAATGTGGGCTAATTTAGAAAACAAGTATATAAAGAAAAAGGTATTATTACCTGTGTCAAATGTTATTTAATAGGGCAAGTAAAATTAAAGTTGAAAATTGGATATTGGATTTAGCAATTTGGAGGTCATTGATGGACCTGACAAGACCAATTTGGCTGAATGATAGGGACCAGAAACCTGATTGCCATAGGTTTTAGAGAAAATGTAAACTAGACATTGCTGGGTATTTTCTGCTAAAAGGAGCAGATAAATTGAAATGAGAGGAGAAAATTTAATCTGAAGTATTTTTCCTGTTGTCATTTTCCTTCATTTCTCCCTCCTCTTCTTCTTCCTCCTCCTCCTTCTCCTCTTTCTCCTTCTCTTTCTTTTTAGAATGGAGAAATATGCTTATGGTAATTGTCCATTATAGAGTTGGGAATTGAGGAGTGAATAGATGACAGGGGATGGTATCTAATGAAGTGGTAAGGAATTGGCTTGAGAAATGAGCATTGATAGTTCTGTTACTGGAAAGGAAGAGTATATGGGAGCAGATGCTGATAGACTTCCACATGTGGTGGTCGGAGTCTATTAAGGTTTTTAGAATTCAGTTTTCTCTGTGAAGTAAGAATAAAGGTCCTTAAGAATGGAGGGGGACATGGAGGTTTTGAGGGGACTACAGAAAGTAGAGAAGAATGCTTGAGGACAATGGGGAAATGAGTAGGCTGGAGATACTGCGATTTCTAGACAGTTTTGCACCCCCTGGAGGCTGGCCATCATGATTTATAAAGGGACACCAATTAGTGTGATTGCTGCTTTTATTCTGTTAGATTTATCTGCATAGGTTTACATTCAAAGCAGGTAGGTCATTGCATTTAAATGAGGTTATGGCTTTTCCATGCATGTAAGGCCCAGTGAAAAAGGGATCAAGGAGTCAAGGGTATATGAGAGGAAATGATTATGAGAACTGACCATAAACTGTAATCTGGATAATCAGGAAAGTCAGGCCATCGAGATGATCAAAAGGTGGCAGTAATTGGTAATGACAAGATCAAGGATTATCACCATAGAAGTAAGTGAATGACATACTAGATAATGGAATTACTGGAAGGTAGTGAATAATCTGGATAGTATGATTCGAAAATTGTTTTTAAGGAAGACAGGGAGGACAACTGTTTGCCAAAGTCGACCAGAATGAGAACACACATGACTCTAACTCAAACATAATGATATTAAAGAATTGGAAAAAAGAACAGTCACTGCTCTAGGGCTTCAGCAGAAGCAGTGTGCTCAGGACGGGCCCAGGTTTCTGATACAGCAAGAAGGTGATGAGCATTCTCAGATAGAGTTTGAGGACATAGAGAAATTTGCTGATTAGGGATTGGGAAACGAAGGGGCACTCTGGTAGGTTTTCATGGGTTAAGGATTAGGAGATGGGGAGGGAGAAGAGGATGTGCAAAGACCTGTGGATATTAGAGTGGAAAAGAAGGGGATGCCCTGAGACTGAGCTTCTTATGGGGTCAGGTGTCACTACCTACACAGTGAAAAAAATGTAATGGGATTCTTTCAGAATCCCATCTAAGGCATCCCATCTAAAGGCATTCAGGAATGGTGGTGATAGGGATAGAAGATGGCTGAAATCCTTCCAGTTGATGTAGTTTGGGATATCTGTGAAATCCGGGACTTACTCTGATCTTTCATGTCCTCTTTCTGTGGGTTTGGATAAAATAAAAATTAAGGGGGCAACCCGGGTGGCTCAGCAGTTTAGTACCTCCTTTGGCCCAAGGGCCTAAGGCCTGATCCTGGAGGCCCTGGATCAAGTCCCACGTTGGGCTCCCTGCATGGAGCCTGCTTTTCCTTCTGCCTGTGTTTCTGCCTCTCTCTCTCTCTCTCTGTCTCTCATGAATGAATAAAATCTTTAAAAAATGATAATAATAATAAAGCAATGCTGTGTTTGAAAGAGCCAAGATGTGCTCTTTCAATTCTTAAAATTTAGAACAAATTGAAATTCTTATGTGCTGTCTAGCAAAAAGAAAATATGGTTGAACAACAACAACAAAATTTAGGCCAAGTAAAATTTGGAACTTATATATATATATAAAATTATATGGAATTGGGATCCCTGGGTGGCGCAGCGGTTTGGCGCCTGCCTTTGGCCCAGGGCGTGATCCTGGAGACACGGGATCGAATCCCACATCAGGCTCCCGGTGCATGGAGCCTGCTTCTCCCTCCGCCTGTGTCTCTGCCTCTCTCTCTCTCTCTCTGTGACTATCATAAATAAATAAAAAATTAAAAAAAAAATTATATGGAATTATATGGTGTAAACCAGCACTATCTAACAGTGGAGTGAAAATAATATACGGTAAATCCATACGAACTTCTTCAAACATTGTGTAACACTTATCTTGATGTTAAAACAAAGTTTTTTGTTAGATATTTAATAAATTATATTAAATTAATTAAGCATACTGTAGAATATTGCCTCTCTAGCTTTAAATGTCTTTAAGTTTCAGCCCAAATTAACATCTTATTTTAATTGTTATCTAGGATAAGTTGCTTTATAGAGTAAGTATAGTTATACCAGCAAGTGCATAGTGTTACTTGGATTCTGTTGCCGGTATTGGTTACTTTTGATGCCACTTTTTATGAGGTCTAGGTGCATTGCCTGACAGATCTGACTTGGTAAACAGAACTGCTTTGCAATGGTGAAAATCATTTTTTCTCTGTAGACATGTTTAAGGTCATGATGTGCAAATGTTTATCTCTTGAAAATCTCAAAGGTAACTTACCCATGGGGACTCATTATTTCTCTCCCTGTTGAAATTCATGATTTTTTATCTCTAGACTTGCATCTGTAAAAAGTTGGCATGGAAGAGAAAAACTGTGTCTAGTGTATAATACAGCATATAAAGAGGCAACTTATACAAGTTTTATTGCCATTGTGGACACTAACTTTTCTACTGAAGGCATTCATGATAGATTTATCTCAATTACAAAATAATTTAATTTTAAAGAGTTTCACTGTTTATTATGTATATATTTATTTTACATATACATATCAGTTAGTATACATTATGCCCTAGTAACAAACAAACTCAGAATTTTACTGGCTTAAAGTCACAAAGGCTTATTTCTTGCCAAGGACTGACTTATTTATTTTCTTTATTTTTGTAATGTCCTCACTGCTGGATTCAGGCTGGTAGACACTTGAACCCTGCTAGTCAACAAAACAATAGGAAATATGTTTTAGAGGGGTGTGCTGTGCAATTAAAAGCTTTAATTGGAAGCCATGCATGACTCTTCCTTCAGCTAATCTCATGCCAGCACTATTCTCAAGGAAGCTAGAATTTCAAGCTTACCCCTATCAGAAAGGTGGAAAGCAATCAATATTTGGTGACTAGTACTAATAACCACTATACTGGTGCAATTATTCAGCACATTTTCTTTTTAAATTTTTTATTTTAATTTTATTTTTTTTTGTTTTAGATTTTATTTATTTATTCATGAGAGAAAGAGAGAGAGAGAGAGAGAGAGAGAGAGAGAGAGAGAGGCAGAGACACAGGCAGAGGGAGAAGCAGGCTCCATGCAGGGAGCCTGATGTGGGACTCGATCCCGGGACTCCAGGATCACGCCCTGGGCCAAAGGCAAGTGTCAAACCGCTGAACCACCCAGGGATCCCCACACATTTTCTTTTTTAGGAAAATAAGGAGTATTAAAATTTACAATTTCTAAGGGAGTTGATAAAGTGTTACTCAACTATGTTATAGATTATACCTGGAAACACATCAAGTAAGATATGCCATTGTGGGGCTAGAGAGAATACAGATATTGAGAGAACATTATTTTTCCCAAAAAATGTTGAGATAATTGGTTTTGTCAATAAGAACACATCTTGATTAGGTTTCTGCAAACCTTCATGTTACTATGGATATAATAATAAAAGCATAGGCTAGAGATTAAGCAATATAGTGTCAAATTTTTTTGACATGAGAATTATAAAGTTTGTCATTTTGGCTTTATTTCTTTTTTATTTTCTCATAGCTTACAAGCAGCAAATGTCAGTAAATTAAATCTCTAGAAATAGTGTAAAGGGACTTAATTTCCCTCCAAAGTATAAATAGAAGAAACAAAGAGAGAAATACAAATTAATGGCTATAAGATAGTTGACTTGCTTTAAGAAATAATTACTAATATCAATCTAAATATTGGTTTTGACCATGTATCAAAGGAAAAATAAAATTTAAATATGAATATAATTATTTATAGACAAATTTTGAGTATAGGAATCTGTATCACTGTGTCATAATGTGTCACATTTTAGAATATTTAAGTAAAACAAGTTTTTTTTTCTTTTAAGATATTAGAGAAACAACAAAATTAAATTTTTTTAAGTGTACTTTAGTGTACCACATGCAGATTTCTTTTGAAAATATCCAGGTTTTTGAACATTTAATAGCATGTATGGGGAAAAAGAATTTGTAATTTTACTAATTTAAAATATTGCAGAAATTGTGATAGTTTATTGGTACTTTCTACTCTGTAACCCATTTTACCCAAAGTTGCTTTTATGAGGAGATTTGTTGCACATATAGACTGTGGTTGTATACAAAGTGTTTCTTTTGAAATAGGAAAATAATGTGTTGATTGAACATATGTGACCCCGGTAATATTGAGCTATCCACACTTGTATAGACAAAAATAAGAAGAAGAACAAATAATCACATTCCTCTTCTCCACAACAGACTCAATGAATGACAGGGGACCAAGAAATGAATGCTATCTCTCTAAAGTGCTTTTATACATAATGAGAAAGGAACTTTTGGCAATCATCTCTTCGGCAGGATCAGCTTGACAGATCATGAGAATTAGGAGTGTAAAAGTCAAGCTTGCATCACAACATAGAAAAATGTCAATTTTTTTTGAAAAATGTCAAATTTTTAAAATTCTATTTTCTATTCTATTTTCCAACATTTCCTTTTTCAGCACCAATTGCTTAAGACCCTGTAATGACCTCCCATTGCTTTAAGAACAATTCAAGATTCTTAACATCAAGTACTAAGTAGTAAATTATCTAACCTTTGATTATGCCTGTAGCCTGATGTCAAGTTTCAGATAAAGAAAATATGATAGCTATACATACACAATGGTTTATTATTCACCACAAAACAAAACAAAACAAAAACAAAAACAGGAAATTCTTCCTTTTGCATCAACATGGATGAACTGCAAGGGCATTATGCTAAGTGAGATAAATTAGACAGAAAAAGACAAATACTGTATGTTCTCACTTCCATGAGAAATCAAAGAAAAGCAAAATTTATATGATGAGAGAGCAGAATGATGATCACCAGTAACTATGGAGAGTGAGAAATGGAGGCCTGTTGGTCCGTGTACAAACTTAAAGCTACTCACTTGAAAGTTAGAGAGTAGATCTTAATATTATCATTGCAAAAAATATAGTAATTGTATGAGAGGATAGAGGTGATAACTAAGCCTGATGTAGTCCTTTTGCACTACATATGTGTGTCAAATTACCATGTCGTACACATTAAACTTACAAAAGTTTTTAGTTAATAATATCTCAATAAAGCTGGAAATTTAAAAAAAGATTCCGTATGCTTCGGATTTTCCTTTACTTCCTTCCAACTCCCCACCTCTTACCTTCCTTAAAATGCCTATTTATCCTATTTAGTTTCATCCTCAGTACTCTCAGAAGATCTCTGAACCCTAAGGCCAAGTTAGAGCCCCTATTATGTAGCAACACCATATTCTGTACTATGGACTATCCAATATTTTCATTAATTAAGCTAAAACATTTTGGGTCCAGCAGCAAAACATGACAGAACAAATTATGTCTCTTTTAAGACATTAGAGAAATAACAAAATTAAAAAATTTTAAATGTGTTCTTGAGTGTGCCAAATGGAGATTTATTTTTAAAATATCCAAGTTTTTGAACATTTAATAGCATGTATGGGAAAACAGAATTTGTAATTTTATTATTTTAAAAATTTACTAAAAGAATAATAAGAGACAGCATGGACTACCATGGCACTAATTGACAATCCTATACATATATATATATATATTCTGAGAATAAACCCAATTACTAGATTGCATAGTACTCCATCTTGGCTCAGGTATTTTCCTCTTTTCTTTTTCCTGTTCCTTTTTCCTTTTTCCTTCCCCTTTAGTTCTGGGAAACCACAAAATGTTTTCAGTCTAACAAAAGAAATAGCCAGTCTCCTCATTGAAAACCAAACCAAAGAAACCATCCTCTTGAGATATATGATCTACTTCTTTCTCCATCCCCAGCATTTTAAATTATTAAATGAAAGAATACACAGTTGAGTCTTGAGTTTTTACATTTATTTAACCTCATCATATCTGAAGTTAAAATCAAGAAAAGTAAGTAAGTGAAAAGTTTAGGTCTGAATGATTAAGAAGTTTCCCCAAAAGAATCCTTCTGAAACAAGGAATGTCTAGTCCAAGCATAATTTTCTGTGGAAGCAGATTTCTCATTTAGGGTGCTAAAAACTCAGAAAGACCGAGGAATTCTTTCAGAGAATTCTGCTCTGTAAACCAAATGAAATTATTTTTCTAAGTGGACATACTGGTCCTAACTTCCGCCATTTCTTACTTTAGCATACAAAAATCAAGCTGGTAAACTACTTTGTTGGATACTGGGGACCTAGCCACCTGATCTGTTCTTTTCTTTAGGAGAAATCATTGCATTTATATTTATGAATATGTGCGTAGGTGCTCCACTAGAGTGTATGTTCCATGAAGGCAGACTGTGCATGTTTTAGACACAATTGTGTGCCATGACTCTGCCAAATGCTGATGATATATGTACTCAATAAATATTTGTGGTTGAATGTGTGAGATACATAGGAAAGTATGTGCATAAAATAAGTGAAAAGCATGTTTAGAACACCTAATGCTAAAAACTTTTTTCCTCCAATGTCTTCACTTGCAAAACCACTTATTTTCTTCTATTAGAGACATTTTAGTACAAAAAAGTCTTCATGTTTGAGAATATTTACCAGTCAACATTTTTCATGTGTATAAGATCGATTTACTTATTCATTTGAGAGAGAGAGAACCTGCAAGTGCAGAGCTCAAATTAGGAACCTGAGATCATGACCTGAGCAAAAATCAAGAGTCAGACACTTAACCGACTGAGCCACCCAGGCACACAGGTCTCAGTTGACATTTCTTTTGCAAGCATGAATTAGACTTCAAGAGAAGTCTGAGTAGGCAAAATAGGTGAAGGGGATTAAGAGGTACAAACCTCCAGGTAGGAAATAAATAAGTCATGTGGGTGTAACATACAGAATAGGGAATGTAGTCAGTAATATTGTAATAACTTTGTACAGTGACAGATGGTTACTCAAATTATCGTGATCATTTCATAATGTATAAAAACAGTGAAATCACTATCCCTGAAATTAATAGGATATTCGATGTAATTTTACTTCAGATAAAAAAGAAAAGAAAACAACCTCCCCAAAAGAGAAAAAAAAAATATGAAATCATCAATGGAGAAACCTGTGCCTTACTAAACTTCGTTTTTCCATTTCTTAATGTTCTGCCATAATTTATGCCCTCAATAAATAGTTGCTGAATATTTATTTGTATATAGCCTTAAAAGAATTTAAATAAATGCAATTTCAGAGATGTGTTAATTCTGATGTGGAATAATTAAGAAATTATCTTTCCCTGTTTATGTGATATAACTCTTAAGAAAAAAAAAGATTCACATTTTTATTTTTGTATTTTAGTACTTTAAGTGAACTACACTTGCCACTGTGTTATAATTACTTAAAATTATCTACGTATATCAGTTATGTATTTTATATAATATATATTTCAATGTAGAGAGAATTTGCTTGTCTAAAATATGTTTTCTCAGTGTAGAATGAAAAAACGTTTTGATACCATAAAAATATGTGGTTTGGTAATAAATAATAGTTCTCCAGAGTGCAAATATATTTGAGGTCAATCATAAGATGTAAACTCCATCCACTCTTTTTTTTTGTTTTGGGGGTTTTGGTTTTGTAAAAATAATCTTGATTCAGTCAATTTTTTCAGACCATTGCTGTCCAAAGAACCAAATAACATAGGACTTTGATTTGCCTTTAGACTGAGAAATGCAATTGTAACATTTGTAGCAAAGAACTTTGGTTTGAAGTGGAAAATTAATTAATAAACCAAGCCAGAAACAATTTCTGAGGCCATTTAAGTGCTTTGATTGGCAATGTTATAAACTTTGGTTAAAAGAAAATTTAAATAGAAACAGAGAAGGAAATTTACAATGAAATAATTTCCGACATTGCATTAACTTCCTTTGTGTGTTTAGTTTGCAATATGCCTGCATGATTAAAATCCTATTAGATTTATTTCCCTTTTAACTAATATATTTATTTTTAGCGAATGCCTATGTAAGTGCAGTATGTATATTCTCCGATAATATAACTAAAAGCAAGATTCTTCTTTAACAATTCATGTTAAACAATGTTAGACAGTGCATTTAATTTCACTGCAATGTAAAAATAGAATTACCTTATACAAAGAAAAATTGCTGTCTTTGCTGCAAGAGAACATACATGGAACATGATTAGCCCTTTGGACTGAAACCTAGGTTTATTTAATAATGGAGGATTTGGATCTTGAAACAATAAGAGTAAAGCACCTAAGCTCATGAGCTTATTCTCATTTCCCAGGCAATTTCCATCTTCATTGAAAACCTGAAACTTAACCCATATTTATTATTGTAGCCTCAGACAAATTTGGACCATATTAGGTCTACAAGCAAGCTTAGAATAAATGACCGTATCAGATCTCAGCTTCCACTTGTGGTCTGGGAAAAGGGAAAAGGTGATATTTAAATTGAGATGATGGGGAACCTGAGTGGCTCAGTTGATTAAATATCTGACTCTTGATTTCAGCTCAGAGTCATGACATCTAGCCTGGCACTGGCTCTGCTTTTAGCACTGAGTCTGCCTGAGATCCTCTCTCTTCCTCTCCCTCTGCCTCCCCTCCCCACTCTCTAATAAAAAAAAAAAAAAAAGAAAACTTAAAAAAACTATAAATAGGTAAATAAACTGAGATGATGACTGTGCTATCCAAACAAACCACCAGGGAAGAAGGGAAATGGAAATGTCTGAAGCAGTACTTCTAGAAATCAAAATAGGTAGAAGAAACTGGAATTGAAACAAATATTATAAATGCTTGTGGTATTTGATCTTGAGAGAGAAACATAACAAAAAATGTTCACACGTTTTAAATTTCTCAGTTAAATTATACATTAATAATGTAAGGAAAACAACTGTAAGGTCCTTCCCCCCCCAAAAAAAAAAATACCAAAGCATTTGCCAATTTACTGAAATTTAAAATATTAGTTTCTAGAGAGTTGACTACCACCCTCTCTCCTTTTTTCCTTCCCTCCTCCCTTCCCCCTCCTTTTTTTTGTTCAACAAACATGTATTAAAAACCTACTACATATTAAGCAGAATCTTAACTACTGAAGATAAGTAGATAAGTCACCTCAGAGACTTTTGGTCATGCTGTTCACTGCCCAGCTCCTGAACCCCAATCCCTTTCTATATACAGGGCATTCTGGTTAATGCTCTTTGACATAAGGATCCACATCAGGCAACTCTCAGCATCACCAAGGAACCTGGAAATACCACTATTTGGCACATCTAGATCCTTTCCTACTTAAATGGACAGTGACTGAAGAAGGACCAAATAGCTGCAAACATCCCAGATTTGAATTGGAGCCAGGAGTGAAAGATGCCGGGAAGTTGATGAATGGTTTTGTCAGCAATATCCTGTTCCCTGGTTGAGGGGTGAAGGTAGTGTCGTGGGCAGTGTTCAGAGTTCCATGTTAGCAGAAAGAGTGTCTTACTGGACTGCTTCTGAGGTGTGAATTTTGTTGTGCTTCTGGCAGTTGTTCCTTTCTTTCTTCTCATTGAAAGAACCAGAGGTTCTTGACAATTTGTACCAATTCTTGCAGTCATGCAGTATCTTCTCAATAAAAACAAAAAGTTTGTTTTAATTAATTAACGTCATTTTCTTTTGCTTGCAACTACAAACTCCTACCAGTAGAGTCTCAGTATTCAGAGAGTACACTAGATAGAAGACTAAGCCAGCCAAGATGCCTGGTAAACTGCCATATTGCTCATGTGAATAACAATAAAAATGAAATCTAATGTGTGGAATAGAGAGATAAAGTCTCAATGGGTGGCCCGAGTTGCTTTCTGCCTGTTAATATTTGACAGATGGCAACATACAGAATGAGCTGGGAAAATCCAGGAATGAGTAGCATTTGAGCTGCTTTTGGTGTGAAGCTACTATGGTTTAAAGAATTTAGATATTCAGAATCTGGTAGTATATCAGAGAATAACAAGAGATTTGGACAATTGGAGCAAAGATTGTGTGAAAACATGAAGGGGGAGATGACACTAGAAACATGAAATAGGTTACAATTTTGTGAATCCTTGCATGCCTTATAAACATATTTGTATTCTCCAAACACCAAACCACAGATATGAGAAGCTCAGAGAGCATCAAGCAGGATAAATACCAAAAAAAAAAAAAAAAAAAACACTCCTAGGAATATCACATATAAGCTGCACAAAATCAAAGAAAAAAAGAAAATCTTGCAAGAGATAAAGGAAAATGGGATAAACATCTCACTAGGGAGAAAAATGTTAACAATTATAGCAGATTTTCCATTTTAAACTTTGCAAGCAAGAAGCAAGTGATATCTTTGCAGTGTTGAAAAAATTATCAACCTAGAATTCTTTATTTAGTAAAATTATCCTTCAAAATTGGAAGAAAAATAAAGATTTTCATGGACAAATAAAAACTGAGTGAATTCATTTCCATCATACCTATTTTGCAAGAAATGTTAAAAGTTCTTCAGGCAGAACAATGAAATAGGTGAGAAATTCCCAGCTATTTTTTTTTAAAATACATGTGGAGATTGTAACTTTTTTTTAAGATTTTATTTATGAGAGACACAGAGAGAGAGAGGCAGAGACACAAGCAGAAGAAGAAGCAGGCTCCATGCAGGGAGCCCAATGTGGGACTGGACCTCAGGATCCAGGGGACATGCCCTGAGCCAAAGGTAGATGCTCAACCGCTGAGCCACGTAGATGTCCCAATTCCCAGCTCTTTCAATGTGGGCAGTACATAGTGACTTAATTCTAAAAGGATAGTATAAAAAAGGGGTAAAATAGTAACTTTATAGGGGCACCAGGGTGGCTCAGTGGTTGAGGGTCTGCCTTTGGCTCAGGGTGTGATCCCAGAGTCCTGGGATGGAATCTTGCAACAGGCTCCCAGCAGGAAGCCTGCCTCTCCCTCTGCCTATGTCTCTGTCTCTCTCTCATGAATAAATAAATAAAATCTTTTTAAAAAAATAACTTTACAGTAGAGAAGGTTGACGCACACTCCTCAACATAACTTAGCAACAACAGTGATAAGTTATGTTAACAGTATGTACACAATGTGATGAGAATAAAAACTCTGTTGTACCTATCTCTTCAAAACCAATAAAATCTCAAAATGATCAAAACAAGGGAAGTCTGAGAAACTGTCAGAATCTAGAGCCACCTAAGGAGACATAATGACAAAGAAGACAACTAAATGACGTATAGCATTTGGATGGGATCCTGGGACAGAAAAAGACAAGAGGTAAAAACAGAGGAAATCTGAATAAAGTATGGACTTTAGTTATAATAATGAGTCAATATTGGTTAAGTAGTTGCAACAATTGTGCCACACATGTAAGATATTTAACACTATAGGAAATTGAGTGTAGGCTATTATCTTTGAAAAATTTTTATAAATCAAAAGTTATTCTAAAAATAAAAAATATATAAATCAAAAGTTATTCTAAAAATAAAAAGTTTGCTTTATTTTTAAAACAAAGGAAAACTAAAACAAAAAAACGACTTTGGTAGCTTTGCAAGTATGGGGCTGAGCACATTTGTACTATCTCTTTTTGGATTCATAGCTGCATTATATTCCCTACTTCAGTAATAAATCAGTTTATATGTACTTTATAAGGATTAGAAAAGATATTCTATCTGAAAATCTTTAAGAAAGAATTCTTTATTCTTTTTAAAAAAGATTTTATTTATTGGGAAGCCTGGATGACTCAGCGGTTGAGCATCTGCCTTCAGCTCAGGGAGTGATCCCACGATCCTGGGATCGAGTCCCACATCAGGCTCCCTGCATGGAGCCTGCTTCTCCCTCTGCCTGTGTCTCTGCCTTTCTCTCTCTGTCTCTCATGAATAAATAAATAAATTCTTTAAAAAATATATTAAAAATAAAGATTTTATTTATTTATTTGAGAGAGAGAGAGAGAGAGCATTAGAAGGAGGAGCAGCAGAGGAGGAGGGAGAAGCAGGCTCCCCACTGAGCAGGGAGTCCAAAGTGGAGCTTGATTTCAGGACCATGGGATCATGACCTGAGCCAAAGGCAGATGCTTAACTGACTGAGCCACCCAGGCACCCCAATTCTTTATTCTTTTAAGCATAATTCTATCTAATGGTATAGACACATAATTGAAAAAAAGACAAGCAATGTTGAGATTTCATTGTTACTATCAAATTCTGTGAAATAAGTATAGGATGCAATGACATCATCTTATTAGAAGCAATATGAAATTTATTAATCCACTAATAATTTTTATTTTTAAATTTCTTAGAAAAATTGGTTATAGTTGTTCCACTCTGAACGTTAAAAATGTGTAAGCCTATTTAGCATCTTGTTGAGGGAATTAAATAAATATATTCCAGTTTCTCTGGAACAGCTTTAACTTGGAGATTCCCAAACAATTATTCAAACACCAGAGCTGGATTTTGAAGTGGGGAGATAAAGAACCCTGCTTATGTGTATCTGGGAGGATTTAGCTTTATGAGCAAGATAGGAGCTTAATTTAATCCCTTGATCAGAAAAGTAGTTATAGATCTGGGTCATAGATTTCATCCACATGTGGGCCAGAGGACTTTGCTACATAAATTGAATGGAGGCTACTCCTGTGACACCATTTAGTAGGGTATGTTAGATTGGACTCTCACGGACAGCGTTCTGTTAATCCTCACAAATTTTATGGAAGTACTTTTATTATAGATGAAGAGGTTTCATAATGTGGTGGGACATGCCAGAGGGTGCAGTGCACTCCAAGCAACAGGTAGTCAGTTTGTAGTAGAACTCAGGGTTTGGATTTATTTTTTATTTATTTATTTATTTATTTATTTATTTATTTATTTATTTATTTATTTATTATTTTATTCATTCAGGAGAAACATACAGAGAAAGAGAGAGAGAGAGGCAGAGACACAGGCAGAGGGAGAAGCAGGCTCCATGAAGGGAGCCAGATGTGGGACTCGATCCCGGGTCTCCAGGATCAGGCCCTGGGCTGAAGGCGGCTCTAAACCGCTGAGACACCTGGGCTGCCCAGAACTCAGGTTTTTTATGTATACTTTCCCATCTTTACATTGCCTCCCCACGTTTTAAAACTTGGCCCAGTACTTTTGTTTTTCTTCAGTATATTTGGAGTAGAACTACAGGTTGGATTATGTTTTGTCTTTGTTCCAACCCCAGGTAGGTAGACATCCTAATCCCAAGCACCTCAGATTCTGACTTTATGTGGAAATATTATCATTACAGAAGTAACCCAGTTAATATGAGGCCATTAGAGGAGTCCTTCCTTCAATATGACCAGCGTCCTTATAAAACAAAGGAACTTGGACTTGGAGACAGACACCCTAGCAGAGAGCTGCTGTGAAGACATAAAGAAAACTCCACGTGAAGACAGAAGCCGACCAAGGTGATGTTGCCACAGCAAGGAGCACCAGGGCTCACAGCCCCCACCAGAAGCTAGACAGAGGCAAGGAAGGATTCTCCCCTCGAGGTTTCAGAAGGAGCATAGTCCTGCCAAAATCTTGCTTTGGGACTTTAAGCCTCCAGAACAGTGGGAAAATACATTTCTGTTATTTTCAATTACCCAATTTTTTACTACTTTGCTACAGCAGCTCTGGGAAACTAGTAAACTAATACAATGAATATTCTCAAACTGCTATAAGATAATTTCACTCATCTCTCTATTTCATTTGCTATAAGTTGATATCGAGCACATGTAAGAACTTTATATTTTCATCCTACTTAACCAAACTCTATAATTGTTTTTTTTTTATGCTGTCAGTATCTTCCTCAAATTGACAGCTTTGCAGCCACTTCTGGGGAGTACACATTTTTTCTTTTATTGCTTCAGATGTTGCTGAGCTGTAAGGAAATGTTGCTTGCCTTTTTCTAGAAATTAAACTCTCACTTGATTTCTCCACTTTAGCTTTTTTTTTTTTTAAGACTTTATTATGTCATCATTGTGTACCTGTCTTGATTTCCAGTTCCTGACACAGTTCTGGGCCCTACCTTTCTAAGGTTTAAAAGAATTCAATAATATTACTGAAGAATTCACAAAACAAAGCACTTGCATTATATTTAAGTATTGAATCACTAAATTATACACCTGAAACTAATATTGCACTGCATGTTAACTGATTGGAATTTAAATAAAAGCAGAAGAACAAAGAGAATATTCTTATCTTCCTTCATTACAAGGTGGATGTGTGTACATATACCCAAATGTGTGTGCATGTTTGTATTTCTATATGAATATGCAGGCATGAAATATTTATCTTTCTAATGATGCTTTTCTTTATCTTTCTAATGATGCTTTTCTTTAATTGTTAATAATGTTAATTTGAATTCTTTAAATACATAGATCTAGCAAAAGTAGCACCGAAATTTCCTGAGTGCCAGAAGTCTGCCTGGGGCTACACATTTGCTATGGAAAATCCACATATGCCTATCTCAAAGTTAAGTCTGATAAGTTCCTTCTTTCTGTACACTAAATGATAAGTCAGTTGGCATAAAGATTTAATGTACTTTAAGAAGTGAACTAATTGTGTTCTCTTTCCAAAAAAGTACTTCTCCAAAATTCAATCAGATATAGCACAGCAACTTTGTTATGATAAACATGCTAACAAGTGAATTATCAGATATATGATTTGTATCATTAAGTTAGTTGTTTCAGATACATATCCCTGAGTTTGAATCCTTGATTTTCATTTCATTTTGAGAAGTTCTGCTGAAATGATTTCTAAAAGTCATATCACTTGTATTTCAAGTCCCAATAAATGCCTTAAGACCCCAGCTGGCAGTGGCTAATAGAATTGCTAAAGATGAGTCATTTCTACAGCTTTTTCAGGCGAGGCCATTTCAAAAGAAAAAAAAAATCATGGCAAAATGTTCTATTATGTTCTATTAGAGCCAGTTCATGTAATTTTCATTTTTAACAACAACAACAAAAATACCGCATGTGAGTCTTTTATCCATTAATAAATATAATTTGGTACTTGCACTTTATATCACTCTAATTGCAACCCTATCTCTCATGCTAAAGGCAGACTCAAACTATGGGTAAGAGGAGGAATTTTTTTCTTTCATGAGAGAGTTTAATGATGTAGTCACAATTGTCTTGGTCGCTTAGTATTTGCCTTCCTTTCAAAACACAATGCTCCAATTTATCAAGTAATCATTCTACCTGCTTTTTATCTCTAATTTCACATATTCATCCAAAAGCTTTAAAAAATAATTATTTTACAATGCATCTGCATTTGCATTACTTTCAAGTAGGATGGTTTATATCGAAATGCTTTTAGTTCTAGCCTCTGCCATTAGTAAGAAGTATGCAACTTCCAGAAAACATGAAAATGTAAAACACATGGAAGCTTTTATGAGATAGAGATATGGAAATTCGTACGTCAGAAGATGAGAAATGAAACCTATATCCTTTTTCTGACAGTTTCTGCTTTGAATTGGACCCACCTAATTCCATATTTGTGTATACTGATTGGGTAGGCTATGAACACAACAGCTTTTTTTCTTTTTAGCATAAGTCAAAGGAAGGAGAACCAATATATAATAGAGCATCTTTTAAAGCCATTACAAATTAATTAGACTTCTTTTAGTCAATACTTGGCATTTGATATTGTAACATTTGCAATATTTCTGGATTCTTGTATCTGATTTCTCCCCCTAGGAAAATGGGCTTTGAATTATGGAACTTTTTCATGGAGAGTTATCTTGCAAACCAACAATTACCTACAAAACATGATAGACACACTGGAAGTACTGTCTCTCAAGTTTTCTAATGTTCCCTGAACTTTTATGTGACTAATGGAAGTGTCTTTATTTTTCATCCACCATAAGTTTTTTAAGTTATAATTTTTATATTTTAAAACATAACACTTATTTAAACTTTTTATTGTTTTTAATAAATGTTATATTGTTGGGGCACCTGGGTGACTCAGATGGTTAAGAATCTGCCTTCAGCTTGGTCATGATCTTTGGGTCCTGGGATCCAGCCCCACAGCATTGGACTCCCTGCTCAGCTGCGAGCTTGCATCTCCCTCTCCTACTACCTGTCCACTTGTGCTCTCTCTCTTTCAAATGAATATAAAATATTTTTTTAAAAAATAGATAAATGTTATATTGCTATCAGTAATTTATAAATGTGTTCACTAAGTGTTTGAAAACATTTTGGAAAGATGTAAGGAGATTTGTATCTTACAAACTATGCAGGTTTGGATACGTTATATGAACTCGGTGAATCACATTTTTTTCATCAGTCAAATGAAGATTATAATAGTAACAACCTCAGAGAGATAATACAGTGAAGAAATAAGCATTAAATATCTGCAATCTTTTAAGAGCTCTTCTGGGAGCTGAGGATACCATTTTTAATGAAACCAGCAAATCTGCTATCCTAGGAGCTTACATTCTAAGGAGACAACAAAGCGGGTGAAAGTAAAGGACAAAAAAAAAAGAAATATAAAGATATGTAAATATATATTATATGTATCACATATTATATATTTTTATATAATATATTATATATACATACTAGAAATTATATGCCCAATGGAAAAAAATAAACAGAAAGCAGGAGAGGTTTAGATGGGAGGATGTTATTTAAATTGAAGATGGATGGTAAAGACTTTTTGGCTCTGGTGACATTTGAACAGAGATCCAGATTAAGAGAGAGAGAGAGTCATGAATATATCTGAGAGAGAAGGAAGTGGTAAGTGCGAAGTTCCTAAAGAGAGTGTTGGTGTCTTCAAATTGCAACCCACGGGCCATTATGGCCACAGCTGAATGAACAAGGGTGAAAATGGAATAGTTGATTCAGAGGTTGGTTGAAGAAGCACAGTATGGAGAAAAGGACAGACCGTGTAGACTACCACACTGACTATGGATTTTAGGCAGAGTGAGGGCAGAAGTCATCACAAGATCTTGAACAGGGAAATGACAGACTGATGAACAAGGGCAGATGCAGGGAATTTGCTTAAGGTATATTCCCAAATTTGTCCCTGCCTGAGCACCCTGTGCCAGCTGTCACTGTCCAGGATGCTGCTTCATTCTTTGGGGATATTCCCTTTCAGTAATCAAATCTGAGCTCAAATCTGATCCCATCAGGAAATCCCTCCCAGACCACCCCTCTTAAGTTTTTTCCCACTGCCACGCCTTATGACATTGTCCGAATATATTTTCTTCATAAGGACAGCAATATTTCACATTATTCGTTTATGAGCATTTCCTTCCCTGTAGCAGGGCCACTATCTATCTATTCTTGGCCATTGGATTCCTCATTGCCTTACTGTGTAACTAGAACATGGTAACTGCATACCTAATGTTTCAGGAGGAAAGAATGAGTGTTCCAGGTAAATAATTTTTTTTTTCAAAACAAGAGTTTAATAAATCTATAATACACTAGTGACAAGGACTTTCTCCCTTGACTTTTGTCAGGCCTCTCCAAGCCATCTTTTTGAGGAGATCTCACCTTGGCCCCCAGTCCTTATCAGGCCTGCAGAGTCCAGTTTTAGCAAAAATCCTGTTAAGTCTGTTTAGAGAGAATATCCCACCCTTAATATCTAATCATCCTGTTGGGTCTTCCGTGAGAATCTTTCTAAGGTAGCTTGGCCAGAATCTTCTTCCCTTGATATCTTATCATAATATTTTCCCATCCAGGCCCACGTCTCCCAATACTCCCCCCGCCCACCCCAGTTCCTTGGCTATAAATCCCCATTTGTCCTTATATTTGAAGTTGATGTGATATCTCTCCCCTATGACACTACTATTTCTGAACATTTGGATTGCTTTAATGTTTTCACTATAAACATTCACTATTTCTGAATGTTTCACCTATTCAGAACTTAGGTATAAATACATTTCTGCCTCTATCATTAAAATTATTTTTATATTTAAAAGTATATTTTTATATTTTAAAGTATATTCAAGATATATAGTGGATTCTGAGATGTAATTATCTCAGAGTAAGTTTATTCAAAACAATCTTTCTTCACTAAAAATAAGTGAAATGAGGTTTATTAAAAAAAAACACACACACAAAACTTTATGGAAACATCAAAATGTGATAAACTTAACAAAGAATTACCTGTCCCAAATTATTGCCACACAAGAGAGCTCAGAAAGATAAAGGGAAGTAGAAAGATTGCTTTTACCCTGGGAGTATTTTCGACTTTAAACAGGCTATAAACTTGACATTTGATTAGAAAGGAGACACTCCTCCCGCTCTATGTTTACATTAAGGTGTAGAAAAAAATCATGAGCCAATTAAAAATTTAAAAACTTACTGTGTCTAACATTAAAAAAAGGCACAAGATCTTTTTGTAGCAAAGGAAGGAAAGAAAGAAAAAAGAGGAAGAAAAAAAGGAAGGAAGAAAGAAAAGGAAATTACTACTACTCACTATGCATAGATTTCTTGTAAAAAATGCATAAAATTTGTTTGTTTGTATTCTTTAACCTCTAGGCCTTTCCCTTGGCCTATTATCTCTTTTCTCCGTGTGTGTGTGTGTGTGTGTGTGTGTGTGTGTGTGTGTGTGTGTCTTACCAGAGCACTAGTTTTTAAAGATGTTAATTGTTGCTCTGGGAGAAGGCGATTCTATGAGCAAATAGGTTTGAAAATACTACTTACCTTTCCTGGAAATAAGCAATGTAAGTAGGCATATTAAAAGGTCTAAGAGGGCAGCCCAGGTGGCTCAGCGGTTTAGCGCCGCCTTCAGCCCAGGGCATGATCCTGGAGACCCGGGATCGAGTCCCACGTTGGGCTCCCTGCATGGAGCCTGCTTCTCCCTCTGCCTGTGTCTCTGCCTCTCTATCTCTGTTTCTCATGAATTAATAAATAAAATCTTTTTTAAAAAATAAATAAAAGCTCTGAGAAAAAAATTAAAAATAAATAAATAAAAGCTCTGAGGAACTCTGTAGTAACGAAACCAGTTTTTCAAACTCATTTCCCTGTTCAATTCTTTTCTTTTATATATATTAATAGCTTCTCAAAAAATATGATCTTGAGTTGCAGGTACGGGAACTATGTATCACAATTATTTTTACTCTTTATAGTCTCTATTGCAGTTATAAGAATTAAATTAATATATTAAAACAAAATAATGGATTTTAATTCCTGGGACCTAGAGCAGTGACTGGCACAAGGTAGGTGCTCAAATATTTGTTGGCCGAACAATTTGTTGGGTGAATCAAGTTATTATGAAATTGTGAAGTCATGTGCAGTAAGGGAATGTCTTATGTCTACCCTGTTAACTTTCACTTCATCTTTGTTTTTCTCACAAAATCTGAATTTTGTCACAGCATCAGTATTTGCACATGCTCTCACTTACTTATTGATGACAAGACTTCAGGGGTAAACTGAGGCAATTTTCAAGGCTATCTTGTGACATATTTTCCTTGTGAAACAATCAATGTTGAAGGCTAAGTAGTTCTCCAAATTTCTTGAAACAGTGTTTAAGAAAGGTTATTTTTGTCCAAACTCTTATAAGATGTTGATGTAACAGGTTAAATAATTAGTGATGACAAAATTGTTAAATACAGGAAGAAAAATCTGTTCTTAGAAAAAAATCTCAGAAAAACAAATATGGATAATACCAGGAAATGTCCATCCATGTTTTTTTAATACATGTATATTAAGAAAACAAGAGAAAAAAAAAACTAAAGGAACAAACAAAAACAAGAGTAAGGATGGAAAGAAAGAAAAATGGATATAGTAGTTATTCTGCTAGATGTTTTCAATTTATCAGTGTTTGTCATTTTGTCAAGAGCTAAATATATATTTTTTATGTATCATCAAGAGTCAATGAGGACTTTAAACTTGGAAGGCTTAGAAAAAATATTTTTAAGGTTCCAGACTAGTAAAAATAACTCACAAAAGTCTAGTTCTTTTTCTTTTTTTAAGATTTTATTTATTTGAGAAACAGAGACAGAGAGGCAGAGACACAGGCAGAGGGACAAACAGGCTCCATGCAGGGAGCCCGACGCAGGACCTGATCCCAGGTCTCCAGGATCAGGCCCTGGGCTGAAGGCGGCGCTAAACTGCTGAGCCACCTGGGCTGCCCAACATAGTTTTTTTTTAATTCCAAGGTATATACTAATGCGTACCTTTCCTTACGTGCATGGACATCATTCTGCTGTTATGCTGAGCTATGATCATATCGATGACCTTATTGGAGACAGACTTGTAGACTCATTTGAGCCGAAACATGTCAACTCTGCAACCTGTATACTTCCCACTATAAATGATATTATGAAGCTTATAAAGAAGTTTGAATTTATGATTATTGTCAATAGTGATACCTACAGGAAAATTTCATTTCAAACAAATATTGGATTGTATCATGTGTTTTTCTCATCAATATAATCATGATTTCTATCATCATCATTATCTTTATTTTGATTTTAAAACCACATGTACACCACTGACTTTTATTCTTCTTTTTTGAGGATTTTGGCTTTATGGATAGAGATTACTATAAGAAAATAATCCTTTCTCCAAGAAGTGTCAGTCTTAACTTCATATGAACTTGCTTTGTCCTTGACTTAATCTCTTTCTTTAAAACTGTGTTGGTTAAAATAATACACCCCTCCATTATATTAAATAGTGAAGACTGCTATCTACATTTCTCAAATGAATGAATTTTTCATGTACTCAGATCCAGGAAATTCCGTTTTATTGAATTTATTTAATTCTCTTAAAATAAGCTGTAGAATTTGAGTGTTCTTCTGATAGGTAGCGTTGTTAAAGACATATCTAAATGTTATGTAATTTTTTAACTCATCAGAAGTTTGCTTTTATTAAATTTGGCATAATGTTCTAATGTATTTTTTTCTCTCATTTGTCTTTTATTAAACAATGTTTCTTTTGAGTATAGGCAGTTTTTAAGGTGTGTGATCAATTTGTTTTTAGCAATACTAAATAGCTGTAGGAGCTTTCATCCACCTCAACAAAATTTTTATTGCAATTTGCTTTTAAGTAGAATACTGATAACAACTAAACAAAACACTCTATGTCTGGGGAGAATAATGAAAACGTTGTTGATATATTTAAGAATGTGATTTCCATCCTCACTGCTCCAGGTTTTTAACGCAATAATTTCTACATGGAGCATAATTGCCTTTCTCTAATGATCTTACTTAGAAAGCAAAGTTCTAAGCAATTTCACTGTGTCATCATTCTCTATTCTGTCATTTTTTTTTCTTTCAAAAATGGGCTCTGCTCTTTAAAGTGATGTTTTGTGTGCTATGGACAGGAAATGCAGGCACCATTTAATATATTGATATTCATCTATTAGTGTTGAGTCGTACCTGAATATGAGTGAATCAGCTAGATGGCTCTTCTCTGGTACCCTAAAGAACACAATTCGAATTTTCAAAAAGTCAAACTGATTTTCTGTTGTTTACGTTGTGGTGTTAAGCACTGGGGGTTAGGCATAAACATATTATAATATGGATCCTAGAATGAGAAATAGAATCCTTTTTATTATTTTCTGTAAGGCATTTTGCATTAGTCCACCAAAATCTCCACAATGCCATCTTTCAATAGTCTGAGACCTACTTTTTCACTACTTTGCACTAATCAATAAATTATTTTATCCTTCAGTAGTGCCTATTAAAATTTCTTTGTGCAAAACTATTTATAGAACATGTATGAAATTGTGAGAAAAAAAAATAAAGTAGCATTTCTGCATTACCTCTCCCATTCCCACTGAAGCTGCTTCGCATAACACTTACACATGTACACATACATTTTGAGCAAAAAATTCAAATATATTAAATACTACATTTATCTTTGAATAACTAAAAGCATAATGTGCATTTAAAGTTTACTGAACTCAACATTTTCACATTGCTTGACCATTGGATCTCTTCTTCTCCTGTTCATAGTAACATAAAAATCCCTTATAAAATGCTATTCTAGGTAAGGGGGAACCATTAATAATTTAGGGATTCATGAGAACAAGGATTACATATGTGTATATCACAGTATCTAGCCCATTGTCTTGCATGTTATAGATGGTCAATATACACTGGTTAAATAAATGAATAAGAGGAATAACCAGATCTCATGTTGCTTCCAGGTGATTCATCTTGCAATAATATGTACAATAAAGTAGAGTGAGGAAAATTAGAAGTAGAGAAGTTGCACGGGAAACTGTCTCAACATTTAAGATAGTTGAGATCACTATAGTAAGTGCCTTGATGGGACGCCTGAGTGGCATAGTGGTTGAGCGCCTGCCTTTGGCCTGGGAGTCCCAGGAGTCCCTGCATGGACCCTGCTTCTCTGTCTGCCTATGTCTCTGCCTCTCTCTCTCTCTCTCTCTGTCTTGCATGAATAAATAAATAAATAAGTAAAATCTTAAAAAAAAATAAGTGCCTTGCTTATTCTTAATGCAATTCCTACTCTGTTTATATGCATAAGTTTCATAGTTCTATTAATAAAAATGCAGATAAATTTACTGCCTGAATTTTAGTCTTTCTACTCATACTTTATTTTTTTTTCTACTCATACTTTAATAAACACATTTGGCAAGTTGTTCTGATACCTCAGGTATGGTTTTCTGGGGGCATTGAGTTTATATATCATCTCAGTTATTTTAAACTTCTCCATTAATACCACCAATGAACCATACCTAATGCCACAGACAAAACAAGATCACCAAAGAACATTTACTCAATCACTGTCAAAGCCATTCTTGCTGGAACTTGTTTTTGCTTCAGTAGACAGGTAAGACAACCCTGACTAAATACTAAATTGCGAGTTAATGTGGAAAAATTGGAGGCCAAATAGAATGAAAAAAAAAATGCCAAAGTACAAGTACAAATTAAGCCATGTATGTTTGTATGTTGTGTCATTTTCTGCTTTAAATATCTCTTAAGTCTGTTGAAATCAATTTTTTCTTTAAAATTTAGCTCAAACCTGACGCTTTCAAGATTTCTTTCCAAATATCTACTATTGCAACGTGTCTTTCCCCCAACTTTCAATTAATTTACTCAGAAAAATCTTTACTGAACACCTACTACAAGTGAGTTACTATTCTGCATGCTAGAGATATAGCAGTGAATAAAAGAGAGCAAAACTCTCATACCATGGAACTTGCATTCTAACATGAAAGGAAGACAATAAGCAATTAAGGAAACAAAGTTTGTCAAGTAGAGGTAGGAACCATGGAGAAAAAGAAAATAATAGCAGAGCAAGTGGGCAAAACTTAATAGAGAAGCCATGCCTCTTTGTATGGTAATCATCTGTGTTTATGTCAGCAACATCATGGGTAAACTGTAATAAAAAGTCTGACTCAATCTTTTGTTGTTTGACTGCTGATAGCTTTAAGCCTCTCACCCCTCCTTCCCCTCTGCTCCACATCTGGGCAAGCTGATAAGAAAGCACATTCTTTGCTTTGGCACCAGTGGGAGTTTCAAATTATGCAGGCCCCTACCAGCGTACAGAAATCCCATCCCTTAACCATCAGAGAAACCCTGGCCTGTCTCCTTTCCCTGCTCCTGTAAGTCCCCCTTTTGGACAAGCTTGGGAGGATTGTTCTCTCACCAGACAGCTTTTATTACCCTTGTGTGTGATGTCATCAGCCTTGACATCAAACTTTCGGTAAGGGCCCATACGATTTTACCGAACAACGGCAACACTGGCAGACACGGATAAGGTGAAATAGGAGCCAAGGTCCAGAAGCATGAGGTATCCTGGTGTTTGGGTGAACTAAGCATTCAGTCTTAGTGGAATAAATATTATAAAGTATAAAGTGGTAGAAGATGAGACTAGAAGGAGGGCATAGAATGCATGACTAATGTGTGACAGACTTCCTGGTGAGCATCTTGGCCCATATAGCAGGGTTGATGGGAACATAGGATTTGGAGTGAGAAAATCCTAGAATGGAACCCAGGTAAGAGGGAGACACAACTAATCTCACTGAGACTCAGTTTGTCTCTAACAGGTAACGGTGCATCCAAGCTGTTCATGATGTTGTTTCTCCACAATACTGTCAGAATGGTGTTCCAAAATGCACAGATTTTATGCAAATCCCTGGAAAGGATTTGCATACTTCTCATAGCTTTCAGGAAAATATTCAAGCCTCATCTATACCCTATCCGATTATCCAACCCTATTTCTTCCTGACACCTGATCTATTGACCTGAGTCATAATAAACCATTCGAACAGGCTGGACTGTGCCATGTTCTCTCACACAATCAGCATCTGTGCACCAGCCAATCCTTTGTCTGGGATCACCTGCTTTCATATCTAAAACTGCTCTTATTTGACCTTGAAGTCACAGCTACGGTGACCCATTTTTTTTTCTTTAATTCTTAGAGCACTCCATTCTCAGTCTGAGCTGCTCCTTCTTTATTCTGATACATGACTTTTCATCATATTGCTTTTCATACTGTGTTATAATGGATCAGCTTGTCCTAAGAAATAACTACCTTATTTTAAAAACTGTGTAGTTTTTATTTCTCTCTATTCCCAGTGGCTGCAATATAATAAGTGGTAAATAAAGTTTTGATAAATGAATGAATGGATGAATAAACAATTCTGAAGTTACAGAATCAGATTTTGTTAGCAACAGGATGTGAAAAATGAAAGACACATAGAAAAGGCTTTTCTTTTGAGCGTTCCAGAGTGAAGCAGGCCAGGAATCAGCTCATACGACATTCTATTTTAGTCATATCAGATAGAGTAGTTGGAAATTCAGGGCTTCGGCTCAAAGATGGGGTCAGATACATACATGTGGCTTTGAGAATCAAGGATCTATGTGTATTTGGTATTTTAGGAACTAACCAAGAAAATCTGCATGGAAGATAGAATGTAAGCCATAGGAAATGTAGATACTAATATAAAAATAAAGAGTAGCCAGTAATATGCCTGAGAAGAAATAGTATTATGTGTGATTATTAATGTATCGTTTGTTTCTTCATCAAATTATTAAGAGGGCTCCCCAGTGTCTGAACGAGGTCAGGCACAGAGTGGAATACACAGTAAATATTTGAAAAATGAGTAAGTTTCCAGTGAGGTGAGAGAAGAACCAAGAGATCATGTGGGTGTAGGAACCAAGTTTTATGTGTTGAGAAAGTTATCCATTTTTATGGTAAAATTTGTTGGTAGTGATGCTTGAATAGTACACACAAAACCTAAATCATTTAAATGTGAAATTCATAATAAACTAGTTTCTTTGTCTATTTGGCATTACCCAATTAATACAAGTTATCCCCCCCCCCCTTCTCCAAAAATTAGTTTAGTACTTTTGGCTCTCTTTTTCCTTTGGCCCTCAATTTTATTAATAACTGTACTTCATTATTTTTATGAAGTTATTCTCTATTTTTTAAGAAGATTTTATTTATTTATTTATTTATTTATTCATTCATTTATTTGAGACAGAGCAAAGCAAGAGAGAAGGGGGGCAGGTAGGAGGTGGAGGGGCAGAAAGAGAGGGATAAGCAGACTCCCTGCTGTGCAGGGAGGTTGAGGTGGGGTCTATCCCAGGACCGTGGGATCATGACCTGAGCCAAAGGCAGATGCCTAACTGACTGAGCCACCCTGGTGTCCTTATTTTCTAATTTTTTAAAATTTATATTCTGTATCTTAGTCATTGGTGATTCAAATGCAGCATATTTATTGCATTTAAGCTGTATTCAACAAACAATAAAACATTAACATTTGCTTACTAAACAGTCTCTGAAAAACTCTTAAAACTATACTTGTCACTATTCCAATAGGTGTCTTAGCATTTTTTTGTTTATTTAGTTAGTTTTTTTAAGTGGCATTACACAATCTTTCGAAATAGGTATAATTTTACTCTTCTCATGCTATTTATTTTATTTTTTTAAAGATTTATTTATTTATTCATGAGAGACTCAGACTGAGAGAGGCAGAGACATAGGCAGAGGGAGAAGCAGGCTCCTCACAGGGAGCCTGATATGGGATTTGATCCTGAATCCCAGGATCATGACCTGAGCCAAAGGCAGATGCTCAACCACTGAGCCACCCAGGCATCCCATTCTTAAGCATTTTAAATTTCTTGAACATGGTTACTGTTATGTACTGAATGTTTGTGTTTCCCCCAAAATTTGTATGTTGAAACCCTGCTCCCTAGTGTGATAGTAATATGAGGCGGAGCCTTTAGGAGGTAATTAGGATTAAATGTAGTGATGAGGCCTCTCCCCTAATGAATGAGATTTGCACCCATAGAAAAATCATAAGAAAGTCTGCTTTTGGGACTCTTAGCTGTGTGTGGGTCCAATGAGAACACAGCCATCTACACCAGATATGTTAGTGCCTTGATTTTGGACTTCTCATCTTTCAGAAATTTGAAAGATAAATATTTGTTGATGCAATATTAGGGCTGCAGGCGGCCCTAAACTGCTGCGCCACGGGGGCTGCCCGGTAATTTGTTATTATAGCCTGAACTGACTAAGAGAGTTACCTAATACATACTTGTAGCCAGTATATGCCCTTTTCAGATCAGGTTATTAGCCATCAATTCATCAGGATACATTTGAGTTCATTACAACAAACAAATAAATGAAAAGAGCACTAAATCAGCATGATAAATTATTTTAACCTACATATATTTCAGTAAACACCTGGGAATTTATTCAAGCATCCAGTGTTTTGATAAATGGATTTATTTGACCAGGCATTGACAATCTTATTTTAATATATAGTTTAAAACATAATCCTCCTACCATTTAGTTATTCAGTTTCCTACATAGAAATACATTACTATATACATAAGTCTGAAATTTTGTCACTGGAAACAGTTTTTTTTTTTTTTTCTGTCAGAATGAGGAAAAAAATTGAAGGACAGCCAACATTTATTTTACTAACATTTTAATAGTTAAATAAAATAAAATAGAAACATTTAAAGTTATAATTTTTAATGGATAAATAAACTAGTAAATTTTAGCCAACATTTACTTTATCATCACAAATTTCAATGAAGGATGCTTTAATTAATTAATAAAAGTCATTCTCTTCTTGAGTGTTTGTTTTGTGCTAGGAGGAATATGAAGAATGTATAATATCTGATCTCTTTAAAGCCTCACAATTGTCCCATAAGGAAAGAATTGTTATCATTTTTCTGGTGAGGGACTTGACGTCTAGAAAATTAAACATGCCTATTTTCCCAGTTCCCATGATGGAACTGGGATGTGTACAAAGTTCAGTTGGTACAGGCATTGTTTCCGTTGGTTATTTGAATGTTTGTTTTAACTTTAGGTCAACATACCTGTCTTAAAAGCTGATCCTGACACAAGGATTTGATGGTTAGTAGATTATCTGAGTAGTGCGCTGCAATATGACCCGTAGACCTAGAGAGCAATGCTTTTGTCCAGGCTGTACCTCAGGGTCTCTCGTGCTTTGGAATGCTTTTCTCATTTTTTCTCAGTCACCCTCTGGTGGCTGGCAGTAGCCTGGGACAGTGGTGCCATATGGGCAGAGTGCCATCCATAGGTGCAGACTGCTTGGTGGCTGAAAATGCCTTTCTTGGACTTCCACGTCTTGTTGGCACTGGCAGTTTACTGTTCTGATGGTGTGTACTGAATCCTATGTGATTTGAATTGTGAATCACATGGGATATAGTCCCTGTTTTTCCTTTTGGAGAGTTTTCCAACTTTTTACTCCACATGTGGGATTGGTCAGATGTGAGGTACTCTGTGACTCCCCCATATAGTTGTCCCAGGACTCTGGATCCAGGAGGACAGCCTGGTGAATGGACTGATCCTGCTGACCAACATGGTATTTCCTTCCTGCTATAGAATGAGATTGGATGGCCAAAACAGTGATGACATGCTGGTTTTCAGTGACTCTCACTTACGTAGGACACAGGTTGAGTTCAGGACTCTGGTTACCCATAGTCCACTGTTAACTCTTGAGCCCACTTATCAGCTGTCACTTGAAGGTGCTCTGAGCATGATGTCACTTCCATCTGTAACTTTTGAGGTTGGTGGGGATCCAATAAATATATTTACCATGTGAACCCTTTGCTGTGGGCACCCAGAGAGTGATAGCACTTCCTCTTTAAGTTTCTTGCCATGTGTCAGGCAATTCTTCAGGACTGGCTGCACCTGTCTCTTTTGGGGACTTTAAAAATATTTCAGTCAAATGGGCCTTTTCAGTTAATCCTTTATTTATCTTCCAGTCAATGTAGTGATGTTATCCTCTCTCTGATCAGTCTTAAACTATGCTGAATTAGGAATGGATATTCTTTCATGAATGGGACAACTCTTCTTGACCCATTCATGGGCCCCTCGCCTATCCTTCCCTGTGGTAGCAGTATGTGGAAGGCACAGGAGTGAGCAAATGTAAGCTCTAGAACAAGAGACATCTTCTTCAGTTTCATTAAGTCCTGTCTATTCAATTCTCAGAACAGTACCTGACACATGGTAGTAGTTTAACAAATATTCATTGAATAAACAAACTAATGAATCTTACTTGACTTGTCTTCCATGTAAGTTAATCCCAGTTCATGAAATAGTTTCTCTCCTGTCCCCTTGTACATTTATCCCTTTATGTTTTGTTCTTTGTACCACTCAAATGTTAGTTTGTCCTTGGTTCCATTCTTCATTTCTTAGTCTAGATACTCTCTTTAAATGGACTCACTTCCTTGTCTGTCTACATTACTCAGCATCTATAAGATGACAACTATGAAATGTTTTTTTCTAACTTAAAACTTCCTTCTAATATGCAGATAGTGGGACACATGGGTGGCTCAGTGGTTGAGCATCTGCCTTTGGCTCAGGTCGTGATCCTGGGGTCCTGGGATCGAGTCCTGCATCAGACTCTCTGCAGGGAGCCTGCTTCTTCCTCAGCCTATGTCTCTGCCTCTCTCTCTGTGTCTCTCATGAATAAATAAAATCTTTAAAAAATAATATGCAGATAGTATATATTGGATATCTTCACCCAGATATCACACAATATGTCATCTCAATACATCTAAACTCAACTCATTATATTCCTCCCCATAATTGCTAATTTTCCTGTGGTCCTTTACTCAAATATCTAGTCAACAAAACCTTTTACCTATAAATAAACAAGAGACATTACAGCATATGTCATCAATAGACTAAAAGTAGGATTAAGGAATATGCTATGAAAAAATTCTAATACTAAAAAAAAGTCTTCTGCCTATTATAAAGAAAGGAGTGGACTTGTCAGGTACAACATTTTACTCTTGTACCTGGCTCTAAATTTGAGCTGAGAATTTGAAAAGGATAACAAAAGGCAAGATTCAAAGTGAAGTGTCCAATGGAAGGAAGACCAATAATTCAGGGCTACTGAATTCATTTCATTGTGTGATATAATTCGTTCTTTTCTCCTTTTATCTCAGAATTATATTTTCACAGTCCAGGAACAATTTAAAATACTCAATTGAATTTGATTTGATTCAATTAAACAAATAGTTATCTTCCAGGTACTCTCCTAGTGCATGTGAATAATACAGTAATCAAGACAGACATAGCCTTTATGCTCATTGAAAAAGCTAGTAGCAGAGATGATTTAACATTATTTCTGTGAGTTCAAACAATGTAGTCAGCAATCTTCTCTCTCCCTCTTTTATCTGTTTTCCTTTTTATAATCATTCATGAACTAGTCAATATGGCTAAGGAAAAAAGGTGCTCTAACTACCCAGGTCCGGACCATTTGCTCATGCCTGGAAACTGGAGTTGGCATCAATCCTACACAGATCACATGAATAGAGCATTGGGGAGGGATAGTTTTGGAAGGGAAGAAAGAATGTTATCGGGAGTAGGAATACTGTATTGGAAAAAAGAGAACAATATATTGGCTATGTTCTAACACTTCTATGGGTGCCCAGAAACTTCCTTCCCATAAACTTTCCATAAAATCCATTTTAAAAATATTCTCTTTTAAACTAATGTAACTAACTATTCTACATACAGATGAAAACTTACTCATCTTGTCCCCAGAGGAAGACGACACATGCCTGCCCAGTTTCACATCCAGGATGATTAGCATTCCTTTCATTCAATTCCAGATGGAGCTCATCACAGTCCAGTAATCTGTGGAGAAATGATAAATTTTATAAACTCTCACACATCCATAATACAATGGTGTAGGAGAATGGCAGTAAAAGTTGCCATTTGGACTATGGTACAGGAAAAAGAATCACAATGTTCTTTCTGGCAAGTAGAGCAGATTCCTGTCCTGGAAGAGGAGTGAGTTCTGAGGGAGCCAGGTTGGTTGTCTGACCAAGAGTCTGCTCTTATCAGGTGTCCCTTAATCTACTGTCCACATGTAAAATAAATTTGTGGAAGATTTCCTTCAGGGCTGCATCACTTTGTTGTATTCTTCCAATTTATTTGGAAGACTGAGGACTTTCAATGATAATCAATTATGCTTGTGACAGATTTAGAGTTGCCCTTTGTCTTGAAACATAAATTCTCAATTAACGTTACTTTGAATTGAAAAACTAGTAGCTTGAATCCTGAAAATTATCTTTCCATTGGAAGGTATAATCCATGATTGCAGGGATTTTTGTTTTATTCACTATTGCATCACCCACACCAGTAATATTCGTTTGATAAATATGTGTTAATGAGTGAATTAGTCCTTCCTCTCTCTTGTTCTCCAAATTCTATCATTTCTGCTCACTAAATAGCTTTTCGACTTGCTCATTCTCTGTCTCCTTTTTTTATCCTATTCCCATTCACTGTCACCTGCTGTCTGAAATTATTTTTTTATTTTTATTTTATTTATTTATTCATGAGAGACACAGAGAAAGAGGCAGAGACACAGGCAGAGGGAGAAGCCTGTTCCTCGCAGGAAGCCTGATGTGGTACTTAATCCCGGGACTCCAGGATCATGCTCTGAGCCAAAGGCAGACCCTCAACCGCCGAGCCATCCAGGCGTCCCCTGCTGTCTGAAATTCTGTTTCAGCCTACTAAATAATCCCTCTTCCACTCCATTCCATTTTGGATACAACAGCTAAGCTGTAGTTTTAAAAGAGGGATCAGATCACGTTGATCCCATGTTTAAGTCGTTTCCGATTGCTTTTAAGATCAAGTTTAAAATTCCTACCATGGCCTATAGTCTGGTCCCTTTTATCCCCTCTGTACCTCTGTCCTCCCATTCCCCCTGACTTGTCTCTCTCTCTCTTGGTCTCAAGATTGGAGCCATTCTGAACGTCCTCTGGTTTACTAAATATTCCACAATGTTTCAAATTTGTTCCTTTCATTTACTATTCATTCTGTCTAAAATATCTCCTCTGACCTACTCCCATCTCTCCTCCCTTTATTTAGCAAATTCCTAGTTGTTCTACACATCAGGAAGATCTTGACAAGCTTTAAGTTAAATTCCCTTGGTAATGAACCCTTAAACTCAATTTAATAACATGCATCGCTCTTATAATTACTTGCTGAATGTCTGCATAGTGGACATCTTTTGTGTTAGCCTGCGCGCTGCTACTTCTGATATAGAATCCTCCTTTCCTTTTGGGAGTTGAGTCATCCATTCTACTGACATTTTCATTGCTGGTAGTTCATGCAGGGTGTCCTGCACCCTGTTACTGGGCAGAGCACATGATTCAAACCCGGCCTTGGAACTTCACTTTTCCCTCTACTTCTTAGCTTTATGGCAGAGATAGGCCTCTGCCTTAGGACAATAGGACTAATTTGACCCCCTTCTTCCTAAGCTGCTGTGAAAGAAGGTTCTATAAAAAAGAGACAATGATTATTATTATTTTTGAATAAGAGGTTTCGGGGGGAGGAATTTGAGAGATTCTTGGGTCCCACAAAAGGGAACAGTATACTCCTAAAATATATTCAAATCTTTGAAATTTTAAGGCAGCAATACTGTTTCATTTTTAATTGACTCCTCTTTTTAGCTTCGACTTGATAAAGTTTTAGGAAATAATTAGATCCCATCTTCTTGCAGCATCCTCTTGAATTTAAATTCTTAGGATACAAAGTGGTGCTGAACAAATAATAATTACTTAGTACATATTTTTAAATTAAGAAAAACCAAATGAGTGAACAGTTTAGCACGTTTTTCTTTTTTATAGTTTCTTATATACAGAGCAAGAAAACTCATTTTAGAGATTATTTTTCCATTCAGACCACATGGGGATATTTTTGTTAAGATCCTAAAAAATATATCCACCATAGGGAAAGATTAGAGTATTGTGGGATATGAGAAGTATCCATTTAACTGTTTTAATGACTATCTTTATTTTCCAGGCTAGAACATATTAATGATAGATTTTGTAGAATGGATATGAGAAGCTAGGTGATTTTAGAGTCATCATTAATTTCATGGTTTCTCATTTATCACAGTAAGTCTGTTATATCCCATTTTCCATATTCTGTCATAAATGCCAGTTCACTTAATCAATTTTGCTACTATGTAAAAATCTGATTCTATCACAGATATCTGTATCTTCTATTCAAATATTAGGTTGCATAGTATCTTTGAAATATATAGCACATAGGCCAAAAGAGGAAGGAATGCCTGGAAATCCATTTCTAAAGCTCCTTTTCAAACACACAGGAATATATTCACACAGAAAAAAAAATATAAGATTCTATAACCACTCTAAAAATATAAATGACAATTAAATAGTCGTCAAAATCAAAGATGTTTTTAAAACAATTACATTACTGAGTGGAATAGATTTTAAAAGTATCATCGATGTTTTCTGCATGTTCCATTTCTCAAAAAAATCATACAAATAACATTATTCACTAGTAATCTTAAGATCTTGTCTAAAGTAGTACTCATGCTGCTCAAGAAAAAAGGGAACCATATCCTCCACAACTTTCCTTGGCCTTTTCTTCTTGGTCAAACAAATATAATTTAGAGATACTCTAATCCATACAAGTACAAAAGAAAATTCCTCATTGTCACATTTTAAGAAAGTTACAAACTCCAAATTATTCTCATCTTCAGAAAGAATGGAGATAGAAAATTATCCCCAAAGAATCATTTGGTTTAATAAATCATCTAATATCTCAGATATGACAGATATCATCTGTTTATACCATCCCTAGCTTTTTATGCTCTTCTAGAATTCTGAAACCTACCTTTCCAAGACTCACTTGTCAGCAGAATTTTGGTTTAGGTTACACTAATTGAGAGCCATTGGAAGGTATGAAAGAAGTATTATGCTTCTGGAGTAGTGGTAGATAGAACCAAAAGAAAACCTCAGATGCAAGGTATAGAGGTTTATAGTTGTGATCCTATGCCTCTGCTTTGATGCTCATGTAGCTGAAATTTCTGATACTGAGATTCTAGTGCTAACTGATTTCATTGAGGCCAACAGTGATTCTCAGTGTCCACCTTCTAGTGCTGCCAATGGCTCTGGAAGCATATACTTCCCTGCATTGAATACCTATTTGTTAAATGCCTAGAGTCATATTTCCTTGTACGAACTTCACTAATGTGTGTGCATGTGTATGTGTGTGTGTGTGTGTACATTTTTATACATCTGTCCATATATGTACATGCACAGACTAGAGTGAAGATATCGGAGAAAAAGCCAATATTTTAGCCAATCAGGCTGAGAGTACCAGTGAATAATAAGGCCATTAAATGCCACTGGAAGGGAACAGAGAGAGATTGTTCCCTGGGAGCAGAGAGAGATTGGCCCAATCAGTACTTGTGATAAGATGGTATGTGCCATGCACTCCTCTTTAGGTGCTAACATAGCTGCTTAATTGCTAAATTAAGTAAATTGCTTAATTGATTTGATGTTCACAAAATGTATTGAATAAAAATAAATGCGTGTTTATAAATAATCTACAGCTTTTTTGGTTACGTCTTTCAACATCCTGAACTGTCTTTGACATAACCTTGTTGAAGATTTGATTTTTAGTGTAAGCACTTTAACATACCTATTAGAACTTAGCACAAATACAGTGTATATATGCATAAAAAACAACAAAGGGATAATGCTGATGAAAAAAATGTATAAATTATCAATGCAGTGTGATCATATCAAATTATTCTGAATTGAAAGAAATAATTTCAAAATAATATTGTCTCTGTTGGGGCACCTGGATGGCTCAGTGGTTGCATGTCTGCCTTTGGCTCAGGTCATGATCTTGGGGGTCCTGGGATCGAGTCCCGCACTGGGCTCCTTGCATGTAGTCTGCTTCTCCCTCTGCCTATGTGTTTCTGCCTTTCTCTGTGTCTCTCATGAATAAATAAATAAAATCTTTAAAAATAAAAAAATAATAATGTCTCTGCAGTAAAAACATAGATTTATTTTTATTATTTTAATATTCTATATTATCCAAAAAACCTAGAGAGTTTTCAGTTCCATTTCAATTTAAAATATTGTAAGATTGTGTACATGAAATGCCTATTTCATATCTAATTGCATAACACTTTCACAATTTAAGTATATTTAATAAATGTCTTTGATGCAGTTCTAAGATTCCAAAATGATAGGTTGAGTTATAATGCAAAATGTGCCAAAGTCAAGCATAGAATAAGACTTGCAGTTATTGTGTTATGCCATTGCTACGGGGTTAGGTTTGACTTAAGAAAATTTGAATAGCATAAAAAAGGAGTTAAGTGAAATATTATATATGGGCAAACATGACATATAACAACTGTAGTAAAAACATATTAAGGTTGCCAATGTGAATACCAGACTACAGTATTAAAGGCATATATTAAAATAGAGCTAAAGAGGCAATAGGGTAATGTCTACTTTATAGAGTAATTTCAAATGCCGGTTCATTAATTAAGCTTTTTGATGCATCTGTTATTTTAATAAAAGTAATTGCTTTAATAAGTATGAGTAACTATGAGTCTTTAAGAGAGAATTTAATTTTCATAAGCATCTTTAAAATCAGGTTATCAGTTTCATAGTCAAGAACTAAAATTAGTTACAATTTTACCTATGGATACCCATGATCAGGGCATGTAAGCTACTTTAAACCTAGAGATTGTAACTTTTAAATAAGAAAGGAATTATAAAGCATTAAAATTTATAATTTAGAAAGCTGCTCTTTCTTATTAATATCCTATATCATATTTGATTTTAGTTTGCTTATGAGTGAACTTAAAGTACTAGGTAATCTGAAACCAAACTTCTTGTAGTTTGGAATCAGCTTTTCTGGCAGATTCAAGCAACATGCAGTCCCTAATGAATGAAGAATAGAGTATGAGTTTGCTAGGGCTGCCATAACAAAGTGCCACTTACTGGGTGGCTTAAACCACAGATACTCATTTTCTCACAGCTCTGGAGACTAGAAGTCCAAAATCCAGGTGTCAGCAGGTCTATTTTCTTCTGTGGCCTCTCTCATTGGCTTGCAGACAACCACTTTCTGGCTGCAGTGTCCTATCAAGGTCTTTCCTCCTTGTGTATCCTAATACCCCCTTTCTATGAGAACACCAGTCAGATTGCATTAGGGCCCACCCTAATGGTTTCATTTAAAGCTAATTACCTCTTTAAAGGACGTATCTCCAGTTACAGCAGCATTCTAACATACTAGAGGGTTAGGACTAACATATAGATTGTGGGGTGATACAATTCTGTCAATAATAAATAGGGAGCACTGCATGATCAGATTTGCCTATCTCAACTTATTTCTATTTTCTGGATTTTTACTAGAGCTTCAACAAAAATTTGAAGACAAAAACAAAGGATCCTATGGATACATATCTGGATATACACTAAAATAGTTAACCTTTAATATAAGCAGATCTCATATGCTTTATTCAAGTATGGTCCTTATATTACCATCAATACTTTATTAGTAAAAATTAACAGTGAAGGTTGATTCACTTACATCAGACTCAGAGTTATCTTCTTGTCCCTCACTGTTCACAAAATATTATTTTATCTTTTACAAATATATTTTCTTTTACAAATTTAAAGTATTAGTTTCTAGAACTTCATATTTTAGAGGTTTCTGTGGTGCTCAGATTCCTACCTTCATTTGTTTGTTTTTTTTTTTCATCACTATAGGATAAGGGATTTCTATTTTAATTAGCAAGACATGCTGCTATAGCTGATGTCGATCCTTCTAATGCTGTTTTTCCACCTGTGTAATTATGATAATAACAAAGCTGTTCAGTGCATTATTCTCCCCCTCTTTTCTGTCAAAGGATAAGGCTACCATTGATCTATGTTTTGGGGATAGTCTTATGCTTTTGCTGGGAAACACTAGCTTTTAAATGCACTAATTAGGGCAGCCCCAGTGGTCCAGCAGTTTAGCGCCGCTTTCAGCCTGGGGTGTGATCCTGGAGACCCAGGATCGAGTCCCATGTCAGGCTCCCTGCATGGAGCCTGCTTCTCCCTCTACCTGTGTTTCTGCCTCTTTCTCTCTCTCTCTCTCTCTCTCTCTCTCTCTCTGCATCTCTCATGAATAAATAAATAAAATCTTTAAAAAAATAAAATAAGTTCTCTAATTAGAGCTGTCCTCACCAGTTAAAAAAGATAAAATGAAAACACTCTTTGTTGTTTTTAACACTTAGTTATTCATAGTATTTCAATGGCTACTATGTGGTCAGTCAAAAAGTAAGTCCTACTAACTGGCAGAAAATTGCTCCCTCCTCTTCTCTTATGAAGCATATAACATGTAGGATATTGTAAATAAACATATAGTATAATAAATTTTTAGTTTTTGTTATTTCTTCGGTAGTCATGGCCCACAGAACTCCTGGGATAATAAAATGAAGACTGAAACCCAGCCAGCTCAAAGAAATTGAGAAGAATTGACTAGCTTCTTGGAGATCACCAGCATGGTAGACCTAAACTACATAGTATTGCATTTAGGGTACTTTTTTTTCACATTTTCATTTAAATTTCAGTTAGTTAACTAATTAGCATAATATTAAATTCAGGTGTAGAATTCAGTGACTCATCACTTACATACAACAGCATTTAGGGTGCTTTTTGACAGAAATACACAATTTCTGCTGGAAGGTTTAGTTGAGTAATTCCAGTTTCTCTGGTGTGTATAAGAAAGCATTTCCATTGGTCTTTTGCTCCTCCTCTCCCCGCTCCAAGTTGAAGTGGAGTGAGTTCATTCAAAAGTACCAGACATTGGTTTGCATTTCTCTAGTAGATGGAGAAAATTTCAGCCTCATATGAAAGAGATCTATCTCTATGTACGTCCTTGCACATTTATTCTGAATAGATGTGAGTTGGTGATCTGGGTTGAGGTAACTTTGCTGGAAAGTCCAACACCCCCTCAGATGAGCTGTTCAAGTTCTAGATCTGTGGACTAGAGCATGGAATTCTTACACTGAGGTATGGTCAACACTAGCTGTCAGGAATAAAGCTAACATTTCTTTCTCTTTGGGTTGATGCCAGCTTCTTTATTTGGTTCAGAACTTGAGGGATGCTATGTATTAAATCTCTCAAACCTCAACTCTTTTAAAACCATATTCCCCTTGGAAACATTTTTATCAACATTTTTCCATCAACACAACAGCTCAAACCATATTCATGAAGAGTGCGAGGTATAGTGACTACTGGGGAGGAGTTATCTGAAGAAAGAGGGGAAGCAGAAGCAATTAGTTATATACAACATTTATTTCCAGTTCAGAAATATTGTTCCTGAGGGGTTCCAACCAATCAGTTTAACAACTTGCTTTCTTGGTTTCTGGTGATCCAGAGACTGCTGAGATCATTAAGAGAAGTTTGTGATGGAAATGGTCCTTCTCAATATCTTAATAGGAAGGCATGACTTAGGCTAACATATCCTGAATGAAGTTATCACTTTAAAAAACTGCATAAATCTACCAATTATATAAAAGACAAAAGGTAAAAGTAAACACTGTGAGAAAAGTTTATGAAATTATCACCAAATCCATCCATCCTTAGATAAGGAAAGTCATGATATTAGTGAACCTGGAATGCTATTTAACGTGGAGACGCCAGGGGCCAAGGCAGAGTAAGTGTTAATCTTTTTTAACTGGATGAATATAATCACCTTAACTCTACTTGAACACTCGCTATTTAAGCCTACCTTAATAGTCTCAATTTCCTACACTTACTCATAAATTTAATTCTGTCCTGAAATTTCTCTACTGAGTATGGTTCCGGTACATGGAAAGTGCTCCATAAAAGTTGAAACAAAGGAAAGGAAGGGGCAGGAAAGAGAAAGGAAAGGAAGGAAGTGGAGTAGAAGATTTTTAAATGTATCTCTTTCCTTCACATCTGAGTTCAACACAAAAATTAGTTGAAAAAGTGTATAAACATAAGTGAGAGTTTGAAACCTCTTCAAATGCATACAATTATACTTGTTTGCCCTTAAATTAAACATATTCCACATACTTCAATAATCATTAAATGTAATTTTGAGATCTGGTAGTGAAGATCAGCTGAAGAACATGTGAAAAATATTTTAATATTAATTTGCCATATATATTTTCTTCTTCACAGTTTAACATGCTGTAACATCTTAAAGTGAGTGTATCTTTTTAAACATCGAAGACAACTGAGTGAGTTTTCATTTTGGCTGTCAATATAATACATATTTCAGCAACACATTAGGAGATCCTTTCTCTGAGAATTATCCCTAGAGATTAAAAATAAAAATACGGTGGCGTAGAAAAGCTGCCAAAGCACATTCTATGACTGTTCCTGGCTCCCACTCTATCTTTTTTCTATCCAAATGAAGCATCTTTCCGCCAGAAAGATACAGGTGTGGAAGCAGATCTTTCAGTCTGTGAACTCTTGGGTTTACATCTGAAGGATGTATCTTATTTTAGAATATGTATTGATGGTTTATATATAAAAAAAAACAGAAGTGGGATGTTCTTATGAAAATGAATAAGAAAGGAAGCAGATGTCACCCTTTTGCATTATAGAAAATGTCAGTGGGATATAGCTGGAATATAGCTACTCAGTTATGCTCAAATATTTGTGATGCAATATTGGGTGCAGCGATCCAGATACACATGTTGAGTGTTGAAAATAGATCTTAAATACAATCTGCAAAACCTGCACAATATTATACTAGTTCATAGTTATGTTTGGAAAAATCAATGTTTGTAAGTGACTTGTGTTTTATGTTTTGCCAAGTATAATTAATGTGATGTTATGGTATTTTTGATGAACAGTCTAAAAACATTTTATTCCAGTGAAAAGAAGGGATGATTATAATAGATCCTGGCAGAGGGATTGTGAAAATATTCATATCAGAATCTCAAGATCATTTTAGGCATAGTTGGAAATGTGTTCTTATTGTTAGAAAAATATAGCAATTAAATTGCTCAATAACAAATATCAGATACATTACATGTCATTATTTTTGATTCGATAGTCCTTTCCAATGAATTGCTTTATAAAAAATACGTCTGTCCATATATTAAATTCTGCATTATAGGACAAGTGACTGTGATGGGCCAACTATCACAGGAAGCAACATGTGGGATCCAAAATGGTCCATGGGATGAAATGATATATTTTCTGAATCTTTAGTTTAAAGATATTTTGCTGGTTCAAAAATGAAGAGAAATAGGGTTTTTCTCTTTCTACTATTTACTCACGTGAGGCCATGGACTTTATTTGACATTCAAGTCCCCCCCCACCCCCCGCTTTTGGTTCCGAACTTATATTTTCATTTTTTCTTGAGTACACAATTCTTTTTATCTTTGAGATCTTTGCATTTTCAGTAGTGTGGAGACTGGGTCAGGTATGCACACCTATTAACTATACAAAGAAATAAAAGATTAGTGTATGTAAATATTACAGTGGAGGAACTATAAGAACAGATAGAGGGCAAAATTACTCTTAACTGAGGGAATGAGAAAGCATACAGTGGAAGTAATATTAGAATAGCTTGAAGGAAATTTTTCTTTTGACCATCAACAATGTTGGGAGAATAAGATCTCTGACAGAGGGAAAGAGGCTAAGTAAAGGCAGGAAAGTGAAAATCACATTCTAGGTTGAAATAAATTTCTGATGTTTTTTGGCATAGGGGTAAAGTGGGAGATTAAATTGAAAACACAAGATCAAGATGGTAGAAGGAGTGCGTTAAATGCCAAACTAAATAGGTTGTCTCAACAAAAAAATAGTGGGGAGAAAAAAATTGTGACTGTCTTTTATTTTAAAGGGAAGTAGCTTAGTAAGCTAAAGTCATATTTGTAAAATTGTCAAGGGTATTTATAAAGAATCATGTTTGACCACATATTTCTAGCAATAGTCTATCTAAAAGCCGACTAAATATGTAAAATGTTGATTAGAGTTATATTTTAACAATAGTCAGTTGCTCAACTAACCTGTTTATGTTTCTTGTTAAAGTACAATTAAGAAAGAAAAAATAATTCTCTGCAAGGAAAAGATACAATAACAGTGTTTTTCTTAAATGTAAATATGTTAAATTATACACACATTTAGAAATGGCACCATCATAAAAGGAATTATGTGATATAGAAGAACAGAATTGAAAGAGTAGAGGGCTTGTAAAGTCCTGCCATTATATAGCTAAGATAACTTAATTATCTTCATTTATATTATCTGTAAAATACTGATTTCGGTTTCAATGATTCTGTTTTCGAATATACATATTTGAGTAAAGAAACATGTACACCCAAAAGCACCTTTTCTGTTTGTTTTTGCTACAGTTAAAATTAGCATTGAAGTCTGCTAATGTAAAAAAATTTCACTGAACCTTAAGCATGATATATATCTTCAGTATTTTCAATTTAACTAAAGTGAAGACAGGTTAGCAAATTTTCATCATTTCAGAGCCTCCTATCCCAAAGACATGAGCTTAAACAATTCATTTTATTCCCTTCAAAGAAAGTCATGTTTAAACTAACAGATACTTATAGTTTATAAAGCCCCAATATAGCCTGTTATACATTTATATGAGTATTTTTAAAAAATATTTATTATCTTCAGATATACTTATTAGGATAATTTAGTAATATATCCTTATTTCTCTTCCTGAATATGAGCCACATTTTCCTTCCCTACCCCGAGAAAGCTTTTTTTTTATTCGATTTGGGGCATTCTGACCCATAGAAATTTTTTCTTGGCATGACTTGTGGTGCTGAGATGGAGAATTTATAGGGTCCTGGGGAAGATTCCCCAAACAAGTTTCTTTTTGGGAGGTGAATCAGTCAGTGTCCCAAGCAGAAAGAGATGAAAGACAATTCAGGATAATTCCAGCAGGATTAATTGTCGGGGGCTAATCATAAAGGTGTGGGTAAGGGTGCAGGGGCACTTGAATGGACAGTGCAGAAGCACAGGGCTGAATAGTGCTTCTCAAACTCTCAGTTCTATTCAGTTTTTACTTTCGGCGTCTGCAATCTTCTTACCCTCTTTATTTCACACTAACTGCGAGAACTCTACCTTACACAGTGTCCTCATTGATTCTGCCTTCAATAAATGGTTATTTGAATTGAACCACATTAATAACACACATAAATCAAAACAGCTTGATTAAAGCCTAACTCACTTGAGGCTTAGTTTAACATATGTAAGATTTTCTTCTAATAGTTGAAAAGATACGACAATATTGTTGCTTTATTCTGCTAAAACACAGAAAAATGTTGCCTTAGAGGATGTTTAAAGTGACTTTGCACATTTAACATTCAAACAACCATCATAATATGGAATCTGTCACTGAATCATCAGATATATCCATCATAGATATATAATATACCTTTTAGGGGGAGGCGGTAAAATCTCAGCTATCATATCCCAGGATTACTGTTCCTGGCTAGAAACAGTTACTTATAAGTACAACACAGCAGGATCTGGCCCTCAAACACCGTAAAGAATTTGGCTATTTGTCTAGTGTCAAGGGAAAATTTTCTCATGATTAAATTTTATATTATCTATCTTGATAAAGTAATTCTTTTTGTTTTCAAATGAGATGTCTTCCAAATTTACCGCAGCTCTCATCAGGCATTTACTGTCTGTTCTGCTGTCCATTTAGTGGAGTAGATATGCCCTACACATTTGGTGTTCAAAGTCATCCAATGTCTTTCCAACTATTTAATCTACTTTTATGATTCATTAGCTTTCACTGAAGTCACTTTGCCTCTGCTTTTATTGAAAGATATAACTGAAAATGCTGTTGATATAATTCTGAATGTTTATTTGTATCAACTAATGTTTTGTAACATTCAGTTAATTGATATTGGGTAAATATATGCCTTGATTACATATTTACATTCATTTTCTCATATGAAATAAAATTATTTTTATCCTTAAATACGCTTTTGTGAAATTGATAATTTGCTCTACATTCATGCTAAATAAAAGCTCAATGAAATGGGAATTTGATGTAGAACTTGACAAATTCTTTCACTTTGAGGACATATGGCATAATGCCATTGTGTGATCTCTCATAAATGCCCGTGTAAATCGCCTGGACTAGTTCAGGCATCCCAGGCATTGGAAGGGAACTGAAAAGTGATGTAGGTCATCTCTGGTGAAAAAAATTTCTAGGTATAGCAAAATATCTACACTTTATCAACCAAAGAGTTGTAGGGTCCCTAATGGCTTTGAAACTTTACCTAAATAATGTTAAAAGAGTTAAAGGAGCTTTTTGGCAGTGAATCAACATCAGGCATAGAGCAAAACAGGGTATGCAGTAATCAAAACACAAAAATGGAACAGAGTATAATTTTCTCACTGCTCTCAGTTTCCTTTTTCCAATTAAGATTCACTTTTTTTTTTTAAGATTCACATTTTATGAAGCATCTTCACATTTTCTTCAGATTCGTGTTGCTGAATATCCTTGTGTTTTCTAGTTCATCTCAATTTTTGAATTCTTTTTTTTTTTTTTAGGAAATGATCTCATATCAGCCATTTATTTTTTCTCATATGAAAGGCTTTCTCTCAATTAAAGGAATTACAGGGATGGGGAAAGATTGTTGGAGAAGCACTAAGATCTTCTCACAGCTTTTAAAATCACAATGTGTGGACAGGTGCTTGCTGCACTAATGAGGAAAAAGTGGCCTTGCTCTTGATGTGTGAAAAGCTCTAAGGACAAGATCAGCATACGTGCAGCAATTATCTCTATTTCCCCAGATGTATGGCTAGAGTAGTGGAGGCTTTTGAAACAGGCAATTTCAATGCCAGATACTGAGGAATTACTTCTGACCACAGTGAATGCAATGAAAATGTAACACTTTAAAAAGAGTGTTGACACATTTATTACCTATATCAGAAATGATTGATCATTTGGGATGTTGAAGAAGGGTACTTGGGAAGGATAGCAAGTGTGAAATATTAAAGCACTTGGAACCTGCAACAACGGGTAAAGGCAGACATCAGTATTTATTTCACTGCAGCAGGTGGTTAACAGAAGGTGGTCAGACAAGAAGTGGGAGCCAAAGAATCAAAATGTGTAAAAGGAATAACTGATTGACATGAGTATCTGAGGGCTCCAGAAATGAGAAACCAGGCAAAGGCAATCAAGGTGAAGGAATGATGCAAAAAGGAATAAAGACTGAGACTGCATATCCTCACAAGACTCAGAAAATGACCTGCCATTTCAGCTCATTTTTACCGAATTCCATAATTGCAACGGTATTACACACCTCCCCATCATTTCCAGTTGTTTTACTTTTCTATGACCGGGAATGCTCAAGAAAATTATGGTCTGTATAAATATTCCGAGAATATCATTTTGTGGAAACGATAAGGTTAATAAGGTGGTACGGTCTCCAACTCATTCAAGGGTGTTTTGGTGGATGGGTTGAAGCTATTAACGATTTTTGGATTCCTCTATAAAAAGAGAACATCTAGTTTTATTTTTCTGTCACTGAAATATTCTTTGGGGATTATTGTTATGGATGTGCCTTTATACTTATGCTACTAATTGCAGGGGGAAGTACGGCCTTTCCAACACCTAAATAAGGGAATTGGATACATTCTATTTTCTGTTACTAATGAGAAAAGAATACTATAGCAATGCAAAGTATACCAGACCAATAGTCTACATGCATTTAGCCTTCAGTAGATATTTAATAAATTAATTGGAATTGTACACAAGATGGATTAAACACACACACACACACGCCATTCCTGAGAGAATTTTCTTTTTATAAATCCGGTCCTTTATCAGTAAATGTAAAGCCTACAATTTAAGCTTAGAGAATATACAGTAAACTGCTTCTCCACTCTTCCTGTCATTCCTACTTAATAGATGGAAAAACTGAAGCCACGAAAGTTAAATAATTCTCTAAATGTCTTACAGTTATTTAGAGTCATAGGCTAAGTTGCTTTCAAGCTAAGTTCATTTTCTATTTTTACTGCAATACCTCAGTCAGTATATAAGCAGGAAAAGAATAAATTTGCTTATCATTTATTACTGTATTTTTTCAAATGGCTTGTAAGTTGATGAAATAATAGCCTTCTCCCCTCTCAAATACAGAAGCGTGTATATTCTAGTTGTTTTAGTTTGAGACATGTTCTATAGTATGAATTAATGGCATTAATTATTTTTTAAATGGGCATAGTCATGTTTAGCAACAGACATACCATTTCTAAGTCCTTTTGGAAGTGTTTGTTGATAGGTATAGTTTAAGTTTATGGCATTGGAACTCACAGTGTCCTAGACATAAAAGTATCATGAGTTACCTTTTCTGGGGGTTCTGAGGACAGAGATTTGGGAGAGAGAAGTCATGAGAGGTAAATATTTCACAAGAAATGTCCTACTACTATACAAGAGCTAACTTCATTTCCAGAGTACATTCCAATTAAGAAATGACTATTTTTGCCAAAGAAGTTATGAACCCTTTCTCCCAGCTACAGCTCATAGAAGAGGTTTCATGCACAGAGAGAACGTGTCCTCCATAGCCATATAGAGCAGAGGGTGCTGCAGTGACACAGACAGGGCTTTTTTCTTTCTTTTTTTACTTTCTTTTTTCATACTGCAGTGGTTCTTAGAGTCCATAAGTAAAGATCAGCAACAATCTGTGGTCAACAATGAAGGCTGAGAGAAGTAAACGTGCTTGGAGTCTGGCAGGATCAGAACATAATGGGATCAAAACAGAAGTGGTACAATGCTGTGGCCATAATTGCTAGATGAACCTGTTTCTAAAATTCCCAGGGTTTTAAGATGTTGTGATTTTGGTTAGTTAATCACTTTTAATGTGCTGCATTAGTTTAGAGTATATTTAATAACAAAACCAGAGAATTTCAGGCAATCACACTTTTTTATCTTATTCATAAGGATTAAGAGTTAGCATAAGAGTTAGCACTAGTGTCTTAGTAAGGGGTAACTGGAAGCATATCAAGATCCCCTGAAAATCATTTTTCACTTGTGGCATTTATCTCTGTGACAAATATCTCTATTAAATTCATGAGGATATGCCCTTGTATTTGTTGAAGATTGACTGCTCTGTGCCTTGTATAGGACTTGACATCTGAGATTCTCTGACACAATGACTTAATGAATGATGAATGAATTCCCTGGGCCAGAGTTAATCTTTCTTAATTAATTTGCAGGTTAAAGAAACCTTTAATGTATTTTTAAGTGTAGATAACTTATTTGGTAAACTCCATCGGTGTTTCTATATTTAGATAAAGGAATACAGAATATGCAATTAAATCTGCATTTCAGATAAAAAATAGTTATAAAAGCGAATAAATGAAAAAATAAATTATAAAAATAATTTTAGCATAAATATGTTCCAAATATTGTATGTATTATACTTTTAAAATATTGTTTTATGTAAACTTCAAATTTAAGGAGACATCTTGTATTTTATCTGGCAATCATAACCCTACCTGATTATTAGAGTAAGAATTTTTTTTGTAATATTAAAATCAGGAAAGTACAATCTTTTGTGGCCTGCTACCTTTGAAAATAAATATTTCTATCAGAGTTTATTATATGTCTTAGTCCATCACTCAGACATTGAGATGCTTTCATAGATACTTCTAGACTATGGAGGGGTTTTTGCCTTATGCCTTATTATGAATATTTGCTTTTCTCATCCACTGTCTTCTGGTACTTAATATACTATTAATTCTCATATAATTTTATAAAAGAATTTTCCTTTTTGTAACAATGCAGAATACCAGGGACTGTTGGGTTCAATGTGCCTATTTCTCAAATGAGTATCCTCAACTGCAAAGAAGTAAAGGGATTTACAGTAGTTTACTAGTTAGTAACTAGGTCTAGTTAGTGAAAGAGGAGGCTTATTATTTTTTTTACTCTATTTCAATGGACTATTCAACACACTCCAAAGGGTGGTTGACTGAATTAAAAAATACAGTTAGGCTGAAAAAAAATTTTTTTAAAGCTTCAATCAGTCCAATCAGATTCTTATCACATATAAGGAGAAAAAAAGAAACAAAAATGTATCTGGTTTAACCTATGTTCCAGCATATGTATTCCTTATTTAATTCTCTCAAAAATACTGTAAACTAATATTATCCCTATTTTATAGGTTTCTCAAGAGAATGAGGAAGTACCATTTGGAAGTTTGGAGAAATCATCCCCAAAATATGTCATTCAAGTCCAGCTTTGTCTACCCCAAAACTGCCCTTTCCTCTCCTAGGAAGCTGGCATTCTAACACATCATCAACCAAGAAAGTGTCAGGTTGTGTGGAGGTATACACTGAACTGAAATTACAGGTATTTGTCTGAATAGCTTCAGATGAAGAAAATATATAGAATTTGGCAGGAAAGACACCAGGAGACATTGTTGCATCAAGAAGACCTCCTTTATTTTGAACAAAACAGCACAGCCTTCCCAGACTATTTACACACTGCCCCTACTTCTGTTAGCTTTGGAAGCAGCAAGGATTGTTCGACATATTACTTTTTTAAAGTCACCATTTGACCCACAGAGTCACCACCATTTATTTTCTTAAGTCTTTCTTTTGAAGTTCTTTGGTTATGTAAAGAGCAAACAAGATCATGTCACTTCCTGCTTAAAATCTTTTAGGATTTTTGAAGTGTTAGTGAGACAGTCACTTCTTGAGCGTCGACTCTAACTATTTCCCACAGCCCAGACTTGAAGCCTCTGCATTTACTTTTATCCCTATGTCTTGGATGGCAAGCGTTGCATTTACTGCACTTGTCTGCCTCCCACACTAAGTTTCATGAGGGCAGATACTGTGCATGCTCATCATTGTGTTTTTAACATTTTGCACAATCCTAGTGCTTAACAAGTGCTCAAATTAGTCCATTGAATGAATACTAAGAGTGTTCAAGTTAACTTTTTATACATAGACATGTCTATTTTTTAAAACTTCTTTAATGTGTTTCAACTAATAGGGAATAGTACTGCTCAGACTCTGCTTTTAATTCCAGGCTGAGCCTTATAATTATATACATTTTATATGATTATATATATTATATATATTAATTTATGTTATATATATATAATTTTTCTAAAGTGGTTTCATCCAGACATACCTTCTCTCATTTTCCTCTTAGAGTTATTACACATACCTGAGTAGAAAAGAGCTATTAATGAAGCATCATAGGGATTAGAGCTTCAAATAAAAGTTATTTTACATTTCTTAGAAGTCTCTAAGCTAGCTATTTTTAATACCTAGAAAATCCATCTTGGGTCATTTCATTACATAATCACATGAACCATCAATCTTAAATTTGCTTTAGGTGCTTTTACTATTCAGAAATAATCTTAGAATGAGAGGTTGTTTAATGATAAAGTGACACAAAACATATTACACATATAGAGTTAAGTGGAACACTTGAATAAAAATATTAAGTATTCATCTCTTTATGTTATATCCTTGTACAAAAATACCTAATGAATTCAAAGTTAGCATTTTCTTTATAGGGAAGATGTAGGCAAGTAAGATTCAACACTGATGTTGCAGTTGATGGCATTTATCTTTGTTTATGGTTTAGTTTTTCACACACTGCGATATTTAAAAGAATGATACTAAAGGTAATAAGTTAAACTACATATGCCCTTAAAAGAATTGCAATAGCACATCACAGAATAGTGCAACTCAAAACACAATGTGGCAATTTACAATCAGAGTCTAATATTGAATGTGATGGGCCATAAAATACAAATACAAATCTTAGTGGATAAATGTGCAATCTCCTCAGTACTAAATTTCCACTTTGAAAAATTAGTGGCTGTTCAGAAATCTGGTCTTCTTCCAGGAGTGGGAGTTTTCAATTATTAGAGGATAGATCAAATCCTGTGATAATTTAGCATCAGCACATTTCTGATTGAAGGGTCTCTCCCATAAAGCGTCTGACAAGGTCAAGAGGTTTCATTCCGTGCTGTTTATTCACAATTGATTTCTTTCCTCACTTTGCATTTTCAAGCAATTAATATTTTTTCTGTACTAAATGTATTCTACTCCTTGTTTTTTTTCCTTATCAAATTCTCTATTTCATGAGTGAAGAAGTGAGAAAATTTAAAAAAAAAAGGAAATAGGGGATGAATAAGTCGAAGTAAAAACATAACAAAACAAAACATGTTTCCTGTTTAAGGAAGACACTTTTGTTTCATATATTTGAACTAGATGGGCTACGTTTTTAAAAATTTCTTATTCAATTTCCTCAGCTCTCATTAAATCAGGTATATACTCTCATTTTTTAATTACCTAAAGACTTTTTGAATCATAACTTTGAAGTGACCTCGAATCATCTTGTCTCTGTGCACTTTTAGAAATCCTTTACAGATCGTGTACCCTTAGACTCCAGCAAACATTAACATCTGGAGGTGAAAGATCTAGCAGATGAAACACCTATGAGAAAAATCACAAGGGAATGTAATTATTTAAGTAATTAATAGAGGATTGGTGGTTTTCACTCTATCTGTCTTGTGGATGAACAGAGAGATCCAGAGAGAGCAAGAGGGAAAGTGAGAGAATAGAGATAAAGAAAGTGAAAGGTAAGTCCCCACGATCAAAGCACAGAGAAATTTTGATTCGAAAGGAAGTTACATGCAATCTGCTCATCCTTATTTCACTCTGAGGAACTGATTTTTGTTTAGTATGATGAGAAATTTGAGGATCTCAAATCTTTTGTAGATTAATTAAGTACGTAGGTTATTTTGTTCCAATATTTCCTCCTATGAAGAGAGAATGTTAGGAATAAAGCCTACGTATGAGAATCTCTGTTTATTCTGACATTTTTCTATGAAAAGTCCTGTGATGGGCTGGTGGCAGAGCAGATTTATAGATGTTTTAGTTAGTGGAACTGATTTCCATGAATAAAAAAAAACCCTAAACCTATATTTTCTTTCTAATTAATGTTTTCTTCCAATGCTCCAATGCTGTTATTTCAGGATGGTGATCCGTCTGCATAGCCAATTATTTCATTTGGAATAAAGTACATTTTAAAAAATACTTATGGCAGATTATTTCTGATGCTTTACCAAAGCAAGAGCTGGCTCATTTTTATCTTCTCCAACATCTAGGAGTGGTTGGTCTTGACCCCAGATAAATAAGAGGAAATTAATATATCAAGGAAAGCCTTTTGAGCACTTATTTCTGTGTTTCCTTATATATGCCTTTTATCTTAGGTGTCATTGTGTCTCTCACTGAGCCTTGAATTAATACTCTATATCATTTTCATGACTCTCCTGAAGAGTTATTTATCATCTAATGTGCTAGATTAATGTAAGACCTGGTAATAATTCTTCCCATTTTTACAGGGATCTGAACAGAAAACTTCTCCTTCTCAGTGGAATCTATAGACATCACTCAAATCCTCTGCTCCCATTTTCTCAAATTCACCTAGACCAAACATTCCTTCTCCATTCTGAGAATGACTCTTCTTTTCACTGTTTTAAATGTTCACTGCTACTTATAAAATATCTATTGTTTATCATGGAAATTGGGTTGAAAAGTGTTGATTGGGAGATAATCCACAATAGGATAAAAAGAAAGAAAACCACACACACACACACACACACACACACACACACACACACATACCAGCATTATTTAGCCTAACTACCACCTACTGGATTTATGTACCACGGACATCCCACAGTACTATCAAGTCAGTAGTATCATGGTGCTCAAATTAACCCTTGTAGGGCTGAGTCAGGTAAAAACACAGCCCAGGGATTCTGGATGCTTTTTCTGGATCCTGCAACTTTAACTACTTCAATAGTCTTTTGCTGAAAAGAGCCTCCCACTTCTTTTTCCCGGGATCTACTCAGTAAAAGAGAGAACACAAAGCATTTTTAAAGAAGAGAGGTGAATGTTGCAGAAAAGAGATAAGCAACTGCACAGAAGGTAGAAAATACTTAGGCAAGCAAATGATTGGATCAATGCCTGGGACTGTGAGGGCCCTGCTGGAGGTTAATATGAATGAGATGCTATGCTCCATTGACTAAGTTTACCTAATTCTTTTACACATCAATATTGCTTTTTATGATGTAGTTGCCTAACTTTGTTGCAATTTGCTATCTAATCTATAATGCTATTATTATCTTCAACAGTGATTGGGAAAGCAGCAGGAGTATGCCTCTGATTAAACCTTAATTATTAGACCACCTTTGCTATATGCACTGTGAGAATATATGATCTCTTCCGTCCCGTATTGCTGCCAGCATCTTACTTCAAAGCAGCAGCTAAAGACACCACATCTATTTTAAAAGCAAATCTGCTCTGTTAGTTTTCATAATGAACTGGAAAATCACAGAGGTTTGTTTGTCCCCTCTTACCTTAGTATCAAGAGAAGCCCTCAGTTAACCACTAACATAGCACACAATGTTATAGAAAATAGAAGCTTCGCAAGTGAAAAATTTTCTGGTTTGTTTATTTTAGGATGTAGCTAAAAGCTTGATTTTGTATTCTGTTGGTTTCTATAGTTAAAAGCTGCATTAATGTGGCTGAAATACTTTGAAGTAAGTAGAGATAAAACAAATCAGCAGGTATTTAAACTGAGGGCTATGAGGTGGAAAAATCACCACTTTCCCTTCAGGTAGAGGCCTGAAGATATATCTTTGTTAATGAGGTTTCATGCTGTCTTACTGGATCCTTAATCATTTAAAATGCAAATCCCAAGAATGAAGTAAGAGCTATCATATATATGAGAAGGTGGCTGATTTTTTTTAATAAATGATTATGCCATCTGCCTCCCTCATCATTCTACTAACTGTGAAATTCCACCTATGAAATTACATGAACTTGTAAACCATAAACAACACAGCTCAGAAGTCAGCAAATGAAATAACGCTTTCCTTGGATTCCCTGCCTCCTCTCCTCAGCTTGGAGAGATTATTCATATGGTCAGGCACACAGGAAAGTAGAAATTTGCTTTTCTGAACAACTGACATTCTATTACCAATATTATTATAATATTATTATAATATTTTCATCGTGATTTCTGAATGAACCAGAAGGACATTTATAAAGAATTATTTTAAGGTGACCTACTTTAGGTATTTTGAATATTCAAAATAGAGAGCCTAGCCGTGCCTGACAGTTTTTTCAGGTAATTCTGTGTGAAATCAGGGATGAGGGAAGAGAACTTTGTTTGTGTTTCAGAGAGTTTTTTTTTTTTTTTCAAGGAGAGCTCAGGGTTGACTTACACTCTACTTTCAAAGTCTCCTGCCCACGATATATTTGAGGAGCTTCTCTGTTTCTTTTCTGTCTTGTTTTTTAATTCTCTCCTAGATCAATTCGTGCCACAGTTTCTTTCTCTCTTGTCACCTGACTCTCAACAACTACTTTTGGGTCTGTTTTGAGGCTTCACTTACCTCCCTCCTGCCCTCACCTTGAACTCTGGAGCAGCCGTCCTTTCAATTCTCCTTCTGACCCCAGAAAAGGCTGAGAAGACTGTCTTCACTTTCATTGAAAATCCATTTGTTTTTCTCAATATCACTAACCCACATTCAACAACAAAGCAAAATGATATGAAGCAAAGAAATAAACTAGACAAGAAAACCATTGCTGAAGCTGTGAAAGAAAGAAAGAAGTACCGAGTCTCCACAGGAATATCCCTCTGGATGCTCTAGCTTTGTTATCTGATCACGAAGTGCAATTTCTCTGTCCTTAGAGATGTGCTTTCTTAAGGACTCTATCTTTGGTCTTAGAATCCTAAATCCTTTTGGATTTGTCCTTGATCTATCACATGTCCTTAACATATATTTCTAAAAAAGTTGAACTATTGAATTTTCTTTTTTTTTTTTTTTTACTCTGCTTGTCTCAACATGAAATAGTAAGGTTTTGTGGGTTTTTTTTAAATCTATCATAAGTCAAAATAAGTTAATGAACTCCCTAAAAAAAGATCACTTGTTAGTAACTAATTCTTTTTGGCCAAGTATAGAGCTGTTTTCTAACTCTTTAGAGAATAAAATAGTCAAAAAGCTATTTGGGATTAGGTGGGATACATATTTTTGAATACTAAACAAAATCAAAGAATGATAAAATTGAGGCTGAATAATGTAGCTACAATTGAGGTCATGAAAGGCCTTGTATTCCAGGATGACTCTGGAGTTCATTTTGATGAAAATGGACACTTATTAAAACATTGGAAATAAGGAAATGTCTATCACATTTGCAATTTTAAAGGATCACTTAAAACTCTGTGGGAGAGAGAGCTGGCAGGAGCTGGGCTGAAGATAGGTTAAGAAGCTATTTGGATCATAATGGTGAGAATGATGACTATGTATGTGTGGCCATAAGTGCCAGTGAGGGGGAAAATATCTTAGGGAAGCAGCTAAAGAGAGGAGAATTTGATTTAATATTCTGAGAATGTAAGTAATAAGATTATGCCTAACTTTTCAAAGATATAAAAAATAAAAGTCTCCAAAATTTCCCATTTACAGTGTTGTCCTGAATATAATGTTCAGCTTCTAAGTCTTACCCTAATGCCTAAATAAGTATTCAATCAAGGCAACGTACAGTGTTTTCCTTTCCCTGGTTTTTAAATCACATTTATATTTGAGTTCAGTATTCTTTGCAAACTGGCTTTCAACATTCTGGGTAATGACAATGAAATAAATCCAACTCCCTCCCAAAGCTATGTATTTACGTTATTTCAATGTCCATATCATGCAATATAATTCTGAAAACACTAAAATTATACAAGTAGGTTATTGTGTATGCTTTGATATTATTATTGAAAATCCAGTGTTTCAAGTCATTGTGTAAAGTAATAATCATTTAAGCTTGTGTTTGTGTGTATGTGTGCATGTGTGTGAATGTATTGGAAGTTTATTCTACTTTTCATCAGTGTTCCTGGATTAAAATGGGAAGGTCTGCTTTTTTATTTATTTTTTAGCTTTCAAAAGAGGTATCTAATGTCCTAAAAATTAATGTGATAAATAACTTATAATATAAAAAAATAGTAACCTATTTTAAGTATTTCTAAGAAAAAGAAGATGGAATGAATTAGCACAAATGTACAATTATGTAGTTTATAAAATGCTATCATAAAGGCTGGCCATGCATTGATTTTGTCATATAATCCCCAATACCATTTTCCCCACTAATTTGAAAACTTTGAACTCTGATTCATAATGAAAGCTTGAATTCTACAAAGCGGGTTATGTGGAGTAATAAGAAAAAGCCTACGTATGAATTATTTCTTAGTTAGAAAATTGCAAAACTGCTTCAAGCTACTTTCTGTAGGATGTCAGGGGAAGGAAAAAGTAGAAAGAGGACTGGATATGAAGTTGTTTTCATGTTTTCAATAAATAGAAATGGTTTCATTTTCTAGCATGATTCACAAATGTATGTATTCAATTAGTAATAACTTACTGTCTACTCAGCATATGTCCTTATGAGAGCACTGTGGGGGCATAAACATAGACAATGTCTCTCCTTGTCAGCTGGCAGCATAGAAGCAGACTCAAAATAATTATTAAACAAGAGAAATTGTCCCATGCCATAAGGGACCCTGAAATATGTATGTCTTTAAAATTTCAGAGGAAAAACAAGTCACCCTTGGAGAGGATGATGGGGAAAGAAATCTAAAGGAGGAAAGTAACATTTGAGCTGGTTTGCAAGGGATGAACACAGCCAATAGTGGGATATGGAGAAAAAGACATTACAGTTAAATGCACAGCATGCGAAATATGTGTCATTGGGGGAATGTGGGGGGGAATCAGAAATGATGTGATAGCAACACAATACCATTTCAAATGCTATAAAATTACTAGGATTATGAAAAGGTGGAATAGTTGTAGTAGCAAGGGTGACTCTCAGTTCGAAACTAGTGAATTTAAACTAAAGAAATGGAGGTACACATGGGGAACCATTAAAACTAGTGAAAAGTTGAACACCGGAGTGAAGGAGCTAGGATGAATTTGTGAGAATAGGAAGAGAAATCAGAGAGGTCAAAGATAAGTCAGAAATTTATTATAGTACCTAGATGAGAGGTATTGAGGATCTAAACAGTATCGGTGTTGATGTAAAGTTTTGCTAAGAAAATATCACCTTTTGGGGGGGATTATTTCAGTAGAGTCTAAAACAAAGAAAGCATTCCTTTATATTTTCTACCATGAAGAAAAGAACAGAATTGAGAATGCCAAATCAAAAAAAAAAAAAAAAAAAAAAAAGAGAGAGAATGCCAAATCTATGGAGGACCCATATCTTACTGTGCACTGAGAGTTATTAATTCTTATGAAGTTTTGCTAGTGAATTCTCTATGCCAACAGGCATCTATGTAATGTACTTCTTTTTTTTTTAAAGATTTTATTTATTTATTTATGAGAGACACAGAGAGAGAAGCAGAGACACAGGCAGAGGGAGAAGCAGGCTCCATGCAGGGAGCCAGACGTGGGTCTCGATCTGGGGTCTCCAGGATCACGCCCTGAGCCAAAGGAAAAAGCTCAACCACTAAACCACCCACACATCCCTGTAATGTACTTTGTATTAAAATGTCAGGTATCCTATCCTCAGAGGTAAAGTTAAGCAAATGTGGGAAAGATGCAACAATCATTCAATATTTTCAAATTATCCTTGTTATTCAGCATTTTTCATAGGTGACTTGAAATATATTAACTACCCAAATCACCAAATTTGAAGATCACTGTTTTCATATCTACCTAAAATTTTTAGGTATTGTATTTAAATGAACACAAACTGAGATATTTTCTGAGCCCCATAATGCTCTCATGGAATAGTCAAAATAAAATTCCTGGAACAGAAATTACATGATACTCTGTGCCTTCTATAACTCACTTCCTATAGACCCCAAATATTAAGTATATATATATATATAAATCTATTCCAAAGAACTATGCATAGTTATATACCTTATGGAGGCAACTCTTGGGATGTTTACTTTCTATTACTAATGTAAAATTATCCTCATGTATTAAGATACTGTAATTGGCTGCCTCTACTTATTTTACCTGTCTTCTATTTGGAGATGTTATAATGCTTAAAACTATATTTTTAAAACCCCTTTGCAGCTAGGGTTCCAGATTCAAATTAGTGTTCACCCGTTAAATGTGCTTCCAGAAGATTTGGAAGTCAAAGCCAAGAAAGGCTCTCTTTCCTCAACTCTGGCTACCCTGCTTCCTTAGGAAAGTCACGGTTCTCTTGCAACAGGATCCAGTGCTCATTCTTCAGCTTTCCAGAGTAGTAGCCTCTTAATCTTACTGCTTACTCCATGGGTTATGACCGTGTGTGTCATTTCAGTTTTCTGCTCCAAGGCTTCTCTGGTAGTGGAGACGGCTTGATGGCCCACGCTGGAACAGCCTTGCTTCAGAGTAGGTTAGTCCTGGGTTCTTCTTGGTGTAACTCTAGAGTCCCAGCTTCGAACCGATTCTTTTAGCCCCTTTGACAACTCTGTAAACAACCTAATTCTTACAGTAAATTCTTTTTTTCCTTAGGGTGGTTTCTGGTATTTTTGCCTTGAACACTAAATGATATGGCCTTTATTGCATTGAAATGATATCAGTATGATTATCTCCAACTTCATCTCTTGACATTTTCTGAATTTGTATGAGACAAAAATATTCTTCAAGTGAGCACTATTTGCCTCAGAATAAGTCACTATGGGGTCAGGAAGTGAACGTCACAAGAGTACTTTGTCTGGAACAAGGTTGCAAGATAGTTTTAAGATTACCACTAATTTTTCCAGACATATATTTGTGTGTGGATGGCCATCTTCGCGTGTTCCTTGCTTTTGGGCTCAGAGTTTTCTGTTCTTTGCACTCCTTCCCCGAGTTCCCTTTCACTCCTCTCCTCTTTCCTTTATTACTGTGTTTTCTCATATTTCTATTATTTTCAGTCACTCTTTCCCTCCCTGTCACAAGTCTCCTTCACTGTACTCCAATCAGTAATTTCATGGAGCACTGAGATAACAGGTTCTCCTGGCTCAAGGCCTGAAAGAGCTGTCAGAATGACAGATATTCTCTAAATGGATCCTCAGATTTTACTGATTCGCAGGGTGCCAGAATCACTGCCTTCTCTGAAGCCTCTTTCCCTCTAATAGAATAAAATTCTGAGATCGTGTTCAGCCTTTCCAGTGTGTAAAAGAGAGCTTTATATAAACACAGACAAAGATGACAATAATGATTGCTTTACAGAACAGAGGAAGAAGTAATATAGAAGCAGCTGTCCAGACCTCACTGAACAGTAGAAGCTTCACCAAAGATTTCAGGAGGTGACTGAAATGGTCTTGCCTGCTTACAGAATTCACTGATTAGCTTTAGGAGAGGGGTCAGGAAACTTTGGCTATTTCCTTGCACTGCTACGTAAGACCTATTGTGACACGAAAGAAAAGGATAATGAGGTCAGTGGGGAAACCTAACAACATATACTTGTCTGATGAAGAGAACTGCCTCAAAGTTTTCTAATGTGCTTTCTAGGTTACACTGTGTTGAGTTAGGAAAGGTACCCCGTAGAGGGATCCCTGGGTGGCTCAACGGTTTAACGCCTGCTTTGGCCCAGGGCACAGTCCTGGAGTCCCAAGATCGAGTCCCACATCGGGCTCCCTGCATGGAGCCTGCTTCTCCCTCTGCCTGTGTCTCTGCCTCTCTCTCTCTCTATGTCTATCATGAATAAATAAATAAAAATCTTTACAAAAAAAAAGGAAAGGTACTGCGTAAACTCAAGGCTTCTGGAGAAAATCTTCCATATAAATGTTGGCAAGGTAATGTGCAAAACTCAGAGTCTTATCCTGCTACTTTTTGCATGACATATTTTTATTCCCATTACTAACACTTATCATATCACAATTATGATATTAAAAAGACAAGAGACATAGAAGATAACGTGCGATGTGCAACTTAACAATAAACATCCCTGCGAGGCAGTAAAAAGGCCTTTTTTGATCTATTACGTAGTAGTGCAAAATTGGGTTATTTTTACCAATGTGATCAAGCTAGTACTTGAGGTATGCTCATGATAATTTTCTCTATCTTTTTAATCCACGTCAATTATTCAATCATTAATTACAGATTATATATTTCCTAATAGAAAATCGTTCTATACATTGGAAAATATTTTCAATTAGAAATAGAATAAAATGTTGGGGCAAAAAAAATGTATTATTTATTTTCTGGGTGGACTAACATCTGGCAAACACATGATGGTAACATCCCCTTAGCTCTGGACATCACAGGCAGGTTTAAACCTTTAGCATAAATTCTCTGGAGCAAGAACACAGAGGAAGAAAAAGTTAATGGGATTATTGCATCAAACTGAACATTTTCATTTTCCTTTCCCTTCATTCTTTTCTCTTGTTACCCATAATGAGACACGGGTGTTCCCTGCAATCCTTAAAGCCTTTAGTTTGCAGTCCCCAGAGCTGGTTCAGCCATTTGCCTGTGGGAAGCCTCTGCACCTCCAGCTGGAAATTATCATGCTAATGATAACACTTAGTACTAATTAACCAAGTCCATAGCTTTCTTATTTTTCCTTCTTTCAACTGTCTCTCTGATGTTTTCTGATGAATGAAATTTCTTAAAATTAAGAGCTTCTTTTGATATTTTATTGGCAAGCAATAAAGTGTGCCAATTTAAAATATAAAACTCAATAAAGTTCAACATATGTATATAGGGAGAAGCCATCGACAAAAGCAAGATAATTAAGGTATCCATCACCCTATATCTTTGTCATGTCCTTAGTAATTCCCTTCTGTCCATCTTATCCCCAAGCAACCACTGAATTAATTTCTCTCACTGGAGATTAGGTTTTGTTTTGTAGGAATGTATATGAGACTCACAGAACGTGTGTTCTTTAAAAATTGTTTTGTTTTGGTTTGATTGCTTCACTCAGTATAATTATTCAGAGAATTATCCAAGTTGTAGCATGTTTCAAGAACTCATTACTTTTTATTTCTGAGTAGTTTTCTATTGTACTAATATACCAAACTTGGTTTATTTATTCACCTGCTATTGGATGTCCTGGTTATTTCCAGTTTGGGCTAATACAAACAAATCTGCTAGTACTTGACAAGATCGGGGGTTTTTAACTCTTAACAATCTTAATTCATGGGTAGTAGTACTGTGGCTTTAATTTTAGCTTTCTAATAACTAATGATACTTAAACTTAATTCATGGTAGTAATACTGTGGCTTTAATTTTAGCTTTCTAATAACTAATGATGAATATCTTTATATATCTTCTTTGGTGAAGTATCTGTTCAAAACTTATGTCCTTTTTTTTAAAGTTCCTTTTTAAAATAGATTTCTGAGGGTTTTTATATATATTCCTGACTTGCAAATATTTTCTCCCAGTCTGTGGCTTGTTTCTCATTACTTTAACCATATTTTTAGAAAAGCAGACATTTTTAATCGTGAGCAAGACAAATCGATCTATTTCTTCTTTAAAAGATTGTGCTTTTGGTGTCATATCTAAAAAATCTTTGCCTAACTTAAAGTCACATAAGTTTTCTTGGATTTTTTTTCCTAGAAGTATCACAGTTTGTAATTTTACATTTATGTCAATAGTCACCTTAAAAATTTTTTATATAAAATGGTGCATGGATCAGTTAAATTTTGAATATGAACATCCAATTAATTCAAGACATTGTGGAAAGGAATCAAATATGGGATTTTACCAAATGGTGTTTGTGTGTGTGTCAATTGAGATGACCGTGTGATTTTATTGACTCGTTAACCTGGTGAATTATTTAGTTGAATGTTAAACCAATCTTGCCTTCCTGAAATTGACCCCACTGGTCATTACAAATTAGTCTTTTTATATGTCCTTGGGTTTGGTTTGCTGAAATTTGGTTTAGAATTTTTGCATCTGTTTTGACAGTTATTATTCTGTAGTTTTTTTTTTTCCTGCAGTAATATATTTTTTCATAGTTTTTATATCAGGGGAATGGTCTCTTTATAAAATGTGTTGCAATATATTCTTTCCCTGTCAACTTTCTGGAAGAGTTTGTATAGAAATTGTGTTATTTTCTTTCTTATAAATGTTTACTAGAATTGGTTTTCTTTGTGGGAAGGTTTTCAACTACAATTTATATTTCCTAATATACATAGTCCTGTTCAGTTTCTTCATTTCTTCCTGAATGAGATTTGTGTGTTTCAAGAATTTTGTTGTTAATTTATTGTAACTTCCTTATTATATCACTTTAATATACATAGAATTTGTAGTGTTATCAATTCTCTAAATCCTGATATTGGTAATTTGTGTCTTCTATCTCTTTTTCCTGAACAATGTGATTAAAACTTCATCAATTATTGATCTTCTTAATGAATCTTTTGTTTTCATTGATTTTTTCTTTTTCTTTTCAGTTTATATTTCACTGATATTCATTGTAATCTTTATGGTTTCCTTTCCTTTACTCACTTTGGTTTTAATTTTATAGTGTCTTAAGAAGCAACCTGAGGCTAAAATTATTAATACCTCTATTATTTTTTGATATAGTTCTAATATATTTAATTGCCATAAATTTCTCCATGTATACTGTTTTTAACAGAATCTTATAAATTTCTATATGTTGAGTTTTTACTTTTATTAAGTTTCAAATACTTTCTATTTTCCCTTTTGATTTCTTCTTAAGAAGTATTTTAGAAGTATTTAGTATTTTATCTGATATGTAAATATTTAGAGATTTTTAAGAGATATCTTCCTGAGATTACTAGCTGATTTAATTTCATTGTTGTCAGAGAATATGTACTGTAGGGCTTAAGTCTTCTAAAAGTTTATTGGGACATATTTTATGACTCAGAATATGGTCCATCTTAATAAATGTTCTATGTGTATTTGAGGAGCACACATATTTTACTGTTGTAGAACAGAGTGTTGTGTAAATGTTGGTCAGGTTAAGTTAGATTGAGTTGGAAAAGTTACAATCTTATCTCTTTGTGTCTCTTATTCCATCAGTTATTGAGAAAAGGGTATTGAAATATCTTATACATTTTGATTTATCTATTTCTCATTGAAGTTCTACCAGTTTTTACTTTAGGTATTTTGAAACCTTGCATTAAGCACACAAACACTTAAGATTTGTTGTATTCTTGATAAATTGACACATTTATTGTAATGAAAGAGTCCTCTTATTCTGAAATCACCTTTGCTTTATATTAACATAGCCCCTCTACTTTCTTTTAACTTGTATTAGTATATTTTTCCATCTTCTTACATTTAGTCTATTTGTGTCTTTACAGTTAGAGTATATTTCTTTTAATTTATTTTGTTTTTATTGTGCTAAGAACAGCCATCTTAACAGTTTTAAGTACATGATACAATATTGCTACTATAGGCATAATGTGTACAGCAGATCTCCAGAACTTAGCCTTTTTGCAAACCTACCACTTTATATCTGTTAAACAGCAACCCCCCATTTTCCCTCTCTCAGTGCCTGGAAACCACCATTCTATTACTGTTTCCTATGAATTTGACTATTTTATATATCTTATAGAAGTGGAAGTATACAGTATCTATCCTCCTGTGTCTAGCTTATTTCACTTGGCATAATGACTTCCAGGTTCACCCATTTTGTCTCACATGTCAGGGCTTCTTTCTTTTTCAGGGTTGAATAATATTCTATTGTGTGCATATGCCATATTTTTAAAAATATTTTATTTATTTATTTATTTAAGAGAGAGAAAGAGAGAGTGCAAGCAGGGGAGGGACAGAGAGCAAAGGAGAAGCAGACTCCCCACTGAGTAGGGAGCCAAATGTGAGCCTCATTGCTGGGACCCAGGGATCATGACCTGAGCCAAAGGCAGACAATAAACTGACTGAGCCACTCAGGCCCTTCCCGCATTTTTAAATCCATTCATCCAACAATGGACATTTAGGTTACTTTCATATCTTGGCTATTATGAAAAAAAGCCATGGTAATCATGGGAGTGTAGCTATCTCTTAAAATTCTGATTTCAATTCTTTTAAATATATACCCAGAAATGGGATTGCTAGGTCATGTAGTAATTCTATTTTTAATCTTTTGAGAAACTTCCATACTGTTTTCCATAGCAGCCACATCATTTTACATTCCCACGAATAGTGTACTGGGGTTTCAAATTTCTCCCAGTCTTCCAAACACTTAACTAACTTTTGCTCTTTGGGTAATAGCCATCTTAAAAGAAGTGAGGTGACATCGTTTTGTGATTTTGATTTATATTTCCCTTATGTATAGTGATATTGATTACCTTTTCATATACCTCTTGATTATTTGCATATTTTCTTTGGAGAAATATCTATTCAAGTTTTTTGCCTATTTTTAAATTGGGTTTTTTTTTTTTTTTTTTTTTTTTTTTGGCTGTTGAGTTGTTTGAGTTTCTTATATATTTTGGATTTTAAACTCTCTTCAGGTATATGGTCTGCAAATATTTTCTCCCATTCAAAACTTTTTTAAAAAGAAATGGTAAAAGCAATTCTAAAATTCATTTGAAACTACCAAAGACCCTGAATAGCCAAATATCTTGAGAGAAAAAACAAAGCTAGAGGCATCACACTTTTTGATTGTAAAATATATTATAAATCCATAATAATTAAAACAGTCCTTGCTTGTCTTGATTCCAGAGTACTTGAGCTTCTTGACTATGTTCCTTGAAATTTAAGTTTTGTCGACAATTTTTTTCACATGCAATTTTTTTTTTCTCTTTCTACATATGCTTCCTCTAGTAGGGAGACTCAAATTACAAGTATATTAAACCACTTGAAGTTGTCCCACAGATCACTGATTTCTATTAATTTTTATTTATTTTAAATCTGTTTGCCTTTTCTGTTTCATTTTTAAATACCTTATTGCCTTTTTTATAAGTTCACTAAGCATTTCTTCTGCAATACTTAATATTTAATTAATCACATTCTAGTGTTTTTCTTCTTGCACATTGTGATTGATATCTATAGAATTTTAGTTTTGGGTCCTTTTTATATCTTCCATACTCTACTTAATTTTGTGAATATATGAATAGGGTTACAATAATTATTTTAACGTACTTGTTTGCTAATTCTAACATCTTTATTAGTCCTGGGTAGGTTTCAATGGATTGGTTTTTTTTATCATAAATGGTATTTCCTCATTTATTTGTCTTATAAATTTTATTGTATAAGACACATTATAATTTTCAGCTTGTTTGGTGCTGAGTTATTTTATATTCCTATACAATTCTTGAGCTTTGTCTGGGATGCTATCAAATTATTTGGAAAGAGTTTGATCTTTTTTTTTTAAATATTTTATTTATTTATTCATGAGAGACACAGAGAGAGGCAGAGACACAGGTAGAGGGAGAAGCAGGCTCCATGCAGGGAGCCTGACGTGGGACTTGATCCTGGGTCTCCAGGCGCCAAACTGCTGAGCCACCAGGGCTGCCCCAAGAGTTTGATCTTTTCAGGTCCTGCTTTAATGTTTGTTAGGTGGCATCAGAGCAGTCATCTTTCAAGGGTCAGTTATTTCCCTCTACTACAGAGGCAAGACTCCCTGTCTATTACCCCGTGCGTCATGTGTCCTGAGGCTTTTCAGTTTATTTGATGGGAACAGACCCTTTTTGCAAGCCTGCATGAATACCAAATACTCTTATGTAAAGCCTGTTTCAGTGCTACTTTCCTTAGTACCCTCATATGCTGATCAGTAGTTAGCTAAATACTCAAAAGAGGGTCTCTCCAAATTTCTGGAATATTTCTCTAGACTTTTCCCTCTTCGCTATAGTCTTTTCTTGAATAATAGCTCTCTTGGTTTTTCTGCACACTCAACTCTGTCTCCACAACTTAGGGAGGACACTGAAGTCTGTCTGATTACATGCCCCCAGGATCACACCTATAAACCATTTTGGCCTGTATGTTTGAATGGTCACAGGGCTTATATTATTTGTTTCTCATCTCCCAGGATTCATTAAACTTACTTACAGACCAATAAACTTACCTTAAAACCATTGTTTCATATTGCTTGTCTTTGTTGTTTTAAGCAGTAGTAAATCTGATCCCATTTACTTCATCATAAATGTAGAAGTAGAACTTCTACTCATAGGTTTTTGATCTTTGTAATCCTCAAGATCAGAAAGTATTAGAAACCATGGCATTCTTCTCGCTTCCTCAACATTCTTATATGTTCTAATACATTTTGAACCATGACATATATTTCATTTTGAACCATGACATATATTTCTGAAGGACCTATTTAACACCAATAGGATGGGTAAAAGTGACTGTCCAGTCTTTAAGCTAACAGGTTCTTTTCCCAATATGACATTTTCTTTATTAATTATAATTAATTATTATCGATGCTACTGTAATGACAACATCATCCATCTCATTTAGCATGTCCATAAGCTAGGTCGTCACTGACAACTCTTTTCCTTTTCTTTGTTCATGTATTACCAAGTTTAGTCAACTTATAATTCTTTTTTGAATTTTTTTTGAGTCCTCCCAGTATCTACAACCAAAATCTGACACCATCTGTTGGCTGGAATATTACAATCATTTGATAATTGTCTTCTCCTCATCCATTTGTTGTCCTTCTACTACCTGTTTCTCAAGCTGTGATCAAAGGTAACTTTTTGACACAAATAATTAATCATATTAGCACCTTGTTTTAAAAGCATTATTGTCTTCTACTCAGGAAAATATTAAAATCCTCAATAAGAGGTATAAAACTCCTATTTTAAAAATTAACCTAATTTTAGTGTTAGTATAAAGGCTCAATTTATTAACATGATGTATTTCCTCTTATTACTAATCACAACTGTAATTTTACATTAATTTGTATGATTATTTGATTAATATTTATCTCCTACACAGGCTTATAAACAAAGCATTTGTTTATTTTCCAATTCCTGAAACTTAGCACCAGTGTTTGACACATTTTAATAATAACTAAAGATGTATTGATTGAGTCCTATAACTTATACTTATGCAATATAATATATATGTACTATTAATATCATAATAAAACCATTTTGAATGTTTCACAAAGTACGATGCTAAATATTTTACATAAAACATCTCATTTTATACTTAAATTTTCTCAGTGAACTATTATTTAAGCTATATATATATAAAGAGAAAACAGATTCAAAGAGGTTAAGGAACTTGCTCAAACAGCCAGTAGAAAGTAAAGTAGAATATGAACGAAGATTTGTCTAACTCAAAGACATTCAGTCTCTGTTACTATACTGTATTGTCTATCTCTCCTGTACAAAATCTGAATAAACTAACAATCAGCTTTTGCAAATAAAACATGCATCCTTTGCCACAGACTTCTAGCTCATTTCTGCGGAAAGATCTTATGTGCATTTATTCTGCTATCATCCTGTAGGTAGCAATCCACCTCATTGAAAGATATTTAGAAATCATGTAATGTGGCATTTCTGACAGTTTTTCCAAAGTACAACAAATCACAGTATAATGAGGAAATGATGAGAATGGGGTATCTGATTAACAATTCAAGGCCTGTGCCCAGCTACAAATACATGCAGACTTCCAGAATTTTAAATAGAAGAAGTAAAAAATAACTTGAAATTATTCAATGTCATTGTGGTGTAAGGTTAAGAGATGCTATGACATGTGGTTCTTCCAGATGTGTCACTTATTAAATGAATGACCTTTATATTAACAGAGGTAATATTGCCTTTCCTCGTTCATTCACAAAGTTGGGTGTACCAAATGGTAAAAAAGATAATCTTTAGAAAATGTTCCACTGTTGCTGTTGTGCTTTAATTTTTATTGGAACACCCTTAAGAAAATATACACATCACGAACACAGTGTGAGGTCATTAAAAAAAAAATCTCTAAATAACTACATCCTATCTTACTAGTAACAACTCTAGTGCTTTGCAGAAGTTTCTTCCTGCAAGTTTTTTTTTTTTCTGATAAACTGAAGGATTTCTTTAGCCTGCCCATAATGTACTGTTTCTGCCAGGATGACCAGAATCTAAGTATACTCCTGAGATCTGCAAATCCGCAATCTATGACTTCAGGAAATTCTATTTCAAGACATTATTTACCAACTACAATTGTATTTTGGCTTTTTAGTGAACTTCCTTGTTGCCAAAACACACTGCTCAAACCTTGACAAGTCATGGAGCTGAGGCTTGACTGCCTTCCTGCTCCTGTTCTGGAGCAAAACCTGCCATAACTGCCATTAACGCAGAAGATTATCCAGGCAGCAGTAGGGTTGAGGTGCCACTTAATTCTCCTCTGGTCGTCTTGCAACACAGGATATGTGACCAATGAAAACAGTGAAATGGAAAATATTAATAAATCTGCAAGTTTTTGATTTCTCAGCAGAAAGATAGAATAGAATAAAGCTAGATTAGAAAACATGGCTTTTACTTGATATTAAAGTGGGACCTCCAACTTCTTATTCCAAAAAGAGTAATGGATTTGGATTAATTTGCTCAAATGTGCCTATATATTGTAAGACAAGACTGGCTCTGCTGGGCAGGCTGGCCAGCTGCATGGATGATTACATTACTCACCTTGCTTCAGAAGGAAGAGAAGGTACTTGGAGAGGAACCAAATTTGGCAGAATAGGTCATGCCAAGTGTGCTGTGCCACATGGAAGTAAAGAAGTTAAAGTCAGTAAAAGCATATACTGTGCATTCCCTTCTCTGACACATATCGGTAGGATTCTTGCCCATTAGTGAAAGGAAGCTCAGTTAGGCTTTCATCAATAACACATAACCTCCATAACAGGGATAGATAAATTAGAAAATTAAAACAAGGATTACCGCCAAATCTTATTTGCAGTTAGAAAGTCATCATCCATAGGCCAGGACTGCAAAGTGAGAATATTGAGAGGAGCACAGACATTATCCACTATACTATTACAGAGTTGATACTTGAGAATTAAGAGAGGAAATTCCTTCTCTTTGACTATATTCACTAAGGGATGTTTCATTGTAAAACTTCCTCGGGGATCTAAAAGTTTATAGCAATGGGAAAACAATTCTTTGCATTCACACACATATACACATAGCTGGGCTGAATTTGGTTCTAGAATCAGGGATATGTAGTTCCAGAAATAGTCACTCTACTTGACAATTTGAGGTCCAATGTTAAATTAAAAACAATACAGTGTCTAGACTACCCATTTCCTAAATAACCATACTAACTAGAGTACATTTGTTTTTAAATGGCTTGTGAATCTGTCTTGGACAGGTGTGTGGGGACAATGTGAAGTGGCGTGATCTTTATCAAGATCGTATACCTTTGCTCTCACAAAAAATCTCTACCTATCTTATATTTAAATAATGAGATACATTGAAATGTTATTAGCAGCTAACATATTAAACACTGCATTTTGTCCAACAGTCTACAAATGTGTTGGCATTTATAATCTAAACTAATCTTCACAACCAATTTAAGATTTTAAACATAATCCTTATTTGGTGGATGTGTGTGATAGTTAATTTTGGTGCGAATTGACTGGGTAAGGGATACCTAGATAGTTGGTAAACTATTATATTCAAGGTGTCTGTGAGGGTGTTTATGGAAGAGATTAGCATTTGAATTGGTAGACTGAGGAAAGAAGAGTGCCCTCACCAACACAGGTGGGCATCATCCAATCCATTGAGGATCTGAATTGAACAAGAAAGCAGTGAAAAGGTAAATTTGTTTTTTTGCTTAAGCTGGGACATTCATCTTCTCCTCCCTTAGACATTAGTGCACCATTGGACTCAGATTGAAATTTATAGCTTTAGTTCCCATGGTTCTCAGGCCTTCAGGTTTACACTGGAATTACACACTCCACCAGCATTCTTGGGCCTCCAGCTTGCAGATAACAAATCAAAGGACTTCTCAGCTTTCATAATTGTGTGAATGAATCTCTCATAATAAATCAACCTCTCTCTAATTATATATATATATATAATATTAACTATATAATGTATATATATAATATATAACAATATATATACAATAAAGAACTATAATTAGTTCTGTTCTCTGGAGAAGCCTAGTTAATACACTGGAGAAAGTGAAGCTTAGAGAAAACAAACAAACAAAAACAAAACAAAAAAACCTGGCCAGAGTATTATAACTAATAAGTAATGAACTCAGAAGTGAAACTCTAGATCCAAGTGCAATGGACACTATTTAGCTTAATCCAGGAACACTGATGCCTTAACTGGGCATGAATGAAACCAATTCCACTTACCAATAATCTCTAATTCTAAATTCCTCACTAACATTTTTTAAAAGGTTCTTTTACAGTTCCAATATTATAAAATAATTATATATATAATTATATAATATATATATATATATATATATATAAGCCAACTATAAGTGCACCTAAGTTACTTTGGCCACTCAGTGGTTATAGCTGATAAGAAACATGCTTTTTGTTTTTCCCATTCAAAACATGTTTGGTTTCTAGTGACGGAAGATTATACATGCCTCTTATTCTTGCTTTAGACCTGGAACTAATTTCAAGGATGTGGCAAGTGGATCTCACAGCTTGAAAATTGCTATGTCTGGCATTAGATATAAAAATTTTGAAGAGAATTTATTGCCCAGGAAAACTGTAAAACTTAGGCTATTACAAAATAAGTAGAGATGTTAGGAGTAGCAGTAACTTCTCTTATTTAAAAAGAAGAATCACTATTAGGACCTTGTGGGTGTTTTTTTTTTTTTAATATTTTCTTTGGGGTTTGAGTCATATCATACTGCCTGGAACAATGTTTGAGTACTTTTCCTTAAATGAAGCATAGGCAAACACTCAGAGGCAAGCTTGGATATCACATGTGAAGCAATAAACAAAATTGTTTTTCATGTGTACAGTTGACTGCTAGAGAGAATTATAATAATATGTCAAAGAGGAGAGAGTCCTCATTCTAAGTTAAAAAGTTATTTAGCGGTGCCTGGGTGGCTCTGTCAGTTAAGCATCTGACTGTTGATTTTGGCTCAGCTCTTGATCTCAGAGTCGTGAGTCTGAGCCCCACATTGGGCTCTGCACTGAGCTTGGAGGACCCTGCTTAATTTTCTGTCTCCTCCCTCTCACCCTCCCCTCCCCTCTTGTGTATGCACGCACAGGTGCTCGCTCTCTCTCTCTTTCTCTCAAAAGAAAAAAAAAAGTGATTTTTTTAATACGCGTGGTCATTCCAATAATTTACAAGACTATGGTTATATAGGTAACATTGATTAATGGCTAGCTTAGTCTAAAAGACTAGGAATTAACATAGAATTAAAAAGCTAAAAGATTTAATGATGGTGTGGCTTCACTTACATGCCTTATTGAGTGCTGGGTTCTATACTAAACACCATCTGAATTAATGCAAGGGAAGCTCTGCTAGCACAAAGTTTGCATATTGCATATTTGTGCTAAAAATGTGACTAATCTACTAGTGCCTTTCTTTGATATGAAAGCCTCTCTGTTAGTAGTGAACAAACTGAAAAGGCTTAGAAAAAGCTGACTGAAGGCAGCAAGATAGTTTTTAGCAGAGAAATCACCAATGTTAAAGTCAGAGTTTCGATAGAGACTGAAGCATAAACCTTAGCCTTTGTTTTCCTTCTTTTTTCTTTCTTTTTAAAGTTTTATTTATTTATTTATTCATGAGAGACACAGAGAGGCAGCGACACAGGCAGAGGGAGAAGCAGGCTTCCTGTGGGAAGCCTCAATCCCAGGAAACCTGACCCAAAGGCAAACACTCCACCACTGAGCCACCCTGGTGCTCCCAACCTTTGCTTTTTGTTTGTTTGTTTGTTTGTTTGTTTGTTTGTTTTAGTAGGTGCTCTGCTTTCAGACACAATGACTTATCAAATACTGAAGAGTTAGTCTGCTCAACGACAAACTTTTCTGAATGGTGTGTCAAACTATTGTTGGATGCCCAACCAGTTGTAGGAATTTAGACACTTGAATTCCAGGTAGAGGAAATACCAGAACCAAGGTGAATGCACTTATCCTCTGGATGAGTTGCAGATATTGTTTCAAAAAACTAAATAAAACATAGGACCGATGTAGCTTGAGGCAAAGAGAGAGCCTTGTGAGTGATTCTGTGGAAATTATGAATTAAAAGGACTTAGAAATGATATTTCTACTAAGGAATGATCACTAAAGTTGCCTGAGATAAGCATTGGCATTGGCAGACTAACAATTGGATTCCTTAAAAATTGTAATTTCTCTTTTCCTCCATACAAATCTTTAAACATGTAACTTCTTTTTTATTATTATAAGTAATGTTATTCCTGAAGAAGAACACTAGAACATGCTTAATGGAGGACAATTTTTCTCCCGAGGACATTTGGCAATGTCTGGAGATATTTTGGGTTGGCACACCTGAGGAGTGGCTGCTGCTAGGATCTAGTGGGTGCAGAACAAGGTTGGTGCTAAACATTCTGCAGCGTACAGTACCTGCCCCCCCACAAAAGTGTTATTCAGCCCCAAACACCCATAGTACCTAGGCTGAAAAACTATGCACTAAAGTAAAATTTATAGTATTTACACGTCATTACTGCCATGAGCCATTTTATTTTTAAGTATTTGTTGGCATCTTTTAGGTAGATAATTTGCTAAATTGGTAGAATAAGCTGCTTTGTAAACACTTTGAAAATGTTTTGTGGGGCAGCCCAGGTGGCTCAGTGGTTTAGCACCACCCTCAGCCCAGGGCGTGATCCTGGAGACCCAGGATCGAGTCCCACGTCAGGCTCCCTGCATGGAGCCTGCTTCTCCCTCTGCCTGTGTCTCTGCCTCTCTCTGTCTCTGTCTCTTTCTCTCTTTCTCTGTGTGTCTCTCATGAATAAATAAACAAAATCTTTTAAAAAATGAAAATGTTTTGTATAAATTTTTAAATCTTTCTCTTTACACACACACATATACACATACAAACACTTCTGCTTACCAGTGTTGGCATTCACATTTGAATATTGATTTTATGTTCTGCCAAGCCATTAAACTATAAGCTTCTAAAAGTTTGAGCTGTCTTATTTATATTCCCAAGTCTTAACAAGTCTTTGTTCGCATAAGATAAAGTATGGATAAAATAGACAAATGATGAGAGTATGTTTTGTGGATGTTGTGTTCAGATGGAAATAAACTGATAGGAAGCTAATGAAATAAGTAATATAGCATGATGATTTAGCTCATGGTTTGTATCTCCCTGGTTTACCATTATTTCTGCTATTCTATTAGCCATATGAGACGTTGGCCAAATTGCTAAATGCCGTATTTTGCTTACTCAGAAAATGAAGATAATAGTAATTCCTACCATTGAGGTCGCTATAAGAATTAAATGAATAATACATTTCAAAAGCTCAACAATACCTAGGCATATACACTTGTTTGTTCCTACCTCTTTTCTCTCTTCTTCCCAAATTCTTTTACAGGGCACTGAAATTTGGCAGAGCCTAGAACATTTGTCTGACAGTGTTTCTCCCTGTATCTCTCAAAGAAAGAAAAACATGTGGTACTTTGTTTTTTCTTTGTATGGATTGTAAATCAGGGCTCAGAGCCTACTACAGATCGTACATTTCTTCCAGATCCAAGGCATATAATGAAGATGTCAAGATTTCCTGAAGGTTGAGCAGGATAAAGCCAGTAAATTCTATCAGAAAGCCTACCAGTTGGCTGGGGGTTTTTGTGGAAGAACTTACTGGATCCAGCTGACTACAGTTGGCTTGTAAGTAAACTGCTCTTGTGAGTTGATTGTCATCATTCTTACTGCTTGGAGAGCCAGGAAATCTTGGGATATGAGATTTTTCCATGTATATCAGCAACGAAATAATTCTCTACCAAGCATTCTCTCTACCTCTTCCCCTAGAAAGGAATCCATGCCATATTCTACTTCTATTTATCACTCATTTGCTACAAAGAAAAGAATCATAAAATAATGCCTTGAGCCTTACTGAACTAATAAATCATGATCAGGAAGAGAAAATAATTACAGTTCATTAAGGGAACATGTTAATGTGAAAATGAAGACGATGCTCAAGGTGGACATTCAGAACAAGTCTCCCTGAAGTACATTAAAGAAACGACAAGAGTCTACTGTGAGAAAATTAACAAAGTAATGAGAAAGCTAAAAAATATTCACAAAGATTTTCTGAAACAAGAGATATCCCATGGTTTTCAAATGTTAAAGGCAGTAGTAGATCAACTAAAAACAGGATTTTTCCTATTAGAAATAGTAACATTATTAAGGAAGAGTAAATAAATATATATTAATGGTCCGTTTTTTTTTTCTTTCGGTCTGTAATATATATGGAAATGGAATTCATGAGAAAAAAATAGGGACACCTGGGTGGCTCAGTGGTTGAGCACTTGCCTTCCTTCAGCCCAGGGTGTGATCCTGGAGTCCTGGGATGGGGTCCCACATTGGGCTCCCTGCATGGAGCCTGCTTCTTCCTCTGCTTGTGTCTCTGCCTCTCTCTCTGTGTGTCTCTCGTGAATAAATAAATAAAATCTTTAAAAAGAAAAGGAAAAAGAAAAGAAGGAAAACAGGTGAAGTAAATCTCATGCAAATAATGGAAATTATATAACAGAAAAATATTGCAGAGATAATTGAACATATGAGAATTTCCCTAGGCTTAAGAAAAACCTTTATTTGTGAAGAATTCAATAACTTCTAGAAAATTAATTTTAAAGACTTACTCTCAGACATAACAGCGATATCCCTACATTTCCAGGATAAACAGATATCTTACCAAACTTTAGATCCCCAAAAAACTTTACTTACAGGTATTTTATCTGCTATTCCAGAAGCCAGAGACTGGAGGAATATCTGCAGACTACTGAGAGAAAATGATAGCATTTCCAGAATCCTCTACTAAGCTACGACATCTATTGACTATCAACATCAAAGTGCTACATATTTAGGCATACAAGAATTCAGAAACTATTTACTCCTGTGTACTCTAACCAAATAGCAATTGAACCGTCATAGATATCCCAAGATATGGAAAATACATTAGGTAAACAGTTGATGGCAAAAGCATTAAACGATTCATGCTTAAATAAAATGTGGTAATTAATTAAGTGATAACTATTGAAACAAAAGATAAAATACATAAGAAAAATATACAGTAATCCCAGCGTAAGGCATATTATATTTTGGTGATAAAATCAGGGAAGTAAAAGCATTCTAAATTAAGATTTCATGTTGGAAGGGGATAAAACAGGAAAAGTATTCAAAATGTTTCATTCCGATGGAAATGCTGTTGGTGAATAAATCATTGGGGTGAGCGTATAATTTGAAAGTCTGAAGTTATATGGCTTGATTTATTATTGATAAGGAAGGGAAGGATCGGGCAAAATTGAAGAGCAGAATACAATTTCAGAACTAGGAAAAGTTTAAGATGAACGAGCAGAAATGTAACCAGGTTGTAGGTATAACTGAGAAGCACAAAATCAAATGTCAGCCATTATACTAAATGTGGATTGGCTAAATCCTTTGTCAAAATATAGACATTGTGAGATTGCTGGTCTCGCCTGGGGTGCCATTTGTCTTGATGGCCCTTGAGCAAAATTTTAAAGAGCCACAGTGATGCATGTCCTGATTAGAATGAGAGGAGACTCCCTTCCCACAGAGTTTCTAACTTTGTGTAAGAGGAGAGTCACCAGCCTATAACAAATTATTTTAAGCCTAAAGGCCTAAAAGAAACTGGTTATTGGAACTTGATTATAATACATCAGCTTGAATTTAGTCCTTGATGCCCCTTTTGAAATATAAGAAAGAACATAATTCCCTTTAGGAGCTATGGGATTAAGTAAAATATGAGCCTGTGTTTAAACCCCCTGAGGGATGACTATTTACTCTATTTTTAGCTATAGAATTTCTCCTTCCACTGCCTTTCAGGATAGTGGGAAATGGTTTGTTCATGTTTGGCTCATGTGTTGTGAACTAGAGTCTCTGCAAAGAAAAGAAAAAAGAAACAAAAAACCAATTTGAGTCCAAACTCTAGAATTATAAAACCAACCCATAATAAGATTAGTTTATTGAAAAAACTCGATCAGCTGGATATAACTTAAAAGAAACTAAAAAACAAAAACAAACTAAACAAAGTGTAAAACCTAGGGCTTAAACAACTATATGCTAACCAAATGAAAGTGAAGAAATTGTGCATATCAATATAAATATCAGATAAATTAGAACTAAGGGCCAGAAGTATTATATGAGAGAAAGAAGCACAGATATATACTAATAAATTTTAAAATCCATAAAGACATTAAATATTTATGAATCAATCACAAGTCAAATACATGAATAAGAATGAGTTTGAATTGCAAAGACAACTTCATAAAAGAAGAAATTTGGAAGATGATTTAATATATCCTTTTTGGAGCACCTGTGGCTCAGTCAAGTTAAGCATCTGCCTGTGGCTCAGGTCATGATCCCAGGGGTCCTGGGATCCATTCCTGCACTGGGCTTCCTGCTCAGTGGGGAGCCTACTTTTCCCTCTGCCTCTGCCATCCTGCACCCCTCTCCCTGCTTGCTCTCTCTCTCGATGTCTCTCTCACTCACATAAATTAATTAATTAATTAATTAAATCTTTAAAAAATATATTTTCACAATGAGTGTATGAAACAAGCTAAATATACAGAAAACCAAATACATAGCAATAACAGATTTGAATAATGTATCATCAAAAAGCTTAAATGTTTATTTATATGTTTACAGTCATTACATATATGTCATATTGTTATTTATAGAGAATGCAAATTTTTTCCTCTTACCCATACATCACTTACATAAACATAACATATACTGTATCATACATATACTCTTATACAGTTTCAAAGATGTAGATATTTTATATAGTATAATTAAATGAAACCTAAAACTCAATAGTAGAAACATGCCCAAAGAACAAGTTAGGAACATGTTCTCTAAAATCACCACAAGATATCAGAAAATATCAAGAATGGAAAGTAATTGCAAATCAACAGAAAATAATGAAAACATAACAATTTAGTATCTATAGGAATCAAGAATGCATTTAAGAGAAATAGTTATTATGAAATCAGATTAGCATTAGGTAAATATTTAAATTAACAAACTGAACAATAAACTACAAATAAATCAAATAATTAGGAAATTAAGTTACTACTAATGAAGTATGAATAAGGAAAAAAAGAACAATAATAAAATCAAAATCAGTTTTTAAAAGACTGATACATCTTCGGTAAATTATTTTATGCCAATAAAGAGAAAATGTATAGTAGCTTTTGTTGTTTAAGGCTCTGTTAATTTTCTATCCATGATCATTCTGCCCATTTTTGTTGTTTATAAAATTTCAATTTTTTTTTTTTACTGTCTTTCAAGTGATCAAGGTATTTAAAAGAACCCCAGATGGTGAAACTTGATGGGTCTAAACAAATTAACTAACTCAATCATTTTGTAAAGATCCTGGTTAGTTATGGACATACAGCAACATTTTAGAAAATAAGAAATGAAGAAAAGGCAACTTTGTGGCTTTTGAAAAAAATTGCTTCTAATATGGGACACTCAATAGGGATACGTTATCTTTTGCCTGACTATATTGTAATCCATATGAAATGCTGGAAAAGTTTCCAGCCATTCATTTGGGGGGTCATGAAGGAAGTTCGTGCACTTAGAACCATCAACATAAAAAAAAAAAAAAAAGAGAGAACATCACCTGGAAATGAGCTGGGACTACAAAATCTTGTGCTTAGTCCATCCCAGAACTACTAAAGCAGACACTCAGTGGTGTCACAAACTCTCCATGGGATCTGATAAAGGTTAAGAGTTGACAATTGCTATGTTAAGGGGAAAAGCATCATCCTAATAATGGCTGAGGGCACATACTGAAAGAAACTGAGTCTTGATGATGCTGTTGAGCTGCTGATTTAAGGAAACTTGTGCTCTGATATCTGTCCGGAATTTTCCATCCTTTCTCTCTCTTTTTTTTTTTCTCCCAGTAAAATGAAGTTTAATGCATTGTATGAGAATAAAATTCTAAAAGCCATGATTTAGTATGACAAAATATAACTTTATAGAAATTTGTTTTTGTTAATCTCTTAGTTATCCCTTTGGAAGTCCACTACTGAGAAAACTACTTGGCCTCTAGAGAGCCAAACAAGAAAATGTTGAACAATAATAAAATCCTGGAGCTACAGTGGTCTGTGCATAATTACTAAGCTTTGACACATTATTTATTTTCTTACTTATCTTTATCTTCTGTGTCTTCCACTTTGTAAAGAAAATTATTGCATCCATAGTTTTTTCACAGCAATTCATAGTAAAATTCTAAGTAAAACAGGAAGAGAGGGACAGTAATTAAATAGGATAAAGTTAATTTTTAAAGCAAAGTAGAAAATATCAGACAACATGATGATATATTGAAGCCCTTTTCATTAAATTCAGGAATAAAATAGGAAAGCTTTTCCTCACCTACTATTATTATGATCAGGGAAATTTTTTACACATTTCAGAAGGAAGTGCCAAGAATATGTATTTCTTGAGGATGATAAGATTACAAATTTAAGAAAAAAACAAGAAACTTTAGTTAAAACACTTAAGTAAGACAGAATTTTTAAAGATAGTTGAATATAAGATAAATACAAAATAGTTTTTCTCTAACTCAAGCAAAGGCTGTATTTGGATGGAAATAAAGACATACACACACATGTAAATATATATTCAAAATTGTAGTCAAAGATATAAGAACCCAAGAAATAAATCTAATAAGAAATTTGTAACATTTATAGAAATGGAACACCAATTTTTAATGACATTGAAACTATAAGAAGAAATGGAGAGTTATACTTTCTCAATGAGAAGATTTAATTTTAATTGAATTAATTTCAAGAAGGAAACAATCCTCTAAAAATAATATACAAATTTAATGAAATTCCATTGACAATCCCTGAGGATAGTTTTCTAGATTCTAATATTAATAAGGAAGTCTACAGTTCCATTAAACAATAAAATATGAAAAAAGGAATTATGGAGGGCTGAGTTTACAAGATATTGAATTTTTCTATAAAACCACTATAATTATAACATGATATTGTCACAGGAATAGTGGATTAGATCAGTGTAATAGAATACATACTCCATAAAATTTAATATAAAAACGTTTGTATTTCAATTCAATGGGGAAAAGGGGTTTACTTATTAATGATCTCATCTTAATTGGTAATCCATTTGATAGCAAACACACATTTTCTATTTTTATTCTACAGCTGTAAGTGGGTAATTCCCAATATATCAGAGATTTAAATAATAAATAAATAAATAAATAAATAAATAAATAAATAAATAACAAAAAAATTAGGGGCACCTGAGTGGCTCAGTGGTTGAGTGTTTGTGTTTGGTTCATGTCCTGATCCTGGGGTCCTGGGATAGAGAATCCTGTATCAGCTCCTCTGTGCTTCTCCCTCTGCCTATGTCTCTGCCTCACTTTTTGAGTCTCTCATGAATAAATAAATAAAATCTTAAAGAAAATAACAAAAAAATTAGAGACAGTATCAGAATACTTTTAAAAAATGGGTTGTTAGTGGTCCCCCAAGTCAGAGAGGCAACCCATGATAATAGAGAAAAAGTATACATACTTAGCAGTACAAAAAAATTTAAAAGTATAATAAAAGGTACATTAAATAGAAAAGGCAAATGATGGATGCTACAAATATTTGCAACCTATATGAAGTAAAATTACAAATAATTTTTATTTTTTATATAGCTTAAGAAATAAGAGAAATACAGTCTGGAGAAAAATTGAAAAAAACTATAAGTAGGAAATTTACTATGAACATGAAGAAAAGGTGCTCATCTTTAGTATTGGTAAGGAAAATGTAAATTAAAATAACATATAAGACTGACAAGAGGAATTCCTTATATTGCAAATAAGAATACAGGCACTTTCATATATTGTTGAGTAGTTCCTGTTTAAAGATTTATTTATGTTTTTTAGTAAGAAAGAGAGAATGAGAGAGAGAAAGATTGAGAGAGAAGGAGAGAACATGAGGAGAGTCAGAGAAAGCTGACTCTGGGCTCAGACTGGAGCCTGACTCCAACAGAGCTCCATCTCATGACCTGACCTGAAACCAAGAGTAGCATGTTTAACCGACTGGACCACCTACGTACTCCTGTTGCTGAGCAGTTCTTAACTACCATACTTGGAAAAGTATTAAAATATGCATATATTAACCTATAAAATAAATCACTATTTTGTTCATTAACATACACATAAATGTATCATACAGGATTGTTTCTATTGGCCAAAAAGTAAAAAAGTTTACTTTCTTGAATAACAATTATCTCGATGTTTTCATACTATATTATATAGGATTATTTCATCTTTGTTGCATAATATTTAATAGTTCTTAAGTAATTTATTCACTTTACCACTCCTCCAAACTGCTATCATTTCAGTGCCTTTCAGTTCAGTAATACCACAAATTTGATTATTGCATTAATCATTACATCTTTTATGACTAATAAAATTAGAGTATAATAACTTCCTTTTCATCAAGATGAAAATGGAATATAACCATATTATAGTTCATCTTTAAGACAAAATATACGTATTCTTATATCGTTTGAAATTCCTCCTATAATGTTGATACCCAAGTTATTTCTTAGCTGAATTAGGGATTATTTTTACTGTGAATATATTTTAACTACTAATATACATTGAGGGTATGTTGCAGCACACTTTAGAAAATATGTTAAGATTAATAAGATTATATGTTGGAGGAAATGTAAATATTTCTGAGATTCAAATTTTATCTATACATTATTATAAAAAGATTAGTACAAATTTACTTTATAAATTAGTTTAATTATACTCTATGAAATAGTTAATCTAGGCTGTCACAAAATTGATTCAGCAAAGTCTAATACATATATTTTATTCTCATTGATATTGTTATACCATTATATAAAAAAGTAAAAAATCTCACTCTGAGTGTAAGTGACTCATGTAATCATAGTGATATCTCATTTGATTAGTTTAATAGTGTCTGAAATTGTGTATGTCAGAAAGCTATTGAGATAATCTCAATGTGCTTAAACTGCTAATATAACGCTTTCATGTTAGCATTTTCCAATTAAACTATGTTCCCATAAATCTCTTTAAAAATAACACATCAGATAAACAAAAAACAAATGGGCCTGTTTTATGGTATCAACATTTTAAAACTAGAAAAGACATTTGACAGCATATCTTTTGAGCCTGTTACTTAATAAGATATTCAACTGAAGCACCAAGCATAAAACCCTTTCTATACATAATAAACACTCATCAAAATTCTGCTAAGGTTAACTAAAGAAAACTTATGTACAAAGTCATACAGATAATTAACAGGAGAGCTAAGAGTCTAAATTATATTTTCCTTTTTAAAAGTCCAGTTTGTTTGTGTTGCTCAAATGTGTATGATCACAAAAATTAACAGATACATTTGTTAAAATGCATGTTCCTAAACCCTTTCCAGAGGCTTCAGCTAACTATAGGTCTATGTACCTGTTTATTTATTTGAGAGAAAGACAGCAAGCAAGCAAAATGATTGAGAACACAAGTAGGGGGAGAGGGGCAGAGGAAAAGGGAGACGCAGGCTCCCCACTGACCCGCCCTGAGATCCTGACATGAGCCTAAGGCAGATGCATAACCGACCGAGCCACTCAAGTGCCCTAGTAGGCTATCCTTTCTGACCCCACTCAGAGTTAATATCTATATCTCATTTTCCAAGACTCTTAAAGCTTCAGTTAAGCAAAACTTCACTTCTGCAGCTTAATAGGTTGGACACACTTATATTAAGTAATAGGCATCTATGAGCATTTTATTTAACTTACAGGAAATGTTTTTTTGACTCATAGATACAATAAAAAATTGAAGTCTATTAATTTCATCAAACCTCTGAATAATTAAATATCCAATAAACATACATCAAATTGTCCATCATTTATTTCCATTATGGATGCAGACTTATCTGATTTTATTAGCACAGTAAGAGAATCCTTTGCCATTACTGACGTTTATTGTTATTTTTTTTAGTATGAAATTGATATAGGGCGAAGAAATGGTGCAGCCAGAAGTGAATTTAAATTTCTCTAAAACTCAGAATGTAGTTGAACTGAGCAATCAGAACATGCAACAACCAAAGACGATTGTAAGAAACACGTTGGTACATATCAACTTTGGATGCATAAGAAATATGTATGAGGGTATATATATGAACCAGGCCTTCTGCTAGGTGCTCAAAAGAGAGAATGCTAATTATGCAGATGATTGCAGTTCAGTGAGAAATGGGTATTAACATTGTAAACACCTGGGATCTATCTTATTTCTTCTACTCATTGTAAGATTTTTTATTAAAGATAAATAATTTTTGTAGGCTTCAACTTTATAAACAAGGTGAAAGGACATTTAAGATGTACCAAGAAAATTAAACAAAACTACTCTTTTGAGCCTGAGGCCCATAACTATTGCTCAAGCTACAACTGCCTACAAATACATTCTTATAGACAATCTCAGACTCAACTTGTGTCCATTATAGCATCTACATATTATATAATATATTGTACCTATTATATCTTTCATTGATAGAGTACCCATTATAGTTACTAGCACTAATTATCACAAAGATCATTTAGAATTGTCACAAATAACTAGACCACACAAAATGGAGATGGCCAAACTCAGTAGGTTTCAAGTTTTAAAGAGAAGATAGGCAAGTTTAGCTATGACAATGGATAATTATTTATTAGACATAGTGTGGGAACTAGGACTCTGGTGGGATGGAGGATAAAGGAGATAGAAACTCCCACAATTATGCTGTGTGTTCTCTGTGTTTTAACCTTTGTTGTATTTATAGATCTTATTACAATGCACAGTAAGTTGTTTATTGATGTGAATATGTGTGGTGAGTGTGTGTATATGTGTGTGTGCATGTGACAGAGAGAGAAAGAGAGAGAGACAGAAAGAGAAAAATTTAGCACTATTCTTTGATAACTAGTTAACAAATGAAGTTATTTTGTCTCTATTTTTTTTAGAGATTTATTTATTTTAGAGAGAGAAAGAGAGAGAGTGAGGAGAGGGGTAGAGGGACAGAATCCTTAAGCAGACTACCTGCTGAGTGCAAAGCCCCATATGGGGCTCCATTCCAGGACCCTGAGATCATGACTTGGGCCAAAATCAAGGGTTGGACACATAAGTGACAGCCATTCAAGTATCTCCTCTCTTTTCTCATTTTTCTCTTCACTTCTTTTCATTCCTTACTTAATTTCTTTCCCTGTCTTGGTATTCAGGGCCCTCCTTTTATTTTCAATAGCTTCCTCATGCTGCTCTAGGGTACTCTTACAATCACTAAGTGGATACTCTTGGAGTAAGGTGTTAGAGTATAACATATGATATTTTTATTGAATCTCTTGGAGGACCTTAGTGCTAAAATGCTATTCTGTTGTTGTTGTTTTAAGATTTATTTATTTATTTTAGAGAGAATGAATGAGAGCATAAACACACACACTCATAGGCAGGGAAAGGAGCAGAGGGAGAGAATCTTAAGTAGGCTCCATCTCGGTGCACCTGGGTGGTTCAGTGGTTGAGTGTCTGCCTTTGGCTCCAGTTGTGATCCTGGGATCTTGGAATTGAGTCCAAGTCCCCAATGGAGAGCCTGCTTCTCCCTCTGCCTATGTCTCTGCCTCTCTTTCTGTGTCCCTCATGAATAAATAAATAAAAATCTTTAAAAAAAAGCAAAAAAGTAGGCTCCATCTCAGGACCCTGAGATCATAAACTGAGTTGAAACCAAGACTCAAATACTCAACCAATGGAGCCACTTAGTAGCCCCCTAAGGATCTGTTTTGAATAAAGCATGACAGTTAGAAATAAATGAAAGAGATGGATAGATAGAAAGATAGGTAGATACATAGATAGATAGATGATAGATTTCAAAATTATTTACTCATATCCATTCCTGATTTTAATAAAAGCCAAGTATTCTGTTGCATATTACTCAAATAAGCACTTGATAAGGCCCTCAATGCATAGAGATTGTACTCAAATCAGTATTCTTATGGCAACCTACATCTACTATATATTGGGTTAAAATGAGACACTTCACAGAATACAAGCACTTGGTTCTCCAAGTGCATAGTATGAAAACATATACTTATAATTGCATGGGATAAATATTAGCAATATTTATAACTGTTCTCCCTGAATAAAGACTGTGTATTCTTGAAAGTCAAATTGATTTGTCTCACCAAAAAGTAAAGCTTTCACTTATTTCCTGCTAAATTAAATGTAGGAAGGGAATACATGGTCTTTAATATGAAGATCATTAAAGATCTTTGCTGAATGAATGTCAGTTTGAGCTCAGAGACTCCAAACTATCATGGTTGATGGTACTGATATATCTTGAACTATTTAAAAATAGATTATTCAAAATTTTACATATCTATATCTGTGCCTATTGATATCCTCCATCTATTCATCCTTTGTGAGAGTATAAAGGGACTATTTGAGCAAACACATTTTTTACAAAGTGCTTTTGTTTCTTCTGGCTTGTTTCCCATCGTAAGCATCAGATGTCCTCTTCTGGATTGAGCAGATTATTCAGGTCCTCATATTATGTCTAAAGGCTAGGAAGACTTCTTCACAATCTGGACAGCTTTTGGACAGTCTTAGGGAATCTCTTATGTATCTTCCCAGTTAAGATGTATAGAAAGATCTATGCCAGTGTTCCTCATTTGCTTTGTACAATGAAACCTATCGTGGCTTTTTTACTGTGTCAATTTAGCTAAACTAGAGCTATATTTCACAGATTTCCTTCCTGACATGCTGTCAAATTAGGTTGACCTTAAGAGAAGTTTGTGTAGGAGGAGAAGCAGATTTATTTATTTATTTATTTATTTATTTATTTATTTATTTATTATCTGAAGTTTGCATAGGGCCAGGAGCTATTGCTGCTTCCATACATACTTCATCTGTTGGTTTAACTAGTTGTTTGGGCCCAGCAGTTTCAGACCTGAAGCTCATTCTATTCCCATTGAATCTCCTCTTTTCAATATCCCAAAGCAGCATGGGGAATCCTGAGCCAGTGCATGTACAGTTCCACAGTGAAGAGGGCGAGGCTATCCTGCATGCAATCCCTTTTATAGTAAAGGTTGGGGAAGTGAGAGACAGATAAGGCTTTCAGTTAGTTCTTGCTTTCCCCTCAACTATGCATTTACCTTTCCTTTCCAACCTCTAAATCTGAATTCAGACCTAAAACCAGAAGCAGAAGCCATAGCCACTAGACTGCTGAACCTGCTCCCACAAATGCACGTGGTCTAATTGCTATAATATGTTTCATTTTCTATACCATTGAGAGTGCTTCTCCTTCTCTCATCAAACATTACCAAACACAAAGGCTTTTATACCCAGCTCTTTAGCTACCAGTCACATGAAGACATTTGTTTTTCTCTCATCTATATTAAAAACTAAAATATTTCATTGTCTAGTTTTACATGTATAGCTAGGTGCATAAATAAAATGAAAGAGAAAGCAGATACTGACAGGATCACAATTTTTAAAAAATAGGTCTGTGATGAGAGGCACTGTTTCAAAGCTGTATGAGGAGGATTATCTTCTTTTAGAGAAGCAATCCAGATGCATGCCAGGACTGCACCATTTGGCCAAGTTTAGAAGAAACATTCTCTACAGGACACTGGAAAAATATTGCTTTGTTTTTGTGGAAGATCAATCTCATCAGACCGTGGTACTCTATATTATTGAAGAAACCATTGTTATTTTCTCATGGGAGCCAACTTAGTTATTCAGGATCTCTTCCCACCCTTGGTCCACTGATGGGTGACCAAGTAATTTAAAGAGCTGTCACATGAACAGAGTAGCTGTTAGTCCATGAATGCCATTGTAGGAAGTAGAAAAGTCATCCCTCAATGCTGGACAACCCCTACATGGTGGATTTGCACTTACATTTGCTTAAGGTACAATTCTCATCTTTCTTGAAGATCATTACATATTCTCTAACAAAGACATTTGCTTTAGAGTGCTCATCTTTTGGAAACATTTTCTAATGTTAGTGTATCTTGGTAACATGGTACTCCCTTGTAATTATTGCATATTTTCATAGAATTTTTTTCAAAATAGATAGCTAATATTTGATGTTGGTTTTTGCGAGTATTTTAGCTTATGATTTCTTTTCTCATTTACAAAATGTATTCAGGAGATCAGTTTACTGATACACAAGGTAATCAGCTTTAAATACCTATTTGATATTTAAAAGAAAGGCTGTTGAAAGAAGCTCAAAATAATGATAAAATGTTATACATCTGGCAGGCCATATTAATTTATGACTAGTATAATAATTAGCATCTCCCTTTTCAGTAAACTTATTTGTGTTTTAGTTTTCTCACTTGCACAATGGGGATAAAATTTGAGGACATACTTAAAAAGATACTAGGAAGTTGGCAGTACATAATTAGTTAATTGAAAAGAAATAATGTAATTGTACTGTAGCCTAAAGATGACAATAGTGTATTTATGTCAATCTACTATTTTTTAACTGAATTGTAAAAGTTCTTATCACTGAGGTGTGTTGATTGACTTGTTAACAAAGCACCCAACAATTTAAAATTAGCCATTTGCTATTCATTCAGGTTCTTCCTACTTGTCTTTGATTCACAGCAGGCAGGGACTTAATATAAATCAATAAATTTCAAGCATATATATTTTACATTTCCCTTTTATGTTTTAAGCATTTATATTTTCAAAACTGATAGACATAGTGTATGTTGAAATATCTTTCTCCTCAACATTTCAAATTTATATTGGAGTCTTATTAATATAGTGTCTATTGATAATTCAACAAAACAGATCACTTAAATTAGAAAGTATTTTCAGGATCTGTAAACATATTTCTCACTATATAACAATGGAGCAAGTATGCAGCATAATTTTAGAAATAAGTTTTGAAGGTAATTCTGATTTGCCTTTGCAACTAACAATTACTTAGAATCAGCCAACTACACTTATAGTGAATTAACCTTTCTTTCATTATATAACTCATTCTATTTATAATTTATAAAGGAAATGTGCTTATATGCCCTGGTTCTACTTCCTGTTTATATAGGCCAATATAATAATGATGTCATATTGAGAAATATATATGCATTCTCTTCTCTTCATCCTTTTTTCCTTTAAGTAACGAACAATTTATCCCATACACTGAGATAGTGAACTGATTTCTCCCACAGTTAATCCGTGAATATTGTTTTCTCCGATCTCTACTGTCAGTGGCTCTCATTAATTACTGTTTGGAAAGGCATTGACTTAGAAACCAATTATTTTTCTGAAGAAAAAATTTGCCACAGAAAGTAATATCTCATTTGCTAAGAGCTATTCTTCATGTCATGCTCATTATCAAATAACTGGTATTCTTAAAACTGCTGTGTTAATTTGGTTATGGAAAGTTTTACCATATTTCAGATATGATGCATTTTTCTTCTCTGTTATCTATTTTTCCCCCAAATTAAGTATTGTTTTCTATATCTTTATTTTCTGCAAACTTGTCTCATATTTATGGATATTGCTTGAAATAGCCTTGTTAATGAAACGAAATATCCTTGGAATTTGTCTTGCACCGAATAAGTTGGTTTATTCATAATCAAAATAAATTTCATTTGTTCTTCTCCCTTAGCCTCTGTTGGATGTTACTCTAGCTTCTTTCCATTACTTCATTCCTGGCTTGTTTCTATGAAATTTATATGCCTGCTGAAGTTTTATGTACTAGCAAAAAAGAAAAAAAATATATATTTATTTAATGGATTTTCTAACATTTGCATCTCTATGCCTTTAATATGTTACATTTGCCTTGTGGGACATGCAAAGCTACATTTGATATTGAAGAATTCAGCAGTCACATGCTTATCATAAGTAATTAGAAATATAAATAGTTAAAAAGAGTGATAAGAAAAATACTTAAGAATCATGTGTCTGTTTTGCCAAAAAAAAAGATATCAAAACATTATGAAAAGATTGGCAGCAAGTTTTTTTTTTCTTTTAATATCTTTACTGAGATCAAAATAAGAAGTAGCTACATATGACAGGATGATATGTGAGGTACAAGAAGACATTTCCATCCAAAATCAGTATCTTTTTGCACATGACATTATGCTAGCTACAGCTACTCGACTTTCCAGTTTTTATTTTCATGTTAGTGACATTTCTGAAGACATGACATTTGATTTATTTTTGTCTTATATCCTGTTTTTCTCTTTTTATTTAATGGTCCTTTGTGGATTACTTTGCTTCTTGTACCTTAAATCCCAAGTAGTCTCCAGCACCAAGTGATAATGATGAAAACATTTGGATGGGGAAATTCTGTGACATTTCTCATGATGAGATTCTGGAAGGAACCAAATTTCTTCTCTTAACTCCTTTCATTAAGAAATAGTTTCCAGGAAGTGCTTTGTCTTGCCCAAAGGTATGTAGGGGCTAGCAGCAGAGGCAGGTTCAGAACCTCGCAGGTCCTCTTCCCACCACAAATGTTTCTCCATTTCCCATAGCTATGAGAGCATGCCTCACCCCTTGGCCAGACTTTTCTTTGGTGTTGGCAATGCTGCTTTGCCTGATTGGCTTTCTGTCAGCTGTCAGGATGCAGCAGCTGTCTCAAAATGTATCCGTCTCATCATTTTTGTCCTGTCGGCAGCTACCTTTCCATATTTCACTCTGTCATAATTTTTCAGGTCCTTTCCAGCATTCTACGAAGGATGACACACAGAGATAGTTGCACACTATGGGAGAAGTCCTGAGAGGTTCATGGTTCAATATGCAACCCAAAGTGAGATGTGTCCCAACCAGTCAAACAGCCTGACTCAGATCTAAGGCACAGGGGCGAAAAGTGAGCTCGATTGAATAGGTAAGTAGCTTGGATTTTTAGAAAAGAGTTGTGACACTCCAGGCTGGAGATATTTGTGGAAAGGTACGATACCTTTGTCAGGAAGCTATTCTGGTTTGCTCTGAACCCTACTAATCACCTCTGATGTGGACTTCCCATTGACTTCAAAGGAACTTTGGCCTGGGTGGGTAGGAAGAGTGCTGAGAAAAAGGCAAAAGAAGTCCATGGTGGTTGAAAGTCACATTAATCCTCCTTGATGATTCAGTTAGCCAAGTAAAAGGACAAAACAACAAGGAGAGATGCTTTAAAATAAATGGAAATAAATGTGGGAATAAAATAGGGACATGAAACGAACAAAATGTCTCTTTGGTCAATGGTTTCTATTTTATGAATTCTTGTCCTATTTTCAATGTGTCTCACTTCTAAAGCTTGGTAAGTGTCCTTTCTTTGAGCTTCACATAATACAGAAAGAGAAGGGCAAAAAGGTTTGTTCAATATAATACTCATGTGTATTAAGTGTCACCTACTCTAAGTAGTTATGTTATTTTGGCAAAATTGTTTTTCTGTTCTTTATAATAAGATTAAACAGTTCTGCACTATGTATTTAATTTTTTGCCCACTTTATTTCTTCATGAATGCCTTAGTTAATTATAGTAATAGGTATTAACTGCAGATATCTACTGAAAACATGAATAATTTTATACCTTTTATTTTCAAATATGCCTGTGAAATACATATATTTGTGTGTTATATGTGTGTGTGCATATATATGTGTGTGTGTGTATATATATATATATATATATATATATATATATATATATATTCTCCTAGTAAAGGAAATTTCTCTTGTCAGTAAACTGTCTTACAGAAGATATAGGATTTATATAAATAGAATAATAGTTCAGTCAAATTGCCTTTAACATACATATATTTTTTGTCTTTAATATTTTGTGCAATATATATTTTAAATTTAGATTGTGAGGACTGAGGATTCTATGATATATATATAGTATATTCCTTGATCACAATTTAATTTCCTTGAGCAAGAATCTCTATCATCTCTCCATAGATCTCCCACATTAAATACGTCTTTCAAAAAAAATTAGTAAAGGGGTGTCTGGGTGGCTCAGTCAGTTAAGTGTTTTCCTTCAGCTCAGATCATGATGCCAGGGTTCTGGGATCTAGCCCCATATCAGGCTCCCTGCTGAGCAGGGAGCCGGCTTCTCCTTCTGTTTGTACTCTCCCTCTGTTTGTACTCTCTCTTTCTGTCAAATAAATAAATAAATAACATCTTTTAAAAAACCCAACAAATCAGTACAGTCTAGACACACTCTGAAAAAAAATATTTTAAAGTATAATGTTAATCACAATTTCTTCCCAATTATAATTATCTTATAAGAAGCTTACTGGTTAGCATATATGAAAATACATTTTTGGAAAACTTTGATTCAAGATAAATATGTTTGATAGAATACGTATTGCCATCCTTTAAAATTATGCTATATTGTAAGCAAATTATCAGCATGGGATTAAATCTTTAGGTTTCTAAAATCTGCCTCTTTTTTAAAAACTATTTTATAGAAAAATATACATTTTTTCTCAACATAATGAAAAAAATCTCATTTTTTATTTTTCTCAGCATTATTGAGGTATACAATTGATCTATAACATTGTATAAGTTTAAGGATAACATGATAAATTGATACATGTATGTATTGTGAAATAATTTTCACAGTGGGGTTAGTTAACAACTCTATCACCTCAATCAACATAATTACTCTGTGCGTGTGTGTGTGTGTGTGTGTGTGTGTGTGTGGTGCAAACATACATGATCTAATCTCTCAGCAACTTTCAGGTATATAATACAATATTTTTAACTATAGTCATCATGCTGTACATTAGATGCTCAGAACTTATTCATCTTATTAGTGGAAATTTGTACCCTTTGACCAACACTTCCCCCAATTTTCAGCCCCTGGTAATGACCATTTTATCCTATTATTATAAGTTTGGCTTTTATAGGTTTCACATGTAGGTGAGGTTATATGTCACTTGTCTTTCTCTGACTGACTTATTTCACTTAGTAGAATGTCCTCAAGTTCTATCCATGTAGCTGCATATGGCAGGATTTCCTTATTCTCAAGTTGAATAATATTCTGCTATTTATATTCATGCGCACACACACACACACACACACACACACACCACCACCACATCTTTTTTACTCATTCATCTGTAGATAGACACAGGTTGTTTTAATACCTTGGGTATTGTGAATAATGCTGCATGAACATGGGTTACAGATATCTCTTCATGAGAGTGATTCCGTTTATCTTAGATATATACCCAGAAGTGGGATTGCTAGATCATATGGTAGTTCTATTTTTAATTTTTGGAGGAAACTCCATTCCCACCGACAGTATACAGAGAGGGTCTCTTTTTCTCATTCTCATCAATACTGGTTATCTCTTATTTTTTATCATAGCCATTTCCAGCAGGTCTGGAGTGACACCTCATTATGATTTTGATTTACATTTCCCTAATGATTAGTGATGTTGAACACCTTTTCATGTACCTACCATATATCTTATTTTGAAAAATGCCTATTCAGATCCTCTGCCCTTTTTTTTAATCAAGTTTTTCTTTTTGACATTGAGTTGTATGAGCTCCTTATTTATATTCTTTTCTTATATATTTTGGATATGATCAGTTATCAGCAAATGGTTTATATTTTTTTCCATTCCAGAGGCTACCTTTTCATTTTGTTGATTGCTTCTTTCCCACAGTGCCTAAGTTTTTAAGTTGGGTGTACTTCCATTTGTTTATTTTTTGCTTTGGTTACTTGTGCTTTTGGTGTCAAATCCAAAAAAATCACTGCTAAGACCAATGTCAAGGAAGTTTTTCCCTGTTTTCTTCTAGGAGTTTTATGGTTTCAGGTCTTATGTTTAACTTTTAATTAGTTTTGAGTTTACTTTTGTGAGTGGTGTAAGATTAGGTCAAATTTCATTCTTTGGTTTCCCAGCATCATTTACTAAAGAAACTATCCTTTTCCCATTGAGTATCCTTGGTTCTCGTGTCAAATATTAGTTTACTGTATACATGAGGTCTTATTTCTGGGCTCTTGATTCTGTTCCATTGATCTACTTATCTGTTTTTATGCTAGCATCACATTTTTATTTATTACTTCACCTTTGTAATATAGTTTGAAGTCAGGAAGTTTAATGCCTCCAGTGTTGTTCTTCTTTCTTGGAATTGCTTTGGCTATTTAGGGTCTTTTGTGGTTCCATATGAATTTTAGAAATGTTTTCTGTTTCTTAAAAAAATGCCATTAGAATTGTGATATGATTTCATTGAATCTACAAGTGGCTTTGAGTAGTATGAACATTTTAACAATATAAGTTCATCTGATCCCGAACACAGGGCATTTTTCCATTTACTTTTATCTTCTTCAGTTTCATTCATCAATGTTTTGTTATTTCCACTATACAGATCTTTCATCTCCTGTTTACTTTTTTCCTAATTTTCTGTAGGGTACTGGGAGCATCTTTTAGAATTTTGTTTTGACTTATTTATACTATTTTTAAGTGTATCTCTTTGTATAACTTGCTTAGTAGTTGCTCTAGACATTTTTTTGTACAAATACAATTTATATTGTTATACTTTACAACTCTCAGCCTCTGGGATCATTATTTTTCAACTTCAAGTCATGTGCAGAAAATTTACTTCTTTTTATATACCCTTAATTTCTGTTTGTGATAAAGTTGATTTAAATATTTCTCTACATATATTTAGAACCCAATCAGACAATATCATATTATTTTTTTTGCTTCAAACACAATTTAAAAGATTCAACAGAAGGAAAGTCTATCGTATTTATTCATATTTTTGCTTACTCTGTTCTTCCTTCCTTCCTGATATTCCAAGATTCTTTCTTTGATTGCTTCCTTTCTGTTTAGATAATTTCTTTTAACCATTCTATTAGGGTATGTCTGGGTATAGGGTATTAGGGTTAGCAACAGATTTTCTTCATTTTCATTTATCTGGGAATGTTTTGACTTCTTTTTCACTCCCAAAGGATGTTTATGCTGGACATTGGATACTAGGTTGTTAATTTTTTTTTCTGTATGTGACACATAATGTGCTACTTTCTTAGCTTTCATGGTTTTCGATGAGAAATCAGTGTCATTTGAAATGTTTTCCCCATGTAATATGATGATTTTTCTTGCTACTTTTAAGATTTTTTCTTTGTCTTTAGTTTGAAGCAATTTGACTTTGACTATGACTATGTCTTGATGTGTATTTCTTCCAGCTACTGAGTTTGGTGTAAAATTTGCTTCTTGTGTCTATAGATTAATATCATTTGCCAAATTTGTGGACATTTCAGTCATTAGTTTTTTAAGTGCTTTTTCAGCCTCACCTTCTTTCTCCCCTTCCAGGATTCCAAACACATGAATTTTTAAAATTACTTTTCATAGTTCCATAGGTTCCAGAGTTTGTGTTCATTTTTTTTCCAGTCTATTTTCTTTCTGTTCATTAATTGGGCAATTATTATCATTCTATATTCAGTTTTACTGGTTCTTTCTTCTGTTTTCTTCATTGTGCTCGTGAACTCATGTGTTGATTTTTAGATCTCTTATTTTCAATTTCATCATTTCCCTGGGTTCTTCCTTATATATATTGTCTTTCTTTGTCCAATTTTTTACTTATTTTCTTATGTTCTATGTTTCTTTTGTTTTAAGTGTATTCAAATTGCTCTTTGAAACATATTTAAGGCAGCTGCTTTAAAATCTGTCAGATAGTTCTAGATCTGTCAAAAAGATCTAGTTCTATCTTTCTGGTTCTTGATATGACAAGTGATTTTTTTATTGACACTTGGAAATTTTGAATAATATGTTACAAGGCTGGAGATCTTACTTAAACTTCTGTTTTAGCTGACTTCCTTTGACACAACTTTGACACAAAAAAGGGGTGATGGGGCACTGCCCTATCACTGCCAAAAGGATGTAGATGTCTAATTTCCTCAATCAGGATCCACTGATAACTGAGCAGAAGGCTCCTAATTACTACTTGGTATGTGTGGGAATTAAATCTCCAATAATATCTCTCGCTGGGGTGGGTAAGAGTGTGTCATTACCGATCCCCTGCATGGTTATCATTGACACCACAGTTAGGGAGTGGTCTAATTTCTGGATGGTAATAATGAAAACCCGGACTCTGAGCAAGACCTTCTCTGACTACCTTAGAGGGAGTAGGAGGGGCACCTTGTCATTACTTAGTGGTGGTGGAAATCCGACTCTTCTTGTCAGATTCACTGTAACCACAGGAAAAAGGCTCATTATTGCCTTGTAGGAATGAAAGTCCTGACTCACTAATTGATTTTTCTGACACCTTGCTACCCTGGGGAGTAAGGTTTGGAGGGATGTATTGTTCAGGATTCTCCAGATAAATATAACCAATAGGGTATATATATATACAAATATAATTATATACAACCATATTTCCTCAATATATCTCATATATACCCAAGAAATGTGTGTATGTGTGTATGTATGAATGAAGAGATTTAATATAAAGTATTGGCTCATATAGTAACATAAGTTAAAAAGTCTCAAGTTTTAGAGTCAACAAGCTGGAAACCCAGAAGAGTCAATGGTGTAGTTCCAATCTGAGTCTGAGGGCCTGAGAACCAAGAGAGTGAGTTGACTGTGCATTTCCTGTTCAGATAGGCAGACTTGTGAAACCAGGATAAGCTCATGTTTTAGTTTGAGTCTGAAGGCAGAAAGAAACCGATGTAGCAGCTCAAAAGCAGTCAGGCAGGAAATGGTCTCTCTTACCCACAGGAAGGTCAGGCTTTTGGTTCTGTTCAGGTTTTTAGCTGGAAAACTGAGGTCATTCACACTGGAGAGAGCATCCTGCTTTTATATAGTCTACCAATCTAAATATAATGATCATCCGGAAACAACCTCATAGACCAGATACACCCAAAATAATATCTGATCAAATGTCTGGGCACCCATGACCAGTCAAGTTGACAAAATTAGCTTTCATAGGTGCCTTGTTGTCCTATCACCTTATACCTAGCGCTGTGACATGCTCCCAAATGACTGGAAGTCTGGGAAATAAGCCCCCCCTCCCCAAGCTAGCTTTAAAACTTTTTAACAACTGCTCTCTAGACATATCTGCACTGTATTTCCCTTCTAAAAACACAAATCTTTCAACCAGGCTCCTCGTGATGCTTTCTTTTAACACCCCCCCTCCCAATTTTTTTGCCTTTTTTTTACGTTAAGCAAAAGCTACTGCTGACTTCCTTTGAACTGTCCACATGAAAATAAAGAGCCATAGTTTCAAAAAAAAAAAAAAAAAGGAGATGAAATCTAGGCTTCCCACATGGCCTCTGATAACACGGATGGAGGTGGGGCCATGGATTTTTTTTTTTTTTTAATGTTTGTGATGTTTGGCAATAAGAAAGCAATTATTTTCTAAAAGTTTTTCTGTCCTTTTGGGCTGCTTACTTCTTATTCCTTTGGCTAGCAAAAGGCTTTTGCTGGAGACCTTTCCTGTCTGTGACTGTCAGTGTTTCCCAGGGGCTCACATCTTCAGCTCCAAGTCTGAGATATATGAGGCAAAAAAGAAAACTGAGAGACCAACCTCCATGTCACATTTTCCCCATGCCACAGCTTCCCATCCAGTATGCCTTCTTCTCTCCCTCCTTGGAAAGTATGTTTGTTTTATACATAGTGTTGAAGTTTTTAGGATTACTTACTTGGAAGTAGAGAGAATAGAAAATCTCCATCTTGCTGAAAGCAGAACCCATGAGAAGTAAATTTCTAAATGCTTCAGTCTTTGATCCGGTCTATGTATCACAAGGTCAAGAGGCAGCTTGGCAATTATCACACATGTTTCTAAGCTAGTATTTCATCCTGAATTTTGGCTTTGTTTTTGATTACATTGACTAGACATTTGCCAAATTATCAATTCATGCTGTACTTTGTAGACACAGTCTATAAAAATAACTCTAAATACATGAATGCTGGTCTCCAGTATTCACTGGGCGTAGCGTTTTTTTTTTTTTCCCTCATCTTTGTTCCTATGAGGCATATGGAAACATATTTGAAGTCAATTGCAGAAGGTTGTTATGCTTACATGTAAAAGCCATTCAAGAAATAGACCTTATGGGGGTTGAAACGATCCAGGCTATGCTGTATAAAGCCTTAGGGGGAATGTGTTTCTATGCTTTCATTTAAACTCCTTGAAATAAATGAAAATGTTTCAAGCATATTTTTTTCTAGATATATTCACTTCTTTTGAATGTTCCTATGTTTTTACAGTGCATCATCTCTTAGCTGCAATTTTCTCTGCAACAGTGCTGACTATATTTTTAAAAAGGTCAGAAGAATATAGTTATCAAATGAATAGTTTAACTGAGCCTGAAGATTTAGAACTCCATTTACAAATATTTAACTTTTATATCTAGTTGTAGTTTAAATTAGGATACACTTTATACCAGTGTTATCCTTCAATATATTTCAAAATGGTGAATTCATAATAAAACATTTTTATATATAATACCTGAAAATGTAATACATAAGACTTCTATAATATATTATGAGAGAATGATTTTATAATAAATGTATGCTTATTATAAGGTGACTATTTTAGTTTAATTGATGTCATCTTTCATTGAACCATATAATGAAGAAGTTGTAAAATGCTAAATTAAATTTTAATAAATAGGAAAGTATCAGAAGATTAATTTACTATCCTGGATATATCCAAATATTACTTACTCTTGGATGCCTGCTGTTAGAGATGAGACTCACAGAATATAAACTTCTGTTTAGATTTATCATTGAGACATGCCTAAAACACCATTTGGTAAATGTCATTAAAAGCCACTTAAAGTGCATCATATATATTTCACTCTGATAGAAACTTCCTTCTAGCACTTAGAAAGGGAATCTGGTTTATATAGTTCCTTTTAGTTGGGCTGCTCCCCTTCATTTATCGGGAACTTATTTTAAGTTAGATACCTTATATCATTTAATCCTTACAACCCCCCAATATATGTATGATTTGTAGATGAAGAAACTAAGGCTTTGAATTAAGAGATTTCTTCCAAAATTCTCTCATGTCATGACACATAGTTATTTCAGTTCACCTTTTATCAACACTTCCATCCTGAATTTTGTATTATAAATAATATCTCCTTGCATTGTCTGAGTTGTAATCATTTAACATTTTTCAACACAAAACTTCTAGCTTTATTTTCATATTCAAAATCTTTTTATATTATTTTCATTTTTAAAAGTCATTACTAGCTTTCATGTATCCAGATTGTTCTTTGCTCCCCAATTCTCATGAAGTAGTTTGTGACTAATTCATGAATGTTCCTCAATGAGTAGAAGTGTTTGTTTTCTTTAACCAATGTTTAGTAACAGCGAACTTTATTCCTCCATTACAAAAAATATATATATAATTTTAATATATGTAATATAGCTGTAAAATTATAAAATATAGTTATACAGATGAAAATTGTATATATGCATATATGCACAAATATATAACTTTTTTAGCAGTGTGGTAAAAATTAACATAGTTTTAGTGAATTCTTTAGAGGTGTCATGTGAAGAATTTATTGTGCTAGCAATGGCTGATACTAGAGTAGATATTCTCACTTTTTTTTTTCTCACTTTGAATTCAGGGCAAATATTATTTGAACTTCCCAGAGAATCACAAATGGTTACCCAATGGAAATAGCTAAGTGTTTATATACATAGTTTATTTCTCTTCAAGCATCATTTTAGGTCGATCTTTTATGTTCCTCGATTCATCTAACATGTAGAAATATTTACCATTCCCTAGATAAGAAGCTTTAGTGTGCATTTTTTTTCAGGAGGCATTAACACATCTCTTTCATTTGTCAACAGAGACTTTATTTCCCTTTAATAATTTGTGTTCATATTTAGATTATCAGACTTAAAATTATGTTATTAATAAACATACAGGACTTGATCATTTATTTAAACAGTTTCTTTCTCATCATTAAAGCCAGGTATGGTCTGGACAGACCTTTCTCAAGGCTCTTTTTTTGTTTTGTTTTGTTTTTTGTTTTTACAGGGCATAAATCTACACCATGCCTTTCTGTGATATAGATTTTATGACTTTACATTACTGCTATGTTTTTCTTTTGCAAATGGATAGCATCTGGAGATTCTAATATTACTGGACATTCCATTTTAATTATATTACAATTAACTCTTCCTTTCAAATAAATTGGTTTTTCAGCATGGGCTGTTTACTGAAAAGCCATTGAGTAGGAATTTCTTGGCAAGGTTTTAAAATGGGGAGGATTTTTCTGGTTGTCTTTTTTTTTTTTTTCTGCTGTTCTACTTTTTTATATTTTTCCATTTAATGCTCTAGTCTTTCCTCCTTTGCAGTTAATTACCTTGAAAGCTATTGATTATAATTCTTCTGATTAACAGCTGCTTACAAGATGTTGTACAAATAATTTTATATTTGTCTCAGAGTAACAAACCATAAATATTTTTCACAAACTAATCCTGAAAACGTAGGAACTGCAAAGTAATAATGCTGATATAGTACCAATATCCGAATGTTTTCTAAAATCTAAAGTGATTGAAAAATACTTTAAAAAAAAATTATGATTCAAGGAAAGTAATCCTAGTGGTTACTACCAAAAAATAGTATTCAAGATAAAATGTGTAATAACACCTTCTATTTACCTCTCAGCCTCTATATCAACTAAGACATAAGGCAGGAATCAAACTTGTCATGATAAGATAATTAGAAAATATGACATAGATCTGCAGTTTTTATTTTCTAATATATATATCCCCTCACCTTTTTTATTTATTTATTTTTTGAGTTAAGTTGCTGCTCTCATCAGTCAGAGGCATCCCCAGAGAGATTAAGAGCTTACTGAATTCAGGAGGAAAAACAAAGTGCACCCTGAGGACATGTGGTCCTGAAAAATTCATGGAGAGAGCCCAGAAGGGTTGATCTACACATGCACAGCTTATCCTCCATATTCAGTTGTGTACCTAAGCTCTTCAGTGGGAAGCAATGAGACACCCACAAGTATTCCTTCCATGCTTTTCCTTCTCAGGGAATTTAGCCAATGTCTTTCCTCTCTTTGGGAAATAGAGGTGTGAGCAGCAATATATCCTAGCAAATAACATTTTAGGAATGTAATTAAAGTTTAAAAGGCCATTGATTTTATTTAAGCCCTTAATATAACTTCAAACATATGTGTTATCTCTTCCTAGGTAATGTAATTTGCATTTTAAGATGGCTTTTTGACAATGACTTCTTAACCATAGGGTGACAGGGATGCTGTGAATCCTGCTGTCTACTTGCACTGTACAAAGGCATTTGCTAGTAGTAGAGTAGACCAGTAAAGTCTAGCACTTTCTATGTTCATCAAACCCTTCACTCAATTTTGAGGCTTAGCCAGACTGGAGGAAGTGTGGTTGTTTTGCAATTTGCACAAAGATGCTCCATCTAAGGCAGTGGAGGCCCTGCTTGACAAAAGCGGGTTAGATAAAGATAGCCACCTAATAAACTGTTTTAAATATATGGCTATCATTTTGGAGCAGATGGGACTTTTAGAGGCCTATAAATCACATCTTGCAGGCCACTATGTTACTACTTAATAGTGGCCTTGACTGTAAAGAACAGTGCAGCATTTTAAGGTTTAAAAAAAAAAAGCATTTTTCTTTTTTTTTTTTTCTATTTGAAGCCTTGAGTTGTAAACAATCTTGAATGTAGTTGCTCTAAGCTTTAATATGGAAACACTTCATGAATACAAGTGTTCCGATAGGTATAAAAGGGATGTCTTCCTGCTAGAATAAAACACATGCTCTCTTCTGAGGTATCTCCACCCTGCTCATGTAGTATAATTATACTCCTTAAAAAAGAACTCAGGAACAAAACAATAGCTATCAGCTATCACTTTTCAATAACTACCCAGAAAACCTTATGCCTAACATTAAAAAGTGGCTTTCATTATAGTAGACTTCTATTTCTTTTTAATTGCTTCCATTTTTCTTGAGGTCATTAATATTCAAAAAATTCAATATTGCACTTACTTCATTTCCTTTTTGAGATTCTTAGATGAAAGAATTCATAAAGCTATAAAATATAAAGAATTATTTCCATATTGGAATAGTTTTTAAAGCAGGATTCTGAAGCCTTGCTTTACATAGAATAAGTCTGGCCTCCTTTGATATCTAACAGCTGAAAAATTACTTTTGAGAAAATGTTCTTAGGTTCAAGGCTTTTTGTCTCCTCTGATAATTGCTCAAATGTCCATATTTTACTTCATGTTTTGTTCTCTTGAGATTTTTCTTTCATTCTAATCACATGCAAAATTCTGAATACAGAAAATATGTTTTAAATTTAGAAATTTATTTCAGAAACACTGGCCTTTCTCTCTTTAGAGGGCAGTATTGAAAGTGCTATTTTGCATTTGTCTTTTTTATGTATTTTGCTCTGTGAACCTCTGCAATTTAAAGTACTTCAGTTTCATCTTTACAATAATAGGGATTCATTTATTTGCAAGTTCTGGTAAAGAGGTATTGTTGGAAATGTTTTAAAAACACATATGTTAGAATGAATAATCTCATGTTTCTTGGACATTTAGAGTTACATCTAGAATAGCATTTATGCAAGTCCATTATACTTTCCCAAAATTATATATTATCATAATTTTAAACATTTACTTTTGTCCTTTTTCTGTGCTAGTATGTATAAACTTTTTACAGACGCTGGGTAATATATTAAGAATTATGACCTCTTATTTCCAATTAATTTTTGTTTTTAATATTTTCATGTGTTGTTAAATGCTTTTCAGAATCAGGTATAATAATCATCTTCTTCTTAGCAGATCAAGATACAAGAAGTCTTATATTCTTTAATGTTCTAATTTAATGGCATAATTTAGTTGATTACTCGTTAGGAGAATAACATTTTCTCCTCTCTAGACCATTTTTTTCAGTACTGATTCTAAACCATCTTCATTTATACATTTGTTCTAAAGGCTGTCTTGACCACATATGTATCAATGTCAGAGCCAAAAATTGAATAACTCATGTTTTAAAGATGCTTCCGGTACCACAAGCAAGAAATCCAGTGCTCAAATGTACATGTAAGAAGTTTATTTTTAGTTCTATTTTTTTAAGTCGGCTTCACACCCAACATGGGGCTTGAACTCACAAACCTGAGATTGAGAGCTGCATGCTGTAACCAGCTGAGTCTGCCAGGTGCCCAGGACACTTGAGAATTTTGTTCACCACCAGTGTAGCCCCTAAGGTTAATCCCCTCTACTCCACTTGTGGTCTTCAGACTGAATCCTGTCCTATTCTCAGAGGTCTTTGAAGATGGAGAGAATGAATCACTTCACTACTTATGCCTACTTTTTTTCTAGAAAAAAAGTATATGTTATATTCTTATATGGGGCCCAAATTCCCAACATTACAACCCTTTCATTACACTATATCTTTCTTTTAAAATGCAAGCCTGTCCTCAAGATACTGTGTCTTATGGATTTGTACATCTGAAACCCATTATGATTTTCCCCTTCTATCATCTGACTGGAAAGAAGTGCACAGAACACTGATCCCAACTCTTTCTACTTTGATGACAATTTAAATTCTCAGGACTCACCGTCCCTCTATATTACAGTTTTTTTAACAAAATGATTTCTGTACCTTGCATTTATCAAAACCAGATTACCCCTAGAGGCATCTCTTCCCTGTGGCCTTCTGAATCTCTCTCCAAATTTTCATGTGTGGAGATCTCAAAGCTGGGAGATGACGTCAAACATCTCCTCATACTCCAACCAGATCTCAGACTATACACATTCTTTTTTTTTCTTTTTTCTTTTTTATAATAAATTTATTTTTTATTGGTGTTCAATTTACCAACATACAGAATAACACCCAGTGCTCATCCCGTCAAGTGCCCCCCCCCAGTGCCCATCACCCATTCACCCCCACCTCCCACCCTCCTCCCCTTCAACCACCCCTAGTTCGTTTCCCAGAGTTAGGAGTCTTTATGTTCTGTCTCCCTTCCTGATATTTCCCACACATTTCTTCTCCCTTCCCTTATATTCCCTTTCACTATTATTTATATTCCCCAAATGAATGAGAACATATAATGTTTGTCCTTCTCCGATTGACTTACTTCACTCAGCATAATACCCTCCAGTTCCACCCACGGCGAAGCAAATGGTGGGTATTTGTCGTTTCTAATGGCTGAGGAATATTCCATTGTATACATAGACCACATCTTCTTTATCCATTCATCTTTCGATGGACACTGAGGCTCCTTCCACAGTTTGGCTATTGTGGCCATTGCTGCTAGAAACATTGGGGTGCAGGTGTCTCGGCGTTTCATTGCATCTGAATCTTTGGGGTAAATCCCGACTATACACATTCTTAAGCAAAATCTTTACTGCTCTGAGTTGTGTTGATTGCAGCTCCATTGATCATGTTTTCTATCCTTCAATCAGACTCCTGAGCTCAAAATATTGATGTTATTTCCCAATTAAAACAAAAAGTAAAGATTCATTTTTCTCAAAGATCTTGTCATAATTTGTAAGACATATGACATAGGTTTTTTTTGTTTTGTTTTGTTTTGTTTTTTTTGTTTTTAAATGAGAGTAAATATTTCAAAGTATCCAGCTGGGGGAAAAATAGTAACAAAAACAAAAGAGGGAAGAGTTTTCTTTTCAGAGAACCTTAATATGCAGACTCCTCTGCTTCAGCTAACTCCTTAGAGAGAGGTCACCTTTTCTACCAACTCCAACCTGATTCAGTGGCTGTTTGCAGTACAGGATTAAGGTTCTTAAAATGTCTATATTTCATCAGTTAGAAGAAATATTTTCTCACATATTATAGCTCACACCAATCCTCTCACATATATCTCATGCCAACCTTCCATTCTTCCCTGGCCTCTCTAAACACCTCTTATATCATTACTTTTTCAATTAATTATGACTTTGAATAGAGGAAATACGGTTAATTAATTCTACTGCTTATTATTATTAAAGATTGGATTTTTTTTTTTTTTTGGCAGCAAAATTGACTCCAGCTTTTTTTATGAGGAGCTTTCGATCTCACTCACATTCACTAACTCTGCTTTACAGCTACTGCTTTTCTTAGAACCCAAAGTGTTTGGGAAGCCCGAAGAATCCGAAATGGGAATTTTGGCACTAATACTTTGAAAATCGTGGGGATCCATCTTGTCCTTTTCCACGTCATTTTTTGTCACTAATGATAATTTAATCTCTTCCTTTCACCTTCACTGTAATACATCTGCTTCTTGAATCCAATTTCCTTTACTTTCCTTTCCTTCCTAAATGTTCCATGCTGCATCTGAAACCTGCATTTTATACTTTAAAAAATTCTCCTTTATTTTAAACATGTTCCACTAAAGTATCCCATACCGCTTGTCAGAATGGAAACTTGTCATTCCTGACACCCCTGCCTGAGCAGCTGTCTCAGTCTTTTTGCTTATTCTCCTCTATCCTGGTTACTTCAGAGTTGAGAAGTCATGTCAGCACCTTTGTGTCTTTCCAACCTACTTTCAAATATGATTTGCCACCCATACCGGGCAGAAACCCTTACACATTTAAAACCAATTATCGAGGAATATTATCCTTTTTGTCTCTACTGCACTACTTGAGCAACTACCTCTCAGCTGCTGGAGAACTTGCCTCTTCTCTATCCCAAGAACTTCATGTATCCCAGGTAATGTCAAGTTTATGAGAACACTTGAGATAACACCCTTTCCTCCTCATTTGTGAACTCCCTAAATTGTATATGTTATGAATTGAATAGTGTCCTCTCTAAAAAAAGATATGTTCTGGTGACTACCTAACCCCACTACCTCAGAATGTGACCTTGCTCGAAGATAAGGTTTTTATGGAAATCATTGAGTTAGAATGAGTTCCTCCTGTGACTGCTATTTAAGGATGGACGGTGCCCTAGAGGAGAGGGTCGCCCCATTCCCTAGAGAGAATAAATTGGATTATTTTCTAAAAAAAAACAAAAGGAATGAGTTTATGAGGGCAGGCCCTAGTCTAATATGGCTGGTGTTCTTATAAAGTAACATAGAGGGGAAATCATGTGAAGAGACATGGGGAGAAGATGGACGTCTACAAGCCTGCAACAGACCTTTCCCTCCTAGCCCTCAAAAGAAACCAACCCTGCTAACACTGTGGTTTCAGACTTCTAGCCTCCAGAACTATGTGACAATATACTTCTGTTGTTTAAGCCAGTGTGTGGTATTTTGTTATGACAGCCCTAGGAAACAAATACACCATACTATGGTCAAAATTCTGCTCTTGGTACCCAATTCTAAAACCACAACTTATCATGTAACGCCCATGACCGATCAACCTCATAGATATTAAAATTGATAATCCCATACCCAAAACAATTTTTTTCACACTTGAAACCTTCTCACTTGATGTATGCTTTGACTTGATTAAGCCCACTAGCCTTTTGACACATCACTCTCAGTCATTTCTTCTATGTCTTCAATGAGTCCCCATTTGACTTAGGCCAGAGTTTATCATTTCAACCTTAGCTGTTGTCATTGTATTGCAACAAATATTATATTTTATTTCTGGATTTTCTTCTCTTTTTCTATATTTGAACCGACACAGTACTGGTGAAAAAAATAATTCACATAGCTACAAATGTACTGCCTGTCCAAATTTATAGTCCAGACACTACTAGATTTTTATCCAAAAGTACTAAATCTCTATCCTTCTATTTCTACTCAACCATCACCATTCATCATTCATTTCAAATATAACTTCAACTTTCTCTATCTCCACCCACCTCTTATCCACTTTTTACTTTCAGGAAAACCTATATATTTTGATTTGTCAAACACCATCACACTGAGGCTTTTGACATTTCTTGTCATCTCATTGATTATCCAATTTTTGCTACCACTATAATTGTAAAAACTGTAGCATAACTATAAAATTACTCTTTTGCCCTGTATTCTCTATGTTCGGAATTTTACTCGTTTACATTTCCATCAACTGTTATTTCTCTTTCTCATCAAAATTTTCCTCAGTTGGTCTCCTTACCATTAATCAACAATTATTATATAACATATCTACTTCTATCTTTTAATTCCTCCACTTTTATCCACTCTCATTAAAACCATTTTGTTGTAGAAAATTGTTCTCTTTTGCCTGAATTACTCCTTCATCCCCCTAAAATGTCTCTATTGGCCAGTTTTGTCAACTGCTCAAATCCAATCCATTCTCCACTATATTTCTTGTAATCTCAATGATTCTAAAATATAAATCAGGTCATTTTTTTTTACCATTATTTTAACCTATGGATATTCATTACATTTAGTAGAAAGCCCATACCCATTAGCATGTGTAACTTAAGCTTGGTTAAGTTACACATGCTAATGCTCTTTGTTTGCCTAAGAGAATTCCAATTTATTCTTATTGTATCAGCATATTACAAATTACACCTTCACAATATTCAAAACTATCCTGATTTGGATGATAGGTCTTCATCACTATGGATCTTCTTATCCAGTTCTTGATACACAATCATCTTTCCTTTTTCTGATTTCTTTTTCAGAAAATATAATTCATTAACATATTTTAACAAATATAAATTTTATCCAACATGTTTGTCTTTTACATAAATTGGAAATATTAAAAAAATCCCCAAATCAATTTCAATGCACCAATGTATTACTTTTGTTTATATAATGTCTTTATTGAGATATAATTCATATACCCATGGAGTTCACCCATATTAAGTGCCAAATTCAATGATTTTAGTATGTTCACAGAGTTTTTCAGTCCTGGCTTCCTTTTCAATTGTTAATATTATCATGATATCATCAATATTACACTCCTGACCTGTATGAAGTACAAATTCCTCCTAATCAAATTTTGACAACAAACTGGTAAATACAAATAATTCTATGGCATTTAGCAAATGTAACCTGGAATCTTTCTTCCCTGAAGACAAACTGCAGTTGGCTATTATAAGCTCAAGATCAAGAAAAAAAACATTTGTAAGATAAATAATCATAGCTATCAGTCTCCTTTAGTTTGCATTATAGTTTTTCCCCACTAATGAAACCAAATCAGTGGCTGCTGATGCTATGGGTGGTACTATTTTACTCAAGTCTCAATAATGCTACTAGTTTCCATAAGCCATCTGCCTTTTTTCATAGGGTACACAGGACTGCTGTACAGAAAATTTGTTGGTACCAGTACTCTAACTTCTAACATGGCCCTAATTAAAGCAGCAATTTCTTTTTGTCTGATTGGTATCTGATATTGTTTCAAATTAACAACATATGTGGGCCCCGGCAAATCTCTATATTGCCATTTAGTATATCCAATTAGTACTGAATGGAGGGCAAACTTACATGGTTTGGTTTTATGATATTAAAAGGAGAATTGTTCACCAGTTAGACAGACAATCCACCCCAATAATAAATTAATGTAAAAAGTTGTGACTGCTTTACATAAAATTTTCTTCCAAACTTTTCTACCTTAATCTCATCAACCATCCACACATCATCCCAATCTAATTATAGCCCCCATTAGGACTTCATTAAATTTTTTAGAATAACGGTGCATTGGGCTCCTAGGTCAAGGAGTCCTAGAAATTCCTTTCTTCACTCTTGGCCATTTTATTTCAACATTTCTATATGGGCTTGAGAGACCTCGGACCCTTTGGCAATCCTCATTATCATTAATTTGCCAAATCATCAATTTGACAATTCAAGGTCAGGCTTCTTATTACCCTTTTTTGGCTTTTAAGCTCTTAAATTTCTTCAAAATAGGGTAAATAGAGAGGAGTTTCTTTGGGGCCTTCAATATTGGGCTACCAGTAAGTCCTTCCATCAGTTTATACCACCACGCTGCATAGAGTTTTGTTTTGACCCCATCAGCATCTGCTTAATTCATCCCATTTCTTAATAGATGTTAAGATCTCCACCGTTGACTATTCCTTCTAATTTTCTTAGCATCTCTAAGACTCATAAAAGGAAGCTGACACACCCAGTCTGACGAATTCCTTTATCATTGCTTGATTTTGAAGCAGCTAGTTTATATGGGGTGATCATGCAAAAAGGATTCCTTAACCACATATTTGCCATGACCTGGGGAAGGTGCACATTAAGTGGATGGGCATCTAATCATCATAGAGCCAATCCAGCCATCCATCAATTGTTTCATCTGGGGAGTTCCACTTGGCATATATAGGAGTAGAAGGACAATTCTCTTTCTCAGGGTAAACAAATGTTATAGAAGGCTTTATGCAGCCCACCATGCTAGTCGACCCCTTGGGAACAACTTACTGAGTGTTTGGATCATATATAGTCATATGTAATTGTTCAGTAGTAAGTTGAGGGTCTTACATCACCCGAACACATCCCTCTATTCTGCAGGATTCAAAACCAAGGAGACTGCTTCTAAGCTAATCAATTTCTCAATGCATTTTAATAGAGTTTTAGGAAGCTAATGATATTAACCTCAAAATGAGACAACTCTTCTATTATACACCCAGGCTTTAGGAGTTCCTTAGTTCTGTTCACCTTCAAGCTACCTAGTCTAACCTTTTGGTGGCCAGAGTTAATACAGGTGCTAACAGGTGCTATTTCTTATTCAGCAAAATTTATGATAGCATTTAAAAAATAAGACAAACTGCGTTTAACAAAAAGTAGGCTACAAACTGAAAACTATAAAACACTGCTGGGATAAAATGAAAGACAACTTGAAAAAATAAATAACATGTTAATTTAACATTTTAAAAGTATTTACAAATAGGAGGGGAAGCCCTCAAGGTAAAACAAAACAAAACAACAACAACAACAACAACAACAAAACATTGCTGCTGTATTTGAAAATTATTTGAATGTCTGTATTAATTATGGACACTGACCATAACTATTATATATTCTTATACTGTTTGAATAGGTCTAAGAACATGATCCAATAGTCTAAATCTCTCATATTTTATTTTTCTGATATATTGGTAGAACACTTCATCAAACATACTGCCAATTGGCTTGAAAAACAATGCTGGCCCTAGAATCTTCCAGTAAGCAGATCTCAGGAACTAACTAATGACCACATCTGCCTTTATGCTTTTGCACAATATTGGGAATTCTTTAATTTCTTAGCAACTACTATAAAGAAAGGTCAATGTCCTACTCTAACAAACCAATATGATATTCTATAAAAATATAATTATTCATATACCTGCCTAATGAGAAAAACATTTTCAATAACAAAACTGAAGACAAGCTAAATCAATAGTGCACAATGGGAGTGAGTGGAAATTTTCAAAGTCTATTCATCAGAGTCCCAGTGTAGTAATTTGCTTTCCATATGGTGTGACAGGCTGCTTTTTCCTTATCTACACGTGTAAATATTAGCATATCAGTCTGCTTCAGCTACCATAGCAAAATGCCGCAGACTATATGGCTTATACAACAGGTTTATTTTATTGTTTTCTAGAGCCTGGAAAGTTCAAGATCAAGGTCCAACAGCATTTGGTTTATGGTGAGAATTCTCTTCCTGGTTTACAGATGATTACCTTCTTGTTATGTCCTCACATGTCTCTTCCTGGTTGAGTAATAGAAATATGCTAAGGAAAAAGAAGAAAGCATTAGAGAGTGTTTCAACCAGGAGAATTACATTTTGAAAGTTCTGAAAGCCTAACACTGTGATCTAGTTGGGGAAATGGCAAGTAAATGGCAGGAGCTTAACATATGAGAACTCAGTAGTAGGAATTGAGAGTGGAAGGGTAAATATGAGCAGATCTTAGGGCATCCTGGATGTTACACCAAGGACTTAATTTGAAGCTCCTTAGCATCACACAATGGTTTTTAATCAGAGAAACAAACAAACAAACAAAAAAAACAGATTAGGAAGATTGAGTTACAGAGTAAAGAAGGAATTGGAGATAGACAAGAACAGAAAAGAACTAGAAATTATGACATCTTCCATGATAATAATACTGAGAATTACCTAAATTGGACTGATTCATGCGGGAAATAGAATTGATAGAACTTAGTGATTGAATAGACTTGGGAGCTAAAGAAAAGTGTATTAATCTATTCAGACTTCTATAATAAATTCCACAGACTAGGTAGTTTTGTTTTTTTTTTTTTTAAGATTTTATTTATTCATGAGAGACACACAGAGAGAGAGGCAGAGACACAGGCAGAGGGAGAAGCAGGCTCCATGCAGGGAGCCAGAGGTGGGACTCGATCCCAGATCTCCAGGATCACACCCTGGACTGAAGGCAGCGCTAAACCACTGAGCCACCCTGGCTGACCACAGACTAGGTAGTTTTTAAACAACAGAAATTTATTTCTCACAGTTCTGGATGTTGGTCATCAGAGATGAGAGTGTCAGGTGAGAGGTCTCTCCTGGGTCAGACTTTTTCTTGTATCTTCTTCACACAGTAGAATTAGCTTCAGAATTCTCTGGAGCTTGTCCTATTTAAATAAATCCTATTTATGGAGTTACCATCCTTATAACTAAAGCACTTCCAAAGGCCCCATATAAATGGTTGTTGTTGTTCACCACTAAGTTGGAAGTGGTATGTTCCATAATAATGGACATTGGAACAGGAGTATGCTCAGTAAAAAGAAATAAGTCAAAAATTTTAAAAGACACTGATTTGTTATTCGAGACCAAAAGATGGGTCTAAGAAAATATGTATATTTCTTCTCAAACTGGGAAATCAGAGATTATTACAGAATATTATAGAATAAGTGAATACTGCTTTAATTTTCTTTCACATTTTCTTGTTATTTTTGAGGTGTATTCATTTTGTTTAGGCTTTGACTTCCAAAGAAATGTTGTACCTGAAATTAATAAGAAATTTAATATATTATATTAATAATGCACATTATATACTTTATATACATTAATAATGTATATATATGTACATAATATATATATATATGTATCTTAAGATAATAAGTTCAGAAAGCAGTTCTGATTCTAGCCATAAAAGTCAACCTGCTAAGCTGCAGAAGTTTTTGACTGGTAAAAAGATCAAAAACAAAACTCAAAGCTTTTGGTTTTATTTACTAGTTAAGCTTTTTTTTTTTTTTCTCTTTAGTGTTGTCAAAACGTCCACCTTTGTTGGAAGAGAGAGTTCAATATGCCCTCTTACAGGGAGGAAAAAATCATCTTGAATTTTATCTTGATATTGTTCATTTCATTTTTCCATAAATGTATGGAGCCATTTTAATATGAATAAAAAATAAAATCGACCAATTTTTGTGTAAGTTGATATTTTTGCTTAAACTCAGAAGTTATCACGTTTGTTCAAACAGGAAGAAAAAATACCAAGTCAGTTGAGTTATTCAAGTAACTTAAAAATAAAAAGAAAAATATTAAATCTTATTTGAACTGTAGCTTTACAAAGAAATGATATTATTGCCATTATGAACTTAATTGCATATCATTATTTATAACATAATTATGTATATAGTATTAGGAATACTTAAATAGGAAAATTCTTGGAGATTATTATGTTGAAAATATATAATACTTCATATTTTAAAATAAGTATATCAAGACTTTCTTTTGGCCTTTAAATAAAAAACATCCTTTAAAAATTTAAGTTTTTTTTTTTAAGATTTTGTTTATTTATTCATGAGACACACACATACACACACACACACACACACACACATACACACAGGTAGAGGGAGAAGCAGGCTCCATGCAGGGAGCTTGATGCGGGATTCAATTTTGGGACCCTGGGATCACAACCTGAGCTGAAGGCTGATGCTCAACCACTGTGCCACCCAGGTATCCCTGAAAATTTAGCTTTTAAAAATAATTTTAAGACAATGTTTATTTATTTGAAACAAAAATGAAGGAAAAATTTGCTCATTATCCTTCTTCTGACCCAACAAATAAAATATTTTTACTTTTATACACGTTTTCAGTCATTGTCTCTAAATATTCATCAACTATAAATAGTTGGAATTCTGGAAGTTATAATTTTTATTATGCTTAGTTATATTTATGGCATAATATTGAGATGTTAAATATGCCTATTCTTATAATTATCATTTAAAAATATTTCATGTGATGTCTATTTCTGGACAGATTAACCAAAATTAGTAACGATTCACATACTAATGAGCATTTAGACCAAGTTTTCATTTTAAAAATATGCTAAACTGTTTTAATACATACACTCTTTGATCTCTTTGACCATTCCTTTGAATTGTTTTCTTAGAGTGTTTTCTAGAAGTGAAAATATGTGTGTCATACATGTAAAAACTCTTCACGACCCTCAACACATACTAATGTATTGCTTTCTAGAATGATTACTCAAGGTCACTGGCATACAATGTGTTCTAGGAGGACTAAAGTTTTGCAGGCATAAGCTTATATTTTAAGGAATATTAATAATTTTAAAATGTGTGAAAATATATGTTTTTATTTAATTGAAAATACTTTTCATAATTTTTAAATTATGAAAGAGTTGACTTTTTAATATAGTCTTCATGTGGAATCAGTGATCACATAGTTAAAAGTCCTGGTCGTAGAGTCAATCAGAGTCTTATTTGAATCTTACCTTTTTCATGCAGTAGCTTATAATATTCTGCAAATTAGTTGATCTCAATAAATTTCAGATCTATTATCTATAAAATGGAAATAAAATTATATACCATTCCCTTAGTGTCAAGAAGATAAAATAGGATAAAATATATAAAACTCTTAACACAGTATGATGCCTGAATAGAATGCACTCAGTAAATATCTATTATCATTATTATAGAATACTTTTGTTTGGCAGACATTTTAGATTATAATATGTTCAAAAAAATGTACTTAAATGGCTTGGAGGTCATTTCAACCTTGGACCTAGTGAAAAACTTAACACATAGTAAGTCTTCTGTACATAATTGCTAAATTATTAAAGAAGTGGGAACACCTGGGTGGCCAATCCCTTGTGTCTGACTCTTGATTTCAGTTCAGGTCATGATCTCAAGATTGTGAGATCAAGCCTTGCATTGGGCTCCATACTGGGCATGCAATCTGCTTAAAATTCTCTCTGTTCCTCTCCCTTGGCCCCTCCCTGACCTCTCTCTTTCTCTAAAAAGAAGTGAATGCACATACATGATAAACATTAGCACTTCATGTACTTATTAAAGTACATTTTAATCAAGCTTATTTTTCGGATTAGTCAATTTAATATGGCACACATAGAAGTAAAATCGATACTTAAAAGCAATTTTAGAGAAATGATCTAATTCTCATTTTAATCAATATGATTAATCTATACTTTATCAGGGATAAACTTACTATAGAGGCTTTATTAAATACAAAATGTGTACAGCTCTGTGAAGATTAGATCAGTACGAAAACTTAAAACAATTTGGACTTACCCTTCCAATCTTAAAATTAAATTTCTGCATAAAATATCTTACAACAAAAATTGGAAGTTCTAAGAATCCATAATTTCTAAGGAGAGCATGTATAATTTTGTTATGTTAGCCTTTTACGGAAGATAGTTTAGCATTTATTGTTATCAAGAATTTAGTTGATAGCTGTTTTATTTGGAGTAGGTTTTGGATTCAGTCCAATCTATCTACAATTTCTATAAAAGCAGTGAAAATTACTACCATTGCAATTGCTTGATTGTAGTCCCATTATAATGGGATTAACATAAAATGTCTAGAGAAACATTTCAAAGTAATAAGTTTTACAGAGTAATACGATTTGTAGCTGTCGGTCACCAAAGAAATACTGTGCCAACCAGCAATATTGCATTAGAATAGGGTGTTCTCATTTAGAGCTTAAGAAATTGTTAACTAAATACTCTTGTTTTATCTCATTTATAATGAGGAAAGAGACATTATAACTACAGGTTTTATGAACTATAATATTTAAAATAGAACAAGTTTTCATTATAAACATATTTTAAGTTGATACAAAAGTAAAGTTTCTTTTTTCATATCAGTTTATGATAATGAACTATTTTGTAAAATGTATTTAAATAGAGGCCATTTGGGTGGCTTAGTCAGTTAAGAATCTGCCTCCAGTTCAGGTCATGATCCCAGGGTCCTGGGATCGAGTCTTGCATCAGGCTCTGTGTCTGGGTGGCTTAGTCAGTTAAGAATCTGCCTCCAGTTCAGGTCATGATCCCAGGGTCCTGGGATCGAGTCCTGCATCAGGCTCTGTGCCTCTCTGGGAACCTGCTTCTTACTCTGACACTTTCTGTCTGTCTCTCATAAACTTTCTGTCTGTGTCTCATAAAAAATTTAAAAATAAAATCTTTTAAAAAGAAATAAATAAAGACCATTTAATGGCTAAATGCAAATTATACAAAAATGTATATAACATAAAATTTGAAATAATTTGGAAAACAGGGCAATAATGTATTTATATCAGTGCAAGCATATTTTATTCTAGGAGTAAGTTGTTTTTTTAAAAAAAATTGAAGTGAAAAGTTTTAAATTATGAATACATGAGATAGAAAATTTTATAATTTAGGGGGTGAAGCCATTCATGTAGAGGAGGAGAGAGAAAGAAGAGAGGTAAGAAAATCAGAAGAAAAAGAGCAGGACCATTGAAAAGAATTTAGCTATGAGCTTTGGAAGGAAAATAGCACAGATCAGACCAAGAGGAATTAGCTTGAATTGTTTTTCCATGTCTGCACTGTTTTGTTTGAAGGAAGGAAAAAAAGTCAAGGGATAAATAATGTCTTAGAGTACATATTAACATAGCTCAGCTAAAGGCCTTACTGTAATTTGAGGATTGCCCCAGGTTAAGTAGGCCAGATGACAGGAAGAGACTAATAACTGATCTGGTGTTAGGGAGAAAATGAGATAAACCCAGGCCTATTCAAAAGAGACAAAACCAGTGTCAGAGAATTGCATCCTCTAATATTAGGTGGGCAAGGACCCTGAAGTTAGCTGTGGCTAAGTCTCTTAGAAAAACAGAAAATTCTTAAAAAATTGAAGCTAGGGTTATATAACTGTAAAGGAGTAAGTTTTCATACTTTGAAACAAATTATAGTGATATTCAACAATCCTGGGGGTACAAGTTGTTTATTTTGAAGTAATTTTCATAATGGAAAAATAAAAACAATCTTAGTTTAAAATAGTATTGAAAGTGTATTTTGTATTAAAAATATTAGAAAGAACTATAGATGAAGATTCATTCATGAGGTGGGCAGAATTTTCTAAACACAAAAACTCTGGAAGATATTGAAAAGAAAATTTGGTAAATATATATGAGAAAAGCAAATGATACATATCATTTCTGTAATGAGATGATTTGGTACTTGATTTTTACTGGGTATTAAAACACTTTCTAAATGTTTTTTATTTTTATTGCAAAGTATTGAAATATCATTTAAATTAATAGGCCTCTGTCATTATATAGTATGAAATAAAGAACATCATACTACTCTTCTTGCCAAAATGTTTAACCTAAATTCAATAAAGCCCACATCTAATGTCTAATTTGGACAAAATATAGAGGTTACAGAAATATAGAGGTTACAGAAGCAAGTTAAAGGTCAAAATGTGAACAGGTTAATATTAATGTTATGACAAAAAAGAAGAGAGAGAGAAAGGTTCATGATTAAAAGATACTGAAGAGACAAAATAAGTAAATCCAATCCATTGTTTTTTAATATGTATCCTGATTTATTTATTTTTTAAGATTTTACTTATTTATTTGACACAGAGAAAAAGAGAGCACAAACAGGGAACCTGATCAGGAGCTCAATCCCAGGGCCCTGGGATCATGACCTGAGCTAGAGTCAGACCCTTAACAGACTGAGCCACCCAGATGCCCCGAATACTTCCTCATTTCTACAAACAAAATACAAAACACATTTTGGAGATAACTGACCAAATTTTAATATTTTCTGGGATTGTTACAGCTAATTTCTTTATGAGTAATGATATTATGTGAATTCGTGGAATATACTTTAAAACATAAAACTATCTCCTTAAAAGCATTGATCAAAGACTAAAAATCTAGAAAAAGGAAAGACTTTTGGATCTGTAATGGTTTTTCTAAGTCAAATATGGAAATACCAGAAATTGTCAGCACAGCCACTTATACTTGTGGCCTTACAGTTGTAGTGTGCTCTGGACAACCTCTGTGACTATTTTTATCTTTGCGAATGATAATTGTTTTGTTTTGGTTTTGGTTTTGGTTTTGGTTTTAGGAGGTCTTTCTTCCTACTTATGAAGCAGATGAGAAGTGCTGCGGAATTAATAACTCCTGTGAGCTATCTTCAAAATGTCAATAATGAAAATTAATACATTAATAGCATAGTTTCCTTAAACCTCAAGAAGAATAATGCTATGGGATTTTTTTAAGATTTTATTTATTTTATTCATGAGAGACAGAGAGAGGCAGAGACACAGGGAGAGGGAGAAGCAGGCTCCTCACAGGGAGCCCGTTGTAGGACTTGATCCCTAACCTGGGATCGTGCCCTGGGCCAAAGGCAGACACTCAACCACTGAGCCACTCAGCCGTCCCAGTGCTGTGGGTTTTATACCAATTTCCAAAAGTTTCCTGCAGGATTGAGTTGTAGTTGCCCACTGCAGTAACTGGCTTAATAATAGTTTTATTATTAATAGTTTTATCTGTCTTCCTTTTTTCGTATATTAATCTCCATTTCCCTGAAGGATTGCACATGGATCATTGTCTCTACATTGGACTCTGTGGAAAACAAGAAAAGATTTGGTACCAGAACTGGACCTAAGAGCAAATTCTCGGGATATAATTTTGAGTTGGATTCTGGGCTGGCCAGATGGCAGGGATGATTATGCTGCTGGTAAATGGGATGGTGAGACTGTATCAGCGTTGGCATATTTTAACATCACAATTACTAGGACTCTCATATACGGAGATTTGGGATATGTATACAAAATGCCCTGGCTAACCTAACATGTCCAGAATTTGAGAAATAGGGTAGCAATAGTAATAATAAGTCTGAGGAATTGGAGGGTTATATCCTGTTCGGCACCATAAATGTGCTGATGAGAGGCAACGGGCAGAATTGTTAGTCAATCTTCAACTCAGAAGCATGACGAGAAAACCAGAGGCCTCAATGGGTGCACTTAAAAAGAACTTTACTTCCAAAACTGGAGCTCAGTTTGGGCAGAAAATCAAACTCAACATCTGATTGTGATGGTATCAAGAAAAGGCTTAATTCACAGTTGAAGCATGTCTCTGAGAGTAGAATCAGGGCACCATCAGGAAAAATGTAGGGTCCTGAGACCTTGGGTGGGAAGGATTTGAGTATAAGCACTTGAAGACTTTAAATGCTTAGATTCTCCTCAGCCTACTGGGCTATTGAAAGTAGTTGTCTCCTTTTTTTTTTTTTTTTTTTAGATTTTATTTATTTATTCACAAAAGACACACAGAGAGAGGCAGAGACACAGGCAGAGGGAGATGCAGTCTCCCCATAGAAAGCCTGATGTGGGACTCGATCTCGGGGCCGTGGATCACACCCTGGGCTAAAGGCAGACGTTCAACTGCTGAGCCACTCAGGCATCCCGGCTGCCTCCTTTTTACTAAAAGAAATAGCACTATTTGTACCCTGTAGACTATGTAGAAACTTACCTGAGAAGGACACCTTCTCAAGGATATCCATATTTCCTCTTATGGCTTCTAGGTGAATAAGCAGTAAAGAGTCAAAGAAAAAAAACTAATCATAGAAGTACTCTCTCTGCTTTGGGAGAAGAAAATATTACTCATGGAGATAAGTATGGCAGGAACTTTAAGAAAAGATCCTTGAGGGGATCTTGAGGTTGCTCAATTAGGGTTGGTGGTGATGTTATCGAATATCAGGCTAGATAAGGAAGATTTCACTAATACGTTGTTATTTATAGGTGTGTCAGGATTTATGTCCTGGCAAGGATGTTTGGAGCCGACGTACTACTACTAAGTATGTACTACTGGGATGTCTATGTGAAATTTAGTAAAAATGATGACCTACGGCAAATGAAGTTTTAAGGAATTGCCTTGGCAGAATGAGAAAGCATTCAAAGGACTCAGAGAGGTGGGCTCACTGGGATGGATTTGTTTCATCAGTAGAGAACTCACCAACCATGTTCTCCAGGAGGTTCCCTTCATTAAACCGAAAGGAAAATGCTGGTTATATGGTCACTGTCATTACTGAGTCAAGGGTGGCTAACCTCTGTATGCAGGGTTGGTATCTCTTCACCTCCAGGGGCAAGGTGGACGTAACTAACAAAGTCTGCAGCAAAACCGCAATAGTGGCTTAGGCTACTGAGCTCCAAAGCTCTGTGGTGATGGCAGAAATGTTCATATCTGAGTCACTTCTCAGATTTAATTCATTGTTGGAAGGGAAGTTTGGGATCCCTGAGGAAGGACTTTGCAAAGTCAAACATGTATGCACAGTAACAATTCTCTTACAGTGGACTCAAAATACTGTCATCTTTTTCCCACACAGCAAGAATGGGAACATGTGGAGTCCGGAAGTAAAGTCCTGTTTGAGATCTGTCTCAGAGTGGTTCAAAGGGGTCTAAGGGCACAGTTTTATTCCTTACCTGATCCTGAAAGGTAAAATGGGGTTAAATATATACAATGAAGCTTTCAGAATCCTGAAACTTGTGGTCCAACCTAAGAAGATCGTACAAGTGGAAACTCCTGAAGCTAAGATCTTGTTGGCCAAGAAAGAAATTAAAAGCAGCACATCTGAAGTAGACATTTGTGCCTCAGTTGAAGACTCAAAGTAGATAGCATGATGGTCCCCATCATTACCTGCCTAAGTATTGATTATTATTACATTTTTTAGTTATGCATCTGGGAGTCATTTAATTGTTAATAAGCCCTCACAACTTTGTAGAGTAAAATAAAAATGTAAATGGCTTTATATGCTCATCTTATGTTACTGAGGAATAATGAGATTCCTATTTGCAAGCATTATTTTTAACTGCTGTTGAAGTGAAAATACAAAATCTATGAATTCAAGAGGCAAGTGCCATTTTTGAAGATGGAAAATATTTTTCCATTTGTTGAATTTAAATATATAAAAAAGTTGAACATTCATTTGAAAATGTCTTTGTAAGGAGTTACCCTGGAATAGAATGTAAAAATGATCAGTCTTTTCTTCTGAAGACCCAGAAATTCCTTATCTGTAGGTGACCTAAAAGCCAACTATTTTTATATGCAAGAGCCATTGCAAATGACTAATAGAGGACCATTGTGTCGGGCTGTACTTTTACAACTGCATTTTAACTTCTTGCGGAGTTCTTAAAGAATGTACTATAATGTGCATTGCCCACATAGAGGAAAAATGCATACTTCTATTCTTAGATGAGTGTTTCATAAAAGCTCTTTAATTTTTTTTTCCCTTCTTGGAACAGCTTGTGGTGGCTGTACTCCAAATCAATTATGGGTTTAATGGTCAACTAGGCTAAAATATGTCATATACCATTTCCAGAAGTTTCCCTTTGTTCCTTAGATTCATTGACATTTTTAAAATATCTATTATAAAAAAAATTAAGCAATAAGAGCACCAGTTTATCAGGTGAATAGTGTTTACCATGTAGGAGACATAGATGGTTGCTTCACATTTTCCTTCCTCTTTTCTAACAGAGGCCTTTTTTGTCTCAGGTAGCCATAATAGAGCCTTATGCATCGGAGAAAGCTGAGGCACTACCAGCTCTAGATGAGGTCCCAGTATTTTATTTTTATTTTATTTTTATTTTTTATTTATTTGAGGGCTTAGTATTTTAAAAGTAAGTGCATTCAACTTCCAAGGTAAATTCCGCTTAAAGCTTCTGGGAATAGTTCCATTGTCTCTAAAGAAAGCTGTAGGAAGAGATGGTCCCACTCCACCTGACTTTAAATGGTGAAATTCAGAAGAATTTTAGGTATTTTGGAACAATCTTAAAGATTACGTCAATACTTAGGATGACAGATGGGAGATATGGAAAGGACAATGAACCTTCATCAAATTAAGTTTACCATAATTTCAATGTATGTGAGGCAATGTATTTTTTATGAAAAAAAAGGTAGTTTGTAGCTAAAAGAACCCAACATGTCTAATAACTGCATGTTCTCTACTACCATTTCTTGTATTTCATATCTTCCAGGGGCTTATGCATTCACTTCTAAAATCAATGGTATCTTGGTGGCATCATACATTATTTAAGGAATCAAAATTTATATCAAAAAAATCTTAGAACCCAATATTATCCAGAACTGTTTTTCTCTTTGAAAAAGAGTGGAATACAACTCAATAGTAATTCTAACTACTGATTATCAATCTTACAATGTGACACAAAATATGCTAGACACTTTTTACATGTTATTCTTATTTGACTTTTACAATCTCATAAGACTGGTGTTATTTCCTTCCTGCAAATAAAGAAGCCAAAATTCACAGAGTTAAGAAACTGGTTCAAAGTTAACTATAGTTTTAGATGGAACAATCAGGGTTTAAACATGGTATCTGTCACTCTAAGACCCTTAGAATTTCCTCTATGTCATCAATTTAGCAAAACAGAGAACAACTCAAATTAGTTGTCATCTGGAATTCCAATTAACTAAATCGGAGGTAAGAAAAATTTTCTCTTACTCATTTGAGGAAGTGAAGTGCACTCACCTACTATAGCAAAAAATGATAGCATGATTATATTATCCATATTTTGTTGCAATCAGGTCGTGAAACAAATAAGCTTCAACATTTCAGTGGCTTACATCAACATCTATTCCTTGTTCACACTAGCTTTTTTTCCCTTTAAATTTAAAAATCAGGATTGGCTCAGGCAGCTCTATTCTCAGTATGATTTGGATTCAGATATACCCTACCTACCTCACTTTCTGGAGCTAATTGCAATCTGGGGCATGCATGTTTTCTTGTGACAGATGGCAGAAGCACAGGCCTGCAAGCAACTTATCATGCCTCTTGAACCCTGTGGTGAGAAAAGGCACACTGGTGTATTCAATTGGCCAAAGCAAATCACGTGGAAACTGAGGTGAGGTGGGAGCCTGTACTAGTTTTATGGTGGTAGCAGAAGGGAAAGGAAGAGTATTTAGAGAACAATAATGTAATCTACCTTAAATACCAGCATATTTTACATATTAGCTACTATGTCATAAAAATTAATGACTCACTTGCATTTTAATTATACTAATTCCTTATCATTATTACATTGAATAACTTATGTCTGGACAAAAAAAAAAAAACATGAAAAAAATCTTCAAAGGATATAAAATGATACCCACATCCTTATTTTTCCTGAAGTAAGCACTGAACTTTGCTCATATTTACTTAACCTATCACATTTATACAACTCTCAAATCTACTTAAATATTTGATGTAGTACATACTAATTACCAGCCATAAAAAGTAAGACAACTAGACACTTACACATGTCTTTTTCTCCCTTCCTTTGCTGTTGAATTTGAACAATAACCACTACATAAAACCAATTACATATTATGCACACTTAATTACCTGAGTTCAGTAACTCACAAATATGCCATTTAAGTGTAGGTTTGATTCTGGTCAATTCTTCTTACATAAAGAATTCTCTGGTTAGAAAAGCTTAATATGGCTGCTCAGTTCCATTATCTTGGTGGCTTCTCTTTTGCTCCTTCTGTCTGGAACTCTCTTCTGTCATTTGGTGTGACTGAGCAAAGTCAGGTGGTTTGATCTTTTTGAGGGCTCTTCCATCCTTTTCCACTTGTCCTGTCATCCTCACAACACTGGCACTCTGGTGGCAAAGGAGAGCCCAGCGTGCCCTCCTTAAGCAAGCATATGTGTCATAGGCGATGTTATCCTTCTGTAAAAACCTCACGATGAGCAATAATAAAGGGACTCTGAAGCACAGTACCAAGAGGTTCATTTTCTCAGGAAACATTCTTGTCACAGTTTCTAGCATGATAAAAAATGAACCTGTGTACTTGAGGCAGAAAAAAAAAACCCAGAAGATATATTAACATTTTCATGTTACCTATAATTCATGCTGAGATATTTTTTTTGTAATAGTATGGATAAAGATGCTTTCTGCTATTGTCTTGGACCAAGTTGATTAAATAAGAATGAATAGAGGGAATAAGCATAGAAAAGAAATGATTTTAGCTTACAAAATTGCATGTGATTTCACCTGAAATTCTAAAAGAATAATTGCAGAGCAATAGGGCCTATGTGTCTGTCTATTTTTCCCTTCCAATTTTTTTTTTTTAAAAGAAAAAACAGAGAAAGATAATATGTGTAGTCTCATTTGTGAATGGATGAAATGTTGGTGAATTTGGTGATAAATTTCTCAATAAAGCTTGCTCAATAGTTACGTTTTTAACATCTGGCTCATTAGATGCAAATGTACTATATGATAGAATATAATTAGTGGATTATCACACATAAGCCAATTAGATTTATTGTGCTTAGTATTTATTGAAATAATTGTAATTTATTTTCAAATTTTATCCTTAAGTTTGTGTGATGGAAAGATTTATTTTTTAAAAAACAAAGTATGTCTAGTAAATATAAGATTTGCAGATGGATAAATATCAGAAAATTCCTGGCAATATTACTTGATGGAATTTTTATGATAAATAATAAAGATCTATTTAATCACTGTCATGCTTCCACTAAATTCATTAAGCGACTTCCCTTAATAAATACTTTTTAGATCTGAGGATTCTCTTACTAAAAAAAAAGAAAAAGATACATCAGACACTATAATTAAATTATCATTTATTTTTGTTTTCTCAAGGTTAAGCAACACAAATATTTATTTTATTCATCTTGCCCAAATTTTATAATATTTTGTGTATGATTGAACATTTTTTATCACTGATATCTTGCCTTTTCATTTATCTGCCTTTTGTCTCATTAGAATTTTTAAAGGGCCCAGGGTTATAACAAGAAAGTCCTATCTGGGATATAGAAGAAAAGTAACGCGAAGTGATGTGTAGTTGTCTTTGTCAGGAGGTGAATGGTTTCCACACACTATGGAGATCTTCTCAAGTACTAGACACATATCCACAAGTTAAAGCCATTAACAAAAGAGGGAATCTATTTAAGGGAGGTTGTGGCACAACAGGGATGGATTTAAAAGGAATAAGCATCTTCACATGAAGAGTTTTGATCCATAATGTATCTTAACACAGAAAATAATTTAATGGAGATATGTTCTTTTTACCTTAGAGTAAAAAAAAAAAAAAAAAAGACTCCTAAATCCAAAGTCAGATATAAAACAAGATTCCAGTAGTGACAAACGAAATTGTCTATTCAGACATTGCAAATATCTTCTGCCAGGGGAGGGCCCAAATCACCCTTGCTAAGAACCACTGGTTACATATAGATTCTCAGATTTGCCTTGATACAGATAATTTCCTTCTTTTCCCTATATTACGGAACTAACTCATTTGTCAAACAATCTATGCACATATTTGACTAAAATCTTTGGCTCTGAAGTGACAGGACTAAGGGAAAGACAGGACAACCATTTTTTTATTTACAGGACTTTGTTCTTGCCATTAGATTCATTTTTGCATATTTTCAATAAAGATCTTAAATATTACAAAGCCTAATCAAGTAAGCTTCCATTGGGATGAAAATCAAGTCAGTAATAAGTCACATCCTTCACCACTACAGCTGAGAAACTCAAGAAAAGTGGAGAAAATTATTCTATCATATTTAGAAAGTTCATAATCTTAAGCCTTGGTGCAAAGCATCCTACAGGCATTTCATTCCATTGATTTCAAGGAATTTAATCCCTACCGAGGATAAGGTTTCAGGCTTCATAAGTGCAATTCCATCTTTACAGGTGCTTCTCAGAATTAATTGCTATTTTATAGGTAATTACTATTTATATAATTAGATTAGGAAAGTTGGTAATTTAAAAGATGGCTAGAATTGAGGAGTGACATTATGAAGACTGACACTGCCATCATGCTTCTTAAATTTTCTTAAACCTCTCAAAAGGATGGGTGAAACAGGTAAAAAAATAAAAAGAAGTTACTAAAATTATAGTCTAGTTTCAAAGAGCCTCAACTTTATGATAAAGGTCCAGTAAGGATTTTACTTTGTAATTTCCTGATATTTGAGCATCAACGTATGCTGGAACTGCTTCTTTTCAAATCAATGTGTGGTAGATATCAGTATTATGATTTTATTTCTTTGAGGAGTTAATTGATGGGCACTATATACAATAATAGATCCCTGTCCTTTATTGCCTGCGTGCTGGCTCCTGTCTGATGGAGCTCCCTGTTGTCTCATCCACCTGTTCTAAATTGACATCCAAATGCTCTTTTCCCTGGGGCTTCTTTTCAAAATATTTGCTTAGAAGAAAGGTGATGCTTACTCCCAGTTTTGACATTCTAATAATATCCTTCCTGAGATCTGGGGCCATTATAATGTCCTTTTAGAGGTGATTGAAGTTGCTATACTATGACTTCCAGGGGTTTTCTGTTAATACACCCACCTGGAATATGTAATCTGGCAAGGTATTCATTGACCTGGAAATTAATAAAGAATTTTAATATGCACATATACTGTATACATGATATATACTGTATTACTGATATGTGTTTTTAACAGAAAACTATGTGAAATTATACCAATTAAAATTTGAGTCCTTGTGCTTTTTCAAAGAGTAGATTATGAATCTAGGTATACGTATGTACAATACTGGGCAAATCAATGAAAAGGGGATTTTACTTTTAAAATTTCAATAAATGAGACACTTCTCATTCTAATTTAACAGCTTAAACTGTGTTTGTGTCTAATTTGTACTGAATTTTGCATCTAGTTCTTATCAAACTGAGCATATTTCCTTTTTTAAAAAAATTAAGAAATAACACTGAAACAAACAACTCTCTAGACCTAGCAATATTTTACAGTCCCTCTAGCAAGAAATGAATACATTTGTATTTGTTGTTGTTTTAGCCAATATTCAAAATATTATTTTAGCAATTTTATTAATTCTTTGCTTTAGTCAGACCCCTTTCAAACTTACTTTGCCCTGAATTTTGTAGGCTACCAATGTTCACAAGTAAGGCCAGTTTCACAAGAAATTGAAATGTAGAGCCAAATATGTAAGATGATTAAGGAAATAGGAAACTTCCCAAATATGTTAGAGTATCATCCTCACTGATGAGCAGGGTGCCAGAAATGATAACTTTAGTTATTTATCTGGTTTAAAGTGCCATCTATTGAGAATAACTTTGAAATACAAAGATATAATTAAATAGAACTATATATTAGCTTACTAATGTCCATTCTTAAATAAGTGATCAGACTATCAAGCTAATATCTTTCTAAAGTATAGGAAGGGGACATTTGGATGTTAATTTTAAATTGCTTAAAAATAGGAAAGGGTAGGTAATGCAGTGGAATACTAATGGTAAATAGAGAGTAGAATTAGGTCTTTGTTGGTAGTTTTAATGAAAAGGAAGTCAATGTTGACTAAGCAAGATGATTTTTTATTTACTACTTGATATAGGACGCAGTTCAGTCCCCTTCATATGGAACATGGGGCCCTCTATAGTACCTAATTCTTTCTGGCTTTCCATTGTAGAATCTAATTCTTAACCTTATTTTTTACATCCCTCCTCCAAGTTCAATTAAAAGGGAATTAATTCCTGTGCTAGGAATAAATATTTCCACAATAAAATGTACAGCAATTATCTTCCTTTTATTATGTATTCTAATTAGGTTTCCTTTATTAATATTACAGAACAAAGGAAATAACTAATGTTTTCATGATTTAGACAGGTGATTTTATATAATGTCAATTTAAAAAAATATTACATTATATGTCTACCTCTGGCTCAAGCTGTCATAGAGCTATATATGTCAGTATATACAAGAATATGATTATTGACTCAGGGCACCTGGGTTACTCAGTGGTTGAGATCTCCCTTTGGCTCAGCTCATGATACCGGGGTCCTGGGATCCAGTCCTGCATCAGACTCCCTACATGGAACCTGCTTCTCCCTCTGCCTATGTTGTGCCTCTCTCTCTCTGTGTCTCTCATGAATAAATAAGATCTTAAAAAAAGAATATGATTATTGACTCATATTTATTAAATTACACTTATTTAATATTTCTCACTTGTAGTGTTGCATTCTTTAGCCTTTCCCACATTTTAAAGAGTCAGGTATTTTTACTCACTACCTTGGAAAAGAATATAAAAGGAAAAAGAAGCTAAAAGATGAATCAGTTTTAAGACTTTAATTTTCAAAAGTCTGTATCCAGAAGGGAATAAAAAAGATATAAAACTTTTGAGAAAAAATTAAGAGCTAGGATTCTGTTACTCCTGGCAACCAGCCCCTCACATTCTCCTCCCACACACCCTAGAGGAGAATAAGATTCCCTGAGCAGAAACAAAGTAGAGTGAAGCAAGTGGTATTGTTAGAGAAAGGGGCTCTGTGCCCTTTTCTTTGGCTAAATCCCAGGTAAATTTTTGATTTTCAAGCATAAAGGAGACCTGTTTCTCATTTCCTGTGAAGAGCCCTTGGGAGGTAGTAGGAATGCAACTATCAGAAAAGTATACGTGATGTCTCTAGGCATATAAGACCTAAAAAAAAATTCAGACTGTCCCAAAGCTTTGCCAGAAGATAGCTTTAAAATAGAAATTTGTACACCAATAATGGAGAACCAATAAAACCAGTGGTCATCTCAGGAGATGCTAGCATAAACATTATTAACTGGACAATTATCTATTGAATCTCTATTATATGCCAAATATTTTTTATATAGATAGTAAGGCATAGCAGTGATCAATGCACTCAAAATCTTTGCCTTTGCAGAAATTACATTCCAACTGGGTGGCATTTAAAAATGGATATTCATCCCCCACTCCTTAGCCTGATGTAAACTTTCCAGAACTTGAATTAAAACCTCAAGGAAACAAGTGTCTGTGTACATGAACACAGAGAATGGACTATGACACCACACTTGCAGATGTGTGGCAATTAAATTGCTTTAGAAAATCAAGTTATCAAATAGTTAAGTAATCAGATTATAATTCATTGAATACCTGAGTTTGTGTACTGAGGATTATATCTGCTCCTGACTATCATACAGTAACTGTTGTGTTAGAAAACTGTAAGACTAAGATACTTCTATTATACATTATTTTATGGTATTGATGTTGTGATCATTTATTGCACATTCAACAAACACAGTGCATAATGTAGAAAGTAGAGTGCATCCTTCCAATATTCATAAACTTCTTTAACATTTCCAAAAAATATGTGAACATCCAAAAATTCATTTGTATTCAAAGTGAAAAGACACAGTATCCGTTTTTCAAGATCCCCCAAACCAAAAAGTGCAGAGTATTATTGCATTAAGTCACTTTAAAGCACAGTAGCTTCTTTATATATGCTTATTCAGATCAGCATAATTTTGTAATTTGGAAACATTTTCTGAAAAATAATTCTCATTTGATGAGATTGAATTTTTTTCACCATAGAAATGATGTTAGCAATACTCTTCATCAAAAGTCTTACATAAAATGTATAGAAATGACAAATTACTTCTTTTAATTGAGATATAATTTACATACCACAAAATTATTTAAGGTTTATGATTCACTAATTTTTAGTATATTTGACAGGTTACACAACTTTCACCTTTTTCTAATTCTGGAATATTTAATCGCCACTACAAAAAGGAACTCTATACCAAGTTATAGTCCCTTCCCCTTCTACCCTGTGCTCATCCCCAGGAACTACTAATCTACTTTCAGTCCCAGTGGCTTTCTCTACTCTGGACATTCTATATATATTGAATCATAAAATATGTGGTTCTTTGTGATCAGCTTCTTTCGTTTAGCCTAATGGAAAACATTAGATTCATTCATTCATTCATCCCTGTTGTGGGTATCAGTACTCCATTTTTTAATTTTTATTGCATTAAGTGTACTTATTCCATTATAGCACAATTTATTTATCTATTCATCAGTTGATGAGCATTTGCCTTGTTTCCACTTTGGGGCTATTTTTTAACAATGTTGTTATAAACATCTATGTGTAAGTTTTTCTGGAGGTACATGTTTTTAATTCTCTTGGGTATATACCTTAGAGTAAAATTTCTGAGTCATCTGACAACTCTATGTTTAACTTTTTGAGAAACTGCCAAACTGTTTTCCATAGAAGCTGCACCATTTTACATTCCTGTCAGCAGTAGATCAGAGTTTCCATTTCTCCACATGCTCATCAACATTTGCTATTCTCCATTTATTTGATTAAAACCACCCTAGTGGGTGTAAAATAGTATCTCATACTTTTCATTAACATTTTGATAACAACTAATGGCATTGGATATCTTTTTGTGTGTTTATTGACCATTGGCATATCTTCCTTAAAGAAATATCTATCTAAATCTTTTGTCTATTTTTAAGTGAGTCTTTTTATTGTTGAAACGTAAAAGATATTTATATATTATGGATACTAGGCTCTTATCAGATACAGATTTGTCTTTTCACTTTTTCAATAGTTGCTTTGATCCACAAAAGCTTTTAATTTCAATGAAGTCCAATTTATCTATCTATTTATTTATTTATTTATTTATTTATTTATTTATTTGTGGTTGTTGTTGTTGGTTATGCTTTTGTGTCATACCTCAGAAAAAATTGACTAATCCAAGGTCATAAGCATTGATAGATTTTTTTTTCTTCTAAGAGTTATATAATTTTAGCAATCATTGGCAGTTTATTTTTCCTTGTTTTTTGTTTTTTGTTTTTTTTAGCAATTTTGTGTCAATTTTTGCATGTGGTGTGAAATAGGGATCTAAATTCATTCTGTTGCATGTTGATATACAGATGTCTCAGAGCCATTTGTTGAAAACACACTGCTATCATCACTGAATGCTTTTGACACTTCTGTCAAAATCAATTGGTTATGGATTTATCTCTGAAATCTCAGTTCTATTCCACTGTTCTTTATCTCTATCTTTATGCCAGTTCTATATTGTTTTAATTACTCTAATTATTTAGTTAAGTTGCAATTGAAAAATGGGAGTCCTCTTTGTTCTTTTATAAGATTGTTTTTGTTAGCCTGGGTTCCTTGAACATCCATATGATTTTCAGGATCAGCTTTTCTATTTCTGAAATAAAAATTTATTGGAATTTTGAGAATGGGAAATAAGTCTACAGATCAATTTTTTGAGTATTACTGTCTTAATACTATGTCTTCCAATTTGTAATCAAGATTTGTATTTCCATTGTTTAGGGGGTATTTAATGTATTTAAATGATGTTTTACTTTAGTTTTCAATGTATCAGTATTGTACTTCTTGTGTTAAATTCATTCCTAAGTATCGTATTCCTTTAGATGCTAATGCAAATGGAATTTTCAATTTCATTTTCAAACTGTTTATTGCTAGTGCATCAAAATGCGACTTTTTATTTTTTTATTTACTTTTTTACTTATTTATTTATTTATTCATGAGAGATACAGAGAGAATGAGAGAGAGAGAGAGAGAGAGAGAGGGTCAGAGACACAGGCAGAGGGAGAAGCAGGCTCCATGCAGGGACACCGATGTGGGACTCCATCCCGGGACTCCAGGATCACGCCCTGGGCCAAAGGCAGGTGCTAAACCGCTGAGCCTCCAGGGATCCCCCAAAATGAGATTTTTTAAATATTCATCTTGTATCCTGCAATTTCCTAAATGTTTTTATTAGTTATAATAGATTTTTGTGGATTCAAGGTAGTTTTCCATAATGCTATATTCAAATAAAAATAGTTTTTCTTCTTTTCTTCATTTTTTTTTTTTTTTTTTTGCCTAACAGTCCTACTTAAAGGCTACAGGACATTGAAAAACCGCATATATGTTGGCAAGAGTACTCTGCTTTGTCCTGTTCCTGATTATCAAGGGAAAATCTTCATTCTTTCACCAGGAAGTATGATTTAGCTTTTAAGGAAATTCTCTTCCAGTTTTTTTTGAGTATTTTTATCATGAAAGGGTGTTAGATTTTGTCAAATGCATTTTTTTAATCTGTGTATTTTGAGATGGTTGTGTTTTTTTTCTCTCTTGATTCTATATTAATACAATTTTTCCATTGATTCATTTTTGTATACTGCACCAATCTTACATTCCTTAGGTAAACCTAACTCACTCAAGCTATATAATCTATTTTATATCCTGCTAGATTTACACTGCTAGATTTTTGCTGAGAATTACTTCATTTATATTAATAAGGGCTATTGGTGTGTAGTTTATTTTCTTGTAATGCCCTTGTCTAGTGTTAGTATTATGGTAATACTGACTTCAGAATAGGTTAGGATGTGTTCCCTGCTCTCCTATTTCTTGGAAGTGTATGAAAGATTAAGATATTTCTTCATTAAGTGCTTGATGGAATTCACCACTAAGTCTTCTATCCCACTAACCTCTTTTAAATTGATATATATTAAGATTTATTCTTTGGATTGTACTTTTCTGAGTTTTGACAAATGCAGAAATCGTGTATCCATCAGAATAGTGTCATTGTCCTCATAAACGCCTTTCTCCTCATTTATTTAACCTGCTTCTCTCACTCTCCCCAACACAGAACACCTAGCAACCACTGATATGTTTACTCTTTTTGTACCTATGTCTTTTCCAAAATTTCAAATAAATGACATGTTGCTTTTTCAGACTGGCTTCCTTTCATGTAGCATTTAACAATATGCATTTAAATTGTGGGCAGCCCAGGTGGCCCAGGGGTTTAGCACTGCCTTCAGCCTGGAGTGTGATCCTGGAGACCCAGGATCAAATCCCACGTCAGGCTCTCTGCAGGGAGCCTGCTTCACCTGCTTCACCCTTTGCCTGTGTCTCTGCCTGTCTCTCTCTCTCTCTCTCTCTGGGTCTCTCATAAATAAATAAAATCTTTAAAAAATGAATAAATAAATTGTGTCCAGGTCTTTGTATAATTTAATAGTTCATTTGTTTTTAATCACGAATATTATTTAATTGTATGGATTCCCTACACTTTGTGTATCTATTCACCTTGACAGATATCTTGGCTCCTTCCAATTTTTGATAATTTTGAATAAAATTGCTATAATTACTTATATGCAGGTTTTTCTGTAAATGTAAATTTTAAAATAAGTTTGGTAAATATTTAAGAGTATGATCCTTGATTCTCTGGTATGATAATGTTAACTTTCTTGTTCATTGAAGTGGCTGTATTAGGATTAACTCCCACCTTCAGTGAAATTTCCTATTGTTTCACATTTTTACCGGTAATTGGTATTGTTAGATTTGTTGTTCTGATTTGTATTTTAGCTATTCTAATATGTATGTAGTAGTATTTCACTCTGTCTAGTTTTCATCCTCCTAATCACAAATATTATTGAATACCTTCTTGATATGCTTACTTGCCATTTTTATATGTTTATTGTCATTTATATGTTTAGATTTTCCAGCCATTAAAATATTTTTCTTGCTTTCTTATTATTGAATTTGAGGAGTCTTTTTATATTTTGGATAATTTCTCTGGTTATATTATTCATAAAATTGGGATAATAATTATAATCTCATCAATAAAGGTTGATTGAGAAAATGCATGTAAAGATTTTATAGAATAACTGCACATAGTAAGTACCAGATAAATCTCTTTGACTGGAAACAGCTTTGATCTCATTTTACCTGCCTGAAGCCTACCACAAAAGAGGAGATTAATAAAATGGATCAAATTAATTAATGAGCATGTCTGAAATTGGTGGGATTCAAGCTTGTTTGGTCATAATATTATATACTCTACATTTATACCAGCTGTTTTGAGCTTAAACACAGTAAAATTAAAAATAAAATGTATGATCATGCATCCATGCAAACATGCTTTCTCATAATAGTTGTCTGTAAAACATTTATTTATCTTTATCTATTATACTAGTTATTTTGTCATTCTATATTGTAAATATCATAATGTATGCAATGGCTTCCTCTATATAGTTATGGTATCCAGCAAATGGTATATTGAAATATATGTTTTATATTAAAATTCATAATATGGTGATCAAATAATTGAAAAAACACCTCAAATTTATGAGCTTTAAAAAACATATTTCTAAACACTTTCTCATAATTAAAAAAATTAAGCAGTGCCTGGGTGACTCAGTCAGTTAGCATCTGACTCTTGCTTTCAGCTCAAGTCATGATCTCGGGGTCACAAGATTGAGCCCCATGTTGGGCTCTGCAGTGGATGTGGAGAATTTGCGTAGTTGTTTCCTAGATAAATTAGGGACAACTGAAAGGTTGGAACATAACACCAAACATTATAGATCAAAAATATGTATATATAAAATCAAACCAAGTATCTGATTCCCAGCCTGTATCAACACAATAGTAAATAAGCATTTGATGGACAATAACCTGAATCAGTTTGGTGAGGATGCTGGTTCTTAATCAAGCAAGTAGTCCATCTATGTGAAACGCTTCATGAAAACATATAAAAGCATACATTTGGGGGCTGATAGGATAATGGGAGGTAATCTAACACAATATCTTCATTTGAAATATTTAGCCACATGGAATCTGAACACTAAATAATTTCAATGGCTTAGTCCTTTGTTAATTAATTAATTACAGAAATGGTAGTAGATCTATGATCTCCTCCTACTCATTTTGCCCTTGGAAAGATGACTTCACAAGCCAAATACTCTCATTAGCCTATTCTTTCAAGTTAATAGAAAAGAAGATATATTTCCTAACAAGTAATTATGTTGCTTTGTGTGGTATAGGTGTTATTCTAAAAAATAAAGGTGAAGAAAATAGCTTCTTCAGTTAAAGCACAAACAAAAACTTGTTTTTTTTTTTTTCCTTTTAAGGACCGAAATGTGATAAAAATTAAAGAAGCATAGGACCAACCGCGAAGTTAATTACAGGTTATGATCATATACTCTGGAGTCAGAAAAAATTTGGAAAGAATATCGAGCTGTCAATAACAGCTTTGAGAATTTGTTTATAACTTAATTACCTTAAGCCTCAGTGTTTTCATCTGTATAATGTGAATAATAAAATTAGTATATAAATTTTTATGAGCACTCAGTGAGATAATGCATACAAATCACTTTACATAGAGTCTAGGGCATGGTTAATACTTTAAGTAACTGTTGCTTTTTAATGTGACTTAAATTAAACAATTCATTTTACACCTTACATAGAATAGAAAACTCAAGAACTTATTTATGATGTATGTGTATGTTTGTGTGTCTGTGTGTTCATATGTGTGTGTGTACACACACCATCTATAACAATATATTTTTCTTAAGGTGTTTTACCAGGTTCACTTTATTCAAATGTTTACAGTTTGGGAATATAGATATTCAAAAAAATACTGCTTTTACAAATCACTTGAAATTGAATCTAGAAAACTTAGTCCCTAAAAAGTGGTTAAGGCTTTAAATGTAAAAGAATATTACTTGTAAAAATATTTTCCTTTTATCATACATGTTTATACTTCTCTATTTGCTTTTGAAAAAAGAAAAATTGACATCATAAATAATTGACTGTTCTTTGAGCTAGAATAGTCCTTAAAAAGATCATCTGATATAATCACTTGTGTGTCAGTCTGAGAAACAAATATTTATTGAGCCTCTAGAAAGTTCAGAGCAATCTGTAAGCTACAGGTGTATAAAAAAGATTTTAGCTCCAAAAATAGTCATCTGTTTCATAGAGAAGGAAACTGACGTTGGATAAATTAAGTAACTGGACTAAGTGTGCTAGACTACAAATAATAATAGCAGAGACCAGAACCTAGTTCCTATGGTTGTGCAATTGATAGACTAAGCTGCTTTGCAAATGTAGTCTTAAGGTAAGCTGAATGCTTTTCATCAATGTTGATATTGCCTAATACTGTTTATTGATTATACTGAAGTAACTCCTATGTATAAAAGAAAATATTGTTTTACTAAAGCTTTTAAAACTTCTCTTAAAGTCAACAGGAAAAAAAACAGTGTGTGTATCTATGCATTTATATTATACATCATATATGTATGTATATACATGCCTTACATATGGATACATATGTGTCTACACATATATATTTGTGTGCATATATACATACATGCACATGCACACAAGTTCCAACACACGGATCCTATGATATGATAGAGCAAAATTTCAGGGAACTATGCAAAGACCTTCTTATTCTATAATTCTACATGGTGATAAATGGTAGAAATACTATCAAACCACAGGATGCAAGAGCATTTACCACAAACAGCTACTAAATGGGACAGAAGAATTGTTATGGACACTGAGAAAGTAGCAACACCAATAAATATTGTACATTAAACCCTTAAAAGGTAATGAAGCTAGACATTGCCTGTTATTCTCTTCAGGCAAGATTCAAGCTGGAAGCAAATACCTTGTCATTTAAATGCCTTGTTCTGCACACTCTAAACCATAGGCAATCTCCAGCAGTGAGATCATATTTAGGCAATAAAAATCATTTGAATACAATTATTTAAGCAAGTGAGCACTGGCACCTGTATCTAAATGACCAAATGCTAGAAATTGAGGTGAGAAGCCAAGAGGGTTTTTCTTAAAAAAGGCAAAACAGACCAAAAAAAAAAAAAAAAAGAGAGAGAGAGAGAGAGAGAAAAGAAAAACCCAAAAACACAACACCGAATTTAGACACAAAAAACTGGCTTGTAGCATTCACGTTTCTTGAAAGTTTTTTTTCTTTTTTAACCTAGTCTGTAGCTCTGTCTTTGGATTTTGAAATAATATGCTGTTTTGCTGTTGCAAAACTATTTTTATCTTAATAAAATGATTTTCCAGTACTATGCAAGAAACTTTGTTTAATCATGTTTTCTATAAAATGAGGCTCCTTTCCTTTATAAAAATCCTTTCTTTTATAAAATCTTTGTACACATCCTCCTTGACTTTCATTTTTAAAAGGTACACATGGATATTTTACAGTACATGGTATTTTAGTTAATAGTAATTTAATTATTTTTCTCAGAAAATGTTTTTACAATACTTTTTGCAAAAAACTGAAAAAAAGACTTTTTTTTTTACCTATTAGTGATATCTAAATCTGATACCTTTTTGCATCCTTTTGTAGGTAGATGATTTAAATTGAGATTATTTCATAAACTGAGTTTATGTTTAGAAGATAGAAAAGTGTAGAGGATCCAGAACCTACAAATAGTAGACGTTAAGTTATGTTTTACAATAGACCACAGGAATATACAATGATAAACACTCTTTGTACCTTGAACTTCAATTTGATACTTTATGATATATGGCAAAAGTGAGAGAATTTATAATTATAAGGCCAAAATCAAGATATAACATTTTATTAAAATAGCTAGGAAAATCAAATAGTTAAAATATTTTTAAAAATTAAAGAAAAAGAAAATCTCAAGCTGCTTTTTGTTAGCTAACTTTCTGGGAAGTTTTGATTATAAATAATATAACTGGTAGTAAGTAGAAAACATAGTTATTTTATTCTCAAATCAAAATATACTGCATAGAGATGGTACTTCTGAAATGTGTTTTTTTTTTTAATTGTATCTTTTTAATAAGCTAAAAAGAAATGCATCGTATGTGGAACCGGATTAGCAGGAGAAAGGATCAGATCATTCCTGGATAATATTCAGAAAGAGACTATTCCAGAAGGAGACGATGGCTGTTTTGAAGATGTCCAAAGAGTAAATAACTGATGTGAATTCAAGCAATAGGTGCTCAGCATGAAAAACTATAGTGATTGTTGAAAAGTTTAGCAAGGAATCTGTATATATCATAGTTGGCACCAAGGAGGATCCTGTTAATTATTCTAGCTTAATAGCATTCTAGCTACTGCCACGGAGACTTTGGATGTTCTAGGGCAGGATTTTTAACTTATGTGTCACATACACTTGTTCTCATCTTGTTCTAATAGAAATCACAGCTCTTTGTAGGCAAGTCATGTTGCATAGCACATACATGTATTCCTGGGCCTTTCTCACTAGGCCTGGTGCTACCTGACATGTGCCTCTGTCCCATGTGCTGACAATCCATAGAGTATAAAGTTAACCTGACACTTCCCTCCTTGGACAGGTAGGCCAACTAAGTTCTCTCTTTGATACCTAAATTAAGAGAGGTCAAAATAACAATTTAAAGAGGATGTTATAAAGAGAAAGAGGTAAGAAGAACAGCCATGACGTAACATTAGGAATTCATAATGAAAGACATACCTTTTTACATATCCAAAGACACAATAAAGGAGACTATGAGGCTTTCAAAAGAGTGAGAGACTCACAGAGAAACCAGACCAGCCCTAGAGTATATAAATTGAAGACTTATGTGTCTTAAAATTAATCTCCCTTCCGTCTTAAGGCAATGTGAAAAATCTGTTTCTTTTATATAAAAATCTTAAGTAGAGCAAGAGTTCATGACCCAGAAATATAGGAGAGGGGACAAAAAATAATATAAATGATGAGGCTCTTGGGAACATAACAAAGGCAGAAGCTAAATACACAAAGAGGCAGGAAATATCCAGTTCCTAAGCTTCTAGGCAATGACCTGCTTATGGAGCTCCCAGGCCAAAAACAAATCGAAGTTTAGAATGGAGAGAAGTGCAAGATCATTTTGATATAAATCTCAGAATCATTTTAAGTATTTACTTACACAGCCCCTTGTCCTCCAAACTCGAGGAATTAAAAACTGCTGAAGAATGGAGTGGAATCTATCATTAAGTTTGGAAGCTGTGAGGGACTGGCTGCATAATTTGATGCTCAACCAAAAATGAAAATGTGGGGCCCATTTTCACCAAAGTATTGGTAATTTCAAAAGGGCAAGAGAAGCACACTGGGCCAAACATGGAGTCCTTCTTACTCACATTACTGTGCAAGCGTGCAACATTCATGAAGCTGGTCTTGAAGGGGTAGGGCATTCACATCAGTTTACTTTGGATAACTCACTTTACTAGGATCTCACTTATGGATGCCCAGGCTTCTTAATCCAACATCCAATATCTTCATTGTAATTATGAAGTTACTTTAGGTCTAGGAATACTTGCTTTTTATTGCTATTAGGTATCCCTTTTCTAACTCAAGAGGAGGCACAATATAGTTAGAATAATGGCCAGGATATTCTTATCAGGTTGCACAAAGTTCTCTTAAATTCAACTGAATAAGAGCCTGAGATGAACCCAAGAGACAACATGATCAAAGTAAAATTTTGTTATTGCATTTAAAGAAAAAAAAATAGGAATTTCCCTCAGGTAGCTATTCGCTAGGGAAAATGTTTTCTCTAATGTTTCATTTTCTCTGAAAAATGCACTCATTACCTCACTACTCCTGGCTTTTAAAGTTCAGTCTAAAATCACTTATACGTGAATTAAATATTTGTGAATAAATTATCCTATAATATGCTGAGTCTAACTCTTAGATAAAACTTTATTTCCGTTTAGGATATCTTCCAGATCTAAGTGAGTCATAGGCCCCCACTGTATTTGATTTCTTAGGTTCAAGTGGAATATTAACGTATATTGTTTGAAGACAATTTCCCTTTGAAGAGAGAGTTTTTGTAATTTGCAAGATGAATGGTCATTTTCCATGCCCTGGCCCTTAGGAATGAAAACTGTCTTAGTCAGAGATACCTAGAAAACATAGCCTAGCACAAAATTCAATTGGGAACTCTCTACTAGGGGCTGGCATCCCAGAGAAATTTGGGTGAGAAAAAAAAAAAAAAGGAAAGAAAGTGAAGCTGGGAAGGAGAGGAACAAAATACAAAGTGGTACGTTCCTAATGTCTCTAAAGCTTCATCGAAAACACTAAGCTGATTCACTGAGGCTATCTCCAAGGAGGAAGGACAGGGATTTAAGTATATACTGCCCCCTGTTTCTCTGGTCAAATATCACCCCCCCCCCAATGTACATGAATTCCTATACATTTCCTTGTAGTTATTCTCTCTTTTGCGTAGGCACTGACCATGTCTCAAAACATAATGATTCATGTAGGCACAAGTGTAGAGGAAAGAGTCAGAGTCCCACAGAACTAAAAGCAAAATTCAGAAGGTGAATAAATCAGGGATGAAACTTCAAGGTTACTTAGACTGAGACTCATTATTTAGGGAAGGGAATACACCATACGTCGGCCACTTTTCTTTGTAGGCAAAGTAACCTTCTTATCTGTAATCTGAATATAACATAATTGGCAGTAAACACTTCCTACCATGAATATACTTGGGTCCGTTTTAATTCATTCATTAACAAGATACTTTTGACTTTTTACGATGTTCACTGGATTATGGAAGTGATATAAAGATGAATAAGTCATGGGCTTTATTTCAAATTTTAATTAGTCTGTCTTAGAATTGCCACTCAAAAATTCACAGGTACAGATTTACTCTTACGCTGATTCTTTATAACAGAGTGGAAGATGGAGGGGCAGGGTGTGTGTGCGTGGGGGAGAGGGTGGATTGACAATGTTATTATTCCCTGTTTTTGTTTCTTTTCTTGCTTCTGATTTTAAAATGATTTTGGGAGGTATATTCATTTAACTGTAGTGGCTAAGGAGATCTATACTAAACCCTGTACATAAATTGTAAATGATAAACATCATGTTTTCATATTATTTGAGACCAAACCTTTCATCAGGGATTCAGGGATTGTCTGGTCAGGATTTACTTTTTTTATATGAGTTCTAGAGTCAATCCTCTTCAACTGAGCTGTTTTTAGGCCTTAGTAACTACTTTCTGATTCTGTTCTATAAGCTTTCATCAAAGGACTCTTCAGCATTGGGAATCACAGTTACAGATGCTGTTTATACTGAGTTTATATTGAAACTGTTAGAGTAGTTACTCTTTATTGTTATTCAGTTTAAGCATCACTATTAGATTATTAGTGCATTTGTGTAAAAAGCAGACCCTATTTGATGAAATGCTGGACTCTTAGTTACTTGTAGAGAAGTATTATAAGGTAAGCATACTTACTGTATTCATTTCCACTTGTTGCTATTAAAACTTAGCTCAAAGTTGCCTAGGTGGCTTAGTAGGTGGAGTATCTGACTGGCTTGGGTCATGATCCTGGAATCCAGTGCCTGCTTCTCCCTCTCCCTCTACCTGCCACTCCCACTTCTTGTGTGCTCTCTCTCTCTCTGTCAAATAAAGAAATCTAATCTTAAAAAAAAAAAAAAATTACCACAGGGGCATAAGTGAATCAGTCAGTTACACATCTGACTGGTTCAGGACATGATATCAGAATCCTGGGAGAACCCCCAGTCTCAGCTCCATGATTAGCAGGGAGTCTCCTTCTCCCTCTGCCCCTCCCCCCACTTGTAGACTCTCTCTCTCTCTCTCTCTCTCTCTCTCTAGCTTTCTCTCTCTCACTCTCAAATAAATAAATAAAATCTTTAAAACAAACAAACAAAAAAACAAACAAAACACCACAAATTTGGGTTAAAACAACACACATTTATTACTTTATAATTTTAGTCATTTAATTCCAAAATCATCTCACTGAACTAAAGTTATAATGTCGACAGCCTCACTTCCTCTGAAGGTCTCAAGAGTGAATCTGTTTCCCAGACTTTTCCAGGGTGGGTGCTGTTCTCATTCCTTGGCTTTAGCCCCATATCACGTGGCCTTTTCCCTCTGTGTTTTGGTTGTCAGATGGCCTACTTTATGCTTACTCCCTCTTGAAAGGACTCCTGTGAATCCATTAGGCCCATCAGGATAACCTCCGAATCTCAAGATTTTTCATTTATCAACATCTACAAAGTCCCTTTCTGGCCTGTGTGATAAAATAGTCACAGGTTCTAGGAATTAGAATATGGGCATCTTTGAGGCTGTTATTTAGTTTACCACATTAACCAAATTTGGAACAATAAATAACCCAAGATTTACTGTAAGGCTGCAATAAATCCTTTTTACATCTGATTTAAGTGGCAGCGTATCAGCTATTTTCCTATAACCTCCATTTATGTTCTGAGTAGTAAGTAGTCAGCTCTTATCAGACTTTCCTTTCACACATCAATGAACTTGTGGCTCTGAACATCTCGTTTATTGGATTCATTAGCTGAAAGAGAATCAATAAAACAATCTGTAGAGTATGCTTCACTAATGGGCAAACACAGTTAGTTCTGTCATAGAATATTCTTACACTGAGAATTATATATGTAATTATAAGTCTCTACTTCTTTGAGCATATAAATATAAATAAATAAATCTCCAAAATGCAATCCCACTAAATTGGAATCATAATTCACTATCTTCTCTCCTACCTAACTTTTGATCTTTCTTTTAGCTCTCCTCTCATCCATTCATTATCTTTTCTTTAATAAGCAAGAAGAAATTCCTCCTCTAAATTGCCTATGATATTAGCCATTCAATTAAACTGAAATTTTATCCCAACGTCTCTTGCATTCTCAATTTGGCCCTGTAGATCTCTTCTGTTTCACTCCAGTGAAGTGAATTTTGTGGCTTGCCACTATCAACACTAGACCAAAATAAAAACTTGAAAATTCCTTCTTTCTATACTTGACTATAGTCCTTAGCTTAGTCATTTCAGGGCAAGGTTGTATGCCTTCTGTGCTGTTCATGGGACTGAAGTACAATTGTCTTCTTTGGCTAGAAGAGACCTTTCAGTTTATCCCTTGCTCCTTACAAGATACTCAGGCCTGGTTTGAAAAGGAAGAGTTTGTAGTTAATTTCTTAAAAATTACATCTGCGATGAATCTCATTTTTAGGAACTTAAAATAAAATTTTAATATTCACATTGTTTAAATTGTTCTCTTGTGCGTTCTGAGCTTTGTGGGTCAGTAATATTGAGGAAACAAGATGGGATGGCAAAGTGTGGTTCTCAGTGCTGTTGCATTTGGGCCAAACCTAGAGCAGCACTATTGAATACAAATCTAATAAGAGCCATGTTAGAGAGCAAGAATTTCCTGCCCCCTCCAAAGTCCTTCTAATTGGACTAAGAATCAAATCAACATGAGACAGATTGATAAGAGAAAATCAAATTTAATTTTATACTTGTAGAGAATCCACAGAAACATGGAAATTCCAAGGATAGGCAAAAACTAGGGAGAATGAGGTGGGGGGGGTCTGGGACTTCAAAGGAAAGGAATGTAATTTGCAGGGCAAGAAGAGGAGCAGATGTTTGGTAATTAGATGTTTGCCCTGCCATTACAGATGGGTCACTCAGATAAAATTTATCTCTGGTAATAACTAATTATTGAAGGGACCCCCAATTTACATTCTTCTAGATAGTTAAGAAAGGCACAAAAAGCTTCTCTCAGGCTCACAGGGTTTCAACTGCCTTCAGCTCAAAATAGCCTACATGCCATGGTGGCACTTTCTGGAGAGATTTGCTCTGAACCATTTCACATACTATTTGAAATCTTATATATTGTTTAAAATTATAATACTTTTTCCTATATATTACATATATTTTTCCTATAAGTTTTATACAACCCAAAATAATTAACCTACATTCTACTTTATCCTAACAAATCTTGTAATAAAAGAGTATAGTTATTAAAATAACTACTTTTAACTATTTAAGTGAACTTAATGTTTACTTACCTCAGGAAGCTAAAATTATATTAGGTCAAGTATTGTCAGCTCTGCCTATGACATTCTTGGGAATATTCTCAGTGTTGCAAAATGCTTTTACTATCACTTTTCTCATGAAAGGATAATGCCTACTAAATATCATTAAATTTTCATTAAATTTAAATTTATCATTAAATTTAAATTATCATTAAGTTTTTCTTTGAAGATAAATTCAGTATGTGATTATAAGTTTGGCATGAAATAAGTAATTTTAAACAAACATACAGGAAAGATAATGTCCTAAGTAAAACCCTATCAAAATTCAAAAAACTACCCTTTATATATGTATATGTATAAATATATATATATAAAATATGTATATATAAACTATATATAAAAACTATATATAAAAACTATAAATATATATAAATAAAACTATATATATATATATAGTCAGTGGTATAAGTCTCTCCTTAAATTAAGGGAGAAGTAAGCTTATAGTAATAATAGTAATGATAATACAAAATAATGGCATGACAAAACTAGCAATTATTAAAGTCTTGCCACCTGTCAGGTTATTAGGTTATTCTAAGCACTGTATCTCACTTAAAATATTATTAAAAGACGGGGGAGGGCAGGTAATTATAGGGGAAAAATCGAGGAAAGAAGGAAGAGAAACACGTATTAGAGAAGAGGAAAATCGAGCAGGGAGGGGCAGTGAAAGTGGAAAAAACTGAGAAGAAAATGTGAGAAAACACATACATCTTAACTTAGTGAAGTTGGCGTTCTTATATCTTGAAATGAAGACCAGCTGCCAAGGCTCTGACACAGCCCTGGAGGCCGGGTATTTTCACAGCACCCTCCCACTCTGCTCAGGAGTGGAGGCCTCTGCAGAGAGCTGCACTGACTGAGCCAAACATAGCAGGGAGAAAGTCATCAATTACTCCCCACTCAACTTGAGGGGCCAGAGACTGCCCTCTTAAATGTGTGTGTAACTCCTTGCAACTTAAACGAAAGTTAGGTGCGTGTAATTGAGGGCAGGATTTGACCCCGGGAGGTGGAGTGAGAAATGATGGATGGGTTCGAAGTCCAAGAGTTCTTCCTGCACCAATGGATTTCAATAGGGTCCAACCAGCCCCTGGAGATCCAAGTCCCTATTTTCTCCAATCTCAGCCACTTCCTGCAACATTTCTCTCCCTGTCTGTTGTTCACATTCCTCAGAGTTCTAGTCAATTGAGTTGTCCAATTGGCTGTTTATAAAAGACCCACCTATTCTTAAATGATTATTAAATGTGAAGAATTTGCGTAGCAATCCAAAAATTAAAAAAAAAAATGTATTACATGGGCTACACGGTACACAGTAATGAATAGAGGATAACAGTTTTGCTATTCAAAATATAAAGCTATAAATATCCCTCTGTGATCAGGAATTGTGTTCTTTTTTGGAGTATCATATAAAACTAAGAAAACATAGATTGTATTTAAACAGTGATTATTAGTTTTTAAAACATTAACACGAGGATATTTTCCTAAATTTATAATTGACTTACCATTAAAAAAAAAAAACTATCTTTGACATATTGTCACATTTAGAGTTTGATTAAGGTCTCTCTTCCTCACAATTCACTATGCAAGATTGAGTCTGTTTGTACTTACCACTGACTATCTGGTACTTATTTCTGGTATTTATTTCTAGTACTTTTTCCTGGTACATAGAAAGCACTCATTTTTAAAAAAGTAAATTAACCAATGGATAATGTTTTATTTCAGGATCTATTACACATGAACTCTTTTTTTTTCCCATTAATTTAAAGATCCAATTGCAATCATTTCATCATTTAGAGACAGATGAAATTCTGGGAAAACACTGTATCTGAAGTCATTAGTTAAATAAGGCCCTGAAATAAATCTATTTCTTCTCAGACGATAGCCATTCTTTCAGACAAAGATTCTTTTATATCAGCTGGAGTGAGCCACTAGAAGCCTGGTCAAGGGTATGGCAAGCTGTTCTAATTAATAAAATCCAAAGTCATTAGATGTGTGAGGGTTCAACACTTCAAAAAGAAAATAAATTGTGCTCCTTTATCTTTGAAATATAAATGCAATTTCAGACCATGAGGAGGAGATTCTTGCATGGTTTATAGTAATACACAGGCACGGGACAATTCTATGAGTGGCTTAGAAGAAGTGACCACATTATTTAAATGGTGTTAGTAAATTAAAGCAAGGTTTAAAAATTTGTTTTGGTGTTTTTCAGTTCTTTTTTTTTTCCCCCAGAATTAAAACTTTCCATGGGTACCCAAAGGCACAAGGTAAGCGTATTTTTTAATTCTATTTTTGCTCTTTCTAAATTTTGAAAAGTTATATTATCATTGTCTTTCTGACACTGGGCACTTTTCCAGGTATCTCTTTATTCCTCATTACACGTTATGTGCAGGCAGTTTCCATAGACACCATGAGTGCATACAATATCCCTAGCAACTGTTCTCAGATTTTTCTTTTAACAAGACAATGTCACCATTTGCAAATGAAGTTGTGTCCCATTGTTTCAAGAGATGTATAACAGGTGCTTCTTTCTTTTAATTTGAATACTGAAGAATTCAAGAGATGTATTGATTGTGCCAAGTTGCTGCACTTTACTAAACTATGCATCCTTTTATTTTTAAATAGCACTATGCAATTTGTAGAGTGTTTTGCACAGTATGAACTGCTTTTGAGCTATGCAAATATTAATAAATGTCACTCTCCAATTCACTTACATGTAGCTAGTTTAAGAGTACATCAGATTTCAACTACAGCAAAAACTGAGACAAATGTTGCAATTCAAGAGCAATGCATACTGAACACCCAGAAACCCATTGCATAGCAGCCTTGAACTGATTCCGTTTATCTCAATTCAGTGTAATCCCACAAATATTTATTGAGTATCTACTTCTGGCAAAGGACTATGCTCGGCAGTATTGTGTATACAGAAACAAACAAGATATGATCATTGACCTTAAAATTTTTATTGCCCATCAGATTAAACAGGCATAGGCACAAATTTAAAATATTAGGCAAATTGTGATATATTCTGTTGCTAACAATACAAATGAAATGCTTTGTAACAGAGGGGAATGAGATTAATGCTGAATAAAGACATTTTAGAATGATTTATTGGGAAGCTGACATTAGAGCTGTATCTTGAAGGATGAATACAGTATAAACTGACAAAAATGACACCTGTTAAAGGACAAGAAATGCTTTGAGTAATGAGACCAATGTGAACATGGGCAAGATGTCAGCAAATTAAAGATACCAAAAAAAAAAAAAAAGGAGACAGAGGGTTTAAATGGTGTGACTGTTATAAGGTGGAAGGCATGGTGAAGGGATGATACATGGCAAAAAAAAAAAAAAATGTATTTGAGATGAGATCATGGCATCTGTAAATTGTATGCAAAAAACTTTGGCGAGTCCGTTTGTATAAGGTAAAAATCTTCCTTAGACTAGAGCTTTATTAAAAGAGTTATAGGTACATATCTTGATCCTGTGTATCATTTTTCTTACTCAGTCCAAACCAGGCTCATTTAAAACATAGACTTACATATTTTCAGACACACAGACACCTGTTAAGATCACTATTATTTAAGCACTTTATGGCTACTCCTGTAATGATCATGTTCATTTATAAATAAACTTGGCACCCTCATTTCTGTAAAAGTCCTTATAATATCTCACCTACCTGAAATTTATGAAACTGCAAATCTCCCTTATGAATGCAGTTAAGTGCCAATCAATAAAGAAAATATAGTTGGGTAAGAAAAATTGATGTCACACAGTCAGTGCAAGGGATTACCTGTTCCTTTTAACAAGGAGCACTTTCTGAATCTTGCTTGAGTTCTATTTTATTTTATACACAGTTCTAATGTGTGTGTCTGCTTGGCCCTTCACTCCAAGGAGCAACACATTAAAAGGGAAAAGAAAAGAAGAGTTATGTAAAGGGGTCACTCAAGGTTAGTGAGGAGTGGCAGCTGTTGAGAATTAAACCTAAGAATTATACAAATGATTTTTAAAAATTCAAATTTGATAGGTAATTTTGTGGCTAGGCAAATAGAAAAACGTCCTTTGTTTAAATACTTCAAAGTAAAAGCATTTAATAAATACAAAGCTAGACATAAGATATTGAAATCATATCATGTCTACTTCCGGATAAAAACTGAACAAATTGCGTGTTTAAAGAAATTAGACCATGTGCTTCTTTTTTTAGTATTTAATTTATTTTTTTATGAAAGACACAGAGGCAGAGGGAGAAGCAGGCTCCCTCCAGGGAGCCCAATGTGGGACTCGATCCCAGGACCCCGGGATCACGCTCTGAGCCAAAGGCAGATGCTCAACGGCTGAGCCACTCAGGTGCCCCGAGATCATGTGCTTCTATTCATACACACATTATCCAGAAATAGTGCTGTTATTTTTTTCTCTCTTGAATATGCCCATCTTTATTTCACATGATTTTGCCCAACTACTTATCTCAATATCCAATTTCGCCATACACCACATATTTCTAAACTATGATTAGCATGGTGCTAAGGCACATGACATAGTAGAATCCAGTAAACATAAAGTGAATGAATGAAGAGGTGGATGTTGCCAATTTCTGTTCTATGTTCAGATTATTGACTCTATTAAGAGAAAACTGCACGGTTGTAATACACAGCTACTGAGTCTAAATGTATTTCTTGTCTTAGGAGCATTCAGAAGTAAATGATGATAGGAAGAGCTGTTAACATGTGAACTTCATCTATTATGTTCTTCAATTTAATTACTGGAAATATCTGGAAAACCATAATTGGTTTGATTAGACTGCTTACGGAATTCTGCCAACATCAGTGATCCAGTCAATTAGAATGTCTTTGCAAAGAAGTTAGAATCTCAGTATAGAACTTTCTTTTCTTTTATTATTTGTTTATTATAATACATTTTGGGGAGAAAATAGATGACAGACTGTAGTGTGAAAAACAAATCTTCATCGCATTAAAAATTTTTCAAAAAAAAAATAAAATAAAATATTTTCATTTTGCCTACTTTATTAACATTTTTCAATCTCAATGTTTCAGATTCTTAGAAAATGCAAATAATTGTTTAAAATAAATGTGTGATCACCTTGTATCATCTAAACTAGGATAGATGAGCAAATGCAGTCATTGGAAGACCACACATGAATCGTGTGTGAACTACAGTGATTTTGTTGGTTTGTTTATTTTCATTGGAATACAGTTGGCCTACAGAATTATATTCATTTCATGTATACAACATAATGATTTGATATTTGTATATATTGCAAAATGATCACCACAGTAAGTTAACATCTGTCACCATATGTAGTTACAGAATTTTTTTTTTGTGCATGAGCACTTTAAAGATTCACTGTCTTAGCAACTCTAGAATATACAATACAAACTTACTAACTATACTTGCCATGCAGTACATTACATCCCCATGACCTATTTATTTTATAACTGGAAATTTATTCCTTTTGACCCCATTTACCCATTTTTCCCACTCTTTACCTCCACCCCTGGCAACCACTAACCTATTCTCTATTTATAGGCATGGGTTTCTTTTGTTTTCTTTTGTTTGTTTTAGATTCCTCACTTAAGTGAGATCATATGGTATTCAACTTTCTCCATCCAATACATTTTACTTAGAATGATGCATTCAAGTTCCATACATGGTGTTGCAAATGACAAGATTTCATTTTTTATGGCTGAATAATATTTCATTGTGTGTATATATTACATTTTCTTTATTCATCTATTGACAGACACTTAGATTATTTGATTATTTATGTAAAGCATTTACATAAATTGTAAATTTATGTGTTACCACATTTTGGTAGTAAGTGTATTTGAGCATTAAGTAAGTGGTGGTTTTAAATGGCAGTGTGTGGGTGCCTGGGTAGCTCAGTTGGTTAGGTGTCTGCCTTTGGCTCAGGTCATGATCCCAGGGGTCCTCGGATTGAATCCCACATCGGGCTCCCTGTTCAGTGGGGAGTAAGCTTCCTCCTCCCTGCTCATGCTTTCTCTCTCTCCCAAATAAATAAATAAATACATTAATAAATAAATAAATAAATGGCAGTTTGTGTTTCCTTATGATTCTAGTCATGCAGGAACACTTTATAACTATTTTGAGAAAGCATGAAACTACATAGTCTACCTTACCCAAAAAAATCCTTTACTAATTTCTTATTGAACTGATTATGGGGATGTGATTTGCTGACAGGTGATATTTGTACATTAAACGAAAAACACGTACATCTTCCAGTGTTCTCTCTTATACTGTCAGCTCATATTGTGAAGACTAGACACTGTAATGTCTGATTTACAAATCACTAAGGGACTGAAAATCATTCAAACACCAGAAAAGTGTTAGTGATGATATAATTATCATTTTGATTCAGAATTTCTAGGTTTATGCCTCATAATTTTCCAGGATCCTACAGTGTTAATTTAATAACTAACAGAAGGATTTCTCTGCACACTGAAAAACAGTAACTACTATAATTTGAGTCATCACATCCTAGACACTGTTATAGATGGAGTTTGTGCCCATGATGGAAAACCAGGTTCTTGCTCTCACTTATCCTCCCCAGGACCAGTTCTGGATCCACCTCATTTTGGAGCTTCTTTGTTTTAAAGGAAAAAAAAATAATTATGTGCCTGAGATATTCTCATTTTGCCTCCCTTTCCTGATTGGTACTTTCTGCTTTTGTGCTTGAGTATCTGATTCCTACCTAAAGATTCACATGCCACTAAAGAATAGGAGGCAGGTTATCTATTTCTCCCTTAAAGGCTATCTCTGAAAAAATGAAAGCTCACCCTTTTGTATTATTAGGAGGGATTAATATTGGTAACTAAGAGAACATGAAAAGTAGTAGATAAAAAGATATAGTAGATAAAGCAGGAGTCACTTGAAGAATTATTTAGTCCTAAAAATATGGAAAAACAACTAGTTGGTCATTCCTGATTTTTATTTAGAGTTATTTGTTAGGCTCTCATCTGTCTTTATAGCACCTAACGCAACATATTACAGATAACTGGGGTTCAATAAATAGTTGCTTAATAGCTAAATGAAGCCTATATAAATGACTAACTTCTCATATCTCTGTGCCTGTGTTCCTTTTTATCCATCCAGATTTGTTCTCCTTTGGGAATCAGCATACTGAACCACATCTAAAAATATATATTCTTTGATTTCAGGCCCATGCCAAATATAAATCTCTGTAATTTTATTGTTCATCCATTTATCATTGTAACATGTTGCTTTCTTAAAAGGTTTTGACTGACCATTATTTCAACATCCACTTCTACTTTGAGGCAAAGCATTATTTTTTCTCCTATTGTTCCAAATAAAGCATTTACAAACTGTGTTCTTAAAAATGTTTGATGCAATAATGTTTTATGAAAAGAGACTTTGTGGCCCAGTCATGAACAACACTACCATAATTATAGTTCTGAAAAGACTTTCAATAAAAGAGCCTAACTATGTTTAAACTGGTTCCCTTTCTATGTTTGACCAAAGACAATTTTTTTCTCCACAAACCCAATATTCCATTCCAATGAAAACATTACTTCACATTGTTTACCCTGTTCTTAGGTAATGTGAAGAATGCTTCACAAAGATTCATATACTGCATATACTTTGACGGACAAGTTCTTTCAAAACTTACTAGCTATATCAAAACTGTCTTCACTTTTCATTGCATCCTCAAGTTTCTGAGGACTCTAGTTCTGAGTTCATTTGCAGAACAGAGATGAAGGCCACACTTTGATTTTACAAATGATTCAAACCACCTATATTAGGTCACCAACTACAGTTACTTCCACAGGTTCTCAATATCGTGCATATCTCTACCTACAACTCTTCATATAAAGATCTCATATATATAATTGCAGTTAATAACAAACAGTTAAACCTATATTAAAAATAATATGCACAATTCACCTAGAACAAAGGAAATATATTCTCTCACAAAGTCTTAACATATTTATTCTCAAGCAGAATTTATTCAGAGTTAGCTCAGGTTTAGTGTGAAGAACACAAGAGGCTCATAAGCAAATTAATATTCCACAGGTGTTTACAGGAGAATCACAAAGGATCTTACTGATTTAAATAGTTCTATTCATTTGTACTGTGCAAATATGAGTGGAATAATATTAATATATATTTTGTGCTACAAGTTGAACTATAAACTTTAGAAAGGTTTTAGAAAGAATTTAGGAAATATTCTTACTTTTGATTTCCTATTATTTTATTTGACAAACTGAAAGCAATTAGAAAAACCTGAAAATACCTTTTAATAAGGCTTCTATTAAAGCATGTCTCATTAGCATTTCTTATAACTACACTGAGTATCTTCCAAATTAGAACTTGAGACACATGTTCAGAGAAGGCAGGTGTGCTTTCAAAAATTAGAAAACTTGCTATTGGAACTACCCTTGGGAACGGGGGAGGAGGAATATAACTATAGTATCATTAAAGTACAGATATAATTGTGAGGTCTACAATTTGTTGTGATAAATTAGTCTCATTTCTATTTTTTTAAAGATATTTATTTATTTATTTATTTATTTATTTATTTATTTATTCATGAGAGACACACAGAGAGAGAGAGAGAGAGAGAGGGAGAGGGAGAGGCAGAGGCACAGGCAGAGGGAGAAGCAGGTTTCCCATGGGGAGCCAACTGCGGGACTCAATCCCAGGACCCCAAGATCATGACCTGAGCCAAAGGCAGACACTCAACTGCTGTGCCACCGAGGTGCCCCTAAATTAGCCTCATTTAAAAATGAGTTATCTTCTTCAGTATTTAACTCTCTTTGTGACTTTTTTCCATTAACCATTTAAAAATCAATGGTAACTTTATCAAGTTCTCTAACTACCAACTATGAAATCTCTTTCTACTCACTAGGAATCTCTTTTTAGTAGGAAACCATTCTTATTGACCTACCAAGTCCCTAAGAACTTAGAATCGTTCTGACTTCTGGCATCACTGTCATCTTTGCCCAGTTGCCTGTACAGCAAGGTTCGGCTGGTTATACTTATTACCAATTCAGGAAGCTGACCACTAGCATAGCTGCTGCTATTGTAAAGCATCAAAGACCTGACTCTCAAAAATGATCTGTTCTGTGTGTGTGTGTGTGTGTGTGTGTGTGTGTGTGTGTATTTAATGATAAATCTGGTAACTTCTCTTTCTGTCCACAGGAGCTTACATTCTGGTTTGGAGTACAGACAGTATACCACACATACATATGTATGCATGTTTTTGTGTATGTGAATATAGTATTATGTAGTAATGACAAATCCTTGAAAAATTAACTAGATTGAGAACAGAGAGAGTGAATGGGGCTGTTACCATGAAATCGGGTAATCAACAAGAGCTCCTCTGAGATAACATAAAACAAAAACAAAAACAAAAACAAAACAGAAACATCAATGAATGAAGTCAAAGAGAAAACTATGATAATTTTGGACAATGGTCCTCTAGTGTGAGGAACAGTAAATAAAAAGCCATTGAGAAAGAAGCAGATGTAAGGAACAGCTGGAGATCCATGTGGCATTTTGATTTCCTTAGAGGAATGAATGGTCACTGCCTATCTCCTATAGATATTATAGCACTATTAAACATCCAGAAAGTGTTTGGGTCTTTAAGGGAACAGCTTTGCCTTTGAAGTGAGAGACAGCAGTCCTGGCAAAATCTCTTTTATGATTCTGAATTATTTTCACATTTTAAATTGATTTGTTTAATACCAGCATAAGAAATAGTAACAGCTTCATTATTTTATTGAGCCATTTGCAAACAGCAAAATGTTACCAATGTTATTTTTAGTATACAAAATAGGATTTTTGCTCAGAATATTTCCTATGTTCAATGGATATCTTTTTTTAATTTTTTTTTTTATTTATTTATGATAGAGAGAGAGAGACAGAGACAGAGACATAGGCAGAGGGAGAAGCAGGCTCCATGCACCGGGAGCCCGATGTGGGATTCCATCCCGGGTCTCCAGGATCGCGCCCTGGGCCAAAGGCAGGCGCCAAACCGCTGCACCACCCAGGGATCCCTGTTCAATGGATATCTTTAAATTTGTTGTATATAATTTTTATAATTTAAAAAATGTTTTAAAATAAAAGGATGAATTGCTATAACGAGAGTAGAGTAGAGGGGAGAGAGGGAGTCGAATGGCTTATGGCTTATGCACTTGCAATGTAAAGTTATTATTTGTTGCCTCAATGGCCCCTGACTTTTGGCACCTGCCCTGCTTATTTTGAATTTTTAATTTGTTATAGCCTGTCTCTGGGTGTCAGTCTCCATCACGTGTATTCAAGCAGTAAGCCTCATGATGACTTCTCCATCTTCTGCATTCCAACCTTTCTGTACTGACCCAGTACAGTTAAAGGAGAAGGTTTCCCACATACCACAGCATCCCTACCCACCACCCTCACTAAAGGCACTTGTCCACAGGTTCGTGCTCTGCTTCTTCCCTGTCCACCATGACCGAATTCCAAGCTTTGGATTGCTTTGTGTGGTTCTCTGGGCATGCCTGCCTTCCTCTCTGGGACCTGTGAGTATAATAAATGCTTCAATTTCAATGTCTTTCCAAGTGTAACTCCATAGCCTTGTTGAAGTGATCCTTAAAGATTCCACAGAGGGGAATCTTATGCTCCCATTTACAACACAATATTGGACCTTATTGTATAACTAAAATGTTGAAATTAAAATGGCACTTATCTTTATAAATAAATATTTACCTTTGAACATAGAAACCAGACGATGATATTTGAGAACACTCAGAACAATATATGCATAATTATATGATTAAGCAGAAAAAAATCCCTTTTGATCTACAAGGGATTGGATGTAATTTCTTAGGGCAGACAGAGAAGAGAATGTTGTTTATGGGATTGAGCAGCTGGAGAGATAGATAGGAAGGGTCTAGGTCAAATGGCCAAATCAGGTCAAATCAGGAAAAGCCCTGATCTCAAGCATTCCCCAGAAGCCAGTAGTCACGGCAGAGTTGGATGAGAAGTAAAGATGTAGTTCTCATATAAATGACAAAATAAATGACAAGGCCATGGGGAGCAAGCCCAATAAGAATGTATGGAACCAGGCCATATGTGACACTAGAAATCTAGGTAAGACGAGTATTAGAAATGAGACAAGCAATGAGGAAAACAGAGTAGTGAGAATAAGAAGCTGAAAAGTCATGATGCTTACTTCACATTAGAAAACTAGCAAAGATTTTGTGTGTGTCCTAAGACAATCCTAAGAAATAGCCTGAATGTGATCTGAACATAGGAGTCAATGAGTTACTATAGGCCTATGTAGCATCCTGGTTGGATTGGGGGATGTGTTGCAAAGAGTAGTTTCTGACAAGAGGTGAACAAGCATGGATTTATGGACCATTACATGAGGCTACAGGGAGTTGAGTTATAGCCATAATGTATAGCCAGCTGTACAACTTGTCTGAATTCGATGTTTACCAGTCACATTCTCTTTGGGGTATCTTTAGAGAAATCAAGACATGGGACTGTTTATTTAAATGAGAGGAGATTTATTTTTGAAAAAGACCTTATAAGCAATTTCTCTGTAACTTTAAAACAGTTTGCATCTTCTCAACCCTACATAGGATAAAATTAGACTTTAAATCTCATTATTAAGATTGAATGCTTTACCTGGATTATTTGTACTGAAGGGAATATAAATTCTCCACTCCCTTACTGGGCTTTGGAAAGCCTGGCTAAGGAAGTATACCTGTGGAAGTGAGGAGGTTCTAACCTCATCAGTTTAAGTGGAGACCATTTAAATAATTATGTCGCACCAAGTAATATATTCTTGTGTCTTATGAATCAATGCCACTTTTTTATGTCTTTTCTTTTCATTTGTATTAATAACCTCAATATCCTCTTATTAAAGTGACCCCCAAATGTATAAAAGATTAATAATATCACTCCAGCGAATATTATGATTGGGTTCTTAATATTGTTATACCCTTAAAGGATGCATACTACCTAAGATAGCACTTTCCTCTTTATTCTCATTATTCATCCTTGGAATATATATTATTGGGAACCAGCCAAAAAATATCATCAAGAAAATCACAAATGTTTGGATAATACATTAAGTTTACTCTTTAATTTTACTCTGCTGCAGCCTAAGATTTCCACATGTAAAAATTCTAAGGTTTAATTTCTTCTGCACAAATTGGGCATTGTTTTGCTTATGAGACAAGATATCCTATAATGAAAAAAAAAATACATTCCAAGAAAGCTGTGGGACTAGAGGGAATAAGTAAGTATTAAGCATCTGCTACATAATAGCACTCTCTTGGGCTACTTACAATCATGAAAGCCTTACAACAGACCTATGAGATATGGACCATTACATTTTTTTCAGGATAAGGAAACAGACATTGAGAGGATAAATTATCTGTCTAGGAGCACACAGTTGGACAGCGGCTAGGTTGCACATCCAGGTCTCTCTAAATGCAAAGTTCTTGCTCCCACAGCTTATATAGTCACCAACGACTGTGTGGCCTCTGGTTTCTCAGGGAAGTGGGAAATGGAGCAGATCAAATATGAGCACTTGAGCGATGGGGCTGGCGGAAGGAGAGGAATAGCGGTCATCTGGGATAGATTCTCTGTCCTCCAACATTCAGTTCGTATATAGAGACAAGATGTTAAGTTCATTTTGGCACAGATCTGAGCTAGTCTAAGGATTTTTAAAGACTAAAGCTAGCACATGCAGTGAATTCTTGGAATTGTGGTATACTACTGGCGCAGGTGACCACAAATCTTCACCCACTGCTGTACCTGCAATGCTACTTTTCAGGTACTTCCATCAGAAATTAGAATCAATTTACTCATCTCCTCATTATGGGCTAGCCTCATACATTGCTTTGTTCAATAAAATGTATAGATAGTAATGGTGATGCCAGTACAAGAGTTGGTCTCAGGGAGCATATGTTCTATTTGTTCTCTTGGATCTCACCATCATTTTGTGAAGAAGCCTAGGCTAGCCTGTTCCATCTGTCAGGCAGATAACCAATAACCACTTGAATGTGACTGTCCTAAATGAGTCAGCCCCACTCACATCTCCCGGCTATAGCAGATGCAAGAGTAAGCTCAGCTGACAACAGCCAAGCATGAACACCATCATCAGACATGCCCAACTGATCCATGACAATAATAAATGCTTTTTAAGTTTTGGTGTGGTTAAATATACAGCAATAACTAATAAAGTTGGTGAACTATGTAGTTTTAAAAAAAGCAACATATACTCAAATATCTCACTTCAGGGAATTCCATGAATGTCAGAGGTTACTGGTAGGAGAAAAGATGGCTCAGGAATCTTCCTCTGTGAAGAACACAAGCATAATGTTTGATATATGTACTATATAATATTTTCTGATTATTATAATTTCTAACATGACTCAGAAATAAAAATAACTGGTATTTTAGTCTTTCTCAGAAGTAAAGAGTAGGAGTAAGCAATGGAGTTTGGTGCTTGTCCTATCTGGAAATACTAACATAGAAGCTAATATTAAGCATAATTTTGGTACAAATGCGAAGATACAAGGATTGTGTTCAAATTTTAAAATTTCATTGTATATCTCAAACAATTCCATAATATTTCTGTCACATTGTATAAGATTGATTAAATCCTAGGTGTTCTGTGGTTTTAACAGCTAAAAAAAAAAAAAAAAAAGCACATTCTCAGCCTTTCATTTATGTCCTACCTTTATAGACATGCCACTCTGAATGGGTTGAACCTGTCAAAAGTGTTAGGAATTTTGAAATGAAAAGTCTGGCAAGAGAAAATAGATTCAGTTTCTGCTGAACAGAAACATTTTAGAAAGCAGAAAACCAGTGTTCCTATTGTTTGTCATGTAGATGCTAGAATTTAATGAACTGTTAGATGGAATTGCATCAGTTAGGAGGATTTTGATTTTCCAAATGTCTGGTACATAATATATTCCACAAAATGTACACCATTGAGTAAAGTTATATATTAACTTATATAGTTTTTTTGAACCCTACTCATCCCACCCCCAAATTTTAAGACATGTGTGACATTAAAAAACATAAAACAAGATTATTGAAATACATATCAAAAGTAACACAAACATAATTTAAAAGGAGAAAAAATTAAAATCTATCCAGATATAGGAGATATGATCATTTTAACTGGGTACAAATTCGAATTTCCAGTTTTCTGGGAGCTCAGGTATAATAAGAGTTATCAGGGACTTATTAAGATCCTACTATATATTAAGCAGTACTTTAAGCACATTATATATTTTATTTCACTTAATCTATAACACAGTAATCCTATGATGGAAATACATAAAGTAGTATATTCTATTTTGTAGCAGAAGAAATACAAGATGTATAGCCATATGCTTTGGTTCATATCCTGGCTTTGCCATTTATAAGCCATATAACATTCTCTGCTTCAATTTCCTAATCATTAAAATGAAAGTAGTAAATAACCCACTTATTTATTCATTCATGCAATTAACAAATATAGAATATTATTTTACTATAAGAAATAGTTAGCTTGTGTGTATATGTATGGGTGGATATGTAGGAGTGAGAGAGAAAGAAAGAAGGCAGATTCCAAAAAGATAAATGTGTCAAACATGTGTACTTATTTTCCAATAAAGAGGGGAATAATAAACAAACATATATATAGTTCACAGCCTGGTATCTAAGGTAAGTAATGAGATAATTAATTGACAAAAGAAAGTCATATGGGTAGCTTTATATTGCTGTACAACAAATTACCACAAACTAGTGGCTTAACTAAGACATTTACCGTCTTGCAGTTTCTCTGGCTTGGGATTCCAGACATGGCTTGGGTAGGTCCTCTGTTCAGGGTCTCATAAAGCTGTAATCAAGGTGTTGTCCAGACTTCATTCTTATTTGTACCCTTCACTGGGAAAGAATCCCCACCTAAGTCTGTTTATGTTGTTTGCAGAATTAATTTCCTTGTAGTTGTCTGACTCAGGACCATGGGTTTTTGATGTTTCTTGCCAGGTGGGCATCTTCAACAGGGTTGTTTACTTCATCACACCCACAAGGAAAGGCTCGAGCTCTACTCTGCTAAGACTTTGTCTTCTATAACATAATAAAATCACAGGAGTGACACCATATCATCTTTGCCATATTTAATTAGTTAGAAGCAAGTCCCAGGTCTTTCTAATGGTCAAGAAGGGGGGTTATTCAATAGCATGAACCCTAGGCAGTGAGAATCTATTTCTTACAAGTGCATGGAGAAGAGAATAAGAAATCTGACTCCAAAGTATGTCAGAGAAAGACTTATAACTAAAATGACACTATGATATCTGAAGCTTTGAAATATTAATGATATTTCATCTTGTAAAGTGGAATGACAGGAAGGGGAGGAAATAATATTCCAGATAAGTCTTGTGGAAACTTACTGGGAGTAGGGGTAATGTATTATAGATCTTATTATCCCTCATATTCCCTTTAAAAGTGCCCTGTTGAATAACATGATCAAAAATATTTATTTATAGATTAAAATATTTTAATCTCTTGATTTCATTTACATACACATTATCTTCTTGACATTTGACACAAAGTAATATTTACAACTAACTACAATTAAAAATAAAAATTTAAAATGGCAAATAATTCTCAGATATCTTAGTTTCAACTCTGAATTGCTAAACACCAGTGTTGTTCACATTTTTGTACTCCACTTTTGCTTTCTAATTTGTACTATGTTGTGTTCAAGTTTTATGTCTTACTCAATTCTTAAAACTTTTGGTGCAATATGTATGCCTAAGTCATTTGAGTATCTTTTCAAACTGCTTAACCCAAAGCTTTATTTTTAATATTGTATTAACAATCAATACTATTCTTGCTGAATCAACTAAGGGATGTGACAAGCAACAACCTCAGTTTTTGCATCAATGATGCTGTGTTTGCCAATCACTAAGTCACTTTAGCCATGTTACAGAAACAGACAATATGGACTTCTCCTGTGTTTGACAGACCCGGACGCACTTTATTTAAAAGTCAAATCACTTTATTTAGAAATAAATTTGGAGTGCCTGGCTGGCTCATTCCAAAGAGGATGTTACTCTTGATCTAAGGGTTGTGAATTTGAGCTCCACGTTGGATGCAGAGGTTACTAAAAAATAAACTTTAAAATATTTAGTTAGATTTAAATTTAAAATTAAAGGGTAAAATAGAAATAATAATTTGAGCTGTCAAAATATCTCTAATCTTTTAGGTGGTCACAGTAATACATTATATGCTTTGAAAAAGAATCATCAACCTGCATTATGACAATAAGGCTTTTGACTGATAAACAGAGTTGCCAATTAAGATCTGTTGACCTGAAAATAAAGAGCTGTAATGAGAGGCAAATAAGCATTTATTTGGGATCAAAGAATTGCAATTTGTGGAGCACATATTTAGATAGATACCCAAACAGTGTCCTGTTTATGGGGTAAAAGTAAGAGTTTCTTTAGTGAGGAAGAGGAAGATGGGTCTTTATATGAATTGAAGAAAAGAAAAATACTCCATTTGAGTTATATATACATTGATTGACTACTGACTCTATCTTCAGAGAGTCCACGATCATCATCAGTCTTGTAATAAGGCTGTTCATTCACTTGTTGGCTTCTCAAGCAATTGCTTAAAAGTGTTGTTTAGCCATCCAAAAGTATTGGCCTAGTTAAAAAGTAGGTAAGGCAGTTTCTCTGCAGTGGCCACTCAAGCTCTGTTGTTGTTTTTTTTTTTTTTTTAAGATTTATTTATTTATTTATTTATTTATTTATTTATTTATTCATGAGAGACACAGAGAGAGAGACACAGAGAGAGACAGACAGAGAGAGAGACAGGGAGAGGGAGAAGCAGGCTCCATGCAGGGAGCCTGACATGGGACTTGATCCCGAGTCTCCAGGACCACACCCTGGGCTGAAGGCTGCACTAAACCGCTGAGCCACCCGGGCTGCCCTCAAGCTCTGTTTTAAGATGGCTCATCTTACCAGTTTTTCACAGGTCTGAAAAAATACCAGTAAATATAAAATATATTATTGTTATTTTTTGAATAATATACACATAATCCTTGGTAATAAAGATTTATGCATGCTTGCTCCCTAAGGTATTAAAATATAATCATTGCCATTAAGTTAGAAAAATACAGAAACTGAATCTTTCAGGGTTGCCTGGGTGGCTCAGTCAAGTAAGTGTCTAACTTCAGCTCTAGTCATAATCTCAGAGTCCTGAGATGGAGCCCATACATACATTAGCATCAGGGTCTACACTCAGCAGAGTCTGCTTGTCCCTCTGTCCCTCTCCCCACTCACACACATTCTCTCTCTCTCAAATAAATAAATAAAATCTTAAAAAAAAAAAAAAAAGGAAGAGAAACATTCTTTCAGTAAGTAAAAGTGTAAGTCCTGGGTTTGGACCCATTAATACAAACCCCCACTCCAACATTATGAGTTGTGTTAATTGGTCTGAAATTTCTAAAGAAAAATTATCTGCATATATAGAAATAAAAACTTATTGGTTGCCTTCAAAATTTCACAAAATAGCAATAATACTAACATTTATTGTATACTCACTAAGCTTTACATATGCATTATTTAAACTGTCTCTGTGTAGTAACTCTTTAAACTCCAAAATAACCATATGAGAGATCTTCTTTTTATCCTAAATTTACCATAAGCAAATCGAAGAACAGGTTTAATTCATTTACTTATGGACACACAACTCATAATGTTGGAGTGGGGGTTTGTATTAATGGGTCGAAATTTCAAAGATAGGGCCACCTGGGTGGCTCACTGGTTGAGCATATGCCTTTGGCTCAGGGAATGATCATGGAGTCCTGGGATCAAGTGCCACATCAGGCTCCTCTCAGGGAGCCTGCTTCTCCCTCTGCCTATGTCTCTGCTTCTCTCTCTGTGTCTCTCACGAATAAATAAACAAAATCTTGGAAAAAAAGAAATTTCAAAGATAATTGATTTTAACATTACTAAAATATGCCTAAAATGAATTAGAGGCAAATTGGGAGCATGCTATTATGGGTGTGAATGAAACGAAATTAAGAAACAATGTATTTTTCTGTAAGTTTTTTTTGGATTTAGCAATGACTTGAATAATAATGCTTTATGATCTCATCTTTTAACAAGGTTTGAGAGATGTTTCTAAAAACTAAACAAATATAAATATTCCTGTCATCAAAATAATTTTATGTTTCTACTATTAAGTTTTCAGAAGTCATAGAATTTGTGAAACATCTCCCACTTTTTTTAATGATAAAAATTGATCTTAAATCTTTCTTTTAAGTATAATATATTCACTATATCATTCATAAAATTATAAATACTTTAAAATAATCAAGTTAATATTTGGGGTTAGTTTGGAAATGTTAGTCTTCTCAATCATTTATTCCTTTATTTTTTATTATACGCAGTTATCTTAGCAGATCCAATAGATAGGGTGGCTTATTTTTGTGTTGCTACAATGGAAGAAGTCAAAATTGATTTTGCACTTTGTGTTGATATATTTTTTTTTAATTTGTGTTGATATTGATTAGAAAAGAAATCTTGTAAATTTCCACAAAATCTTTAATCAACCAAAGTTATTTATGAAACCTAACTGATCCTTAGTATATTCAAACATATTTGTCTCTAGTCATACTCTTAATTTATGCAGGTGGCTAACTCAAGTCATAGCGCCGGTAAAATTAACATTAGTTTTACAATTACATGTGTGTATACAGAAAGAGACAGAGAGAGAAAAGGAATATATTTTTAGATGAATAAAAGTAGACTGTTAATATGTAATCAATAATGATAAGTCTTTCTAATTATAATTTTCCATAGGCTCAATTTTCCATTGAGCCCTCTACAGCAATATTAGATTCAGATGACTAATGAATATGACTAGATTTTTTTTTAAGATTTTATTTATTTATTCATGAGAAACAGAGAGAGAGAGAGAGAGAGAGGGAGGCAGAGACATAGGCAGAGGGAGAAGCAGGTTCTCTACAAAGAGCCGATGTTGGACTTGATCTCGGACCCTGGGATCACGCCCTGAGCCAAAGGCAGATGCTCAACCACTGAGCCACCAAGGTGTATGGATGTTTTTCTTTTTAGTGTAGGAATTGTTCAGATCCCTTGAAGAAGTTTTACTAGTCTTCTTGGATTATGAGAAATACGTATTTTATGTTTTTGTAGTCCTGTATATTTTTTTCTTTCAATTTTTTCAGTCCTAAATTTATTGTATAAAACATTTTGTATAAATATTTGATTGATGTATCTCCACCCCCAGTTCTAAGAAGGCAGAAAACATGTCTGTTTCTGATCCACATTGAATTCCTGCAGTCAGTAGCTGTCTGGCACATAGTAACTGCTCAGTAATTGACTGAATGAATGGTTAGGAGGCTGTGAAATTTTTAATGGATGAAAGTTGGGCACAAGCATTGCATTATCAGCACTGAAGCTCACTCTGATTAATTAAGAAGAATGACGTAGACACATATAATAGACATTTTATAAAAAATGATTTAGTAACAAAACTGGAAGGATGCCATGCAAATAACCACTGCGTCTGACTTCACTGAGAATATCAATGATGATTCTGAATTACTTTTTTTTCTGAAAGGTATTTTTGTTGGTAGTATTTTTTTACTTTGGAAAAATTTTGTATTTTAAATTTTATAATACATCTATTAAAAATAATAATCACCTGCCCAATGGCTCTTTTAAATGAACCATTCTCCCCACAAACTAATCTCTAACACTGAATATCAATGTGAAGAACTTAAATCTTTCTATGGAAGGGAATTATTCTAAGGGTAGGATCAGAGGCTTACATTACCATCTGATTGCCCTGAGGCTCTTGCCTCAAGCTAGTGCTTTCTGACAGAGAAATGAACTTTATAACCCTACAAGAAATGGATTAACTGAGATGAACCAGGGTAAAGTAGATCTTTGACTACTACTACTCACTTGCAGAGAATCATTCCAGGTCCTGGCTTGCCAATTTTTAATATTGTATTAGGAACATTTACTTTTATAACATATCAAACCAATTATTGTCTTAGGTTCAGGTGACCTCCAGAGGGTTATCTTCATATAGTAAGAAATCTGTACCTATTTTACACTTGAAGGATGTTAAATAGTAAGTAGAAGTTTTGTTCTATTTCCACTGTTTTATCACACAATTGTTCCAGTACTTTTCTCTCCTATAATATGAAAGAACGTCAGTTGAATACTCCAATTAATAACTTGTTATATTCTTTTTACTCCCTAACAAAGTGTCTCCCCTCTTTTCTCTTAAAATTTCAGGAAGGAAAAATCAAAACAATACAAATCTGAGAATAAGCAATAATGACAAGTAGTCCAAAATAACAGTAGATATGTTGTTTTCATTTATTTTCAGATGCATAATTATTTATTGAGTTTTTGAGTGATAGGGCAGGTGGTAGTGCTTGATAGGTAGAGGATTGAAACACACACACACAACACTTTTACCAAACTTTGACACTTAATTAGAGAAAAAGCTATTTACTTAAATATCTATTATAGCAGTGTCCAAATGGTATATGTCTTAAGAGGAATAAGAAATATTTAAGCACTACATACTAACGGGTTAGGTTTTGTTTTTGTTCTAAATTCTTTGTGTACTGGTTTGTTAACTCTAATGTAAGCTCTATGTGATAAGTGGATATTAGTACCTCCACTTTACAGACAAGAAAGCTGAAATACAGAGAATGTATACATTTTGTTCAAGACCACATTCCCAAGTCAGGAGCCCAGATTGGACAAAACAGATGCACTCTAGAATCTGGGTACTTAGTAACATTTGGATTGTTTTTGTCATGTTGATAGTATATAGTGAATATTTGATCTCTTATATTTTGTGTCTTACACAGCCTCATAACTATATGACATTCAATATGATGATTGTATAGAACTATTTCTTCATCTGCAAAGGTAGTTCTCCTATATACAGATGCAGAGAGTAAAAAAAGAGTAGATGTAGCAGATGTGGAGGAGGCAAGTACTTTCTAGAAGATGACTGAGAGGTAATCTATGAATAAAATAAATTTAAATCTTGAAGCCAATATTGTGAATGAACATTTCATAGATTTTTTAAAAATATTTTTTAAGAAGGTGGTTTTTAAGGTAAAGGCTACAGTCTATGAATGAAATTTCATAGATTTTTTTTAAAAAAATTTTTAAGAAGATGGTTTTTAAGGTAATGGCTATAGTCAAAGGCCATGAACTATCTGAATTCAAATTCTAATTAGCTATATGGATCTCGTATTAGCTATGCGGCCTTGGGCAAATTGATTAACCTCTCTGACAGCAACAGTACACACTATTGTGAGGATTAAATAAAAATTATTCAAATAAAAATTATAAGAATAAAAATGAAATTAGGGCATTTTCCAGCACTAGTAAAATACTAATAAACTTTTCTCAAAAAACTCAAATATAGTATAAAAGAAAAAAATGAAAACAGACTGAATAAAAAAAAAACATGTATCGAGCAGGGGTACTTGTGTTTACACTGAGTAGGGATTTGTAATCTTTTTAAAAAAAAATTTTTAAGATTTTATTTGTTCATTTATGTGAGAGACAGAGATTGAGAGTTCAAGTTGGGGAAGGGAGAGGACAAACAGATTCCACACCAAGTATGAAGCCTGATAAAAGGCTCCATCTCACCATCCTGAGATCATAACCTAAGCCAAAATCAAGAGTTGGAGGCTCAACTAATTGAGCCACCAAGATGCCCCAAGGATTTGTAATCTTCTATCTTAAAATTTTTACCTCTCAAATAGTTCAGTTTTGTATGTGTGTGTGGTTTTTTACCAACTAGTTTAAAAAAGCAGCAATTCCTATTTCATGTAAATTATACCAGCAATTAGATAAAAAGAGAAAAATGCTTAATATTCTTATGAGACTAACATATTCAATATATAAATAACCATCATATAGAAATATTATAGATTGAATTTATGAACATAAATTTAATTTCTGAAGAGGGCAGCCCACGTGGCTCAGTGGTTTAGCTCCGCTTTCAGCCAGGATGTGATCCTGGGGACCCAGGATTGAGTCCCATGTTGGGTTCCCTGCATGGAGCCTGGTTCTCCCTCTGCCTGTGTCTCTGCCTCTCTCTCTCTCTCTCTGTCTGTCTCTCATGAATAAAAAAATAAAATCATAAATAAATAAATAAATAAATAAAATGAAGAAAGTATTAATTGAATCTAACAATTTATTAAAAAAGAATTCTAATCAAGTGTTGCTCCCCATAATTGTAAGAAGAAAGAGTTTTAAGCTACAATACATAGCAATGCAGTACATCATATTAATAAAACAACAACGTCTTTTTTTTTTTTAATTTAATTTATTTATTCATGACAGACACAGAGAGAAAGAGGTAGAGATACAGAGGGAGAAGCAGGCTCCATGCAGGGAGCCTGATGTGGGACTCAGTCCTGGGTCTCCAGGATCACACCCTGGGCTGAAGGTGGCACTAAACCTCTGAACCACCCAGGCTGCCCTAAAACCACAAAGTCTTGCTATTAATTTAAGAGATTAAAATCATTCATAATGACTCAATTCAATCCTATTTATGACAAAAAAAAAAAAAAAAAAAACGCAAAAAGCAAACAAACCAAAACCTCTGAGACAAAAGAAAAGAATAAAAATATTTTCATGCTTAATAGAGAATCTTTCTATATATTATTTTGAAGAACAAATATACCATAGCAATAGTTACCATTGTGTCTACTTCTTAATTCAGTACTGGAGACTGTGACCAATTGTATAAGAAGAACATCAGATATGTAAATATAATAAAGGAAGGGAAAATGTTATTATATGTTGATTATATAATCATTCCTTTAACACAACAAAACCTTGTAACCAAGATCAGCAAGTCTGACTAAATTCTTACACATGTGTTGAGGAAAAAAATATTTTCCTATATTTCATAGTTTGTTTCCTTTTAAGCTGGTCTAAGAATAAAATTGACCTAAGACAGATTAACAAGAGAAAATCAGATTTAATTATGTGTTTATGGGGCTCCATAAGAATATGAGACCTCCTGGGCTCTGGGGCAATTACTTGTCATCCAGACCTAAGGAGAAAGTGGTAGGTGTCTGACACTTCAAAGGGAAGGGAGACAATTCACAGAAGACAAAGAGTAAATGTTTGGCAAACAGAAGTTTATCAGGCCACAGAGAAACAATGGGACATACAGAGGAATTTTAACAAACAGATTTTGCTAAATTCCTCCCTGTCCACCAAATCTACATCATGTGATCCTGTAGTTATTGTTGGTGATAGTTTCTTTCCTGGAGCAAGCCCACTATCTAAATTCTTTCAGGCAGTTGGGGGAAGGTAAAATTTCTTCCAGAGCCTTCTGTTTCTTAAAAATAATCAGCCTAAAATAATTCACATGCCAAAAAGACATATTTTGGGGTGGTAAATTTTGTTCCCCTATATATGTAATGTTTAAATTTAAACTTACAGAAAGTAGCTATGTTTCTGCACAGGAAAGTACACGTATAAAATTATCACCCTGAAAGCATAGAAAATATCTCTATGGTGGAATAAAAATTGTAAATTCATATTGAAGTACATAATATATTTGGATTAACTTTAATTCATTAATCAGTAAACATTATGTTTTTTCCTGGAATGTATTTTTGTAATGACAACTCTTTTCACAAATTTATCTCCACAATTAAAAACTCCCAATGAAAATTATTAGCTTTAGTCTTTTTTTGGAAATTCTATACTTAAATACTTACATAGCATTATTAAAGTTAAGAAATAGCTATTCAACTTTGAAAAAATGAGATCACAGAAAGAAGATTCCATAATATAAAATATTACATTAAAAAGTTATGGAAATCAAACCAGTCTGTTGTTTCTGGAGAGGGGGAGCCTCAGTTTAAAGCAAATGTAAAATAATAAGACACAATCTCATATATATATATATATATATATGTGTGTGTGTGTGTGTGTGTGTGTGTGTCTGTATGAGTATTTGATATATGATAATGGAAAAATGCTGATTCTTTAGCAGATAAAGCTGGGAAAACCAAATTTCTCAATAGAAAAACAATAAATCTAAAACTTGGTTTTGGACCATATTAAAGGAGCGTTCCAAAAAATAAACAGAAATAACGCAGGAGAAAAAATATTTGTATCCTAGAAAAGTAGAAAACTTATTACCAAAAGTATAGACCTTACAAAATGAAAATCAATAAGCTGCATTTCATCCAAATAAAAGTTTCTGATAAAAGAAGGGCATCACCAACCAAGAAGATATTTTCAATGCTCTTGGAAACTGCTAGGCATTCATTAGCAAGGAAATGGTTAAGGGAAATTTGCTAAGTTCATGCAGTTGAAGAAATGTGACAATAATCTGCAATAGGCATACAGCCATAGAGCACTCAAATTGTTGAGTAAGAAAAATGGGAAAAAATAATGCTAACACTTAGTATTATCTGTATACATACAAACATGTGAAATGGGGTTGGCTGCTTATTTTACAAAGATGCACGTAAATTAAGAGCATATCTCAAATATTTCAATACATGTCTTTGGGGAGCAATGGCAGAAATAGGAAAATGAATTTGTAAAGGGATTCACATGGACTAGGATGACAAGTGAGGTAGAAGAGTGATCCCTCAGCTAACCTACATGATTTTTTAAAAAATAGAAATGTACAAAATCTGCCATAGAAGGATTTATTCCCTAAGTGGGATACATCACTCAATACTTTTCTAGGACACTACTGCAAAATTAATAATAACTAATAATAATAATACACAAGCATTCATTGAAAACTTACTAAGTCCATTTTACCTATATATAAAGAGTAAACTGTAATTCTTATTATTTATTGCATATAATAGAATACAGTTTCCCCAGGTAATTTTATGGTGCAATTTATTCTCTAGGTGGAGGGTGATCTTCCGATCCAGAAAATGATATCTTTTCTTATTGTCAACAACAGCAGAAAATGCTAATCTTGCAGACAAAATGCAGCCAGCAGAAAGAACAAATGCACTGAACACTCAGGCTATAAAAAAAAAATGAGGAATTGCATCACCAATTGGCCATTTCATTTTTCAATAAATAGGTGGCAATTTGAAGAATGTAATCATGGAAAACAAAATCACACATAGAAATAAACTGATAGTACTTTGATACTTATAAGTCTTTGGGCCCATGGGTGGTTCAGTGGGTTAAGCATCAGACTCTTAGTTTTGGCTCAGGTCCCTATCTCAGGGTCTTGGGATAGAGCTCCACCATTCAGTGGAGAGTCTGTTTGAGGATTCTCTTCCCCTTCCTCTGCCCCTTCCCTGTTCTCTCTTTAAAATAAATAAATCTTTTTTTTTATTATTTATTTATTTATTTTTTTAATTTTTATTTATTTATGATAGGCACACAGTGAGAGAGAGAGAGAGGCAGAGACACAGGCAGAGGGAGAAGCAGGCTCCATGCACCGGGAGCCCGATGTGGGATTCGATCCCGGGTCTCCAGGATCGCGCCCTGGGCCAAAGGCAGGCGCCAAACCGCTGCGCCACCCAGGGATCCCGTAAAATAAATAAATCTTAAAAAAAAAAAAAAAAAAAAAGGAAGACAAGTCTTTAGCAGTCCTATGCAATGACCATGCTAAGTGATACGTGTTGGAAGTAAAAACCCAGGCAAAAGGCATAGAGCACTATCTGCAGGACAATACAAGGAATGTTTCTTTAAACATACTAATTACAGAGCATTATCTCCCCTACTGGGAGATAAGGGAGATAAATCAGAGAACTCTCTTTGTACCCCTTTATATCTTTTCTAAAGTCTTTAATCGTACTCATGTCTACCGCATATTTTACCACACTTTTGATGACTCTGATATTAATTTATCTTTCAAATATGCAAAATGTTATTTTGAAACTGAATTCTTGACAACCCTATGTAGTTTTTAAAAATTTTAATATATTTCTACTTTTATAAGAAATTTGTTTAATATATTGTTAAGAAGAAAACTAGAGGCCCAAAATGATGTCAGTTAGGCCAAGTCACTAAACTGAAGCTTAATACCTAATCTAATTGCAATTTCAATCTTCTCCAGATATGTAAGACATAACTGGTCAATCAGGAATTTTCTGAATAGTGTCAGTGAGGCAATCTGTCACCTGGGAAGATGAAGTCATCTACATGATAAGATCCCTGATTTCTCCCTAAGGGAAAGTGACCTTGCCTGGAACGATTCTTTTCTTTTGTTAATAAAACTTTCCTGCCCCACCCTCCTTCCTAAAAACAAAACAAAAACAAAACAAAAACCTGCCATCTTGTACAACTAGGAGACAGACACTCTCTACTTGTTAGGTAGGATTCAGCCTAACTCATGAATCGTTTTTTAAATCCAATTGTAATCTTCAAATTACTCTGTTGAATTTTGTTTTTTAACAGTATGTAGTTACCTCATTCTGTGGAAAATAACATCTTGTTTTTGTGTCTCGTTTTCCACATTTGCTTTAAGTTCTATCTTTTATATACTTTTGTATTTATTCTGCATGGCTAAATTCCTTCTTAGTCATTTTCCACATCAAGAAGCTCAGTTATATTATTCTGGTCAAATATGAAGTTGAAGGAGAGCAGAATTTGCTACCTCAAAATATGCATTTTTTGCATAAGGATTATTTTAAATTGATTATTTTTAAGAAACAGCAGCCACAGTAGACACTCTGAAAACTGAGAAGTTATCTTTTTGTACTTACATTTACAGGGGAAAGTTTTAGTTGTAAGAGTGTCTTTTTTGCTGTACCAGGAAGAGGGGAATAATTAAAAACCTAAACTTCATTGGTAGACAAGGCAGAATTTAAATCTGCATAAATAATCCCACCCTCCTTTACCATGCTTTGCTTGAAAACCTCCCATAACTGGCTCCAACCTCAACCCCCCAACATTTTATCTTGTCTTTAAATGGAGATGTTATTTAAGGCAATGGCTTGGGCCATTTGGGGGAATTACTCTTTCCCTGAGTATCTTTCATGTTTATAGTAGGTACACCTATTAAACTTACTTTTTTCTCCCATTAATTCTCTCTCTCTCTTCTATTACAGTGGTTTTGTTGGACCCTGGCTCACGGGTGCCAACGTGTCCCGGCGGACGCCCCAGAGACTCAGACCCCAGACAGGCAGATGCAATTAGCAAGAGGGTTTATTGGACGTTTGCGCAAACGGGCTCTCCGCCTCCGAAGAGGAAGAGAGCCCCGATTAGCAATTACAGGCATCTTTTAAAGGCAAAAGGAAAAAAAAAAAAACCGCTTAAAGACAAAAGAACCTCGGGAGTCGCATAGCATTCAGGTTATTGATTTCACAGAGGGTCAACATGAACCTATTCAGGGACATTCCAATCAGGGTGTGGGGGGAAATGGTTTTCTTATTGTAAACAGAATGCTTTTAGTTGCTAAAATTTCAGGAAGACGCCTGGATGGGCTGCCTCTGGATTAGGGCTGCCTACGTACAAGGGGGGAGGTTTCTTCATTCCCTCCTCTTGTTTGGGCTGATTTTAACCTTAAAATCTTAGGGAACATTTATTTCTTCAGTTTGGAGGGCCCGACATTGCTGAGTTAATACCAGAGCTTGGGTAATAGACAATCTTGCTCGGACGAAATGGAGCAGCCCGTTGAGGACTCAGGGGCCGAAAGTTAGCAGCAGGAGCAGGATAACTAGAGGGCCCATAATGGTAGAGATTAGGGTGGTCAACCAGGGAGACTGATTAAACCAGCTTTCAAACCAGCCCTGCTGGGCCTCCCGGTCCCTTTGTCTTTTATTTAGCCTATCCCTGAGTTTGGCCACGGAGTCCCTGATGACTCCAGAGTGGCCTGCATAGAAACAGCATCCCTCTCCCAGGGCCGCACACAGGCCTCCCTCTTTCAGGAGTAGTAAATCCAAGCCTCTCCTGCTTTGGAGTCCTACTCTGAGAGTGAGGTGAGGGACTGTTCTAACTTAGAAACGGACTGCTCTAGTGCCGTAGATCCTCATCTACAGCTGCCTGGAGTTCTATATGACGTCATGAGCCCTGGATCAGGGCGGCTGCACCAGTACCCACCCCAGTAGCGACCCCTAGTCCCAACATAATGGCTAGGGTTAGGGAGACAGGTTCGCGCCAAAAACGGGTGAGATGTTCATCATACTGATTTTCTAGAGTTTCAGCAGGGTGAGAGAACACCCTGGGTATGATCTGCACCATGACACAGAAGTCGTTTGAGCTATTTAGAACCTTAGCTGACACACAGGGGGTGAGGCCTTTGTTGCATGCCCACCAAGTTCCCGGCTGGGGCCCCAGGTAAGAGTCAGTCCCTAAAATCGGGGCGGTAGTGTTGCAGAGTTCCTGGTAACCCCGGGTGAGTATAGTTAGCCTTGACAGTGATGTAATCCCAGGAGGAGGAGGGCCTCCCATCCTGTGTCTCCCTAGTCTCGCACCCCCAATTTTTACAATAGAAGTGTTCCCCCCCTCCACAGGTGGGATTTAGCCTGCGATCTCTGTGGTACCCGGGACAGACATAAAAGGGAAGAGTGCTGAGCATGGCCCTTCTGTCAGGCGTGCCACATCCTCCCCATGGGTCTAATCCCAGTCGCCCTGGAGGGCTTTCTCGGTTAGGGGCTCTAGAGGTGTCCAAGTATCCCTCTAGGTCCCATGGGCTAGGGGCCCCTATGGTTAGCTTGCATAGGTCAGGATATAGGTTAGGCCACCAGGTTCCCACGGGGGCGGTCTTAGTTATAGACCAGACCTCGTCACCCCCAGACGTTAGTACCTGCCAGGTTAACCTTTTGAGGGCATGAGGGTCACCTTTGGCGGAGGTGAAGAGCGCTAGGAGAGGTAGGAATATAACAACTGTCATTGAACAATTTTTTGAAAGTCTTATCTTGAGCGGGTTTTGGGTGCAGTGGAGCTTCCATTGGAGTGGCTCGCCCGGTCCGTCCTGGCTGGCGTCAGCGGTGCTCGTTGATGGGGCGCGCTTGACGTGTGAGGCGTGGACCCAAGCAGCAATGCCGTCTACCTTTAAGGCGGTTGGGGTGGTCAGTAGTACAGAGTATGGGCCCTTCCAGCGGGGCTCAAGCGTCCTGGACTGATGTCTCCTGACATAGACGGAGTCACCGATCTGGAACAGGTTGCATCTCCGGGGCGGTAGACAGCCCCGCAAGGGGTTTCCAGATCTGGCGCTGGATAATCTGGAGCGCCTTTAGCCTGTCCTGTAAACCGGGAGTGTTAGCAAGAGGGTCAATAGCAGAATCTAGCAAGTCCGTCACTGGTGGGGGACCTCCATAGAGAATCTCGTAAGGAGTTAGCCCATGGCGCGCGGGAGTGTTCCGGACTCGGAACAGAACCATAGGGGGGAGTTGGACCCAGTCTCTAGTGCCAGTCTCCAGTGTCAATCTGGTTAGGGTCTCTTTAATTGTTCTATTCATTCTTTCTACCTGCCCTGAGCTCTGGGGTCTGTATGCACAATGTAATTTCTAATTTATCCCCAGTAATCTGGCCACCAACTGACTTACCTGGGAGACGAAGGCGGGGCCGTTGTCTGACCCTATTACCTTGGGCAGTCCAAACCAGGGGAAAATTTCTTCTAGGATTTTCTTGACAACCACCTGGGCAGTTTCTCGTTTGGTGGGGGATGCTTCTGTCCATCCTCCTGTGGGCCTAGTGCAGCGGCTCGTGCTGTTTCATCGGCCTTCCTGTTCCCCTCTGCTACTAGGTCGTTGCCTCGCTGATGCCGCGGACAGTGAATTATCTACCCCGGCCGCCCCGGCTTTACGTTCACCATTTCGTAGAAAGCTACTCCCCTCGGTGTACCAGGTTGCTTCAGCATCTGGCAAAGGCTGGTCCGTCAAGCCCCCTCTGGTGCCATGGACCTCGGCTAGGATCTGGTGGCAATCATGCATTACCAGGGAGGGGGACTCGGCTTCTGGAAGCAAGGTGGCCGGGTTTAGGGATGTAGCCGTTCCAAACCGTATCCGCTCAGAATTCAGTAACATGGCCTGATAATGGGTGACCCGGGTGTTTGAGAGCCATGGATCAGGGGGCTGGCAGATGACTGTCTCTACGGCGTGGGGGGGCCACCACAGTGAGGGGTTGGCTGAAGGCCAACTTATCTGAGTCTTTTACCAGGACTGCCACAGCCACTATTATTCGGAGACATGGGGGCCATCCTGCAGCCACTCTGTCTAATTTTCTTTTGAAAAGTATGCCACGGTCCTTTTCCAGGGTCCCAGTTTCTGAGTTAGGACCCCTTTGGGTATTCCTTGGTGTTCATCAGCACATAGCGCAAATGGCTTGGTTACATCTGGGAGGCTCAGGGCAGGGGCGGTCAATAAGGCCCTTTTTATTTTGTCAAAAGCCAATTGTTGCTCCTTTCCCCAGTGGTAGGGGGTGTTGGATTTCGTGAGAGGATATAGGGGAGCCGCCAGCTCTGCAAACCCGGGTACCCAGAGGCGGCAGAACCCGGCACTGCCGAGGAACTCTCGTAGCCCTCTGGCATCAGTGGGTGCTGGGATCAGGGCTACAGCCTTTTTGCGGCCCTCCGTCAGCCACCTCTGGCCTCCTTCCAGGAGATATCCCAGATAGGTCACTCGTCTCTGGCCTATTTGGGCCTTTTTGGCGGAGGCCCTAGACCCCAGTCCTCCCAGTCTCTCGAGCAGGGCCCCCGTACCTTTTACACAATCCTGTTCTGTCTTAGCCGCTATGAGCAAATCATCCACGTACTGCAGGAGAACGAGGTCCGGATGGCCAACTCGGAAGTCTGCCAAGTCCTGATGCAAGGCTTCGTCGACAAGGTGGGGGAGTTTTTGAATCCCTGTGGCAGCCTTGTCCAAGTGAGTTGTCCTGAGAATCCCGTCTCAGGATCTTTCCATTTAAAGGCAAAAATAGGCTGGCTTTGAGAGCTTAACTTTAGGCAAAAGAATGCATCTTCTAGATAGAGCTCAAGGGTCCTTCTGCCTCAGTTAAAACTGAATGTTGAGCTCCCGTAGCAACCAGGAAGGTCACTGGTTGACCCCACTTTAAGGGTTATCCGAGGCTTGGGGGGGGGGGCTCCTGGCCCTGACATCCCTAATCTTCATCCTCTAGGGACAGTATGGGAATGGGCTTCTTCTTAGGTCCCTGCGTTTGGCCCTTCTTTGGACAATCTTTAACCCAATGTCCTTTTTCCTTGCAGTAGGCACGCTGGTCTCGTTCAACCCGTGGTCTTCTTGTCTCCCAGGTCCTTACTCTGTCCTGACTTACTCTGCCCTGAGCCCTGTACTATGGTGGCCAGTATCCCAGTCAGTTCTTTATTGCGTTTCCTTTATCTCTTTTATTTTCTCTCTCTCTCTCTCTCTCTCTCTCTTCTCTCTCTCTAAGTATACATACGGTAGCCTTCCATTAATCTTTCCAGAAAACCTGCACTATAGCAGGTACCTTTGCCAAATTGGTGGGGCGTCGCCCTGCCCCTCTGAGACCCGCTAGGAGTACCTGGCGATAGAGACGGAGCCGCTCCCTCCCAGCAGCAGTGTCCTAGTCCCAGGTCGGGCGAACCAAGGGGAAAACGTCCTCAATTTCATTAGGCAGCTGGGGCGGCCTCCCATCCGCCCCTGGGACGTTTTTCTGTAGACGCGGGGTCTCTCCTCCGTGGTGAGGAGAGTCTGCAGGAGCTGATCAGGGTGCCCAGTGGGGCTGGCTGAGAGACCGGGGGCCTTCACCTGCAAGATAACATCAATATTAAAAGTTCCATTCCTGGGCCACCCGACGTTGAGTTGGCCACTCTGAGGAGCAGAAGGTGACCCATCTTCGTCTTCTGACTTCCACCGAAAGGTTGTGTGCTCGGCCGGCGACTTCTTTCCAGTGACTAGAGCGAGGCTTAAAGGGGTGGTTACAGTTTGCCCCGCGGGTGTAGAAAGGAGGTGAGCGGGGAGGAGGAGGACAGGAAGAAAGACACAGAACAGACATGCACACAGATGACAGGACCGGCGCGGCGGATTCAGACGGGAGCGGTCGCCAACAACGACCCTCCCCGAAGAGGAGGGAGTGCCGGGCTCCGTTCCTCTTCCAGACCACTCCGGAGTCCGACTCCGGAGGGGGACCAGGAGTCTCGGGCACGTCTGCCTCCCCCGCTGGTCCAAATACAGAATACAGAGTACAGCGTCCTGCAGGCACAATACAGACCCGGCACAGACCCGGCCAGTCAGACAAACGGACGAGACAGATATGACATTTAGCGAGCTCGGTCTTACCTCCTACCGGTCTTAGGATTGAGCCTGGGGCGTCTCGGATCCCGGAGGAGCCCCCAAATGTTGGACCCTGGCTCACGGGTGCCAACGTGTCCCGGCGGACGCCCCAGAGACTCAGACCCCAGACAGGCAGATGCAATTAGCAAGAGGGTTTATTGGACGTTTGCGCAAACGGGCTCTCCGCCTCCGAAGAGGAAGAGAGCCCTGATTAGCAATTACAGGTATCCCAGCCCCCGCCTGGATGGGCTGCCTCTGGATTAGGGCTGGCCCTACTTACAAGGGGGGAGGTTTCTTCAGCTTTATATATATATATATATATATATATGACATTTATTATATACTTCATATCATTTTGTATAATTTTATCATTTTATATCATTATGAAATTTAAAATTCCCAGTTTATGCAGTTCTCACAGGCAAAAAATGTTGAAAAATCAATATTTCTTGGAAATTTATATAATAGAAATGAGTTTTCTTTTTTTGCAGGTATATTTATAATGAATTTTAATTAGAACATCTCTTTCTCAGATATTTCTCAGTATTTTACCTCAAGTTCCTTTCACTTTGTTTCATGATTAAATATGTTTATCATATTTTTCTTGGAACAAGTTCCTTTCTTCAAATCTTTTCTCATAAAGCAGACTTCCTATCCCCAGATAAATCTCATAGCTCTACATTATACTCTCTTAGGAATTTTGAATCATTGTTCCTTCATTAGAGTCTGAAACTGGACATAATATTTCAAACCTGATCTTACAAGGACTGAGTAAAGGAAATACTATGTCCCCTGATTTATTTCTAATTCTTGTACTTCTGTAAGATAGAAATCTGCAAGGTGTTCACATTGCTGACTAGCATAGATGACTCTTCAGGTTCTCCCTTCCATCAAAGTCATTTTCATCTTTTTAAAATGCAAATTGAGCATCCTAACAACATGTTAATGAGAAACCAAAGCAAGTGTTGGCAATGTCTTTCACAACACTGTAAGGTATGAAAATGGAGTTTCATTTTAGTAAGCAACTCCCTTGATAAGCCTAAATCTCAACCTTCATGGTAGCTGATGTGGAAATCGATCAACTGAATGACATCTTTAACAACTTTAATACATTTGTTATATTTGAAAAGAATGACTGGGAGTATCTACTTGATTTTTTTTTCTCTCTTGCTAAAATTTCTGAATGTAAAATCTAACAATAAACAATATTTTATTAGTTGGTGAGTTTTTATAACAAGAGTCTGAAAAAAAAAAAAAAAGAGCCTACCTGAGAAAATTTCTTGTCAATACTGCTTCTAGTTACAAGTCCAAACTCTTTGATTATAATAATGATTTGCAATCTCATTAGAAACCATTAATTTCTATAGACTCTCTTTTTTATGACTCTCTAGCAATTTCTCCAATAAAAGTAATAAAGCAACAATATGGAGTTTCATTATCAATTATTAGATTCTTAATTGCTAAATTGACAAATGCCATTGTTTTTAAGATGAAAAATGTGGAATATGATTTGTTGCAAAGTCTGCTATTTTGTAACCAAACTAACATGAGTTCCCTCCTTGATGAGTCACAGATGGGAACTATACTAGAGTTGTCTCAACAAAAGAAACCTTATTTTCAGCAAGTCAGAAGATCACCGGAACAACTTCAGGCAAGGGTGAATGAGTTCCGTTTGTTTAGGGTTAGGATGAATATTTAGATAGGGGACCTTTGCCATTGTATGTAGAGGAGGGCATAAGGTGGCACAAGCACCAAATACTGTATGTTATGTAAATGAGGATTGCCCTCCTCTTTGCAAAGATATTTTAGTATGATGACCTGGGTCACTCCATGGTCCATCCATGCAGGTGTAATTTGGGGGGAAAGCTCAAACTGGCCTAGGCAGCCTGGCCAGAGTTCTTCCTCAGAGTAATTACTATTGCCTGAGTGTTAGTTTTAATTTCCATCACAAGTGGTTATGGCCATTGATTGTTTTGCCTGAGTTAAGAGATAAGCTGGAAGGAAGAGCTTAAAGAAAAATGTGGAAGGAAGGTTGAAGGTCAGTGGTTACAAGCAGGTGAGAAGTAAAGGTCAGGCCTTGAGGTCTAAAAACCCATTTACAAATGTTTTTTTTATTTATTAAATAAAAATGTTCAAAAAATAAAAATTGTAATGTGTACTTTTTAATATTTTATATCTTCAATATTATAATATTTGGAAATTTTCTTTAAATGTATTACCCTAGGAAATTTTGAAAACATTCAGATTCAAGGTGATAATTGTTTTGACTAATAATGTCATCATAAAATAAGACTGCTTATGAAGTATATAAATTCCACCATTAGGGAAAACAATAACAATGCTGAATTGGTGCTCATATTTTTGAGTGATGCGATTTGGAAGAGTATGAGAGCTGAGGACTACTAAATTCTTTGTATGCTATTTATAAATGTTTGTATTTTTGTTCACAATAGACAAATATAATTTGTAAATCCACTATTAATGTATGCATTTTATTTTATCTCTTATATCAAGAAAATAAAACAGTTTTAGGTTTAACATATGGAAAACACTTAATAAAGGATCCCAGTGGAATTAGTAGTCATATTTAAGAGTAAAATCAATAAGGTCTTCTGGAGTAGAGGGCATTATTCTGTTTAACAATACTGACCTGGATAAAATAAGGTAGAAAGAAACATACATTATCAAGTTCAACCAACTTATTTCACAGATAAGAAAGCTGTTAGCTGAGACTTACTGAGGTTAGTTTATCTGACAGTTGTTTGGCTATTTATTGGCAGAATTATGACCCAAACTTAAGTTTTCTGAATTTCAATCCAGTATTCTCTCCACTATGTCATGCTGGACTTCCATATAATAATAATAATAATAATAATAATAATAATAATAATAATAATAATTAGCTTTTTAAAACACTCTGATGAAAATTGTTTTAAATATTTGGCTTATTATGTTAAGATAATAGCAATCATAATTTTATTTACATAATGTAGATTTGTAAATAACTTCATAAAGAGTAGGGTCAGATATTTGCCATTTTCAGGTCAATTTCTTGGTTAATTTTTTTTTTCTTTTTTTTTTTTTTTTTTTTTTTTTCTTGGTTAATTTTAAGTAAATAGTTGAAATATCAATAAAAGTAAAATGGAAAAAGTGTGTTCTCTGATTTTTAAGAAACCAAATCTACTTTCTGCACTTTTTTTGCACATGATATGTAGCAGGCACAGCAAAAGACAAAGAACAATGAAGTCAGAGAGATAAGGGAGGTTTATGCCATAAGTGGTTTTGTGAATTATACAAGGGAGTTTAAAATTTTCCTAAAAACTATGAGGTGCCATTTTATGCAGAGGCATAATAAAGGCCAGTTAAAGCAAGAAAATAAGTGGAATTAGCAATTAACATGGAAGTTAACATGGAAGTTTATAAGAAGTCATGTGTGAACAACAAAGCAATGATGGTGGAAACAGAAAGAAAGGAAAGGATTCAAGAGATATGAAATAAATAAAATGCTAGACTTTGATAAGTAAAGGAGAAAATGAGAAGGAAAAACCATTAAGAATCAATCATGATGTCTGGCTTTAACTTGTGGGTAGTAGTACATTAGGAAGAGAGAAAATTTTAAAAAGGGAATTAAGTGTAATTGGAAATAAAAATAAGTTAAATTTTTGACATTGAGTTTGAGGTACATGTGAGTCACTCAATTTTTTTTTTTTAATTTTTGTTTATTTATTCATTCATGAGAGACACAGAGAGAAAGAGAGGCAGAGACACAAGCAGAGGGAGAAGCAGACTCTATGCAGGGAGCCCAACGTGGGACTCGATCCTGGGTCTCCAGGATCATCCCCGGGCCAAAGGCAGGCGCTAAACCACTGAGCCACCTGGGCTGCCCTGAGTGATTCAATTATTGATAACAAGTAAGTACAATTTACAAAACAGATCTAGAAAAATAAACTTTTGGAAGCCATTAGGATAGAAGTGGTAGCAGAAATTTTAGATGTAGATGAGATCCTAAGAGATTAGGATTGAGATATAAATAAAGAATAACATAAAGCTAAGAATGAAGCTGTGCTCTACGTTTACTTTTAAGTGTCAAATGGATGAATGGTAACTTGAAAATGAAAGTAACGGAAATAGGGATAAGCAGTGATGTGGGCATATTCCAAACCCTAGGTGCCGCTCAGAGTTCCTCTTTACTAATATATTTCCATTAAAGTTGGGGCAAGTTAAAGGGTGTCATTCTTCTGCACAAGATATGGGCACAGTCTCCTTTTGAGGATTTGTTTCTGTAAGTTTTCTTTTAATTTTCCAGCAATATGGTTGTAGGGCTAAAATACTTTTTATAAGCCAAAAATGGATGGAAGAGATGATGCCCACATGAGCTCTAGGCTTTAGGCAAAGGATCTCTACTCACTCCACCTTTGTTCCCCATAAATTTCATCACCATTGCTTTCTCAAAGTGTGATTTGTGTACAACTCACATCTTCATTATCTAATCCAACTACTAATCTGAATCAGAGTGAGGTGAGTGGGTGGTGTCCTGGTAAACTGCATTGAAAAGAAGTACCCCTTTTGACTGTTAGATTTCATAAAATTTAGAACAATTACTTTAAATGTGAAATGTAAACATAGGCTAAGAACACAAGGCCAAGAAATCCATATTCTAACTCTTCCCCATTCAATATGGTAGCTAGTAGCCACCACCTAATGTAGCTATTGAGTACTAAAATTATGTCTGATGTGTGATGAACAGAATTTGCAATTTTATATAATTATAATGAACTATTTCTTTTTTAAAATTGAAGTATAATTGACATATAATACTATATTAGTTTCTGTTCTACAACAGTGATTCAACATTTATATAAATTAAAAAATGCTCACCAAATAATTAAATATTTTATTAACCTAAATTTAAAAACTGATATAAAAAACCTTTAGGTATGTTTTATAAAACCTAAATACAGATTAATTTTTTATGATAAAAATATAGTATCTGAATTGATATATGTTGTGTATGAGTACACACTGGATTTTGAAGTTTTGATATGAAAAATGTATGTATAGGGCAGCCCCCGTGGCACAGCGGTTTAGCGCCGCCGGCAGCATAGGGCATGATCCTGGATCCTGGATCGAGTCCCACCTCAGGCTCTCATCCCCCGTCAGGCTCCTTGTATGATGCCTGCTTCTCCTTCTGCCTGTGTCTCTGCCTCTCTCTCTCTCTCTGTCTCAATGAATAAATAAATAAAATCTTAAAAAAAAGAACTTAAAAAAAGAAAAAAATGTATGTATATAACATTATTTATATTGATTACATATTAAAATAATTTTTTGACTATGTTGGGTAAAATAAAATATAAATGCATGGTATATGAATAATACTAAACATGATATATTATATATTGACTATTATAATCAGAATAATTTATATAGTATTGTTGTGCTATATAAATATATAAACCTCCACAAATATAAAATATAAATGAAATATATTGTTCAAATTATTTTTTTTAATTATTTTTAAAATAACATATATAGCTCAAGTTTTATTTCTCCCAAACAGCACTTGTCTAAACAAAGGTGTATCACATGTCACTTTTCTGGAGCTGCATAGCACATTATCAGAAACTTAGTACTTAAAACATATTAATTTTCTCTCAGTTTCCATGGGTCAGAATGCAGGCACAAATCAGCTGTGTCCTTTGCTCAGGGTCTCACAGTCATGGTGATATTCCCATATGGAGGCTCAACTGAAGAAGAGTCTCCTACCCAGATCATTCCAATTGTTAACAGAATTCCTTGTGGTAGTGAGACTAAGCTTTAGTAGGTGGCCTATGGTTCTTTGCCATGGAGGCCTCTCGATAGGCAGCTCACAACCTCTCTGCTTGTTTCTTCAGAGGCAGCAGAGAGCAAGAGTAATTTTAGTGAGCTGAGAATTCATATAACATGATCACAGTAGTGATATCCTATCACTTTTGCCTTAAAGTGTAACCTAATCATAGGAAAGAATCCATTGCTGTATTCTATGGGTTAGGAGCAAGTCATAGGACCCAATTACACTCAGTAAGAGGGGATTACACCAGCATGAACATCAGAAGCCAGATGTCACTGGGGGGCATGTAGAGTTTGTCTGCCACATATCTGTAGTGTCACATGTCCAATTGATGTCACTAGGAGTTCACGTTGTCAGCTAGCATATGGAATTCTCTTGTTACTGAGTTTTCATGGTATTAATTATATTTACCTTCAGAAATCTCATTGAAACAACTCTGTATTACATATAGTCATGAATGGAAATTAATACTAAATATGCAGAGAAAAAGTAATTTCCAGCTATTTTACGTATTGGTTAGCAAAACACTCAAGAGATTCCAGTGCAAGTGTGAGTGTTCTCAACACCACATCATCATCTCAAAGCTATGTCCTTGGAGTAGTCTCTGGGAGCAGAAAAGGTGAGGAAACCCAGTCCAAGGACAGGGGAGGGGATGAGGAGCCTCTGAGTGCTGTGGTCCAGCTCACAGGTCAACTGGCGGTCACAACTTTTCAATTATATTTCCCAACACTTGTTCATAAAATGACATTCACTGCAAAAGACCATGAAGGTAAATATAAATATGTAAGAGGTTCTGAACTTAAAATCGTATTGCTATTAACAGAAGACTAAAGGCCACATCTCTTTGGCAAAACTAAGTCAACTCAAATAATGGATGTATTTAAACTGTATTGCTACTCACTGTAACTTAATGTTTAGCTACTCTAAACTTACTTTAATAGAACTTTAGGAAAATGTGTAGAAAAAAATTAATTTTGATATTAAGTTAAACCATCTATGTCTTTAAGCTCATTTTGCTAATAGCGATTTTGTGCTAATATAAATTTTCTAAGAGTAAAATTGTATTATTATAAAAGAAACATGCATGATAAATAGATCATATTTGTAAATAGGTCATATTTTCTTAGATGAACAAATAATCTCACTGTCTGAAAGTATTTTATGGTAAAGTGTAGTATGCTGTATAATTTTATTTTATGCTGTTACATACATTATATTATAAAGTAAGCCTACCACGGAAATCCTGTGTGTTCTGTCCCATACCACTGCAATAAAAATTATCACAATAAAGTGAGTCAAATGGGGCAGCCCTGGTGGCTCAGCGGTTTAGCGCTGCCTTCGGCCCAGGGCCTGATACTGGAGACCTGGGATCGAGTTCCGCATCAGGCTCCCCACATGGAGCCTGCTTCTCCCTCTGCCTGTGTCTCTGCCTCTCTCTCTCCCTCTCTCTCTCTCTCTGTGTCGCTCATGAATAAATAAATAAAATCTTTATAAAAAAAAGTGAGTCAAATGGTTTTTGTTTCCTACTGTGTATAAATTTATGTTTATACTATACTGTAGTCTATTAAGTGTACAATAGATTCTCTAAAAAATGCCCTAATTTAAAAAAATACTTTATTGCTAAGAAATGCTAACCATAGTCTGAGCTTTTAGGGAGTCATAATCACTGATTACAAGTCACCATAACAGACATAATAATAGTAAAAAAGCTTGACATACTGCAAAAATTACCACAATGCAACACAGAAACAGGAAGTGAGCAAATGGTATATAAAAAAAAATGATGCCTTTAGACTTGTTTCATGCAAGATTGCTACAAAAAACAAATCAATATCCACAAGGCACAGTAAAGTGCAGTGCAATAATATAAGGTCTGCCTGTATAGGTTTACTCTTGCCTTTATTTCTGTATAACTAACCACCCGCAGATTAAGTGGCATAAAACAATTATTTTATTACTTTTTATAATCTGGTTTGTCAGGAATTTGAGCAAGGATTGACTGGGTAGTTATGTTTTATATCTTATTAGCTGGGGCGCTTCAATTAGCTGCAGTCAGCTGGTGACTGAGCTGGAATGGAATATCACAGATAGCTTTGCTTTTATGTCTGATGCTTCAGTCTTCCTCCATATGGTCTCTCCTGGAGCTTCCTCTTGGTGTCATGCTCTTAGGGCAGTTCAACTTCTTACATGACAAATGGATTCATGAGGGAGAATGGTAGTCCTAAATTCTTAAGGCCTAGAATGGGAAGAGGCTCTTTGGTCTTTTTCTTTCTTCCTTCCTTTCTCCTTCTTTCTTCCTTCCTTCCTTCCTTCCTTCCTTTCCTTCCTTCCTTCTTTCTTTCTTTCTTTCTTTCTTTCTTCTTTCTTCTTCTTCCTTCCTTCCTTCCTTCCTTCCTTCCTTCCTTCCTTCCTTCTTTCTTTCTTTCTTTCTTTCTTTCTTTCTTTCTTTTCTTTCTTTCTTTCTTTCTTTCTTTCTTTCTTTCTTTCTTTCTTTCTTTCTTTCTTTCTTTCTTCTTTCTTTCTTCTTTCTTAACAGTAGCAAGACTTGCCACTAAACTCTACTCGTTGGACCAGAGACCCTTGTGGTGTCAGCAAAAAACTTGCCTCTCATGTAGCACACAACCTACACTTGTGAGTCATCAGCCAGCCAGTGGCCTCAACTCCAAGCTCTACCCATGTGCAGTGGAACTGGTTTATTTTTTTGCTTTTTCTAAATAAACTTTGCTATGTAGGACTTTCATGCTTGCTTCCTTTGGCTTAGATTACTCCTATGCGACACAGCATGTTTGCCATTACATACTATTTCAAAGTCCAGCATAAATGTCACCTAGAAAATATCATCTTTAGCTACCTTAATTTTGAATCTATTCCATTCAGGTCTTGATTATATTTTATTCATAAGTTTCTTCATTATTTGTAATTATGCCCATGTAAATATACAAAAATATATATTTTTTAGTTATTTCTTCAATTGTTCTTGTTCATTAACCGTCTGTTCAATCAGAATATAAATTCCACAAGGGACTAATTTGCTGTTCTGTACATTTTTGTTTATAACATAAGTAGCATTGTTGTGGCAAATGATATTTGCTAGGTAAATATTTTTTGCATGAAGAAATGACAAGAGAACATCTTAATGAGTTCATGTTAAATGAAAAAAGAGATTATAAAACTGAATGAGTGGAACAGACATTGCATATGCATGTGTGTGTGCATGTGTGTGTGCGTAGGTAAAGTCTGGAAGAAGATTCACCAGGGTAATATTCTTTGAGAATGGTATCTGGTGAATTTTTTTATTTCTATTTTTCCATTTGTTTAAAAACTGAAACATGGATACTTATATTTGTAAAAATGTGTTATATAACAATTTAAAAACAATTCAAATATAATATTATTTTGTCATTAAATAATTTTCTTATAATAAGATTAGAATTTTGGTCTCATGTTACTCAAACTTTAGATATTTTGTATGTCAGATGAGTCTGAATTCTAAATTCCCATGGCTTTTTTTTCACTGAAACCTTTTGTTTTTCTAAAGCATACAAGTAACTCATGCTATGACAGTTTTATGTAAATTAAAGCTAATCAGGTTTGATCAATATATTAGTTTTCTTTAGAGATGCATTCAAGTAATTGTATAAACCATAGAGAAAATTAATACCCACATTGCCCTTGGCATAACACTTTCCCCTTTTTTTATTTAGTAGAAATGGATCACGTAAATGTTAAATTTGTGCTGTTCTGCTGACAGTGAAACTTAACGAAAGCCCCCATGCTATTAAGCTAAAGTTAAAAGAGTAGAGCTAAAGAAATTTCTCTATTGTAAGAGAAATGTGAGCTTTGCAGAAAGTAAATTGGCTAGGAGAAATTCAATGAGGTGCCATCTAAAATGAGTAGATAAAGTAAAGAGAGTGCTTTGTAGAACCTGTGAGAAAGCAATTTAGATATTCCTGGTGATAGCTCAGATGCCTGGATGCCTAGAAGCAATCTAAATCTGCAACTACTTGGAGGATATTGAACAGGAACACTCTGTCTTGTATCATTTTTGTGTTTATCTTTGCCTGTTGATCTGCCATCACTGTTAACCATTCATTATATATCATATCATTCCATTAAAAAAGGTAGTAGAACAAAGACTTAAAACTCCAAAGTCCAAAGTCGCTCATGCACAAGAAGTTTCTGTATACCCGGTATTCGTGAGTACTGGGTATGCTTCATTTATGATTCTATTCCAAATGAGACTGAAAGCAATTTAACAAAATTACTATCAAGCCTTATTTATATGTGTTTTGACATGCACATCTCGATTGTCCTAAGAATTAAATTTCTTCATTTAAATAAGTTTTTGGTAAATTATAGAGTTTTTGGTCCATCCATACACAATCTACATATACTTATGTACATTCTTATTATGTATGAACCAAATCCTTCTCCTCATTATTCATTATATACTATCAAAGAGAAGTATCTCGGGATCCCTGGGTGGCGCAGCGGTTTGGCGCTTGTCTTTGGCCCAGGGCGCGATCCTGGAGACCCGGGATCGAATCCCACATCAGGCTCCCGGTGCATGGAGCCTGCTTCTCCCTCTGCCTATGTCTCTGCCTCTCTCTCTCTCTCTGTGACTATCATAAATAAATAAAAATTTAAAAAAAATTAAAAAAAAAAACCTTAAAAAAAAAAAAAAAAGAGAAGTATCTCAAACCATTTATATGCATTATCTAATTTAATTCCTAAGAACACCTAGGAGTTGGAAGCTATCAACATCCTTTTAAAAGTGAGGTAGTAAGCCTCAAAGAACACCAAACTTGTCCAGACCTTGGTATTTGAAACCAGTTATCCTTGGGCTGAAAGCCAAATAAGTAAATAATTTAAATATTAAAAATAAAATCATAAATGTGTTAGAAAATAGACAAATATGTTTCAAATTTAGGGGGTTAAAATGGCTTGCTTTTTTAAAGTACAAAACATTGCAAGAAAATGTAATGATGGATTTGACTACAAAAAAGATTTTAAACGATTAGCATAAAAAGCAAAACAAAATTGATGTCATATGTGGCAGATAACAGATTTCATATAAAGGAAACCAATGTTATCAGTTAGAAAATAAAACACTCAGTAGGAACAGGGTTAAAGATATGTAAAAGACATTTGAAAACAGGAAATACCAATGTAGCACTGATCTATATAAAAAAAGAGGTTGAAATCACTAGTAATTAAATATGTAAGCTGCTTTAAACACTAAAAAAATCATTTTTTTGAACTATGAGATGGACAAATATCTGTGAAAGAAAGATGCAGAGACCAAAAAAAAAAAAAAAATTGGAAAAGAAGTTCAAGCATTAAAAGCACTTGTCATTGGGGTATCTGAATGGCTTAGTCAGTTATGTGTCTGACTCTTGATTTTGGCTCAGGTCATGATCTCAGGGTTATGAGATCGAGCACCTTGATAGGCTACACACTCAGCGTGGAGTCTGCTTACTCCTTTCCCTCTGCCCCTCTCCCCCCCATAAATAAATAAATAAATAAATAAATAAATAAATAAATAAATAAAAACTTTAAAAATATAAAAGGTAAAAGCCCTTGTTCAAATTAAAAATAAAACAATCATTGACAAAAATAATTAAAGCACAGCAGAATTGTCAAATATAATGAGTTTATAGTTAGCTTGTTTAAGATTAAAAACAAAAAACACCAATTTTCTCATATTGTCATCATCATGTCCACAAAGGTAAGGCTTTTCTTCAGATAAGAGCTCTGTAAAAATCAAAGATAGAGTATTTTTCATTACAGAACTGACAGTGTATGGAAAATGCCTGGGATTTTATTGAGTTTGGAGCTTACAACTAAACAGAATGACCCAATTATTTATAGTTTATCTCAGTGCAAAGTGTTTTGTTTCATTTTGTTTTCTGTCTGTGGGACATAATGTACATGCTTATTCATAATGGATTCAAGACTGTGTCTACATTGTTTCCACAATCTAAACAACTGAAATAGGCTTGTGTTGTAAAAGAGGTAAAAAATGGACAAAATCATTCACAGTCAGTATAAGAGCAAATCAACATCTTTTTCCCAGAATATATATATATATATATATATATATATATATATATATATATATATAGGAATTTCCTTCAAGAAATGCAAAATAAAGATTTGAACAAATAAAACATAAATTATACATCAAGATGATCTTCTTGACAAAGTCTACAATATCCGAATATTGGATACAACTTCTACATGTCACTCTCTCTTTAAATTTTTATTTATTTTTATTTTATTTTATTTTTTAATTTTTCATTTGACAAACAGACAGAATTGGAGAGGCGTGGAAGAGGAGAGAGAGAATCTTAAGCAGGCTCCATGCCCAGCAGCTGGATCTAACAACCCTGAGATCATGACCTGAGCCAAAATCAAGAGTCAGATATTTAACCCACTGAGCCACCCAGGCACCCTTCTACATGTCACTTCTAAAGAGAATGATTAAATAAATTTTGGCATATTTTTTAAATAGAATAAGATTTAGATTTACTGATTCAAAATAATAATTTCAATCTCCGGGATCCCTGGGTGGCGCAGCGGTTTGGCGCCTGCCTTTGGCCCAGGGCGCGATCCTGGAGACCCGGGATCGAATCCCACATCAGGCTCCCGGTGCATGGAGCCTGCTTCTCCCTCCGCCTGTGTCTCTGCCTCTCTCTCTCTCTCTCTCTCTCTGTGACTATCATAAATAAATAAAAAATTAAAAAAAAAAAAAAATAATAATTTCAATCTCCTTCCTGGAAAAATGATATAAAGAATAAAGTCATCAAAACATGTTGATCATAATTTAAAAAATATATATCAGTGTAGATATTAAAGCTTATACAACAAATGGTAAGGTAATTAATACTGGATAATCTTTTTTGGACTATTTTGTATTAAATATTTATTTCTTAAACATATAGGAATGCAAAATTGATTTCAAAAGTATTTTTTAGAAGTGTGAAAATAGTCTAATCTTGCTAAAATTTAAGCTAAAATTTTATTCTCTAAGTGTAAATAATGAAATCTATAATTTCCAAGTATTCCTTATTTTATTCAAGTCTGGAAATTTCCGATAATATGAAAGTACCCTTTAAAGGTTAAATAATCTTTGCCAAAATTACTTGTTTTGAAAATAAAATATTAAAACTTCAGATATGCTCCATAAATGATGTTTTGCTTCATTTGATGTTTTGCTTCATGCCAGCTTAATAAGAAAAACAATGAAATAATAATAATAATAATAATGTTTTTTAAGTGTTAATTTCCCTTTTTATGCTTACAGAGAAAATAGTGAATTGGCATGCAAAAAATTGCATCTATTTAACAAGCAATGTCCTACCTTTACAACATCAGAAGTAGGAAAAGTGAAGCTAAAATGCCTAATAGGACTTGATAGAGCAATATTTTATTATAGCAGAAACTTCTTATATGACAGCATGAGGACAGGTTCTTCTAATAGTCTTTCAAAAATAATCATGTGCTTTCACTCTGTTCTAACTCAGCAAATTCCTTCCTTTCAGCAGTCCAGATATCTTTTTCATTGCTTGTATTCACTTAACCTACCTGGACCAATAAATGCTTTATGCCATAATATCAAAAATGGAACACATCTTTTTATAAAAATATTTACTTGAAAGTATTTTTGTCTTTTTATTATCTGTCTTATGTTCCTAAAATTAGAGACACCCCCAAAAGAAATGAATTATGTTCTTTCTAAACATTGTTAGTGATGGGTAGCTGATATTAATATGTTTTCTGATTTCTAGCTCTCCAAATCTGCTGCTGATTTTTCCAAAATAGTTAATGTTGATATAATACATCTAGCTGTCCAAACCACAAAGACTGGAGTGACCTGGGATATAAATCTAACTCATTCCCCTCGTAGATAACCAAAACATTTCCCATTAGGTTTCCTTTTATTTCAACTGTCATGTCATTAGTTGAGGCTCTCTTCACTTCACTCTGAAATTTTGTAATAACATTGTAACCCAGGTATATCTGCATGTATATATATATATCTCTACATATTTGATTTTCAAGCATGTAAATATAATATCATCACTTCCCTATTTAGAAACTCCTTAATTCCCAGTGGAAAGTACAATACTTACTCTTTTAAAAGTTTTATGTATATATGTATGTATGTGGGTATTTTTACTGAAGTATAGTTTACACACAGTTTCAGGTGTACAACATGGTGATTCAATAAATTTATATGTTATCCTGTGCTCACCACAAGTATAGCTACCATTTGTCACTGTACTATGCTATTACAATACTATTGATTATATTCTCTATTCGTCACCTTTTATTCCCTTGACTAATTCAGTCCACAGTTAGAAGACTGTATCCTTCAATTCCCTTTACTCATTTTTACCATTTCCCCCACACCCTTCCCCTCTGGCAACTCTCAGGTTGTTCTGTGTATTTATGGGTCTGTTTCTGCATTTTACTTATTTATTTGATTTGTCTTTTCGATTCCACATATAAGTGAAACCATATGTATTTATCTGTTTCTGTCTCACTTTTTTTCACTTAACATAATGCCCTCTAGGTCCATTCACATTGTCGTGAATTGCAAGATCTCATCTTTTTTTTTTTATGGCTGAGTAAATTCCTGCGTGTGTGTGTGTGTGTGTGTGTATGTGTGTGTGTACCACATCTTCTTCATTCATCTATTTCTATCATATCTTTGCTATTGTAAATCATATTGAGAAACAGGAGTGTGTACATGTTTACAAACAGTATTTTTATTTTCTATGGGTAAATATCCAGTAATGGATGCACTTTTTTATTGTTTTTTTGTTTTTTTGTTTTTAAGATTTTATTTTATTTATTCATGAGAGACACAGAGAGGCAGAGACATAGGCAGGAGGAGAAGCAGGCTCCATGCAGGAGCCCAATGCAGGACCCAATCCTGGAACTCTGGGATTATGTCCTGAGCAGAAGACAGACGCTCAACCACTGAGCCACCCAGGCGTTGAGCACTTTCTTGTTCTAATGCAAATCCCTTCCCTCAAACTCTATCCAATAGATCATTTCACTGTTGATGATATCTTTTAAATATTACTCCAGTTCCCTCCTTTATCCATTCCTTTTACCATTATCTGAGATCAACGTTTTAAAGGAGAGGAGGCAGTGGGAGAAGAAGACATTTGCCCCAAGGGACATTTAATAAAAAGACTGGAGATATTTTTGGTTATCAAAACAGGGATGCGAATGATCCTAGCACCTAATAAGTAGTAGCCATGGATGCTGCTAAACATCCTACAATGAACAGGATAGACCCTACAGCCCCTTCAGCAAAATATATTCTCCAGTCCAAAATAGCAATAGTGCTGAGGTTGAGAAACTCTGCCTTAGATCACACCATCATTAACTGTCACCTAGATAACTGCAACCACTTGATAGTTGATCTCTCTCCAACAATCTAGTTTCTATTCACATTTTCTAAACGACAACCAAAATGGTCTCTCTACAACTTAAATATGAACCTGTATTTTGTACTTAAGACTTCAGTTGTTCCTGAGCATAAAGTCTAAAACAGTCTTACAAGAATCTTCATGATTTGTTTCCTGATTAACTCTAGTTTCTTCAGTCATCCTTTCCCTTTCTTTTACAAGGTTTCAGTCCTAGTGAAGTGAACAGATATCGTCTCTCTTTTCATTGTCTAGCTTCCTGCATTTTAGTGTGTTGTTCCTTTGGCCTGATGCTATGACACTCAAGTGTCAAGCCTTGTTCCCTTAGGGCATGTGTCTGTCTCTGAGGAAAAATGGAATGTAGTCAAGAATGAATACAATAACCATTGTATCACTGAAATGTCTAAGAGATTGGTTTGAACTACACTGAGACCTAAAACTTAGTCATTTTCTACTTTAAGTGTTCAAAAAATGTTCATTTTCATTATTATTGCTCCTACTATTACTGCTTTATTTAACATGTTTAAGAATTTTGAGGACGAGGTGCCTGCATGGCTCAGTCGATTGAGCACTGGACTCTTGATTTTGGCTCAGGTCATGATCTGAGGGTCATGGGATGGAGCCCATCATAGAGTTCCATGCTCAGCATGGAGTCTGCTTGTCTCTTTTTCTCTGCTCCTCCACCTACTTGCACTCTTAAATACATACATACATACATACATACATACATACATACATAAGAATTTTGAGATAAACTTTTCTCCCTTTTTGTTTTTGCCCTGGAACCTGGTGTTATCCCATCAAGGCAGAGCAGCTAGGAAGATGTATTTTGCTTTATTTGCAGACTCTTTTGGATCAGTCAGCAGTGTGTGCCAACCTACAAGTATATATTGATAGTCATGTGTGCACTGGATATCATTCCATCTATTAATAGCTAGGAAGTCACAAAATAATAGAGAAAAAATTGGCAGATCTTGAGACATGCAGGAATTTCTCCTGCAAACTTTGAGCCAGAGGGAAACATCAATAGGAATAAGATTTCTGGTGATATTAACTGGTATAGAAAGTGTAGGTAATAATTGTTTTTCTATTGCTTTGTTTTAGTTCAAGATATTAGTATGGGAAACAAATCACTTAAATATCAATGTTTCTATTTACAATTTTTAAGTATTTTAAGGACAAAGAAAAATCAATTATTTTGCTAATCTCAAAGATGGAGCTTTTTTATTAAGAATAAAAACATTTCACTGACTGCACAGATAGAACTAACATTTTTCTTATATCATATTACTTGATTTTTTTGACACTACTGCCCACCTTCTCTTAGATTATTTCTAAATCTTCTTATCCAGTCTATCCAAGTAAATTCACAGCAGGTTGGACACATTTTTGTTTTTCTTTTATGGTACTATGGAAACAAAGATCATGAAAATATACATCAGCAATATCCATGAAATTTTTAAAAATAATTACCATTTTCATGTTTAATTTCCAAAAAAAGAAAACTCAAGCAGATGTTATTCCTTATAAAAAGACTTCCCACATTGGAAATTTGAATTTCTATGATTCTGCTGTTTCTTTCAGTTATCCACAGTAAAAATAGTCATTTTTAAAGGGGAGAAAAAATAAGCTTTTATCTTATTGACGTATTGAAAAGAGAAAATAAAATGAGTTCAAGTTTGATAAAAAAAAAAGTCATTTTCAGAAAATGTGTGAGTTTAGTTCTTCTAAACACTAAAACCAAGCATTTCTAAATCATTGCACTTAACTCTTCTATCTTTTAAAATTATTCCCTAGATAAAAGTAGACACTTGCAAAGCACTCCCCAAATGCACAGAAGCATTATTTCTCACTTATAAAACTCAAGTACTTTGTGTTTCTTCCCCCCTCCCCCATTGCCTATTAGAGAAGGGTGGAGATATTAGATTTGAGAAAAAAAGGAACTATAAGATATGTGTTGTGTTCAGCAGAAGTATTTAAAATTGAATCTCTGCATGTCTTTTAAACATCGCCAATTTAAAAAAGTACCAAGTGAACTTCATTCTAATTGTATGCTATTTAAGCACAAATTTATTCAAGGATATTCAAAAATGATCTACCTAACGGGAGGTTAGATTATATTGGTTAAGAAATAGAATATATGGGATCCCTGGGTGGCGCAGCGGCTTGGCGCCTGCCTTTGGCCCAGGGCGCGATCCTGGAGACCCGGGATCGAATCCCACATCGGGCTCCCGGTGCATGGAGCCTGCTTCTCCCTCTGCCTGTGCCTCTGCCTCTCTCTCTCTCTCTCTCTCTGTGTGTGTGACTATCATAAATTAAAAAAAAAAAAAAAGAAATAGAATATATTACAGGGTAAGTCATTTTTTTTAATGGTGTGTGTCCTTGCAATGTGGAATTACAGAAAAAGAGTGCATTGTCAGAAAAGTAAATATAATAAAAGAATATGACAGATATGATCTTATATATGACACAAAGTAAATATAATTATTATCATGAAGGAATTAATAAGATAATGAAGAAGATGCCAATTGTGAAAACTGAGAGAAGGTGTACTAATTTTTATAATGAAAGTTTTTTATGAAAGGTGGTGGAATACAGATTCAGAAGTTCTTACTTCTGTTAGGATAGGAAAAGAATAATGGTGCTGAAGAAAATTTTTCCAAGGAAATACAATTATTTTTAAAGATTTTATTTATTTATTCATGAGAGACACAGAAAGAGAGAGAGGCAGAGGCACAGGCAGAGGGAGAAGCAGGCTCCATGTAGGGAGCCTGATGTGGAACTCGATCCTGGGACTCTGGGATCGTGCCCTGAGCCAAAGGCAGACGCTCAACCATTGAGCCACCCAGGGGTCCCCAGGGAGACAGAATTAATTTTTCCATCACTTTCCATGCACAATTTTTGCATTACTTATACAAGGTGGAGGTATTATGGAGGCAATATTGGCAGAGGTGAAACATGAGCAGAGGCAGGGAGCAGTGGAAATCTGGAGGGGGGGAGAAGGAGTTAATGAAAGAAGCACGTTTATTGTAAGTGGAAATATGGTGGGACAGAATTTGTTACTTGAGAGAAGTTGAAAGTTTATTTGAGATCATGTTTAATGTGTTTTAAGAGCTGTACAAATATTTTGGAGCTTCTTATATGAATAACAGAGTGTCCTCCTACCATTTTAAATAGGGTGTAGAATGACTAAACATTTGTTTTAAAAATTAACTCTTTTGAAATGAGGGGATGGGATAGGGCAGAGAAGAATAACAGGTAGGAGCCAGTCACTGTTATTTAGGCCAGAAAAAATAGGAGAAGGACTGGCTAGAAGCCCTGGCAATGATAATAAAAGGAAAACATATTTGGAAAGCAGGATAGGGACGCCTCAGTGGCTCAGTGGTTGAGCATCTGCCTTTGGCTCAGGACGTGATCCCAGTCCCAGGATCAAGTCTCACACTGGGTTCCCTGTGAGGAGCCTGCTTCTCCCTCTGTCTGTGTCTCTGCCTCTCTCTTTTTGTGTCTCTCATGAATCAATAAATAAAATCTTTTAAAAATCTTTAAAAAACGGATAAACAAAATAATGGCTTATTAACTGAAAACAGATGAGATAAAGAGAAGAAGGAATTATAAATGTCACTAAACAGTCACTATTTTGACATCTGTTCCTGAAGAATTATATTCTTTTTTTTTTGAATTATATTCTAATCTCAGATAGTTCCTATGAATAAGTTATATGACTTCACTTTCTTTACAAACAATTCAATTTGCCCTTCTTCTGGGTTATGTCTGTAGATGCTTCTGTTGTCCTTAACACATTGCATTGCATTTGTTTAGAACTCTCTAGGAGGGATGGAGGTAAGACTAAGTCAAAATAACCAAATTACTGAAGGAGTCAAAGTGAAATTATCCAAAGTATTATTAAGTAAAGAATTACAGTGAAGAGAGGTAATTCTCCAGCAACCAAACTTAACGTTGGAGAAGATTGGAATCTAAGAGACAATTCAAATAGGCATTATGAAGAATTTTAGTGAGCCTCAAGAATACTTAGACAATTCAGTGAACTCAGAAATAAAATTAGTGAATAGAAGGAGTACTTTATCAAAAGGGTTAAAATTCTAAAAAAGGAATTTAAACAGAAATTCTGGAGCTGAAAGCTCAATACGTGAGATAAAATATGCATTAGAAACCACTGGAAATAGAGCAAATCAGATGGAAGAGAAAATGAATGATCTGAAAGGTAAGAATCCAGAAATTGTTGAGATGGAAGAGAAGGGATTACTAAGATTTCTACATGTGAAGAAACCCTATGAGAGCCATCAGACTCCATTAGAAGAGATAACATAAGAATAATGGGAATCCCAGAAGAAGAAGAGAAAGAGAAGGGAGCAAAGAGGTTATTTAAAGAGATAATAGCTGAAAACTTCCCAAACCTGAGGAAAGAACTAGACATAAAAGGCTATGAAGCTATAGATCATCATACTATTACAATGCAAGAAGACACTCTCCGAGACACATTATAATGAAGTTGTCAAAAATCAATGATAAAGAAAGAATCATAAAGGCAGTCAGGTAAAATAAAACTTCTCTACAGGCCAGGAGAGAGTAGAAGGATGTGCCCAAAGTATTGAGAGATTAAAAATTGCCAGCCAAGAGTATACTACCCAGCAATATGAGAGATATGAGTGATATTTTTCAGATATGAGAGAAAAATAAAAGCCTTCCCAGACAAACTAAGGCTGAGGGCATTTATCACCATTAAACCTGTATTATAAGATAAGTGAAAGAAGCTCTACCTGAAACAAAAAGATAAAAATACATGAAACTTGAATAAGGTGATAAGCAGCCAGAATTAGAAAACTGCAACTGTATTTTAGAATAGGATGTTGAATATACAGGTATAGCATAAAGATTAAAGGAAAAAGGCATTAAGAATAACATAGCAGGGTGCTTGAGTGGCTCAGTAGTCTAAGCGGCCAACTATTGGTTGGTTTAGGCTTAGGTTGTGATCTCAGGGTCATGAGATTGAGTCCCACACCAGGCTCTGCACTCAGCAGGGAGTCTGCTTCTCTCTTTCTATCTCCCTCTGCCCCCTCAGCTCACACACTCGCATTCACATGTGTACTTTCTCTCCATCTCCATGTTTCTCTAAAATAAATAAAGCTTTTAAAAAAATAACACGATAGCTATTATAATTTGGTAACAAACTTACAACATAAAAAGGAGTAATTTGTGACAAAAATTTGAAAGGGAAGAGGAAAATGACAGAATCTGTAAAGGCAGATGAAGATACATTGCTATCAACAGAAAAAAGATTATTTTATCTATAAGATATTTTATACAAACTTCATGGTAACCAGAAAACAAATATTTAGGATAAAGACACAAAATCATTAAAAAAAAAGAGAGAGGAAACAGGGCAAATCATCAAAGAAAACCACCAACTTCATATCGTAACAGAAGTGCAAAGAAAAAGAAACAATGGAAATGCAAAGAGAAAACAAAAGATAAAATGTCAGTAGTATCTCCTTACATATCAATAATCACTCATAAATGTAAATAGATTGAACTCATCAATCAAAAGGCAGAGAGTATCTGGATGGATTAAAAAACAAGACCCAACTACATGTTGCTGGCAGGAGACTCATCTAGGTTATAAAGTAAGATATAAAGTCAAAGTAAAGGGATGGAATACATTACTCCAAGTATATGGTAACCAAAAGAAAGTGGGTTAACCATACTTATATCAGATAAAATAGACTTCAAGCCAAAAATAGTAACAAGAGACAAACAAGGTCATCATTCACTGGTAAAGTGGTATATTATATAGATGGAGGTTTCTATGATCCATCCTGCTTTATGTAACTGACCACCCTGACCTCCATATCAGCAAGAAGGCTAAAGGATGTTGTTTGTGAGACTCATGCTGCATAAGTGGCCTTGGGAGCCTTGTTAGTTAACATTAGCTGGCCTCCAAGTCAGAACTGGACCTTTTGGTCTGTTTTCTGTAAAACTTTCTTTACATCCCCTCTGGCTCCAGGTTGAGTTGGCCTCTCAGAATGGAATCTTGGAGGGGAGGCAAGCACACCTCGCCCAGCCTCACTGAAGATGTAAAGAAATGATAACATAGAAATACAGCTCACTACAAACTGCATATGGGCCAACAAATATTTAACTTCAGACGCCTTCATTTGCCCTATAAAAAAAGGCCCTTATGGAATTGGTCAGTTGGAAATCTCACCTGAGTGGAGGATGTTCTGCCCAGGACTCTCAATAGGTACTCCAGCCTAGTGTCTCCATGAGGTTTCCCCAGCTAATGAGGTTGTTTGCTGTAAGTACCTGATTTGATGTAACTCTGTCTTATTCTCCTTTACATTTTACTATTACCCTCATTCATGCATAGATTTCCCTACTTCTTTCTGTTTTTATTAGATTTTTACAATAGCAGTAAAATATTTTTTCCCCTTCAAAAATGAGAGTACAGCTGCTGTGAGTCTTTTCCTCAGAACATGTGGTCAATATATCAAAAAGATATAATAATCATAACTATATATATTCCCAATACCTGACCAAAATACATTAAGCAAATACTAATAGATCTTAAGGGAGAAATAGACAACATTACAGCAGTTCAATAATATAAGGGGATTTTAATACCCCACTACCAGCAATGAATAGGTTGTTCAGATAGAAAATCAATGAGGAAATGTTGGAATTGAACCACATTGTAGAACAAATGGACTTAACAGGTATATACAACATTCCATTCCAACAGCATCAGAGTATGCATTCTTCTTAAATACATATGGAACATTATCCAGGATAGAACATATGATAGGTCACAAAACTACTTTTGCAAATTTAAGAAGACTGAAATCATACCAACTATTTTCACTGACCAAAAGAGCATGAAATTAGAAATCAACAAGAGGAAAGTAGATCTTAAAATACATGGAAATTAAACAAAAACTCCAAACAACCAATGAGTCAAAGAAGGATTCAAAAGGAAAACAAAAAATTATCTTGAAACAAATGAAAACGAGAATACAACATATCAAATTTTGATGCAGCAAAAGTGGTTCTGAGGGGAAAGTTTATAGCAATAAATACATATATTAAGACATCAGAAAGATCTCAAATAACCTAACTTTACATTTAAGAAACTAAAAAAAAAAAAAAAAAGAACTAGCCCCAAAATAAGCAGAAGAATGACAATAAAATCAGAGAAGAAATAGTAAAGTCAGAGAAGAAATAAATGAAACAGAGACCAAAAAAACAATAGAAAAAATCAGCAAAACTAAAAGGTGATTCATCACAAATATAAACAAAATTGACAAACCTTTAGCTAGAGTAAATAAGAGAACTGGGACACAAATCAAAGAAAAAAGATAACAAATCAAGAGATTGAATCTGTAATAAAAATTTCCCAATACAGAAAACTCCAGGGTCAGACATGTTCATTGATAAATACTACCAAGGATTTAAAGAATTAATACCAAACATTTTCAAACTCTTCCAAAATATGGAAGAAGGAACAATCTTCAACTTACTCTATGAAGCTAGCTTCATGTTGATATCAAAACCCTGTCAAGATATCACCAAAAAGCAACAGACTAATATCCCTAATTAAAATAGATGAAAAAATTCTTAACAAAATATTAGCAAACCAAACTCAAAAACACATTGGCAGGGATCCCTGGGTGTTTCAGTGGTTTGGCACCTGCCTTTGGCCCAGGGAGCAATCCTGAAGTCCCGGGATTGAGTCCCGCATCGGGCTCCCGGCATGGAGCCTGTTTCTCCCTCTGCCTCTCTGTCTCTCTGTCTATCATAAATAAATAAATAAATAAATAAATAAATAAATAAATAAATATTTAAAAAAAAAACAAAAAAGAAACACATTGGCAGAATTATACACCATGACCAAGTGGGACTTATCCTTGGGATACAAGGATGGTTGAACATATGCAAATCAAAAAATGTAATTCATCATTAAAAGAAAAAGAAGAACCACGTGACCATCTCAATAGACACAGAAAAGTCATTTGACAAAATACAACATCCTTTATTGACCAAACCCTAAATAGATTGGATATAAAAAGAACATACCTCAACAAAATAAAAGCCATATACAACAAACCCACATATAACATTATTTTCAATAGGGAAAAATTCAAAAGGTTTCCTCCAGAATCAGAAACAGGACAACATTGCTCAGTCACTGTTCCTATTCAATATATACTAGAAGTCCTCACTAGAGTAAATAGGCAAGACAAAGAAATACAAGGCATCTAGATTAAGAAGGAAGAAGTAAAATTGTCACTCTTTACTGGTGATATGATCTTATATTGGAAATTGCAGAATCAATCAAAAAACTGTTGGAATTAATCAATGGTTTCATTTAGTAAAGTAGCAGGTTAAAAATCAATTTACAGAAATCAGCAGTATTCCTTTACACTAGGGATGAAGCATCATAAAAAACTATCCTAATCACAATAGTATCAAAAACAATAAAACATATGGGAACAAATTTAACCAAGGATATTAAAGATCCGTACAACGAAAAGTGCAGGATTTTGCTGAAAGAAATCAAAGATACAAATAAGTGGAAAGACATCTTGTGTTCATGGATCAAGAATAAGTATGGTTAAAATAGTCATACTACCCAAAGTCATCCACAGATTCAGTGCAATCTCCATCAAAATACCAAAACATTCATCACAAAAAATAAAAGAAACAATCTTAAAATTTGAGTGACACCACAAAAAATCCCAAATAGCCAAAGTGATCCTGAGGAAAAAAAAGTCAGAGATATCACACATCTTGATTTGAATTATACCACAGAACCATAGTAATAAAGACAATATGGTAGTGGCATAAAAATAGACACATAAATTAATGGAACAGAACAGAGATCCCAGAATTAAATTCTGACATATATTGTCAACTAGTATTTGACAAGAGAGCCAAAAAACCCCAGTGGAAGAAGGGTAGTCTCTTCAACAAATGGTTCTGAGAGAACTTGAGAAACATTCAGAAAAACAAAATTGGACTCCTATGATATACCACTTATAAAAATTAACTCAAAATGGATCAAAAACTTAAACATAAGACCAAATAGCCTAAAGTTCCTAGAAGAAAGTATAAGAAAGAAGCTCATCAATATTGGGCTTAGCCATGATATTTTGGACAGGACATCAAAAGCATAACAAAAGCAAAAATCAACAACATCAAATGCAAATGCTTCTGCACAGCAAAATAAACAATTAACAAAATAAAATGGCAGCTTACAGAATGGGAGATATTTGCAAACAATATGTCAGATAGGACATTTAAAATATATAAAGAATTAATGTGTGATGCCTGGGTGCATCAGTTGATTAAGCACCAGACTCTTGACTTTGGCTCAAATGATGATCTCAGCATCGTGGGATTGGGCCCCATGTCAGGCTCTGTGCTTAGTGGGGGGTGGTCTGCTCAAGGTTATTCCTCTCCCTCTTCCCCTCCTGGCACTTGCTCTCTCTCTCTCTTTCTAAGATAAATATATAAATCTTAAAAAAAAAAAAAAGAACTAATGTGATATAATAAAAAAAAGTGATTAAAAATGGCAGAAGAATGAACTAAACATTTTTCCAAATAGGACATCAAAATAGCCAACAGGCACATGAAAAGATGTTCAGTATCATCCATCATCAGGTAGATGAAAATGAACATGACAATGAGATACCACCTCACACTTTTTAGAATGGCTATTATCAAAAAGACAAGAGGCAATTGCTGGTGAGGATGTGGTGAAAAAGGAACTCTTATGTACTGATAGTGGGAAGGTAGATTAGTCCAAACACTAGTGAAAACGATATGAAGATTCCTCAAAAAATTAAAAATAGATATACCATATAATCTATCAATTCCTTGCTTGGTACATAGCCGAAAGGAATGGAATCAGAATTTTGACAAGACATATAAACTCCCACATTTATTTTAAGATTATTTATTATACATAAGATAGGGAAACAGCCCAAAAGCCCGTTAATGGATGAGTGGCTAGATAGATGTAGTATACATACACAGTAGGACATCATTGAACCATGAGAAAGGAAGCTATCCTGCTATTTATGACAATGTGGATGGACCTTGAGCAGATTATGCTGAGCCCACATAAATTAGACAAAGACAAGTACTGTATGATATCACTTATATATGGGATCTAAAAAGATTAAGCTTGTAAAAAAAAAAAACAGAAAATAAAATATTGGTTACTAGAGGGTGATAGAAAAAGAATAAGCCTGATGATATGTAAGAGTATAAACTTGTAAAAAGGTGTAAATAAGCCATAAAGACCTAATCCACAGTATAAGGAATATAGACTATAATATTATACTGTGTTTTAATGTGATAAATATTGTTTCAATGGCAATCATATCCCAACCTATAAATGTATCCAGGTAACATGGTGTGTACCTTAAATTTACAAAATGCAGCATCAAAATTATCAAGTAAAAAAAATGTTACTATGGAAGCTTTTAAATTAGAAATTAAAGCTTAGAGTTATATATGACATTCAGTTTTTAAGTCTCTAGGGCATAAATAATGATAAAGAATTAACAAATAGAAATTTGAATTTTATCAGGAATATTGTGGATGTGAAAAAATTTTTTGTATTTTTGTTGAATGTTCAGAGATTAAATACTCATGAAACTTTTAGTTTTCTCTCTTAAAATTAAAATGTAATGTTTGTCTTTATTATTATAAAAGTAATACATACTTATTATAAATTTTTTTAAATTAAAAATATATAAAAATAGAATTTGACATATAATCCCACAATAGATAGCCATTAACATTGCATTACTAATTCTTACCAATCTCTCTTTATATTTATGTCACCTGTCTTCTCATATATGTATATATGTATGTATATGTACATATGACATATATGTGTCACATATATACATATATATGTCTCTTTATTGATTGATCAATTAATGAGAAGAATTTGTCTATTGTCTAGGGCTACAGGCCAGTAAAATAGTGTCTCTTATAAGATTCTACATTATAAGAGTATGTTTGACTTAGAAATGTCTTAGTTAAAAAAGAAAAGTTTACAGACAAAAGTGCCACGAATATAGGAAATGTTTATGGTAAGGCTCTTTGTTAGAATTTGTACTTTTTTTGTGTGGATAATATTTATAACATATCCAGATAAGAAATGGAGATCCACACTTAAAGTTAATTTGGGTAATGGAAATATTTCAAAACTTTAGTTTGAAAGTTAGTGAAATGTCAATTTAACATTTATTAAAATATTTAAGGGTTGTAATATCTAGATTGAAAAATAAAAGACCTAAAAAAAGATGTGTGCAATTTCCAAACTGTTCTGATAAGTGGGAAAATTGCCATTAAAATTTATAGTCAAGGATTGGTTCCCTGGAGAGAGGCTCTTATAATTATAGTTCGTTTCTCTTTGGCAAGTTGAGCAGGAAATGACACTATTAGGACATAATATTTTATTATTATTGTCGTTGTTGTAGTTTTCAGCCATTTTGAAAATGTAACAATATTTAATGTTTGCATCAATTGTATTAAAATTATTAGTATTATTGATTTGAACTGTTGGAAAAATGAGCAATAATGTCATTGTTATAAGTAACAATTAGCTCATGATGAAAATGTAAAGAATGCATGAAACTTTTTCCTCCATCTAGTTTTCCTCAATAGTTAACTTTAAGCTAATTGAATTCTCCAAAAGCGTTGAATGATATTATTTATACTTTGTTTAATTATGTCATTGAATTTAATTATACATAATTTTATTTTTATTATTTTTAAACCTTTCCTTTATTGCTGTTAGACTAATTTCAGTGTTAATAGCACTAGCAAGTCATATATGAGAAATGTCAGGTATTAGACCGGTTGGTTAAAAAAAGATGGTGTGGGGAGAGAAAATTGCCTTTACCATGAAATTTCTAAATAGAACCTACCACCTTGTGCTTTAATTAAGTTGCAAATGTGTTTTTCCTTTGAGTATTAAGTATTAACAGCTGGTAAATTGTTGGATTAGCAGAGCTATATGTGAGGGGAGGGAAGTTAGCCGTTTTTCTATAATGTCTCATTAATTTGCAATACTTCTTAGGTCACTTAACACACATTCACATATACATATGCATACACCGTGTACTTGTATGCTCCTCTTTTTATTGGAACAGGAGTACTAGATAGACATTTTGAAGTTGCCCAGAGCTATATCTCCTGTATAAAATGGCCAATAGTTTGTGGGACCTCCCTGAGGCTTTTATTAACACACTGCTAGATCTCTATAACTGCATAGGGAGATGTTGCTGGTGGTCCAGCTGGCCAATTTATTGAAACCAGGACAAAACCCCAGTTTCTATTTAATTATCTGTGACATTGCTACAACCCTAAGAAATTGGGTTGCCTGGTAATTTTGCTGCATTGCTGAATCTGTTACAAGGTGAAAATGGTGAATTCAAGAAATTCATTGAGTTACAGGCCTGGAATGAAACTTTAATGCCTGCTTCATTCATCTCCCCACCTTAATCCTAGGTCTGCAGTAAAGTAATCCCAAGAGGGTAGACATCTTATTTTTATCTTTAAGGAATGAGAATCTGCAATCTTATTGGGAACTCAAGTCTCACATCTCTCCATCATCCCAGCCAGAAAGTTCTCCTGGGCATCTGTATAAGGTTTAGCCCAATCACGATTTGTTACTTCTCATTGAAAATGGATTGAACTTTCCCTGGTGCAACTTCCTGCAGCCTTAATGTCTATTACCCGAATAAAGGTTAATGTGTCTACGAAGTTTTTAAAATCCTGTATTTGTGATGTAGGAAAGTTCCAAATTCCATCGATTCTTTCCTTAACACGGTGTTTTAACAGAAGCCCCTTTGTTATTGAGATGGAGAATTATGTGAATAATCTAGGTTGCATCTCAGTGCCAGTCTTGCCTTGTCTTAAAACACTACCAAATGATTCAGTTGTTGAAGTATTGTTTTACCTAAGTGAAACACCAGTCATAATTAAATCTACCTTTTTAATTCATCAAACTCTTTGAACTTCAGTTGAATTCCCTTGAGTGTCAATTACCCTGGCCAAATTTGGCTCAATTCATAAATACAGTGAGCACATCTATTTAAATCCATTTAAAGAGTCTTTATTGTTATGCTTTGCCTTGGATTGAGACGTGAAATTTGAAAAGCCCGAGCACTTAATAAAAGCTACTTCCTTCTATTTTGTAGAATGGAGAAAACTTAGTGATTAAATAAATTGCTGAATGGCTGTATCAGGATAACAAAACCCTTCTTTTACCTTACATTACCTTATATCACAATAATGTTTTCTAAAATTTAGAAATGTAATGAAAAAATATCATTCTAATTAAAATGGTCTTCATTTCCCCTTTTGAAAATACAGGTTCCCCTCACTATCTGAAAGTGGAGTGTTTCTATGAAAACTCATGAGCCAAAAAGGTGTCTAGAAGCCATAATCATTCATTTATATTAAAATTTCTTAACATTCCTAGGTAACCCAAAAATAACATTTCATAGGCTTTTCTGATACCTCAGGACACACGTTGTTAACAGATTCAAAAAATAAATCAAGATAAAGCACATATGCTCACAGACGTGGTTCAAAAATCTGGCAGCTTGATGCTGCGTTCCCAGGGAAGGAGTTGGTGGTGCCACTCTCACTGCTCAGGGTGGGTGCTGCCTCTATAACTGCTCACTGCAAAACAAGCCCTGAACACTATTCACGGTTTTCACCTTTTTTTTTTCCAAAAGTGAAAATTCTCTACAGATTTCTTTTGGTTAGTGAAAACTGGTACTAATATAGGTCTTTTGTGAAAAAAAAAAAAAAAGCCACTATATTTTTTTAAAAAATGAAGGTATGCCTGCATTTTGGGTATATTAAGAAATATCTCCCTTAATCACCAGGAGGTACATACACAATGACACGTATAAAAAAAAAATTCTCTTTTGTGGAACAGTTTTAGTTGAGTCATTGGCTTCTCTTGCCACAGAAATTAAAGTGTGTAGAATCCACAATGATGTACTAGGCTAAAATAATAGCAACAACAAAAGCTATATGAAAAAGTGAACCAAAAATCAGAGAAATGAAAATGAAAATTGTGACTTGGCCTATATGTGTCAGTAGCGTGATTACTTCCTCCCACACTATTGAATATGGGTCAGGATCAAGAGAGGAGCCTGAGATGCCTGCAACTACTGTGAGGGAAACCACTCAGGTGTGTACTGTTGCTGTTTGTTTTAAGCAGTGTTTGCTCCATTGTTGCTCACTTTCATCTAAACCCTGGAATGTTGCAAAGAGGGGACCTTTCTAGGAAGTCAGGAATTAAGATAGAAAGTTATTAATGATTTTTTTTTTTAATTAGTCACAGACTCTACTTTCCTGCCTGTTTGTTAGAAGGCAGCTATGCTGACACTGAGAGCCAACAAATAGAGTCTGATGTTTATAAATGTTCTCTTTAACAGAAACAGATAGAAGAAAGTTTTTGAATAGTTGTTGTAAGTTCTGAAGGGAGGGGGATGGTAGGAATCAATAATGTCTTACAAAAGGAAGCTTCTCGGGGAATCCCTGGGTGTCTCAGCGGTTTAGTGCCTGCCTTTGGCCCAGGGTGTGATCCTGGAGTCCCGGGATCAAGTCCCATATCAGGCTACCTGCATGGAGCCAGCTTCTCCCTCTGTCTGTGTCTCTCATGAATAAATAAATAAAATCTAAAAAAAAAAAAAAAAAAAAAAGGAAGCTTCTCAACCTAGGCAAGACCCTGACTTGGATGGAGAAGGTATCACAAACAATCGCACAATCTTTGCTTAGAGAATCTGAAGTTTGGGTCCAAAGAAATTGTGATGAGATATGCTGTATCCACTGCTGCTCTGTGAAGGCTACTGCATGGATGCTAAATTTCTATCTTTGGCCATTTTTTAAAAAAGACTTCACTTATTTATTTGAGAGAGAAAGAGAGAGAGAGAGAGAGAGATCCCATGTGGGGAGAGCAGCAGAAGCAGAGGGAGAAGCAGGCTCCTTGCTGAGCAGGGAGCCAGACGCAGGGCTCCATCCCAGGACCCTAGGATCACTACCTGAGCCAAAGGTAAGATACTTAGCTGACGGAGACACTAGATACCCCTATCTTTGGCTAAATTATTTGAGAATATGTAATTTAGGGTATACTCTTTTTAACCAATCTAATGAACAGCTGTGCTATACCTACCGAATGAGAATCTACATAGATGTATATACACGCTGCATATGGAGTCAATGAAAATATAACACAGAAAATATAAAATGAACATTTTAAACAATTAGGAAATATATACCAGTCCTGTGTCTGTGCACTTAAAACAGCGGACCTAAAACTAAAATCGAGTGCTAAAGATGGAAAATCATTTGACATGAGAAACTGTGTGTGACAGATTTGTGAATCTGTTGAAGGGAAAGCATAAATGTCTTATAATTGTAAGGCAGTTATAACATCAGCCATTTTCCCTTTTGTTCAACTTATGCCTTTTAAAAGTTTGTTAAAATAGTTTGACCTGATAGGTTACACCTTTGTCATTAGTGGTGAATTTAATTAATACTATAAAGGTGAGAGAGACTCATTTAGCCATTATATGAAATGCCTTCATAAAGGTGCAAACAGTACTCACAATTGTAATCGCCATTATTTATATTGCACTTCCCTAGATCATTTCATCATTAACTCACTTAATTCTTCCTGGTCTAACTGTAACCCCGTTGGAGGAGGTCATCAAGAGGACATGACTTCCAGGTGACCTAAGAGATCCATGTGATAGAAGGCTCCTCGCCCTTCCCCTGTGCTTGGAATGTACATTCGGCCCACTACACCCACAGTAGGAGCCGGTTTCTCGAATGCAGCCTTGAGAGAGCAATGTGTTCTTGAGGTCATTTGGACATTATGCTGACTAAACCCCATTAAGCCCTCTATATAAACTTTTAAGATCCTGGCAGGCAGGTGTGGAGATCTACTTGCTTTGTGGCTGCCCAAGAAAAGCCTCTTGTGCAAGTTCCCTTGTCTACTAAACCTGCCGCCACATGCAATCTGGAGTGCCCACCTCCTGCCTAAGTCTCTCTTCACCCTCCATGTGTGGGGGCAGCTTCCAAATTAACAGACCCCATGGAATATGTATTAATACTATCTCCATTTTAGAGATGAGCGAACTTGCTCTATGAGGTTAAATAATTTTGTTCCACAGTCAATAAATGTAGAGCCAGCATAATTAACACTAGGCAGTTTGGCTTTAGTGTCTCTTTATTTAATCACTACAAAATAATTCATTCCCCTGGTTAAAAAAAAAAAAAAATCACACCCCCTCATGGATTGGAGATGCTATAACCATATAATGTTGAATCTAAACTATGCTGTTAACCTTGCCAGGTAAATCTGCGTGGAACTGCTAGGTTGAAAAGGAAAATACAATAGAATGTAATGATAAAGTGACTTCATTCCTCCCATAACTGTCCTTTTAAACCTGTTATGTTTAGCTAGTTCCTCCCTGTGCTCTGGATGATATCTGGGGCAAGATCTATGCTTTTCTGCTCACTCTCTCAGACAATAAAATGTAGTTGGGTCGCTTTAGACCCAATTAAGTCTCATTTCTGTATGATGGGGTTCAGGATATGCTTACTCCATAATATGACACCTTGGTGTACTGAATATTTAAGTGAAGGACTCTGAGAAATGGCAGATGCAGGAGGAACTCTGTAGGAGAGACCTCTTGTCTCCCCATGTAGGTCATAAGAACCCCATGCCCCTGAAGTAGGTCATAAGGCCCTTGCATGAGATGTGGCCTGCCCCTTACCCAGAGGAAAGGTGTATCCTTATTTGTTAAGATCGAGGGATGCCTAGAGGAGTTCAAATTAACAGACCTTGCTAAGTTTCTCCCAGTTTATCACCCTTAGCTCATATCCTTTTGCCTTATTCCATTTTTCTATGACTTTCCACCCTTCATCAAACCTAGCATTCAAATGCTGAGATGTAACAGCTCCATTGGGTTTTTCATTTCCTTATGAAGGCTCCCATGTGACAAATTAAATAAATTTGTATGTTTTTCTCTTGGTAGTCTGTCTTTTATTACAGAGCTCCAGCTGGGAACTTAGAAGGGTAGAAGGAAAAGATTTTTCTTTCCTCCCTTGTGATTATTAGAATATCCATTCTCATGCAATAGGGAAAACTATAAACTTTAAAACAATATATACTTTCTCATTTCTCCATATTTCAGCTAGATGTCTGCATGGTTGGAGACAGTGGTCAGCCTCTTCCACATTTCTTTCTTTTTTTTCCCCAATTTTTATTATTAAAGAAATTCTAAAGCATGTATCTAATTTGAAAATATTGTATAGTGAGCATTCATATATACCCACCTGGATTATACCACAAATCTTTGGCTTAGCTTGCTTTATCAGATCTCCATCCTCTTCACCCACACCTCTACCCACCAATCAATCCATCTTATTTTTTGATGAATTTATTTTTTTTATTTTTTTTTTTAAGATTTTATTTATTTAATCATGAGAGACACACACAGAGAGACAGAGACACAGGCAGAGGGAGAAGCAGGCTCCATGCAGGGAGCCTGATGTGTGACTGGATCCCAGGTCTCCAGAATCACACCCCGGGCTGAAGGTGGTGCTAAACCACTGGGCCCCTGGGGCTGCCCTTTTTTTGATGAATTTAAAACTAAATAACAGACATCAGTACACTTCTAAATATTTCAGCATGCATATCTAAGTAGAATTCAGTATTTATATGCAGTTCTTGTCTTCTAACACCATTTTACACATAATGAATTGCACAAATGATAGCATAAGTTTTCAGGTTTTTGACCAATCCATACACCCGTGTAAAACAAATCAAGATATAGACTATCACCATCATCCCCCAAAGTTTGGCCATGCCATTTTCACTCATCTCATACCTCCCACAAAAGGCAACCATCGTTCTGGTCTGGGTCTGTTTCAGAACTTGAAATCCATGAAGTCAAATATTAGGATTTTATTGTATGAATGTACTTCAGTTCATTAATACGTTCACCTGTTAGTGGACTCTACTGTTTCTTAGGTTTTAACTATTATGAAGAAGCTCCTTTGGAACATTTGAGATTGCCTCCTTTCGTGTACATATATTTTTATGTTTAGGGTTCGTTACCTGGTAGGACTTATAGGATCAATTGGGTAAGTGCATGTTTAGTTATACAAGAAATTGCCAGAATTTTTTCCATAGTGATTGATTGTAAAAGTATGAGCTACCTTTGCTCCACACCAACTTTTGGTGCTCAGTGTAATCATTCAGAAAGGTAAAAGGGTAATTTATTACGGTTTTATTTTTCATTTTCCTACTGATTGGTGATGTTGAACACTTACGTGGGTTCACAGAGTATTTTGTTTATGTGGATTAGAATATTCTGTGAACGTCAACTGGGGCAACTGCTGGATTGTTTTTAACATCAGTCTCATATCTGAGTCTGGTGCCGATACTTGCTTTGTCTCATCTGAATCTGTTTTTCTTTGTCCTTTTGTACCCTGGAGAATTTTTCTACTGGAAGCTTGCACTGTTGTTGAACGGGACAGTGGATACTGAAGTAAATATTTTGTTTCTGCTTGTGAAACTGAACTCCTTTCACTTTGCTAGGCCTGTGATGAATGGGGTTGTGGAAATCTCGTTAGGGCTGAGATGGGTTGAAGGCCCCTTGTTGCTAAGATCACTCTCCCTGCACCACAGTCTTCAAGCTCCTCTGGTGGTAAATTGGCTTTAGGTTCATTCACAGAGATTTTTATTTGTTTGTTTCCTCATTTTCTGCTCTCTTCTCGGCCAGCGGTTTTCTTTCTGGACTGTGGCCTGGAGAGGATCTGTCTCTAACAGTTCTCCCAGCTGTGTTCCATTATTTTACTTAGCCAAAGCTTATTAGCCTGAGTGACAGGTGAGGGTGGAAGCATTTGCCGATGTTCTGGTTTAACCTGAGTCTTGGCTGGAACTGTGTCCTTGCATCTCCGTTGCACACACCCCACAAATGCCAAATGCCCTCTCACAGCTATAGTACCAGGCCTAGTACATGTGCCTGTACATTCTCGTAGGCACAGTGTGAGGTTTTATTTTTGGTTGTTTGGCTTTGTTTCTGTTCTTTCCCCAGCTGCACTGGGTTTTCTCTAATGTTCTAAGAGCTCTGGATGACAGTGTTTATTGCTTTTCCCCTATAGATTAAGGTTTGGGATCTGTAGGGAAGATGGGGGAAGCTCTTCTCTGCCTCTTTCCGACAGAACACTAGTGTTTTCCTACCTCACCACAGGAAAAGCTTCTGGTTTTTCTTCAGTCTTCCCTGTGAGATCCTGGTACGGTTCCTGGAGGAAAAGTCTGCAAACTGTAGGACCCTATAACCCTGTATCCGTCACTTCCGAGGGTTTCAACTCTTATTCGACCACACTCAACTTTTAGGTAGTCTTTAAAATGGTATAGCTGTGCCTTTTTATCAGTTTATGTTGTCTTATGCAGCATTTGTCCCAGGTAAGCAAATGCTGGAGTACTGATTGTATCTTCAGGTGCCAGTATTTATCTAGGTTTCATGTTTCCTGTTTCCCCTGCAATTTTTGTTTTTTCGTGGGTTCAAAAAGAGCTTTTAAACTGAATTGCATACAGTGTTTACCTTGTTGTAAAGGTAAGAGGGTTATTTCATAGGCTTCTCCACAACTCTGTACTGAATCTAGAAGTCTCTCAATTTTATTTTGATTAATTAAATCTTCATCAGCATATTTCTTCCAATTTGTGTCATTATGCTTAAAATGGATTTTTTTGTAGGTAGCAGCATATAGCTAGGTCTTGCTTTTAATTCCTGACAATACTATGTTTGTTTTAATTGAGGAGTAACTATTTACATTAATGTCATTATCAACATACTAAAGTTTAAATCTACCATCTTTTTATTTGTTTGTCAATTGTACCATCTATTTTTTAAAGTTTTTCCTCATTCTGGATTAAAATATTATTTGTGATTCCATTTTACTTATTTATTAAATACATCTTTAGGATCGATACAACTCTTTATGTTGCCTTGACATTTATAGCATGATCTTTTAAAATTATAACCTTCAATTGATACTGCGCTGTGTCACATACAATGTAATGACATTATTACAACAGCACATTTCCATTTCCCTCCTTATGGACTTTATGCTATTGTTTTCATACATTTGGTTTCTTTCTATGAAACCCATAATACATTACTGTTATCTTTGAATAAGCAATTATATTTTGAAAAGATTTAAAAAATAAAAAGTCTAGGGGGGATCCCTGGGTGGTTCAGTAGTTGAGCATTTGCCTTCAGCCCTGGGCATGATCCTGGAGTCCCGGGATCGAGTCCCACATCAGACTCCCTGCGTGGAGCCTGCTTCTCCCTCTGCCTGTGTTTCCGCCTCTCTCTCTTTCTCTATGTCTCTAATGAATAGATAAATAAAATCTTTAAAGAATGAGTAAATAAACAAATAAAAAGTCTATATTCACTTAGTTACCAATTTTGACACTGTAATAAACAAACACATCAGGTTTCCATCTAGTATGAAAATCTTTCTACTTTAGAAACTCTTTAATATTCATGTAGTGCATTTATGCAGGCTACTAATTCATTTGGCATATTTGGCATTTTGAATATCCTTAAAAGCCTTTATTTCTGAAAGCTATTTTTGCTGTCTAAAGAATTAGTGATTGACAGAGGTTCCTGCCCCCCATAACCAGTATTTTAAAGATGTTTCTTCAATCTCTTTTCCAGATTGCATTTTTTTTTTTCTATAAGAAATCTCCTGTCATCTTTAATTTTGCTTTTCTGTATGGATTGTGTCTTTTTGCTCTAGCTGCTTTTAAGATTTCTCTCTCATTTTTAGAGCTCTTGAGGGCAAAGACCATGTGTATTGTTCCTTACTATTTTCCCAGCATTATCATATTGACTGAATTACAGTGTTTAACAAATACATATTTAATGGACGGAAGGCAAATAATGCTTAGCATGGTTGATTGCCCAGGATAAGCTCATGAAAAAAGAGTAGACTGAAGAAGATGCCACTGTATAAATAAAGATTAAATTACATCGTGAGTGACCAAAAACATAAGATAGAAGTCTATATCTCTCACATAATAAGGAAATTCAGTTATAAGCAGCCCAGGCCTGTTATGGCATCTCCATAATCAACAAGAATTCTTAATTCCTTCTATTTTGTTGCTTCACCTACCATTATCAAAATGTAGTTTACACCTCATATCCAAGACGGCTGTTTTAGCTCCAACCATCACCTCTGCATTTTAATCTGTGTGAAGAAGTGAAGGTGCTGAGAAAAAGGAAGCAAATAAATGTAGCTGTTTCTGAGAGAAGGGTCCCAAAAAGTGTCATGTGATACTTTCCCCTTGCATGCCATTGGTCAGGACTTGTCATATGGCCACACCTAATTACAAGATGGTAGCTAGAAATGTAGTCTTAATCCAGATAGCCATATGACCAGATGTAAATCAGAGAGATTATTACTTGGGGTACTAGAAGGCTAGAACAGGTGTTGGATGACTATTAGCTGTCCCTAGCATAGTCACCAATGACCACATCTATCCTCTCGAGGTTGTGGAGAGGAGGTGAGGCGAGTAGGCATCCATTAGTTAGCTATTGTCACATTAGTGGCACAAACAAACCACTTCAGAGTGCAATGGCTTAAAAAAAAAAAGCAATAATTTATTGTCTTTATAATCCAGAAGGAGCTGGGAGGGAGATGTCTCCTCACTGTAGGCTGGGCTCAGATATACTCCCTGTGACCCTTCCCTCTCCTCCCCTCATCAGACAAAAGGTTCAGCATCCAACTGGGGAAGTTTCTCACTTCCCCAGTTGGATGCTGGGGAAATGAAAGCAGTTTTAGGTTTTGTTTTTATTTCAAATTTTGAAATAATTATATAGTCATAAGAAATTGCAAATATTGTACAGCGAGAGCACGTGTACCCTTAACCTAGTTTCCCCTAAGTTATATCTTTCATAATTACAGCACAATGTTAAAACTAGAGTCTGGCCTTGGTACAATGAGTATGTATAGTTCTATGTCATTATATCACATGTGTAGATTCACTACTAGATATTCACTACAATAGTCAAGATACAACACTATTTCACCACGCTTTCCTTTATATTCTTTTGTAATTACCCTCATCTCCTATTCCCACAATCCCTAACCCCTATCAACCCACTAATCTGTTCTCCATCTCTATATTTTTTCATTTTAAGAATATTATACAAATGGAATCAAAGTCTGTGATCTTTGAAATTGTCTATTTTAGTCACCATGCTGCCCTTGAGATTCATCCAAGTTGCTTTGTTTATTTTATCTTTTTAAGATTTTAATTTATTCATGAGAGACACAGAAAGAGAGAGGCAGGCACACAGGCAGAGGGAGAAGCAAACTCCATGCAAGGTGCCTGATGTGGGACTTGATCCTAGGACTAAGATCACGACCTGAGCCAAAGGCAAGCTCGTTTAACCTTAACTGTTGAGCCACCCAGGTGTCCCCCAAGTTGCTTTGTTTATCAATAGTTAAAAGCTGTCTATTGCTGAGTAATATTCTATGTACAACAGTTGATTTAACTATTCATCTGAAGGATCTTTTTTTGTTTCAGTTTTACAATATTGCATATAGAGCTGCTATTAAAATTATGAGGACAGTTTTGTGTAGATGCAAATTTCATTTCTCTGGAATAAATATCTAAGGTTACAATTACTAGGTTATATGATAAATATAGATTTAACTTTAAAAAACTGGCAAACTATCTTCCAGAGTAGTCCCAAGAGACATCCAGTTCATCTGCATCTTTGTCAGCATTTAATGCTGTTCCTCTGTTTTATTTTAGCTGTTCCTATAGGTATATGAGGATTTTCTTTTTATCATTAGTTTTAAGTAATCTATTTGAAATGTGTCAGGATGTAGTTTGTTTCTTGTGTTTGAGGCTGTTGAGCTTATTATATTTGTATATATGTAAAATATACTTAAGTTTGGAAAATGGTCATTAGTGAGATAGTTTTGTTATTCCTTTAATTCAGTAACTCTTACATACATATTTTTAGATGCTTGAAGTTATCTCAGAGTTCACTGATGATCTCCTTTTTTTCCTCGGAAATTCTTTTTTTTTTTTTAATTTTAGAGAGTTTCTATTATAATGTCTTCAAATACAGGAATCTGTAATGTTTAATTGGCCATTAATTCCATCAAGTGTATGTTTGATCTTGGACATTATGTTTTCTTTCCAAGCTTCATTTTGGGTATTTATTTTTCTGTAATTTTGATGTCTCTACTTGCTAATTCAATATATATCCTTCAACAAATAGAATATTGTTATAATTACTGTTTTAATTTCTTTTTTTTTACTGACTCTACCATTTCTATATTTCAATTTTCTTTTTTACAGCAGCTTTACTGAGATAATTCAAATATCACAAAATGTGTCCATTTAAAGCATATAGTCCAATGATTTTAAGTATGTTTAGAGTTATGTGAATGTAAATGGTTTTTAGTATACTCGAAAAATTATCAGCACAATCTAATTTTAGAACATTTTTATCACTCTAAAAAGAACCCTCCCTTATGCCAGCATCTGTCTGCTTCATTAACATAATGTTTTCAGTTCATCCATGTTGTAACATGTGTTGACTTGTTTTTATTGCCAAATAACATTTTATCTTTGGGATACATAAAATTTTCTTTGTTTCAGTAGAAGACATTTGGGTCTTCTCATTTTTGGTTTTATCAACAATTGTGCTATGAATGTTTGGTAAAAGTTCTTATGCACACATATGTATGTTTTCATTTCTTGGTAGATACCTAGGAATAGAATTGCTGGGTATATGGTAACATGATATGTAACATTTGAGGAACTGCAAACTTTTCCAAAGTGATTGTACCATTTTCCATTTTCCTTACCAATCCATGAAAGTTCTAATTTTTCCACCTCCTTAATCAACACTTTTTGTCTGACTTCTCAGTTATGCCATCCTAGTGGAAGTAAAGTTATACTTCATTGTGGTTTTGATTATTTTAATTTTTCTAATAAGTAATGATGTTGAATATCTTTTTACATGATCTATTTCTCAAGGGGAAAGAATCCTACATTGTTTCAATGTCGTGAACATCATTTTTCTGTACAGTAACCTGATTTTCTTAGTTGTTTCAGGAAGGAGGAAAATCCCAGTCCCTTTTATGTCATCCTCCCCAAAAGTAGAATTACAATAATTTTAAACAAGCGATTCTAAGATTCACAAAGGTCAGTTGGAGTTATAGCGCCTTTGTAATTGTTTTAAAACAAACCTAACAACTCTATGTATGTTTTGCAGTCTGATCCACAGCAAAAAATACTATCCCAATGGGAGTAATCTAAATTACAGATTTAGGACAAAAGATAAACAGGAAGACTCACAAGGTTTACCTTTAAATCCAAATTTACAAGTGTTTCCATACGTCTCATTGACCAATTTGAGGTTAGCATTTTGACCAATATTTTTTCACACATTTTTAATAAGTTATTAACTGTAATTTTCTTGGCTAATTACTTAAAGTACATTCATAACATCAAAATATTGGTAAGAGTGACCCACTGAAAATATAGTTTCAGGAAAGTCTGGGTAAAATATTCCTTTATGTTTCAAAGTGCTATGGGTTGAATGGTGTTCCCACCAAATTCATATGTTGAAAGCTTAACCCTCTCTTACTGCAAAATGTGACCTTATAGGGATAGGGTTTTTATGGAGATAATTAATCTAAAGTGAGATTGTTAGGGTAGGCCCTCATACAATATGACAAGTGTCCTTATAAGAAGAATGCCGTTTTTAAAAAATATTTTATTTATTCATAAGAGACACAGAGGGAGAGGCAGAAACAGGCAGAGAGAGAAGCAGGCTCCATGCAGGGAGCCCGACGTGGGACTCGATCCTGGGACTCTAGGATCATGCCCTGGGCTGAAGGCAGGCACGCAACCGCCAAGCCACCCGGGCATCCCAAGAAGAGTGTCAGTTGGACACAAAGGTATAGAGGGAAGACACGATAACGACATAAGGCAAAGATGGCTATCCACAAGTCAAAGAAAGAGACCTGGAACAGATTCTTCTTTCACTACTCTCAGATGGAAGAAAGCCAGCTGACACCTTAATCTTAGACTCCTAGCCTCCAGAACTGGTAGGCAACAAATTACTATTGTTTAAACCACCCTTTTTATGTAGCTCCAACAAACATACACAATGTAATAGAAAATGAATTAATTTATTTCAGGAACCCAGTACTGATTTCCCCTCCATTACTTTGTCCTTTGCTATCACTCTACTAGACTTGCCTTTCATTTTTGTTAGTGTTGCACTGAACTACAGAACAAATGTTGACTTTTCCACAATGCTGACACCATGTTAAGCCCCCATCTGCTTCTGACAGGTATTTTCTTCCCTAGACAAGAACATTTTACCCAGTGACAGAACCTAACACAAAGCAGTAACCTGCCAGAAGCTTTAATATGTCTATGGCAACAAGATTGGAATGCCATTTACAGCTAAAGTTCAAATCAACAATTCTGTGGAGGGAGAACAGGATGCTAAAATCCCAAATAGCTCTTTTAGTCAAAAAATAAAGGAGCCACAAACACCCACCCCCTGCTTTTTTTTTTCCTTTGATTTTTCTTTTTTCGTAATAATTTTTCTTCAATGAAGTTTTGAAAGCATCTATATCAAAGGCTGTCTTAACATTTCTTTTTTAAGTAAACTGCTAGTTTACTTCTGCTTACCCGAAAAGGAAGACATAAATTTAATAGATTAGAAAAGGATTTTAAAAGGATAAATAGGAAAACACAGAATACTTTTTGTCTTTCATGTATTTGCATGTCTATTTTCTGTTCATATGTCTGTTATATCTCTTAAATGATAAATTGTTTTTGCCAAGAATTCAAGTTTAAGTAAGTAAATATATGGCAGCCTGGTGGGCTCAGCGGTTTAGAGCCTGCCTTCAGCCCAGGGTATGATCCTGGAGACTTGGGATCAAGTCCCACATCAGGCTCCCTGTGAGGAGCCTGCTTCTCCTCTGCCTGTGTCCCTGCCTCTCTCTCTGTGTCTCTCATGAAAAAATAAATCTTAATAAGAAATAAGACTCTAACACAAATAAGTAAATATAGGAAGAAACAAAAAGTTATTTTTCTTAAACATGTTAAGTATTTTATTCTTGTTTGATTTCTGAGTTCATTATAATTCTTATCCTATTCCTCAATAACGCTGGTCTTTCTCTCCTCTTTTTTCAAAATTTCCTCCTCATCTTTGATATTTACCAATTTGAATATAGTATGCCTACATGTGCCTTTTTGGTGTTTATTTTGTTTGGTGTTCTCTGAGCTTTCTGGATCTTTGTTTTGTTTTCTGTCATTAATTTTGGAAGTTTCTGGGCCATTATTAATTCAAATATTTCCTTTTTTTAAAGATTTTATTTATTTATGAGAGAGAGACAGAGACAGAGACAGAGACACAGGCAGAGGGATAAGCAGGCTCCATGCAGGGAGCCCGACATGGGACTCGATCCCCAGACTCCAGGATCACATCCTGGGCTGAAGGCAGGTGCTTAACTGCTGAGCCACCCAGGGATCCCCCAAATATTTCTTTTTCTTTATGTTTTCTCCACTAGTATTCCAGTTAGGCATATATAACATTTTGAATTTGCTCTGCAGTCCTTGGATGTTATTTTTTCCCACTTTTTCCCCCATTCCTTTTACTCTTTGAATTTCAGTTTGTCTATCAGCCTATATTCAAACTTAGTCATTTTTTCTCATCAGTTTCATCAATGGATGAGCCCACCAAAGACATTCTTTGGTTTCTGTTACTGTTTAAAAATTATTTCTAGCATTTCCTTTCAATTCTTGCTTAGAATTTCCATCTCTCTCTTTACATTGCCTCTCTGTTTTTGTATGTTGTCTACTTTTTCCATTAGAGCCCATACCATATTAATCAGGGTTATTTTAAATTATGCCTAAAAATTGCAACATTCGTGTCATAGGAGTCTGATTCTAATGTTTGTTTTGCTTCTTCAGACTGTTTTTGCTTAAAAGCTGGGCATGAAAAAAAAAAACTGGGCATGATGTATTGGATAAGAGGAACTCAGGTAAATTGGGCTTCTGTGTAAAGTTTTATATTAATCTGGCTAGAATTTGACTTGTGTTTAATGTTTGCTGCAGTTATATATACCAAAGACTTCAAATTCCTCTAGTGTAATTTTCATTTGTCTTCTCTGTTGACTTTAGGTTTTCCTAAGTACTTTTCCTCAAAAATTATGCTTTTTAAACTTATTTGAGCTGCAGTCCACCATTATGCTAAAGCTCTGTTGGTTTGGTAGTCAAGTGGAGAGGAAAGGATGCTTTCTCTAATTTTATATCTAATTGCAGAAGACCGGATGTGTGAACTTTACACGACTTTCTTACCCTCTCTCCCTCACCTTTAAGAGAGTCTAGACAAGAAATAGAAGCTGGAATGGAAGAATTGACTTTCACCCAGGTGGAATAAGGCTCTGATGAAGCCTTCACTCCTGGAGAAACAGGTCTTTTATATGAAATGTGCTCTGGTCCTATTTCATGATTATTGTCTCTCTCTCCCATTAGAACCATATATGATTTTTCATAGCTCTTTACTATGAAATCTTGGAGTAGTTCCTCAGGATAAAACCTAGGAGTGTTAGGTCTCTCCCAAGACTGAGACTCCAGGAGCTCTCCATTTGTACTAGTACTGCTCAGCCTCCAGCAATCTGTCAAACTTACCATTTAAGTATTCCTACTCATGGCTTCTGCACCAGACAAGCAGGTTTCCGTTACGACTCTGTGGATTCACCTGTCTCTTCAGATTTCCAGGTAGTGGTTTGACCTGTGACATCAGTTCTCTGATTTGTTCAGGAAAAGCCATTGGTTTTTATTTTGTTTCACCTTTTCTTATAAAAATGAGAGTGATAACTTCCAAGCTCTTTTAGTTTCAGAGTCAAAATGAGAGTTTAATTTAAACTTTGAGAACCATGGAGGTTTTCTTTTTTTGGTCACAAAGTATCTTTGCAAGTTATAATGCCTGTGCTATTTAATTTTAGATTAATGTACATTTAAGTATAATCAGAAAAAGGGTTTCTGACACTGTAGACAAATCTACACTGCTACAGGTTGAGTATTCTGCTATTTTTTTTGTCTCCATGAATGTAGTTTTGACAAAGTTAATGCAAAATATTTTGAATCTTTTTGGAAAAATATAGTCTATTTTATTGTAGAGATGGAAAGTTCTCCTAAGAAACAAATTCATAGATCACCTCTAATCATGTTGACGAATCTGACCAGTTTCATTTTTCCTTTAGTATAACAAAATTTCCCCAATTATCAGTAAGCACTTTATTAATATTTCAGAGAATGTAAAAATACTTATAACTATTTTTAACATTTTGCCCATTTATTTGAAAGAAAGGGTGCATGCACACATGTGCATAGGCACAAAAGCATACAAGCAGGGAGAGGGGCAGAGGGCAGAGAGAGAAGCAGGCTTCTTACTGAGCAGAGAGCCCAACTAGGGACTCAGTCCCAGGACTCTGGGATCATGACTTGAGCTGAAGACAGACACTTAACTAGGCACCCCGGCACCCCAAAAGTAATATGTATTTTAGAATTAAGTATTTATTACTGAATATCTGTAATTAACATAGAAATGATACAAAATGACAAAATTATTTAAGAACCTGAAATATAAGCTTTCTGTGTAGTATTACCAAATATGATACAGTACTTATTTTTAAGTAGTTACTTTTTAAAGGGAAATTTAATGTCACTTGCATTCTAGATTAGTCAGCTGTTTATCATTAATTTATTAATCAGTAGATTTGTTTAAGTCCAAGATTTGTTCTAGGTGTGTGTAAGATATCCACTCTTAATGCTCTTTGTGCACTAACAATTTTATAAGTTGAAATTCAAATGAGGTTGCAATCAAAATCTTATCATCTAAATATTCAACTGCCCAGTTCCATTCTAGGCAGTAGTTCTATAAAGCCCTTTCTTTTGATTGCCCATGCTTGTGTGGTTCTATGGCGGGGGAGTTGTATCCTGTTGTTACTATGGTTGCTTTCTGCACTTTTTGACTCTGTTGACCACAACCATTTGTCTCACAAATTAAGTGCTGTACCTGCATTGATTTATCTGCTATAGCACTTCTCCTGGTTTAGATTTAATCATTTCTTATGTATGCACCTTGTTGTGTTAGGTTTCATGTATTTATCCGTCTAAAATATATTTTGCCGTGTATTGCTGGAACACCTGGGCACTCTAAAATGAATGAATTAAAACAAATTTATAAATAAGAAACCTATCCATTTAGCCAGAAATCTATTTCCACACTAACAGCTGTAACCACCTGCTAAATAAGATCACACTTACACCTGACTCTGAATCAAAGCACAAAATAAAATTTATTCATATTGTTCCCAATTCAATTTACTTAAAATCTTAACTTTCATAGTCATTACTTTATCAACATAGTTGTAAACCATGTTTTTCAAGTATTTTGAAGCGAAACTGTAATGTTTCTTGGAGTACAGCTGCTAAATAGTGGTTTAAGAAAGTGCCTTGTGCTGAACACCTTCTGTGATTGGTACTTTCTAAAATATGGAGATTGGTGGTATAATGGCAAAGAGCTCAATGAGTTGTTTAATCCTGATGGGAGTTTTATGGCTTATTCTCACATACAGCTGTTGTAGGCTTGCTGTAGCATGATGATGAGGCTAAGATTATGGCTTTGATATGGAGTTCTCAGGACAGGTATGGGCTTTGTTAACTCCCAGATGTTGGTAGTCAAAAGCCCTTTCGCTTCAAATCACAGATGCAGCTTATCCTGGGGGCCCCATAGTATGGGCTTAGATAGGATCCATCCCGAAAGGACTATATATAGAGCACTTCTTGCTGAGATTTTTGTACAACTGAGAGAAACCTGTTTCTAAGTTTAAGTGAGGAAGCTATGTGATTCACACTCTATTTCTTGATAACAGAGGTGAAGAAAAATTGTGCAACATAATTTATATGTTGTCTTTAATTTTAATGAGGAAGCCCATAAAACAACTCAGGATAGGCCTTCTAAGGCTTGATGCCTAAGCCCTTTTTCCCTGACAATATTCTCTCCAAGAGTGTAAATATATATTCAGAGAGATTGCAGGTGACTGCAAAAAAAAAAAAAGTATACTTGGTTTGTGGTTATAATTTAGAATCCCACACATAGACTGATATTCATTAATTTGTAAGTTAGCTATTTTCACAAGTTTAATCATATGAAACTTACCAAAAAAAAGTTGTAACAAAATATATAGGAAAGCTGAAAATAATATTTGTAAACTATGCATCAGACTTTGACAATTATATATGTATTGCTTTATTTTTTTCAATATAGTGCTGGAACTTGAGGTAGATTCTTGATACACATGTTTAGGCTAAAATATAGTTTTGTCAATTAGTGGAAAAAGCTATCAGCATATAACAGAATTTTCAAAACTGGTTCTTTCTCAAGTTTGTTTGAGACCCCATGAAATAAATGAAAATCGAGATGATGATTTTCTGATTGTGAGAAAATAACATGTTCAAAATCTGGTTTGATAGCTCTTAGCCTCACATCAAGGGCGAACATCATTTATATAGAGCGGGAAGTGGTAAACATTGAAGTAGGATTTATTTGGAGAATTTTCTCTGTGCTCCATTCCCTCATCTTGAATGGCCTAGTTCTTTTTTCTTACCTTGATCTAAGAGGGACTTCAAAGAAATGATTTGGGGACATCATATTTTTCCCCTGTAATTTTAGTACATATTGAATTGGTTTTAAAGTATCAATTGTAAAAAGAGCCTCCAAAGTGGGCTAATGTGGCTTGAATCTGCCTGGCTTTGGTCACATTTGGGAAATAATTGCAACCCTTCATGCACTTGGTCAAAGGTGCATGATTTTCAGGGACTTCCTCTAGAATTTACAGCCAGACTAATAGTTAAAAGTCATTTTTGAAAGATTATGGCCAAGAAGGCTATGACAGATGCAAAACAACTCAGTAGAATGAAGGTAGATAAGAATTTTCAGGTGCAGGGGCACCTGGATGGACTCGGTGGTTGAGCCTCTTCCTTTGGCTCAGTTTGTGATCCTTGGATCAAGTCCCACATCAGGCTCTCAGTAGGAGCCTCCCTCTGCCTGTGTCTGTGCCTCTCTCTGTGTGTCTCTCATGAATGAATGAATGAATGAATGAATGAATGAATGAATAAAATCTTAAAAAAAAATTTCAGGTGCAGGAAAATTAAGGTCACAATAGAGTTAGAAGTATTGAACAATGAATTCAAGGAGAAAGACTCCCATCATGAGAATTGTGGTAGGAGGAATCCAAGGAACCTATTAAAGCATCAGAGGGGAAGGGTAAGCTACCAAGATCTACCAAAATAGGAGATTTTATGCTCATTTTTTCAAAGGACTATGGTCTTAATTGGGTGTGTATCAGTAAGCATTTGATGTGTAATAAACCACTCTAGAACTTAGCAAGTTAAAACAATACATATTTATCATTACTTAAAATGTGAGCTTGATAGTTCTTCTTGTATAGCTGATTGGTAATATTATGGTCCAGCTGACAACTCTGCTCAGTCTGGAAGATCTAGAATGGCCAGATTGATCGGTAGTTAGCTTGAGGTCAACCAAGACAAATGAAATGATTTGGCCACACATCTCACAATCTAGTAGGCTATTCCTGACACATTCACATAAAGATGGTCACAGTGTTCCCAAAGCAGCAAGAGAGGACAAGCCCCAGTGCATAAATACTTTCCAGTCTCTGTGTGTATAACCTACTGTCTTATTGCTCAAAGAAATTCACATGGATAACTTCTAGGGTCTGGCAGGGCTATGGATACAAGGAGGGAAAATATCGTGACAAATTTTGCTAATATTCTATTATATGGATATTTTTCTAAGCAGTTTAAATAAGCAGGCCAAAATGAGAGGAGGGGGAAATCTTCAACTTTACACAGAATATATAGTGTTGACTATTTTTGCAGGACTATACTTTCCAAGTGACTCAAGCGACTAGTGCTTTTATTATCAGAATGACAAGAAAAGACAAGACACAATTGTCAGATTTCATTCAAGCTTTAGAGTAAGTATTAGCCTACAAAATGGATTTGAGTACATATGGAAAAGGAATAACAATACTGCTTTATGACTAACTATGGTCTTCTTCAACTTCTTGTTCAATATATTGGTCAGGGCTGAGTAGCAATCTTATAATAGAGGAGACCCTTAAAACCATTGGATCTAGCCCACCACTATGTTTCATTTAGTCTACTCAATGTTAATAAAAAATATTAGTTCTCCAGATGCAAAAATGAGATTTAAAAAAACCCTGAATGTTTGGCATCATCGAAAAAGTAGAACATCTGGCTTCATACCTCAAAGTAAATGCTGAAAGTAAGTATCAGCTAGAAAAATTTCATCACCTCTTCCTATTGAATCCCCACTCAGCCTAACTCAAGGTCACATGACTAATAGTCCTAAATACATACATATATGTACATCTCTGAATTATTTGATTGCAAAACCCCTAGCTTCTCTTGCAAAACCTAAACTGTATATATTTCACCAACCCGAGCTCATCATGTTGATATTGTATAGAATTTTATCTCTCAGATTATAGCTATACTTTCTCTGATTTTATTCAGTTTTTCTCTTAAAAATTTTTTTAAGACAACAAATTTCTGAGGGTACTTGACCACCTTGCTTTATATATTTTCTACAGAATTTTTCTGAATTTTTTTTTTTTTTTTGTATTTAAGTTGTACATACCAAAGAATGTTTTTCTAGTGGGTCTTTGGTACATGTCCTAAGGTCTTGTGTTTCTGAGATCTTTGTTGAGTTACTTGAGTGCTAATATGTTTGCATCTAATTTAAATGTTCTTATTGGTTAATACTTTAAAAACAACAACCTACTGTGTTTCATCTAAAATTGCAATTGAGAAATTTAATGTCAAGTTATTCTTATTATGTAATAATGGTCTGTTCTTCATTTCCGGAAACTCATAATTTTTTACTGCTATTTTTTGCATGTACTACAATTTTTTGAGGTATTTTGAGGTATGAGGTGTTCTCTACTTCATTTGTTTGGTAAACCAAGAATGATTTCAATTTAGTATCATTTATATATCCTTGGGTTTTAAAAATATATTCCATTTTGTAAAATAGTTCAACTTTCCCATTTTCTTTTTTTCTTTTTTAATATTCACATATTAATACTGCTAATTCTATTTTTTATATCTCTTAACCTATCTTTTATTTACCTTTCTTTCTTTTATGCCTTCTTCCTGTTATTTTTAAAATACTTTTTTCAGGGAAATTTCCTCAATCTAGTTTTTCATTTGAATGTCAGGTAATTCATTACTTTCAGTGTTAACTTAATTCAGGTAATTGCAGTGATAACTTAAAATCAGATAAACTTGAGTATAATATGTAAACTATTTTTCAAAATTTATTCTAAAAAACAAAGCATTCATAAATAGGTGATGGACAAACAATATGCTTATTTTTAAAATTATTTTAATGATAACAAATAATACACCTATAAAATGAGATGATATTCAAACTTATGTAAAAGATTTGGGTATTGAATGATGCATATAGAATAATTCTAGGCATATATTAAGAACTGAGTGTGAATCACTATTATAATTACTATGTTATATAGTTATTAAATATGGTAGTAGCATGCTTATAAAATTAGTATGTTCAGTGTAAAATTTTAAGTTCGATAGCATTATGATATATATGCTATAGACTCTTTTCTATAACTTAATAGATTTTTTCCCTTATTTTTTTATTTTTCCCTTAATTTTAAGCCATTGTCCATACTATTTTCTGTATCTGGAGGACTATTTCCTTTATTTACCAGGTTATTTGGTTCTCATCTTTTGCTTAGTTTTCTTTTAAGAAGTGTCCTCTAGTCTCAAAAAAAAATGTAAATTAAACTGCCCATGTAAGTTTTTTTTTATTACTTTATAACAGCTTGGTCATAACATTTGCTAAAGATTAGATACTAGTCCATTGATTTTTCTATTAGCAATAGGATATGCTCTCTATAGGGGCAAAATTCATAATTTCCTGTTGTTTTATTTCCAGTTCTTAGCTGGGAGCAGATTTAGCACATATTTTAAATAATGCAAAGAAAATAGGAAGTGGAGGAGGAGGAGGAAGGTAGGAAGTAAGGATCAAATTACAGGACATTTTCATTTACCTCACCGTGTTTTTTATTTTTAACCTATGCACTCTGGGTCTGTATTTCTTATGCTCACTGTGTTATTTCTTTCTGCTATCGTTCATTTGATACTGTGAGAATAAGTAAAGTTCTTTTGGACATCTCCTTGGTATACTTGATAAAATGTATAATTAAGAAACATGTTGAATGTCATAATAATTTCCTAGGCAGTACTTCGAAGCTTTATCCTACATGTTCTGTATGAGTCATACTGGAGGTCAAACTGCTTAATCATTTTGAAATCCTCATTGTTCTATTATTTTGTTTGATATAGTCTGATTGTCTTAGGTGATATCAGTATACAGATTCATTCCTATTACTATTTTATGATAACATTTTTGTTTTTAATAATACACATTAGCATTTTTTGGCTTATTACTTTGATTTATTATATTTAATAATGTCATTAATAAATACATGCTCTTTTACAAAGATGTTGAAACCTGACAAGAATTAATATGGGTTAAAACAAATTAAGTTAAAATTATGAAAGTATTTAAAATGTTTTATATGTTTGCAATATATAACAGGAAAGTATGTAGAAAATATTGTGTATTTAAAGTGTTGATTTGGGTGGCTCAGTGGGTTAAGTGTCTGCCTTTGGCTCAGGTCAGGATCTCAGGATCCTGGAATCAAGCCCTGCATTGGACTCCTTGCTTAGCGGAAAGCCTGCTTCTCCCTATGTCCCTTCCTCTGCTCCTGCTTTCTCTCTCTCTCTCTCTCTCTCTCTCTCTCTACCTCTCTACCTCTTTCTCTCTCTCAAATAAATAAAAATCTTTTAAAAAAGCGTATTGATTTGTAGTTGGGTCTGTTTACATTTATTCTATCCATATGTGTGAAAAAGATAATGCTCACATAGGCTTCAAAAAGTAATAGACCAGAGGCTTTCTATAGGAAATGAATTAATGGGTCCATTGTGCATGAAATCTCATTTTGTTAAATGAAACAAGCCCATCGGTCTTTATTGATCTCGTTGCTTTTAGATTGGTTATGCTTCCTAGTTTCCTTTTATTTAATCAAAGCTACTATGTGAATGTAAAAAAAAAAAAAATTGTCTTGAAAACTTGCAATGATCAATTGTCTTAAAATTAATTTCAAAGTCTAACTGCCCCCAGATGTCAACACATATTTACTTGATACATATATAATGTTGAAAACAATATAGTAATTAGGAAGAAATAAAGAAATGACATAGTATCTGATTATATAAAAACAATGAATTGGATTGGGTTATAAAGGGTTGAATTTTTATATCCAGGAATCTACATGGAGAAACAGTCAAGGTTTGGTTACATGAAAATTTGTCACGTGTGGGCTCACACACAAACATCCATATGCACTCATTCCTTAGACTCATTTTAGGGTCCAACAGACTAAAATAAGCAGAGAGGAAATTATACTAATTTTTAACTTTATACTCAAAACGTGGTGAAAGGCACTGTTGAATGCAAGAATCTGGCTTGTTTGTACTTGTGTAATTTTTTCAAAATATTGTAAATTTCTAAGAACGATCTTTAGTGGACACTTCTGGACTCAGTAAGTTGAATAAGTTTAAAGTTTAAATATAGTTTCTCCTTAACTCTTTCTCCCTAAGTCTAAGTGTATAAATATATATATATATATATATATATATATATATACACACACATATGTGCATATATGCATACACATATATATATATTTTACAGTCTAAAGAATTATTCCATCATATCAGAAAAACAAAAAGTCACCATACTGATTATTTTAAATTACATACTTGGAAGATAGTATTTAATCCTATTCCAATCTTGAAAAGGAACAACACAATAGGAAAAAGTGCAATCATAATTTAGACTCCCAGTGTAGAAAATAATCAGTAAAATACATCTATCTTTTATTGTGTTGTTTCTTTTCTTCTTAAGAACTAACTTAAATTTCATTAGTCATCTTTTTATGTTGCTGTTGTACTAATTCAGTTGTCAAGGTTTTGTCATAACACAGTATTATTAATTTAACCTTTTAACAAATATATTGTAACACCATGGAAAGGTCAACAATTTCCATTCAAAATTCTTGGGAAATTATGACCAAGTCAGATTTGTCACATAACCTGTGAAGACATTATCTTTGTATTAAACATTAACTAAGTTCATTATACTTCTGTAGCACTGAGTAAAATTTTTTGAAGAAAATTTTAGTGTATTATAGAAACTCAGAATTTTTACTTTTAATAAATTATACATCTATTATATTTCCTGTTTCCTTATTCATTTTTAGCTAATTTTAAATTTAACTCTGAATTGTTGAGTGTTTTGTAAACACTATATTGAATCTTTGAAACGACCAAAAGAGCGGCATGAAAACTTATTTCAAAAAATTATTTTTACTATAAATAGGAAGAACAAATTGATGATTATCAGAGAGGAGGGGAGTGGGAGGATGGACAAAATGGGTGAAGCAGAGTGAGAGATACAGGTTTCCAGTCATGTAATGAATGTCATAAGAATACAAGGCACAGCATAGGAAATCTAGTCAATGAAGAATGCCTGGGTGGCTCAGGGGTTGAGCATCTGGCTTTGGATCAGGATGTTCCAGGATCAAGTTCTGCACTGGGCTCCCTGCATGGGGCCTGCTTCTCCCTCTGCCTGCCTCTCTCTCTCTCTCTCTCTCTCTGTCTCTCTCATGCAAAAATAAACAAAATCTTAAAAAAAAAAAAAAAAAAAGGAAATCTAATTGATCATAGTGTTGTGTGGTGACAGATGGTCTTTACACTTGTGAGCATAGCATAGTGCATTGAATCTTTACATTATACGCCTGAAATGAATATAATAACACTATATGTCAACTATACTCAAAATTTAAAAATTATTTAAAATGTTTTTTAAGTAAATCATTTGAGGTATAGTTATTTACCTAAAGTGAAGTTAAAACAACTTTAATGGTTCTTTTTGAGTCAAAGCACTGTATATAGTTTCATTAAATATAATCTTTATATAAGCATTTGCTTTAATTAGTCTGAAATTCAGTGTTACTTTTGACAAATTGATGTTTTCAAAATATTCTCTTTATCACTATTAATACTCCAAACATGAACATGAGAAAATCTTTATAATGTGGGTTTTATTAAAATATTAACTGTGAAATACTTGCTGTATAACCATCAAGCCTATTGTGTGAAACCTGAAATACTTTTTATTATTTTTTTATTTTTTTAAATCACATGTATATTATCATTTATCCATCAAATGAGAATGGAAAAACTAGGCAACATTAAGTAATCAGAAGATCTGATTCTGAAAGTTGACTCTTAATTGACTTGCTCATAAAAAAATATTTAATCGATATTTTTTTTCCTTATCACTTGATATTATTTCATCAATAGTGCAGAAATTCTTTGGACAAAAATAAGGTTAATTTTTACTTCATAATTCATTTTTTTAAGATTTTATTTATTTATTCATGAGAGACACAGAGAAAGGCAAAGACACAGGCAGAGGGAGAAGCAGGCTCCGTGGGGAGCCCGATCCTGGGTCTCCCTGGGCTGAAGGCGGCGTTAAACTGCTGAGCCACCCAGGCTGCCCATATAATTCATTTTTCTACAGAAATATCCAATATATGTAACTCAAATCCTAACAAGAGTACATTTATATATCTTAGAGGAAAAAACACATTTTAGGTCAAAGGTCTTGAATTTTTAAAGTATAGGCATTTTCATCAAATATTCATAACTCTGATGTTGTCTCAAGTTATGACCTTCATGATAATTGGAAACATCCTTTTATAATACTTTCTTTTCCATGTACAGGTTACTTGGGACTTGTCTAGTAAGGGGAATAATTGTTTCTCCAAATGAGCTTATGCATAAAAGTACTTTACTGCCTCATATAATAGGAATGTTGGGTGAATATACTTCAGGCATAGGTTTATTTAGGACTCAAATGGGTCACCAGAATCCTTTACCAAGTTTTCCATTTCTTACCCAGAAGTCCCAGGTTAAAATCATCACAGCACCCAGTTCACTCTGTAATGAAGGATCTGAAGGCTCATACACCATTTCTTCTTGATTAACCGAAATTAGGTCACATACCAATCTCAGAATTTACCTCTGTGGCTCAAAGGATGATTCGATAGGTTTAACATAACTCAAAGATTACTCTCTTGGCTCTTAGAAGTATAATCAGATTTATCCATATGCCATGGACTAACAGAATAGTTTCCACTGGAGTGACTCCAGAATTAGATGTCTAGGAGAATAAGAGATTCCAGGAGGCAATGACAATAGATAGCCAAGATAGTCTTGATTTTTCATTTTTTATAACACTATCAGGAACTTAGGTTAAATATCAATGTCCAGCCATAAATCAGTACATATAATTCAAATTTTAATTTTAATTATTAAACATTTTAAATTATGATAAATTTTAATTATGATATTAAATTAACTTCCATTTATTTCCAGTGAAGACATTTAATAGGCATCCCATGTGCAAGGACCAAACATGTTCTCTTTCATTATAATTTTTTTTTAAAGATTGTATTTATTTATTCATGAGAGAGAGAGAGAGGCAGAGACATAGGCAGAGGGGGAAGCAGGCTCTTCATAGGGATCCTGATGTGGGACTCATCCCTAAACTGGGATCACACCCTGAGCCAAAGGCAGATGCTCCACCACTGAGTCACCCAGGCATCCCTCATTATAAAAATATTAAAGCATTTATAAAAGTAGAGATAGAGGAATGAGTCTTCTATACTTTATCTCAACTTCAACTTTTTTTGAAAAGATTTTATTTATTTATAAGAGAGAAAGCACAAGGGAGGGGCAGCGGGAGAAGCAGGCTTCCTGCTGAGCAGGGAACCCAATGCAGGGCTTGATCCAAGGACAGACAAAGGCAGACACTTGACTGACTGAGTCACCCAGGAAAACTCACAGCAAAGCATAGTTCATCTCTACCCCATAGCTCCTCTTCCCTACTCCAACCTCAGGATAGTTTTCATGAAAAGCCATAGAATAATTTTATCCACAAACATTGCATAATTTATTTAATTTGGCCTATGATAATAGTGAAATTATACTTTCACGGAATTTTTATTTTTTATTATATTTATTTTTTAGGGAATTTTTAAATGTTTAAGCATGGTCATTTAATACTCCTAATTAATATTAAACAAAGTTGGAAATAAACATAAATTATATACTATTTCTTCAGACTTCACTGTAGTCTTTTTATAATGAAGCCAACTCTGATTTCTGATCATGAAACATTTAAACTGGAAAGATATAACAAACAACATTAATATTTACTTGCCCTTTATGATTCTTTTTTGTTAATGGATCTGGAGTCCTACTGTCTGGAATAAATAAGTATTGCCAAATTCTTAGATGCTATTTAAATTTTTTCAAACTAACAGTTGCAATTTAAATATATGTGCATAGTGATTGCTTGAGATGTGTATTTTTAAATATTTATTTTGAAAATTAATATAAAATACTTCATCTTTATTATAAGTAAAGTGGTTATTGTGTTTCACAGTTGTAATCCCATTAGCTGTATAGTCCTAGAAAAGTCATATAAAATCTCTGAGCCTTCTTCTAATAGTGGAATATTATGAGGATTGTCTGTAGAAGTAAGAATATATAAAGAAACTAGGAAATTGTCCAATTGGAAGCAGTTTATGAAATAAAATGTATTTCCAAATACAGTTGTTAAAAATCTGGATTCATTAAAATATTATGTAAATAATAGTTCTTATTATATAAATATTATACAAGATGTAAACAAAATAATTCATTGGGGCTAATACATTAAAACATTTATAGAACTGGGTTGAGAGGGAGGGTGGAGAAGACGGTAGTGGTGTAATGATCAAAGTCCAACCATCCTTCTTATTTTTCAGAAGGCTATTTAATTTGGAAATTCTTTCTAATGTAAAAATGGTAGACATATCTGCTTTCAGCTTAGCCTCTCTCAATGTGAAACTCAACCGTATGCAATATTTCATGAAATGAATTATTTTAAATATTTTCAACCAAGAGAACAAAAAGGGAAAGAGCCATGAACATAGGAATAACATAAAACATGAAAACTATAGAACATAGTTTCTATAAGTATATTTGCATATATGACCCATGATACTTGATCAACAGGAATATATTCATAAATATTCAGAACTAGGAGTGACATTAAATATTTTATTGCTACCATCTAATTTTATCAGTATAAAATGCAAAGCTCAAGCTAATCTGCCCTTAATCATGTCTCTAGTATAAGGAAAAAACTGCAATCGATCAATCAACTCATTAACTAATTAAAATAAAACCACTTTCTAACATGTGTGCTACAACCAGTTTATAGTGAGGATAACATTAGCCAGTACTAGAGAGTTTTGGTTATGCTTGAATGATTTAATTAGGACATACTTAGAAGAATGTCCTGCTCATAGGAAAATCTGAACATACATTTGAATTGACAATAGAGATGATGAGGATGATAATCAAAATCCTGCAACATGAGAAACAATCCCATCACAATAGAAATCCCCCTGTTCACGTGATATACCAGTATACGTAATGCCAGTGTGTATATGTGTGGTAGTGTGTTTCATGACCGCAAATTCCTTCCAGCCCAGGATGCAAGGTATTTTGCAATGTGGTATTGCTGATTCTCCCATCTAGCAAGCAAGTCTTGTAATTTCCTTTGATCAACTGCATATTTGGAATTAATACCATGTGAGTTCTGGAAACTAGGTCACAAGAGATCCCTTGGAGCTCCCACATTTGATATTTTTAACATTGCCCTGAGATGGCTGCATATGCAAGGCCACTGGCTTGATGGAGAATGAGAGGCCATGTGGCATCTCAAATTGTAGCCAGTTCCACCTGTCACTGTGATTGAGTCCATCTTACATATTCTATTATTCCATTCAGATGATGCAGTCACTCAACCAATCAATAGAGTTCGTGAGAAAGATTTTCATTGTTGTATGAATGACTAAACTTTATAGTAGTGTGATATATAACAATAGGTAATATATTCAAGACAAACCTGATTTTCATTCATTTCACTTTGCTTATTTTGATATGATTCTTAAAGTCTATGCATTTTAAAGCAGAAAATTATGTTGATCTCTTCTAAGTAATCAGTGACATAGTGAGCTGAATAAAATTCTGTATTTTTAGCAAATATTTGCTTATTCATTCTGGCATGAATATAAGTCAATAAAAAATACATGTAATGTAACGTTTCCAAAAATCACTTTTTTTAACTAAAAAAAAAATTGAGTTAAAAGTTTTTCTACTATATCACATAACACATACCCAATTTCCTGTATTATTAATATCTTATGTTAGTAACTTACATCTTTCAAAATTAATCACTGTTAATACCTTAAGAAAAGTCCATACTTTGTTCAGATTTCTTTCACTCTACCTAATTTCCTTCTTCAATTCCAAGATTCTATTTTGGATATTACATTACATTTGGTCCTTATATCTCTTTAGATTTTTTGCTTTTTGACCATCTCTCAAACTTTGTTTCTGAAGTTTTGAGAAGTACTGGTCAGGTATTTCATAGACTGTCCCTCAATCAAAATCCTTCTGATGTTTTCCTTCTGAAGAGTCTGAGATTATGTGTTTTTAGAAGGAAAACTACAGAGTTAAAGAACCATTTTATCACATATCAAGAGTAAATACTCTCAAGATGACCTGTCACTATTGGTGTTGAACTTGGTCACCTGACTGAGATAGTTTTTTCTGATTTCTCCACTGCAAAATTACTTCCTGCCATACAACACCCTCATATCCTTTTATATTGTATTCTGAAAAAAGTCACTATGCACAGGCCAAATTTAAGGAGTGGAAAATTATGCTTCTCTCCCTTGAGGGCAGAGTATTCACACAAAATATTTGTATTTGAAGTTTGTTTCCTCTTCCTTGTGCATTCATTCATTCACTCATCCATCCATCCATCCATCCATCCATTCATTATGGTTCATCAGTCTGGACTTATATATATTTTATACTTTGGGCTATAATCTGATGCTACTTTATTCATTTTTTTTGCTTGAGCTGTTCCAGCTTTGGCATTGGGAGCTATTTCGGTTGGCTTTTGCTTCCCTTTAATGTACCCACAATAACATAAGGTTTTTGTTTTCATTTGTTTTTTTTTTTTTTTTGAGTACTATCTTATTTTCTGGCACTATAAGATATTCTAAGCTCATCCTGTTTATTTTCTGTTCAAATCCTAAAATCAGCCATTTTGCAAGGAGTCCTGCTTTCTTCTATTGGAGGCTGTCATTAGAAACCAAGTTTGGGGGATCCCTGGGTGGCGCAGCGGTTTGGCGCCTGCCTTTGGCCCAGGGCGCGATCCTGGAGACCCCGGATCGAATCCCACATCAGGCTCCCGGTGCATGGAGCCTGCTTCTTCCTCCGCCTGTGTCTCTGCCTCTCTCGCTCTCTCTCTCTGTGACTATCATAAATTAAAAAAAAAAAAGAAAGAAACAAGTTTGGGTTCTAGGTGTATTTTGCTACTACAGGGTTGTTGCTTCTAGGCCCTCTCAGGTGACAGAACAAGGAAATATGTGCATGTACTAACCTGTGTAGGTAAACACCTATATAAATATTTGTATATTTGTATATGTAACTGTCTTTTTCTATATCAAGCTAAAATGAATTCATATTGATATCTCCAACTCTAAATCATTTCCACATGGATCATCCTAGTCTTATTTCTTACAAATAACTATAACCCCAATAGTGGGAAAAGTGACTCCCACTCTCCGTCATTCATTTACATTCAGTTACAGAATACATGTATAGTCATATCAGTTTTTAACCTGTACTCTTATGGGAAATGGGTTTTAGAAGAGAAAAATTTTAGAAATTTCTTCTAGAAATTAGAAGACAGTGGTTATGAACAATGGTGTTAATTATTTATTGCCTTTGGTCTTTTTCTTAATATTTCATTTTATTTATTTATTCATGAAAGACACACAGAGAAAGAGAGGCAGAGACACAGGCAGAGAGAGAAGCAGGCTCCATGCAGGGAGCTGGATATGGGACTCGATCCCAGGACCCAGGATCATACCCTGGGCCAAAGGCAGACACTCAACCACTGAGCCACCCAGGCATCCCTTGCCTTTGGTCTTAACAGATTTAATTCATTCCAGTGACTTGGACTTAAGTCTGAAGCTTCTGCCACCCCTCTTAATTGGCAAGGAAGAAATTCTCTCTGCTCCTTAAGGTTTTCTAGCTGGACTAATCAAATTTACATGAAACAGATTAATAGAAAATAAATTTAATATCATACATATGGAGAATCCACACAGATGTGAAATTCCAAAGACACTGAGGCAATATGAGGTTTATATGAACTTTTGAGCTAAGGAGAAGAGTTGGGCCTGAGGATACAAAGTAGAGGAAGATGATTAACAAAAGGTGAGAGAGATTTAGAAAGTAAAGTTTGCCCTATTGTGCAGATAAGTTCCTTAGGTAAAGTTTAATCTCAGCTGATAACTCTCTCTGCTACAGGCACTCATTTCCAGGGTAAATTTAGACAGTTGAATGGGAGATAAAGAGCCTTTCCTGAATTTTCAGGGTTTTGGTTGCTTTCAACTCAAAGTAATCTTCATGCCAAAGTATCGCATCTTGGAGTGGGCCCTACAGGTTGTATCATATATTTGTAAAGGATTATTTTATCACATACTGCATTTCCTATGGAGATCCCCTGAACTCCTCACTGATCTTTTTTTTTTTTTTTTAAATTGGTATACATAAAGGTACACCCTTTGTGCTGTGGAGATCTATGAGCTTTGACAAATTCATAATGAAATAAATATATCAACCATTATAGTGCCCCATACAAAATAGATTTACTACCATAGAAAGAAATTCCTTTGTACCTGTTTAATCCTCCCTTCTCCTTTGAACTACTAGTGATTACCTATCTGACTACCATTTCTGTGGTTTTGATTTATCTAGAATCTCATATAATTGAAATCATAAAAGATATAGCGTTTTCACACTAGCTTCTTTCTTATAGCAATATGCACTTAAGACTCATTCATGTCTCTGCAAGTTAATAGCTCATTTTTAATCACTTAATACTATTCCATCATTTAAATGTACATCCTATATGATAGAAAATTATTTATTCTTTCTACTATTGAAACTTGCTGGGTAGGAAGAATTTCTTGTTCCCTGTAGGGTCCTTTTAGCCAGACTAAGAATCAAATGGAGTGGGACAAATTAACAGGAAAAAAAAAATCAAATTTAATTTTGCACATATGGGGAATTCAAACAGGCAGGGAAATTTTAAAGACAGGTAAAATAGGATATATATGTCATCCTGAACTAAGGAGAAGAAGGTAAGAATTTGAGACTTCAAAGGAATGGAATGCAATTCACACAAAGATGAAACGGAGTAAAGATTTGGTAAACAAATGTTCACTGGGGCACTCAGAAGCAATGGGACAAAGAAGACTTTTATCAAACAGATCTTGCTAGCTTCCTCCCAATCTATCATACCTAGTTTATTTGATAATATAGTTATCTGTGGTGATAGCTTTTTTTTTCCTGGAGCAGTTTCTAAAATTCATTTTAGGTAGTTGAGTGTAAAGGTAAACAACTTTTTTTTTTTTTTTTTTTTTTTTTTTCTGAATCTGCTGGGTCTGATTGCTTTTTAACTCAAAATAATCTTCATGCCAAAGTGGACCTTCTTGAAGAGGCCTGACCTAGGGCCCTTTATCTTGATAGCTTTGGTTTTGGGTGATAAGATATCCATGTGATGGTTTGTGTAACCAAAGTTTCAAATCTTTTGAATATATACCCAAGAACATGGTTGCTGGATTTTAAGGTAATAATATATTTATTTTTCTAAAGAATTGCCAAGTTGCTTTACAGAGTGGCTCTACCATTTTTGTATTCACAGCAGAAAAGAGTGAGTGTCCCTCTATAATTTAGTCAGTAATTGTCCATATAATTTTAACATTTTACTTTAGCTATTCTACTAGGTTTATATTAGTATCTGACTCTTTTAATATACAATTTTCTCATGACAATGTCAGACATCTTTTCGTGTACATGTTTCCTTTCTGTGTATCTTCCTTGGTGAGGCATCTGTTGAGGTTTTTACTCACTTTTGAGTTTTTTATCTTCTTACTTTTGAGTTTTAAGAGTTTCTTATTTGAGACAGGAAATCTTGAACTATCTAGAATAGGAGAAATGGATTTTGTAAGGCGGGCAAAGTCTGTGGTAAAATCTATTCTCCTGGAGATTAAGCCTTTGCTTTCAAGGATGTCTTACTTATTTTGCAATAATACTTTTCTCCTCTTTCAGTCAGAGCAATGAGGGCTGAGGGAGCAGGAATCTTTCTTTGCTTGTAGAGTTACTAGAAGTAAAAACCCATGAAAGTAAAACCAATGAATCTGTGCAAGGTAAAGCCCACAAAGTGTGGGGGATTGTATCCACCATGGGGTTTCTCACTCTCCCACTAGTCCATATTAATCTCCATCAACTTGTGAAAATTGCCGTTAAGTATTCTTCTTAGTTTGTGGCTTCAGTAGCTTCTGCTTCAAATAAGCAGATCTTTTTTGTGACTCTCTAAATTTATTTGTCTCTTTAGAATTTGATGTGATTTTCGGTGCTATCAACTCAGTTCTCTGACTAGTCCAAGAAAATCTGTTGAATTTTAGTTTGTCTAATTGATCTTCTTGTAAGAATAGGCTTGGTAACTTTAGAGCCTTTTATATATTACAGTTGAAATTAGAAGCCTAGTGTTGAGATTTGAAGAACAATATTGATACCATTTATTCTACCTAATTGAAGAAGAGGAAAAAAATCAAAAAGTATTGTTATTGTACAAAACATTTTATTTCTATCTATTAAAATATAAAATCCAAAAAAATAAAATAAAATAAAATATAAAATCCTATTAAAATTGCCCAAAATGTCATTTGTATTCATAAGTTAGGTTATATAGTTTTTATTGGATTATCTGTATTTGGATAATGAAAATGATTACTCATATAGTAATCATTAATAAAATGAATTTAAAGAAACTGATTCTTTAAGAAAAATTAATAACTATATCTACCTGAGCAGCCAAACTGCATGGATAAATTCATTTCAATCTCTTTTTAATTCAAGGCATCTGTTGTGCCAGCAATGCAAGGCTAAGTTATGTCCTTGTAGTTTGTGATTTTTAATATGTTATCTCTATGTTGTCAAAGCCATTTCAGTATTATTGTTCTTTCTTAAATGTGTGTCTTGTAGAAGAATAACTATGGAGAACACTAAGAAATGCATTGCTGATATTTACATATTTATTTTTTACTATATGGAAATTGTTTTGTATTCAGATCTTCTAAATTTGTGCTGTAACCTTAACACAAATAATTGCATAGGGTGGAAATTTTACTAGTTTGGAAAAATCCAGTGACTGTTGACTGTTGGGACATCTTATAAGAAGCAGAAGGACTATACAGGTGACAAATTTTGGCTTAAAAAGTTGAGGCTTATAGGGCAAACCCGGTGGCTCAGCGGTTTAGCCCCGCCTTCAGCCCAGGGCCTGATCCTGGAGACCCGGGATCAAGTCCCACGTCCGGCTCCCTGTGTGGAACCTGCTTCTCCCTCTGCCTGTGTCTCTGCCTCTCTCTCTCTCTGTGTCTCTAAAAAACAAATAAAATCTTAAAAAAAAAAAAAAGTCAAGGCTTATAAATCACAGCTACAAAAAAGGTAGCTAATGCTATTCTTGAAATCCTTACTATAACAAATTCATAATTTTTTTTATTAATTTATTCCCTGCAGGTAGAAATAGGTTTTCTTTAGTATCTTTGGTAAAGTGTAAGAAGAATGAATCAGGGTAATAACTTACAGAAACAGTTTAGATTACTGTGTGAGCTAACTGAATAGAGACCTTTAATATTTGAATATTCATATCTACTGAATCATTATTATATGATATGTCTTTTAAAAATGTTGATTAAGAGAATGAACTGAACTGATTGAGCTATTAGAAAACATATTCTTCTTTCACAAAATGAGACAATTATTATAGTAAACTTAGAGTTCCTAAATAATATCACTGTGAAAGTTAAAATACCCAAACTGTGGTATATTTATGAGACTGTATTGAGAATCATGTTGCCCTAGAAACCATTAAAAAAAGTTCAAGAAATTACTTTTAATGCAAACAAATTGAAAAACATTAAGTTTCAAAAAATGAAAAATTAAAATTTTAATGAGAAAAAAAGATTATCAAACATATGAAGATTTTCTTATGTAAAACAATATAGTGAACAATATGAGAAAATGATTCATATGGAAAGTTGAAATTTTAAAATACAGCGACTAAGAAAGCAAATAGATAAAAAATGAGTGAAGAAAATATTTTAGGGTATTTTCTCTAACGTGTAAACATGTTTAACCTCTTTATATTACTGGAAATAAAAGGAAATGTCTTCCTGTGGCCACATAATCATAGATTTCTTCTATGGTAAAATATTCGAATTGGCCATTTAATGTTACTGAGTATCATACTATTTGGTCAAGTGAGAAGAAAGTATGACACTTATCTGAAATAATAATTATTATATTTTCTTTTTTAAGGTTTTCTTTCTTTCTTTCTTTCTTTCTTTCTTTCTTTCTTTCTTCTTTCTTTCTCTCTCTCTTCTTCTTTCTTTCTTTCTTTCTTTCTTTCTTTCTTTCTTTCTTTCTCTCTTCTTTCTTCTCTCTCTCTTTCTTCTTTCTTCCTTCCTTCCTTCCTTCCTTCCTTCCTTCCTTCCTTCCTTCCTTCCTTCCTTCCTTCTCCTTTCTTTTTATTGGAGTTCAATTTGCCAACATATAGCATAATATCCAGAGCTCATCCCGCCAAGCGCCCCACACAGTGTCCGACACCCAGTCACTACAACCCCCCCGCCCACCTTTCCGCTATTCCTTGTTCATTTCCTAGTTAGGGGTCTCTCATGTTTTGTCCCCCTCACTGATATTTTCACTCATTTTATCTCCTTTCCTTTATTCCCTTTCACTATTTTTCATATTCCCCAAATGAATGAGACCATATAGTGTTTGTCCTTTTCCGAATGACTTACTTCACTCAGCATAATACCTTCCAGTTCCATCCACTTGGAAGCAAATGGTGGGTATTTGTCGTTTCCAATGGCTGAGTAATATTCCGTTGTAGACATAGACCACATCTTCTTTATCCATTCATCTTTCGATGGACACCTCGGTGTCCATCTATGTCCTCGGTGTCCAAACTGTGGCTCCTTCCACAGTTTGGCTATTTTGTATATTGCTGCTATAAACATTGGGATGCAGGTGTCCCGGCGTTTCACTGCATCTGTGTCTTTGGGGTAGATCCCCAACAGTGCAATTGCTGGGTCGTAAGGCAGGACTATTTTTAACTCTTTGAGGAACCTCCACACAGTTTTCCAGAGTGGCTGCACCAGTTCACATTCCCACCAACAATGCAAGAGGGTTCCCTTTCCTCCACATCCTCTCCAACATTTGTGGTTTCCTGCCTTGTTAATTTTCCCCATTCTCACTGGTGTGAGGTGGTATCTCATTGTGGTTTTGATTCATATTTCCCTGATGGCAAGTGATGTGGAGCATTTTCTCATGTGCTTGTTGGCCATGTCTGTGTCTTCCTCTGTGAAGTTTCTATTAATGTGTTTTGCCCATTTCATGATTGGATTTTTTTTTTCTGTTGAGTTTAATAAATTCTTTATAAATCTTGGATACTAGCCCTTTATCTGATAGGTCATTTGCAAATATCTTCTCCCATTCTGTAGGTTGTCTTTAAGTCTTGTTGACTGTTTCTTTTGCTGTGAAGAAGCTTTATATCTTGATTAAGTCCCAATAGCTCATTTTTGCTTTTGCTTCCTTTGCCTTCATAGATATATCTAGGAAGAAGTTGCTGTGGCCAAGTTCAAAAAGGGTGTTGCCTGTGTTCTCCTCTAGGATTTTGATAGAATCTTGTCTCACATTTAGATCTTTCATCCATTTTGAGTTTATCTTTGTGTATGGTGTAAGAGAGTGGTCTAGTTTCATTCTTCTGCACTTTTCCCAGCACCATTTATCGAAGAGACTGTCCTTTTTCCAGTGGATAGTCCATTCTCCTTTGTCGAATATTAGTTGACCATAGAGTTGGGGGCCCATTTCTGGATTCTCTGTTCTGTTCCATTGATCTATGTGTCTGTTTCTGTGCCAGTACCACACTGTCTTGATGACCACAGCTTTGTAGTACAACCTGAAATCTGGCATTGTGATGCCTCTGGCTCTGGTTTTCTTCTTTAATATTCCCTTGGCTCTTTGGGATCTTTTCTGATTCCACACAAATCGTAAGATAATTTGTTCCAACTCTCTGAAGAAAGTCCATGGTATTTTGATAGGGATTGCATTAAATGTGTAAATTGCCCTGGGTAGCATAGACATTTTCACAATATTAATTCTTCCAATCCATGAGCATGGATTATTTTCCATCTCTTAGTGTCTTCCTTAATTTCTTTCAGAAGTGTTCTGTAGTTTTTAGGGTATAGATCCTTTACTTCTTTGGTTACGTTTATTCCTAGGTATCTTATGCTTTGGATGCAATCATAAATGGGATTGACTCCTTAATTTCTCTTTCTTCAGTCTCATTTTTAGTGTATAGAAATGTCACTGATTTCTGGGCATTGATTTTGTATCCTGTCACATTCCCAAATTGCTGTATGAGTTCTAGCAATCTAGGGGTGGAGTCTTTTGGGTTTTCTATCTACAGTATCATGTCCTAGGTGAAGAGGGAGAGTTTGACTTCCTCTTTGCCAATTCGAATGCCTTTTATTTCTTTTGTTGTCTGATTGCTGAGGCTAGGACTTCTAGTACTTCTAGCAGCGGTGAGAGTGGACATCCCTGTCGTGTTCCTGATTTTAGGGGAAAGACTCCCACTGTTTCCCCATTGAGAATGATATTTGCTGTGGGATTTTCATAGATGGCTTTTAAGATGCTGAGGAGTGTTCCCTCTATCCCTACACTCTGAAGAGTTTTGATCAGGAATGGATGCTGTATTTTGTCAAATGCTTTCTCTGCATCTATTGAGAGGATCATATGGCTCTTGTATTTTCTCTTGTTGATATGATCAATCACATTGATTGTTTTATGAGTGTTGACCAGCCTTGTATCCCAGGGATAAATCCCACTTGGTCATGGTCAATAATCATCTTAATGTATTGTTGGATCCTATTGGATAGTACCTTGTTGAGAATTTTTACATCTGTGTTCATCAGGGATATTGGTCTATAATTCTCCTTTTTGGTGGGTCTTTGGTTTTGGAATTAAGGTGATGCTGGCCTCATAGAATGAGTTTGGAAGTATTCCATGTCTTTCTATCTTTCGGAACAGCTTTAGTAGAATAGGTATGGTTTCTTTGTTAAATGTTTGATAGAATTCTCCTGGGAAGCCATCTGGCCCTGGACTTTTGTGTCTTGGGAGGTTTTTGATGACTACTTCAATTTCCTCTCTGGTTATCAGCCTGTTCCGGTTTTCTATTTCTTCCAGTTCCAGTTTTGGTAGTTTGTGGCTTTCCAGAAATGCATTCATTTCTTCTAGATTGCCTAATTTTTTGGCATATAGCTGCTGATAATAAGTTTTTAAAATCGTTTGTATTTCCTTGGTATTGGTGGTGATCTCTCCTTTCTCATTCATGATTTTATTAATTTGAGTCTTTTCTCTCTTCTTTTTAATAAGGCTAGCTAATGGTTTATCTATCTTATTAATTCTTTTAAGAACCAACTCCTGGTTTTGTTGATCTGTTCCACAGTTCTTCTGGTCTCTATTTCATTGAGTTTTGCTCGAATCTTTATTAACTGTCTTCTTCTGCTGGATGAAGGTTTTATTTGCTGTTCTTTCTCCAGCTCCTTTAGGTGCAAGGTTAGCTTTTGTATTTGAGTTCTTTCCATTTTTTTGAGGGATGCTTGTATTGCAATGTATTTCCCCTTCAGGACTGCTTTTGCTGTATCCCAAAGATTTTGAATGGTTGTATCTTCATTCTCATTAGTTTCCATGAATCCTTTTAATTCTTCTTTAATTTCCTGGTTGACTCTTTCATCTTTTAGCAGGATAGGTTTAACCTCCACATGTTTGAATTCCTTCCAAACTTCTTCTTGTGATTGAGTTCAAGTTTCAAAGCATTATGGTCTGAAAATATGCAGGGGACAATCCCAATCTTTTGGTATCTGATTTGTGACCCAGTACGTGGTCTATTCTGGAGAAAATTCCATGTGCACTTGAGAAGAATGTGTATTCAATTGAGTTTGGGTGTAAAGTTCTGTAAATAACTCAAATCTATCTGGTCCGGGGTATTATTTAAAGCTCTTGTTTCATTGGAGATGTTGTGCTTAGAAGATCTATCAATTGGGGATCCCTTGGTGGCTCAGCAGTTTAGTGCCTGCCTTTGGCCCAGGGCATGATTCTGGAGTCCTGGGATCGAGTCCCCCGACGGGCTCCCGGCATGGAGCCTGCTTCTCCCTCTGCCTGTGTCTCTGCCTCTCTCTCTCTCTCTCTCTTACTATGTCTATCATAAATAAATAAATAAATCTTAAAAAGAAAAAAAAAGAAGACCTTTCAATTGCAGAAATACCATGTTGAAGTCTCCCAATATAAGTGTATTATTATCTTAGTATGTCTTAACTTTGTTATTAGTTGATTGATACACTTGGCAGCTTCCACATTAGGCACATAAATATTCATGATTGTTAGGTCCTCCTGTTGGATAGATCCTTTAAGTATGATATAGTGCCCCTCTTCATCTCTCACTGTAGTCTTTGGCATGTCCTTTATCTGATATGAGGATGGCTACCCCTGGTTTCTTTGGAGGACCATTTGAATGGTAAATGGTTCTCCAACCTTTCATTTTCAGAGCACTTTCTCATGTGCATGTTGGCCATGTCTATGTCTTCCTCTGTGAGATTTCTGTTCATGTCTTTTGCCCAGTTCATGATTGGATTGTTTGTTTCTTTGGTGTTGAGTTTAATAAGTTCTTTATAGATTTTGGAAACTAGCCCTTTATCTGATACATCATTTGCAAATACCTTCTCCCATTCTGTAGGTTTTCTTTTAGTTTTGTTGACTGTATCCTTTGCTGTGCAAAAGCTTCTTATCTTGATGAAGTCCCAATAGTTCATTTTTGCTTTTATTTCTTTTGCCTTTGTGGATGTATCTTGCAAGAAGTTACTGTGGCCGAGTTCAAAAAGGGTGTTGCCTGTGTTCTCCTCTAGGATTTTGATAGATTCTTGTCTCACATTTAGATCTTTCATCCATTTTGAGTTTATCTTTGGGTATGGTGCAAGAGAGTGGTCTAGTTTCATTCTTCTGCATGTGAATGTCCAATTTTCACAGCATCGTTTATTGAAGAGACTCTTTCTTCTAGTGGATAGTCTTTCCTCCTTTATCGAATATTAGTTGACCATAAAGGTCAGGGTCCACTTCTGGGTTCTCTATTCTGTTCCATTGATCTATGTGTCTGTTTTTGTGCCAGTACCACACTCTCTTGATGACCACAGCTTTGTAGTACAACCTGAAACCTGACATTGTGATGCCCCCAATATATGGTTTTCTTTTTAAAAATTCCCCTGGCTATTTGGGGTCTTTTCTGATTCCACACAAATCTTAAAATAGCTTGTTCTAACTTTCTGAAGAAAGTCCATGGTATTTTGATAGGGATTGCATTAAACGTGTAAATTGCCCTGGGTAACATTGACATTTTCACAATATTAATTCTGCCAATCCATGAGCATGGAATATTTTTCCATCTCTTTGTGTCTTCCTCAATTTCTTTCAGAAGTGTTCTATAGTTTTTAGGGTATAGATCCTTTACCTCTTTGGTTAGGTTTATTCCTAGGTATATTAATTCAATATAATACTTAATTTATACCTTTCATACAATTCAAAAATTACAATAAAAATTACAAGATTTGCAGTGCTAGGTGGCTCAGTCCATTAAGCTTCTGCTTTCACCCTTGTCATGATCCTAGAGTCCTGGGATGGAGCTTCAGATTGGGGGGGTCCCTGCTCAATGGGAGGTGTGTATCTCCCTATCCCTCTGACCACACCTCCATTTGTGGTCTCTCTGTCTCTCTGTATTTATCTCTCAAATAAATAAATAAAATATTTTTAAAAAATTGTCAAGCTCTTATATGATCATGAAAAAGATATGTACTGGTAAACTGGAATGGTTCTCTAAAGCAATATACATACCTCACTTGATGACACAAAAGTATTTTCTTTTCAGTATCCTTTCACTTTTCATATTGCATAAATTGTGCAAAAGATGACAGAAAAAGTAGTCATGAGCTAATTAAAATGACAGAGTATTGACCAAGAGTTGGGGCCTGAATTGTAGAGATATTGTAGATTATCTTAGTAGGGAAAGTTCTATGTTTATCTTTGAGCACATCTAGATGGCTGGTTATTCTTATTGAAGGTAAAGACAAAGGAATTTATGATGTACTGCCAGGTGACCTCAAAGGTCAATTTCTTTGCTAATGATTTGCAAATGGCCTATGTTCCAATTGTACCTATGGAATTTTAAGATATGGAGGTGACTAAGTGGTAACGTAGGTAAATTCCATTCAAAGAATTTATTATTTATAGTTCTCCAAAGGAGGGAGGATACTATGCCATGCAGGGGTCCATAGGGAAGCATCAGGTTTGATCACAAGGCAGAGGAAACACGAAGGAAAGCATGACCCAGAACTTTATTATTGTGTTTTCTATAGGAAAGGTAAGGCAAGGCAAGGCAGGGCTGGAAAACAGTTTAGGATTGGCTAATGTGAATAATATCAGTGAGCTCTAAGCTAAGTGACAGTCTTCAGTGTTCTTGTTCTTGGCCCTGTGTTGGCTTAGGGCAGGGGAAGTATTGGTTTGGTATGTGATCATTGGTTAAGGGAGACAGTTGAGGATAAGGATATAAACTTGGGATTGGTTTGGTTTGCCTATGAAAGACCTGTCCACAGGAAATTGATATCTTGAGAATTAGCTGGCCTTTGAATGGGCAGTTTCTTCCCAGCCAACTAGACCCATCTAGGTATCGAAACATCATAAAATATAGGGGGAAAAAAGTGATTAATACAGTCTAACCAGTTTAGAAAGATTGGCTTGATCAGGAGGCCAAGAGGACATAAATGTACCAACCGAAAATTTTTCCTTTGAGCTCTCCCAAAGCTAAGATTCCTATTACAGATAATGACATGGATATTGCCTTAACCCAGAGACATTCTAAACTGCCCCAGCACTGCCCTTTAGGTGCATGTATGTTGATGTCTCTTTAGTTCTCCAATACTTTCCTTTATTCTCTCTTCTTGCACTGTATCATTTGCCTTTAAATAAAGCCTTATGCAAGTATGTTTTGTGGAATCTGGTAGGCCATATCAAATATATAAAATAAAGTCATTGCAGGTTCACAACATGTTAAGTGAGAAACAATAAGTTCAAAACCAAGAAACTCATTGAATTTTTGGTTCTTGCTAAAAAAGCTAAATAAGCTAGCTATTTATATTTAGCTAAATAGCTAAATATTTAGCTAGCTAATAGGTAAATAAGACAAAGAGCTAGACACAATATTTTTTGGATTATAGAAAACCAGTAATAGAGAAAATCTTAAAAAAATTAGAGATAGGGATCCCTGGATGGCACAGCAGTTTAGCGCCTGCCTTTGGCCCAGAGCGCGATCCTGGAGACCCGGGATCGAATCTCACGTTGGGCTCCCGGTGCATGGAGCCTGCTTCTCCCTCTGCCTGTGTCTCTGCCTCTCTCTCTCTCTGTCTCTCTGTGACTATCATAAATAAATAAATAAATAAATAAATAAAACCTTAAAAAATTAGAGATAGATTTATATAATCCTGGAAATGAAAGATAAATCTCACAGACTTCTCAGAAACAATCAAAGATAAAAGAAAACAGAATTGTATCTTTTAAAAGTAGAAACAAAGATATAAACCAAAAAAATAACCTTTAACTTGTAATTCTATATCTGGCCAAATAATTTTTGGAAAATGAGGTGAAATAAAATATTTTCAAAAAAAATAAAATCTGATAAAATTCATCATTAGCTACTTTACCTATAAGAAATAATAACGAAAAAAAATTAAAAAAAAAATAATAACGATAGTTCTCCAGGTAAATGAAAAACAATCTTAGTGGAAAATAAAATATGAAAAAAGGGTAAAGAATACTATATGTGGTAAATAAACAAGAAAAGATTTAAAAGGACCTTTCATAATTTTTGTTGTTTCCAATGGTAATTGACTATTTAAAAAAATTAACATGTGATTTGTAAACTGAGGTGAAAACTGAGGCATGCATGGTATAGCAATATTAAAATAGACTTAAATTAAAGATGTATCTTGATGATCCGTCAAAGAAAATCACTATACAAAAATGAAAGAGGTACAATAAGTAACTCTAAAATGGAACACTAAAATTACTCAATCCAAACAGTGTTAGGAAAAGAAAAAGAACAAAGAATGAATAGAGAAAATAAGGAACAAATAGCCAGATGGTAGCCTTGAACCCAAACCTAGAGACAAATAAAATTTAGATGGTCTAAACATCTAGACCTAGGTCTAAACATTTAGACCATTTAGATGGTCTAAACACTCCAAATAAAGGGTAGATTGTCAAATTGGATGGAAAGCCAGATCAAGCAATATGCTGTCTAGAACACACATGCGTTAAATATAAATATGTAACTAGGCAAAAAATAAAAAGATGAAAAAAGTATATGTTAAAAATGATCCTAAAGACTGGGGTGACTATATTAATATCAGACCATGAATTCTTCAGGACAAATATATTTGTGAAAAAGGCATTTATGATTATAAAAGGGATAATTCACCAGTAAGACAAAATATACTTAAATATGTATGTACTTAAGAGTTTCAAAACATAAACCAGTTACAAATAGAATTGAAAGGAAATAGGGGATCCCTGGGTGGCTCAGCAGTTTAGCACCTGCCTTTGGCCCGGGGCGCCATCCTGGAGTCTCGGGATCGAGTCCCACGTCGGGCTCCCTGCATGGAGCCTGCTTCTCCCTCTGCCTGTGTCTCTCTCTCTCGCTCTCTCTCTCTTAAATAAATAAATAAATCTTAAAAAAAAAAAGAGAGAGAGAGAAAGGAAATAGATCCACAATTATAGTTGAGACTTGGAACTCCTATTTCAAGTAGACAGACTTTAAATTCACATGGAATATTAACCTATATAGATCATATGTTAGGCCATAAAAATATCTCAATAAATTGCAAAGAATTAAAGTAGTTTATATTCTCTGACCCCTGAAGAGTAATAAGCCTACCATATCCAAATAATGGTCAGTTAAATAATAATTATATGTAGCCCAAGGGCCAAAGAACAAATCACAATAATAATTATAAAATATTTTAAATTGAAAAACATCAAAATTTGTTGGGTTCACTTAAAGCAGTGCTTCAGGGATAAGGGTATGCATATGTGTGTTTGTGTGTGTGTATAACATATAATTTTAAAAACATACAGTTTAGGGATGCTCAGTGGTTGAGCATCTGCCTTTGGCTCAGGGTGTGACCCCGGAATCCCAGAATCCCAGGATCTAGTCCCACATAGGGCTCCCTGAGTGGAGCCTACTTCTCCTTCTGCCTATGTCTGCCTCTCTTTCTCTCAGTGTGTTCCATAAATAAATAAATAAAATATTTAAAATATATATATATACGGGTAAAAAATTAAATACTAGAAAAATATCTAATGATATCTAATTATGTAAATGATCTAAGTTTTACCTTAGAAAGGCAGGATAAAAATAAATAAATAAACACAAAGTATATAAAAGGAAAGAAATAATAAAATAATAATATAAATAAAAAAATTAAAAACTTATTAAACCAAATGATAGACTTTTGAAAATATCATTAAAATGGATAATTTTCTGGCTACACTATTTCATGTCACTGAAGATCTTTGCAAGATTTGAGCCTTAATTTTTATATATTTTCTATAGCTACCCTCATATGTCTTTTATTTTACTAATTGTATGTTATGCTTGGGAGAAATATTCAATTTTTATAGGTCTTGATTCTCTTAAATATGTTTGAGATGGTTGGATTGAAATTAATGGCAAAAAGCATAAAATGTCACTCCAACAATATCAGAAAGAAATGAATCATCTAATTGGTCCTGCAGATATGGGGAATAATTGCTTGCTACTGACTTAGACAAATGGACATAGAAATGTAAATTGGTACAGCCACTTTGAAAGTAGTATGGTGATTTCTCCAAAAATTTAAAATAGAATTACTATATGATCCATTAATTTCACCCCTGGGCATTTATTCTAGGGAAATGAAGTCCCTATATTGAAAAGATATCTGCACCCCATGTTCACTGCAGCATTATTTTCAACAGGACATGGAAGCAAACTAATTGTCCATTGAAAGTGGAATGGATAAAGAAAATGTGATATCTGTGGTTAATAAGTACAGTGGTAATTACTCAACCATAAACAAGAAGGAAAACCTGATATTTGCATCAATATTGATGGAGTAATACCTGAAGGTACTATGCTAAGCAAAATAAGTCAGAGTAAGACAAATAGTGTATGTTCTCACTTATATGTGAAATTAAAAAAAAATACAAACCAGAACAACCGCAACATCTCATAAATAGGAGATAGTAAATAATTAAGTGTCTAAAAAAAGAAGGGGGTGTCTGGTGTCTATTGTCATTAGAATAGAGGAAGAGCTCCTAGATATACTATTTAGTGGAAAAAAGCAAAGTACAGAACAATGTGAAACAATTTGTGTATGATTTTTAAAAGGATATGTATCTTTTTCTTTTTTCTCCTTTGCACTTTTGTAGAAGAAATTACTAACAATTACAAGGGTGTCTGGCTGGCTCCCTTGGTAGTCCCATGGTAGAGCATGTGACTCTTGATCTTGGAGTTATGAGTTCAAGCCCCACTTTGGGGGTACAGATTACTTAAGAAAATACTAACAGTTGCCACTTTTGGAGAGTTGGGGATAAGCAGATAGGAAGAAAGAGTGTACATTGCATTCTATTTATATGAAATTCTAGAACAGACAAAATGAATGTAATATGACAGAAAGTTAAGTAGTTGGCTGGGACAAATTGGATGACAGTTACCACTAAGGAAACATGAGGAAATTTTTTTGGGGTAATGAATATGTTCTATATCTTAAGACCGTAGTTATTTGATTATGCATATTTGTCAAAACATATCAAATTGCAAACCCAAAACATTTGCATTTGACTCGGTGTCAATTATCCAAATGAAATTGATATGCAGTTTATTAAAGATGTCCCATATATTGAAGAAATTTGATATTACCATAAATGTCATAATATCACCTTGAAGACTGATCAGTGGTGGAAAGGTCCATGAGATAAACTATAGATTCATCACTTACTGGCAAGTAAATTGTATTTTTATAATTTTCTGAGGATGTAGGTGTTCTTTTTTTGTGCCCACTATTATGTATTTTTATGTTCCTCTGAAAACATAAACATGAGAGATTATTTCAGAATGTCAGAAAAGCTTCATATGTGGAGACTGCTTATTGCTGTTTTAGAGAGAACAGTTACAGTGACATCACAGTGGTTCTTACAATCCCTTCAAGGGACCATTCCTTTAGAAGTTGCTATCAATTCCTCCATACTTCAGTAATTTGGTCTTATTTATTATTCTATTCCTCTTTGTTTTGTTTTTTTTTAAGATTTTATTTATTTATTCATGAGAGACAGAGAGAGAGAGAGAGAGAGAGAGAGAGGCAGAGATACAGGGAGAGGGAGAAGCAGGCTCCATGCAGGGAGCCAGACGTGGGACTTGATCTCAGGTCTCCATGATCATGCCCTGGGCTGAAGGCAGCACTAAACCTCTGAGCCACCCGGGCTGTCCTCTATTCCTCTTTTAATCTGCTTCTTTGCTTGTATGTTTCTGCCACTCTTGTCTTCCAGTACTAAGGGCTTCTTCCACTTTTGCTTATACCTTTTGTTGTCTAGGTCACATTTTTAAAATACCCCTGATATGTCATTTGATTGTTTAAAATTATTATTTACTATGCTTGTTTATTATTATCGACTCTTTATTTATAATTGTTTCATTCCATAGATTCTAAGTCTCAATGTTGAAAGCACTGTCTTCTGTATGATTTATGTATATATTGATATATCCATATGATTTTATATATGATACATAATGCAAATAAATATCTGTGTAATGATTATATTTAGAAAATGGCATAGCCTATTTGTGCAAATTCTCAATTTTTATGTAACTATTTGAATAGTATTGAACTGATTTCACTTTTGAAATTCTAATAAGATTTAACTTTTTATTTCAGTTTTTTTAAGAATTACAAGTTATGCTGAGATATAGCCACACACAAATACAAAAATACACATAGATAAAAGTCACGAGTTTGCATAATTAAAAATGTTATATAGGTGTGATATATATATATATATATATATTGAGTTTCCCAAATTAAAATGTTCTTGAATGTCTTGCGGAGGACTTTTTCAGTTTGCATGTGTTATATTTTCAATTAGAATGGAATCTCTAGCCTGGAAGGAATCAAAATCTTTTCCAAAATATCTTTTAAAAGGATTTCTATTTGTACTAGATAATGCAACAACATCACAGAAGCAAGTTGTGCTATTCCTCCCACCTTCTGCAATTTTATTTCAATGTAAATTATTTTTTCATTAGACTCTCTTCTCTTTCTGGCTAGTTTCCATCAGCTTCTGTGAGTTTTGATGATTCATACATTCCCTCAAATCCATGGAACAAACATAAAAAGAAACATCAGAAGGAGGCTGAACCCTATATAAAGAGAACATCACTTTTGTTTAAGTAATAGTTCATTATCACACTTCAAAGTACTTTAAAAACGTGACTCAGTAAATAAGCCATAATATGTATGAGGGAAGGAATAATGCTAAATCGTTAAAGCTGAAAACTTAGGCTGAGAGTGTGAGTCTTTAAAAAAAGAAAAAATAGGTAGTAAAACTGGATTGCGTTAACAGACATCTCAATGCTTATATTCTGAGTATGATACACAGCCTCACAAAATTTTGTGTAAGTGGTAGAGCTTTACATAAGTACACAGTCTTTGATTTATTTTATGCCAATTAAACTCAACAAACATTTATTGAGTCATAATATGTGTCAGACACTGTAAAAAGTGTGAAGGATAAAAAGATAAATATGGAACACTATTTGTTCTCAAGGGCACACAGTCAAGGGATGGAGACAGTGATGTAAGTAAATCGTTGGGATAAAATGTGATAAGTGCAATTTTGCAAGTATTTCCAAAATAGAATATTGACACAAATCGCAAGTCATCAATTTAATACATAAGGTATATTCTCAAAGAAGAAGTGTTTTTATATGGATCATAAAATAGGAGTAGGTTTTTTTTCCAGATGGGAGCAGAGTGAGATTGGGAGGTTGGTGAGGAAAGAAAAGTATTTCAGGAGGCAGAACAGCATGTGCAAAACTAGAAATATATTAGACAGTTAAGAGAACTGCAGAGTTTTGGTTTTAATTGAAATGTAGACTATATTTATGTAACAAAGGCAAATTAGGCAAAGGAGAGATTTTTGAGTATATCTTATGATGGCCTAATAAGCTCTGACACAGTGGAATCCACTGAGAACACTAAAAAGAAGCAAACAGGAGTAAGTAATATGCTAATATGTGTATTCTAGCTCTTGAAGATATGGCTAAGCCACAAGGGTGGAGCTTACTTTGGTTCAGGTGGGAGATGAGGGAAATCCAACTTAAGTCCTTGGTAGTTAAGCAAGGGGTGATGGAGACACTAACAGTAAAATCAATAGGATTCAGTGACCTATGAGATGAGGTAGGAGGAGGAAAGAAGGAAGGTCTAAGGAGGCCTCCTGAATTTGTGGGTTAAGTGGTTAAATGGTTCATTCAAAATGAGAATATAGTAGGATGAGCACATGGCAAAGAAATATTTTAAGTTGGATTTTGAACGTGTTGACGTGGAATCTATACTTTAAAAATCATTTTGATAATTGGCAGTCAGTGTTTGCTGTACATTTGTGGATGAATGTTTCAGCAGTTTACTGGATTTGGAAGCTTTAGAGTATTGGCCTCGGTTTCATTAGCTTAAAATATTACAATTGGATAAAGCAAATTATTTTCAGTTTGAATTATTAGTGCTATTTAATGTAGGCATTTAGATGATTATACTGACCCTGCCAAACAAGAATTGTATCTACTGATTTTATTGCTTAAGTTTTCTTTTTGATATGTTGTCACAGAAAAAAAAAGTTTTATGAAGGAAAATCATATTTGTTTTCAACAATTTTGAAACTACTTGGAGCTAAGTTACCACAGGTTGGATTTCAAATAATAGTAAAATTTTAGAAAGCCTGATGCAAGGGAGAAAAAGGAGCATTTTGTTTTCATTAAAATCACAAATGCTAGTTTTTAAAGTTTGATATTGGAATTTTCTTCTCACTTTATTCCCAAAAGTCAATTACTTTGCATCCTTAGAATGCAGAAAAGTGCTGATTTCATTAAATTAAAATGTGACATTGAAAGACTTTAATTGTAAATGCATTGCTGAATATTACTATTTTAGAAAGCAGAACTAAAGAAAGAAGTTGCCTGTATCTAATATGGCCATGCTCCCATTGACCATAATATTAACACCTCATTGAGCTGACGAAGTTAAGGAAAGGCTGAGTTCACTCCATTGCTACTGTTATTCAGCCAGATATGAGTTTCATTAAAATCATTATTGGAGAATTTTATTTATATAAATCATTGAAAAGTAGGCTTTCTCCTCATGTACAATGTAATTTCCCTCATCTACCAATGCATTACAGGCAAAGGGCAATAGCCTCTCTCAACCTAACATCCGGAGGGAAAGCACAAATCTCTTTTCATACAAGATTCTTTTAAGATACAAAACTATGTTCATATTTGTCTAAAATACTCAAAATGTCTTATTTTCCCCTATGGTGCATTATTTTAAGTAATTGATTCTATATTAAAAGAAATAATCATTAGGATAGGTAAAATAGGTTTTTTTTGTATTTATTTATTGATTTTCCTTCTGTTTTTTTTTTTTTTTAGTTTTTATTTAAATTTGAGTTAACATACAGTGTAATAATGCTTTCAGGTGTACTATTTAGTAATTCAGCACTTTTATACAATAGCTGGTGGTCATCACAAGTGCACTCCTTTATCCCCATAACTTATTTAACTCACCCCCAACCTACTTGCCCTCTGGTAAGCATGAGTTTGTTCTCTATAGTTAAGAGTCTGTTTCTTGGTTTGCTTTTCCACCTACCCACGTTGATCATTTATTTTGTTTCTTAAACTCCACATATGAGTGGTATTTGTCTTTCTCTGACTACTTTCACTTAGCATAATGCTCACTATTTCCATCTGTGTCCTTGCAAATGGCAAAATTTCATTCTTTTTTATGGCTGAATAATATTCCTTGTGTGTGTGTGTGTGTGTGTGTGTCTGTGTGTGTGTATGTGCATACACATATATATATAGATACTGCATCTTTATCCATGCCTCAGTCCATCGGTAACTGGACAGCAACATGTAAAAGAATGAAACTGGATCACCTACACCAAACACAAAAATAAATTCAAAATGATTAAAGACCTAAATTTGAGACAGGGTACCATTGAAATCCTAGAGGAGAACACAGAGAGCAACTTCTTTGACAGGGGCCTTATCAATTTCTTACTAGATATGTCACCTCAGGCAAGGGAAATAAAAGCAAAAATAAATTATCGGGACTTCATCAGAATAGAAAGCTTCTGCACAATTAAGAAAACAAAACTAAAAGGTAACCTATGGGATGGGAGAGGATATTTGCCAAAGACATATCTGATAAAGGCTTAGTTTCCAAAATATATAAAGACTTAAAAAGCTTAATACCCCAGAAAACAAATAATCCAATTAAAATATGGCATAAGATATGAATAGACATTTCTTCCAAACAAGACTTACAGATGGCTAACAGACACATGAAAAGATGCTCAACATCACTCATTATCAGGGAAATACAAATCAAAGCTACAATGAGCTATCACCTCATGTCTGTCAGAATGGGTAAAATTAACAACACAGGAAACAACAGGTGTTGGCAAAGATGCATGGAATGGGGAACCCTCTTATACTGTTGGTGGAGATACAAACTGATACAGCCACTGTAGAAAATAGAATGGAGGCTCCTCAAAAAGTTAAAAATAGAACTACTCTATGACCCACAATAGCACTAGTAAGTATTTACCCAAAGGATACAAAAGTACTACTTCAAGTGGACACAAGCACCTTGATGTTGATAGCAGCATTATCAACAGTGGTCAAATTATGGGAAATAGTTTTAAGTCTATGAATTATATGTTATATTACTAGAAAGTTACATCTGAGTAAATGGAAACAATAATGTGACAAGTGCCTTGTGGTATCATGATAGTGCTATGATTATGATTATGTGTCTTTAAGATTGAGACCTGCTTAATTCTCTAGGTATGCCTAGTACTCTTGAGGACACTTAACACTCACAACTGAAATCTGTCTGTAGGAATGAGAGTGGCATGTTTCTCTACAGCTTTCCTTGAGGTGGCACTCACTCTTCCAATTACAATTAATCACAAAAGCATTTCCTTTGGTTTGTTTTAGTACTTCGACCTGCCATAAAAACATTGCAACTTGAACTGCAATGTCTCATTTTCCAAATATCTATTGTTTCTTGACAAGTAAAACTGTTAGCCAAATTATGAAAAGAACCCTAATGTTGACCGATGACTAGATAAAGAAGATGTTGTATATACACAATGGAATATTACTCAGCCATCAAAAAGAATGAAATCTTGTCATTTGCAACAACATGGATGGAGCTAGAATGTATTATGCTAAATTAAATAAGCCAGTCAGGGGTGTCTGGTGGCTCAGTCAGTTAAGCTTCTGTCTTTGGCTCAGGTCATGATCCCAGGGTCCTGGGATCTAGCCACATGTTACACTCCCTGCTCAGTAGGGGGTCTGCTTCTCCCTCTCCCTCTGCTGCTCTCTCTGCTTCTGCTTGCTTGCTCTCTTTCTCCCTTTCAAATAAATAAATAAAATCTTAAAAAAAATATATTAGCCAGGGAAAGACAGATACCATGTGATTTCACTCATTTGTGGAATTTAAGAAACAAAGCAGATGAACATAGCTAAAGGGGAAAAAAAGATAGAAGTGAATTGAAAGAGACTCTTAAATATAGAGAACAGGGCCTCCCAGGTGGCTCAGTGGTTTAGCACCACCTTCAGCCCAGGATATGATCCTGGAGACCTGGGATCGAGTCCCACATCTGGCTCCCTGCATGGTGGCTGCTTCTCCCTCTGCCTGTGTCTCTGCCTCTCTCTCTCTCTCTCTCTCTCTTTCTGTGTGTGTCTCTCTTGAATAAATAAATAAAATCTTTAAAAAATAAAATAATAAATAAATAAATAAATAAATAAATAAATAAATAAATAAATAATAAATAAAGAGAACAAACTGAGGGTTGATGGTGGTAGGAAGGGGTTGGGCTAAATGGGTGATGGTAATTAAAGAAGGCACTTGTGTTGACTTCTGGGTGTTATATGTTAGTAATGAATCACTAGATTCTATTTTTGAAACCAATATTACAATATATGTTAACTATGATTTAAATAAAAATTTGAAAAAATAAAAAATATATTCATGTAGAAAAAAGATAAGTAAAACTATTACTATTCAGAAAACACCCACATTCCTCAAATGAAATTAAATAATGGGTTATCTATACAACTATTGCAGATCTTTGAAAAAGGGCACAAATAAAACCATTCTTTATTTTAACCAAGATGTATAAACACATTTAAACTATTCTTGATTGTAAAAGCCAAAGAAACTCAATCTATACTTACATCACTATGTGGAAAATATTTTTTTTTCCTTCTCCTCCATAAAACAATGCCTACAGTTTCTTCAAAAATCAGCAAGTGAATCTGTAGCCTGGAATAGAACCCATGAATTCCCTTAGATTTCTTTATCTAACAACTGCTCATACATTGTCCAAGACATCCAATCTTCTCTTTAGCAAAAGCAGAAGCAACCAAACAAAAGTTGATACAGAAATCCAACAATCGAAAAAATAAGTCAATTGGAGTTGAAAAGAGCTCATCATGTATTTTCTAACTTCTATGATAATTTCCAAAATAATAGAAGTTAAAGAGAAAAAAAAAAAGTCAAAATTCTAAGACACAGATCCTCTAAGCAGAAAATCAACAAGGAAACAATGATTTGAATGACACACTGGACCAGATGGATTTAATATTAAATATTCAGAACATTGCATCCTAAAACAGCAGAATACATTCTTTTCAAGAGCACACTGCATATTCTCCAGAATAGATCACATATCACCCCAAAACAAACCTTCACAAATGCAGAAGATTGAAGTCATAACATGCAACTTCTCTGACCACAATACTATGAAACTAGATTTCAACCACAAGAACAAATCTGGAAAGACAATGATTGCATGGAAGTTAAATAACATGCTACAAAGCAATGAATGGGTCAATGAGGAAATAAAAGGAGAAATTAAAAAGTACATGGGAACAAATGAAAATGAAAGAACAATAGTACAAAACCTTTGGGATCAAGCTAATTGGTTATAAGGAGGATATTTATAGCATTACAGGCCTACCTCAAGAAGCAAGAAAAGTCTCAAATAAACCTCCTAACCTTATGCCCAAAGGAGCTAGAAAAAGAACAAAAAACAAAACCTAAAACCAGCAGAAGGAAAGAAATAATAAAGATTACCATAAAAGACATAAGGAACTATGACTATAGGAAACAAACTGAGGGTTGCTGGAGGAGGGGTGGGTAGCGGGATGAATTAATTGGTGATTAGTATTAAGGAAGGCACTTGATGTAATGAGCACTGAATGTTCTATGCAACTGATGACTCATAAACTTCTACTTCTGAAACTAATAATACAGTATATGCTAATGAAATTGAATTTAAACTTATAAAATAAAATATATTCTAAAAAATATAAAGGCAGAAATAAATGATATAGGAACAAAAACAAAAACAAAACAATAGATCAATGGAATGAGGAAATGGTTCTTTGAAAAAAATCAATAAATTGATAAACCTCTAGCCAAACTTATAAAAAAAAAATGTAAAGACCCAAATAAATCACAAATGAGAGAAGAGAAATAACAAACACTACAGAAAATACAAATAATTATAAGAGAATATTATATAAAACTACACGCCAGGAACACCTGGGTAGCTCAGTAGTTGAGCATCTGCCGTTGGCTCCAATTGTGATCCTGGGGTCCTGGGATCAACTCTTGCATTAGCCTTCCTGGGGGAATCCTGTTTCTCCTCTGCCTATGCCTCTATCTCTGTCTCTCTCTCTCTCATGAATAAATAAAATCTTAAAAAAAAACTACATGCCAACAAATCGAACAACCTAGAAGAAACAGATAAATTCTTAGAAACATGTAACCTACTGAAACTGAAACAGGAAGAAATAGAGAATTTAAATAGAACAATAACCTGCACAGAAAATGAATCCATGATCAAAACCAGCAAACAAAAGTCCACAGCCAGATGATTACACAAGTGAAATTTACCAAGCATTTAAAAATTAGTTAATGCCTATTCTTGTAAAACTATTCCAAAAAATAGAAAAGGAAGGAAAAGTTCTAAGTTCATTCTATGAGGCAAACATTACCCGGATACCAAAGCCAGATAAAGACACCACAAAGAAAGAGAAATATAGGGCAATATTCCTGATGAACATAGATGCAAAAATCTTCAACAAAATATTAACAAACAGAATCCAACAATACATTAAAAAAAATCATTCACCATGATCTAGTGATATTTATTCCTGGGTGGCAAGGGCAATTCAATATTTGTGAATCAACATGATACATCATATCAGTAAGAGAAAGAAGAACCGTATGATCATTTCAATAGACACGGAAAAAGCATTTGACCAACTACAATATCCATTCATGATAAAAGTCCTCAACAAAGGAAACATCTCTCAACATAAAAAGGCCATGTATGAAAACCCACAGCTAACAACACCCTTAATGAGGAAAAACTGGGAGACTTACCCTATGGTCAGGAACAAGACCAGGATGTTCATTCTCATTACTTTTATTCAACATAGTACTGGAAGTGCTAGCCAGGGCAATCAGACAACAAAAATAAATAAAAGACACCCAAATCAGTTGGAGAAAAACTAAACTTTCACTGTTTGCAGATGATGTGATTTTAATATATAGGAAACCCAGAAGACTCCTCCAAAAAACTGCTAGAACTGAAAACAAATTTAGTAAAGTTTCAAGATACAAAATCAAGGTACAACAGAAATCTGTTGAATTTCTATACACCAATATGAGGCAGCAGACAGAGAAATTAAGGAAACAATCCAATTTATAAATATATCAAAAATAACAAGATATCTAAGAATAACCTAACTAAGAAGCTGAAAGCCTGTACTCTGAAAATGATAAAACACTGATGAAGAAATTGAAGACAACACAAAAAAATGGAAAGACATTCCATACTCATGGATTGGAAGAATAAATAGTGTCTATCCCTCCCAAAGAAGTATACATACTTAATGCGATCCCTATCAAAATATCAACAGCATTTTTCACAGAACTAGAACAAACAATCATAAACCTTGTATGAAAACACAGATGACCCAGAATAGTCAAAGCAACCCTGAAAAAGAAAAGCAAAGGCATCACAATTCTGGACTTTAATATATATTACAAAGCTGGACAGTACTGTGCTGGCACAAAATTCACACATAGATCAATGGAAGAGAATAGAAACCTCCCCCCAAAAAGTTACAACAATATGGCCACCTAATCTTCAATAAAGCAGAAAAGAATATTCAATAGAAAAAAGTCTTTTCAACAAATGGTGTTGGAAAAACTGGACAGCAACATGCAAAAGAATGAAATTGGACCACTTTTTTTTTTACACCATACACAAAAGTAAATTCAAAATGAATTAAAGATCTAAAGGTGAAACCACAAAAATCCTAGAACACAGGCAATAACTTCTTTGACTTTGGCCTTAGCAACTTTTTTCTAGATATATCTCCTGAGACAAGGGGAACAAAAGCAAAAATAAACTATTGGGACCATCAAAATGAAAAAGCCTCTGCACAGTGAAGGAAACAATCAATAAAAACTAAATAGCAAACTATGGAACAGAAGATATTTGCAAATTACATATCTGATAAAGGGTTAGTATACATAATAAAAAGTATACATTATAAAACTCAACACCCAAGAAAGAAATACCTCATTTAAAAAATGGCCAGAGGGGTGCCTGGCTGTCTCCCTTGGTAGAACATGCAACTCTCGGTATCAGGGTCATGAGTTCAAGCCCCACTTGGCATAGAGCTTGGTTAAAAAAAAAAAATGGGCAGAAGACATGAACAGCATTTCTCCAAAGCAGACATACAGATAGCCAACAGAGACATGAAAAGATACTCATAATCCCTCATTATCAGGGAAATGCAAATCAAAACAGCAATGAGATGTCACCCAGTACCTGTCAGAATGGCTAAAACCAACAACATGAGAAACAACACGTATCGGCAAGGATGTGGAGAAAAAGGAACCCTCTTGCATTGTTGGAGGAATGCAAACTGGTGCAGTTACGCTGGAAAATAGTATGAAGGTTCCTCAAAAAATTGAAAATAGAACTACCCTATGATCCAGCAATCACACTTTTGGATATTTACCCAAAGAACATAAAAACACTACTTCAAAGGGATACACACACCCCTATGTTTATTGGAGAATTATTTATAATAGCCAGGATATGGAAGCAGTCTAAGTATCCATCAATTAATGAGTGGATAAAGAAGTGGTGTATAAATATGCAATGAAATATTATTCAGCCATAAAAAGAATGAAATCTTGCCATTTGCAAGGACATGGATAGAGCTGGGGAGAATTCTGCTAAGTGAAAAGTCAGTCAGAGAAAGACAAATACCATATGATTTCACTCAGATATGGAATTTATGAAACAAAACAAATGATCATGGGAGGAAAAGAGGCAAATCAAGAAACGGACTCTTAACTAGAAAGTACAAATTAAGAGTTACCAGAGTGAAGGTGGGTGGGAGGGATGGGTTAAATAGGGATGGGGATTAAAGAATGTGCTTGTTGTGATGAGCACTGGGTGATTAAAATAAAAACTTAAGGGGCACCTGGGTAGCTCAGCTGGTTAAGTGTCTACCTTCACCTCAGATCCCCAACCGAGGGTCCTGAGATGGAGCCCCACATCAGGCTCCCTGTTCGGTCGGGAACCTGCTTCTCCCTCTCCTCCCCGCTTGTGCTATCTCAGTTGCTATCTCTGTCTCTATCTCTCAAATAAGTAAAATCTTTAAAAATAAAATAAAAACTTAACAAAATTCTAAGATAGTCTCTAGGTGGGTAAGTGGTGTGTCTGTAACCATAAGACAGTGTTTTCAACCAGATGTAAATGTCTGTAAATGAAACATATTTCTTTTCATAGAAAAGCAATGACCTGTGGCCATCACCTTCCCATTTCTCCCCCCTATACATCCACAGAAATACACACTTGGGTACTTACTCTCTACTTACCCTGAATGAAAGTCCTTAGAGGGATCTTTTTTTTTTTTCCTGCTAACATTTCTTAGAATGCTAAGAGGAATGACTGCACCATTTTCCTGAACTATGGCAGTCAGACCTGGTAGCAGTAACTTCTCTACAGAACCCCCAAACCTGGCAAGAATGGTTCAGATTTTTTATGGCTTCATCCCCACCCAGAACTGATGCTATCAGCAGAGGTCACTCTGAAGTCTGACAACATGATTATATCTTTGGGCAGCTCCCAAGTGTCCAAATTTCATAAAGAAGTAAAACTGTACATTTTTTCTGATGATAAGATTGTTTCCTAAAAAACTAAGGAGTCTGCAAAGCAACTAGAACAAACAAGTGAATTTATTTATTTATTGCAGATAAATACATGTTTAATGATCCATTGTTCTTCACACAGATAACTACAGAGACTTTATGATCTCAGGATATATAACCATGCAACACAAACCAATCAACCAATTCTAAAATAAACTTGGCTTCTTACAACTAAAAAAAATAAAAAAATAAAAAAAAAATTTGTGGGGTGAGCAAGTCTCCCTCCATTCTTTATCTATTTATCTTTTTGAATTGAGTAATTAGTCATCCGTACAAAAGTACATCTTCGAAACTAACATAGTTTACAAATGCATAGATACTAAAGAATAATTTTTGAAAGAGACATCAGCATTACTGACACCGATAGAAAAAGATTTACAAATAAACTATTTGAAAAAATACAAATGTTTTTGTTTGTTTTAGGCTGTTCTTGGACAAGGTAAATAATAAGTTTGAAGTATCTGTAATCTAAAAAAAGTCTTGATCAGTGGGAAAAGAATAATTAGCTTGTAAAACCATCTTCCTGAATATAGATTCTAGAAGATTTTAATGTGCATAAGAGAAAGCCAAATACACTGTTTCATAAATGTGTATTTAGAATGGATATAGATAAAGACACTCCGTCAAGGGGAATATAGTTGGATCAAAGTGGAAAATTGAGGAAGAAACTCTAGACCACGTGTCTGAAAATGATTTGCTGGGTGATGTTATATGTGATGCAATTCAGAAAAAGTTCACCTTTGACCAAAAAAAAGCCAACTCTAGTTAGACTGAAGAAAGAATGGCCAAAACATCTCAGGGTGTATGACATCGGGGGACAAAGTACAGTGATCCCAGTTTGCCATTGAGTATAGGTTGTCTCATAAACCAAATGAGAGAAGGTTAGGCATGTAAGTTTAAATAGTGTCAACAATTAAGTTTGAAAGTTTGGGTAAGTAATTATGGAGTTTCAGAAGGAGAAAGAAGTTGAACTGTTTAAGAATGGTGGAAGCCAATGGTTTGGATAAATTATGAAAATTGCCCTGACCTGCGTCCTGCACCATAGTACCTACTTTTGTGTAGGAGAATTGGATCACATCATAAGGAAAAGTCTAATTTTAACCTTATAATGTTATTGTTTTTACTACATCATTTAAGTGTGAAGCACAGATTTCTGTGACTCATGCATACTGTATATAAACTTTACAAAGCAACCAGAGTTGCATGAGTACAAAGATTTTGAATTAGGAGATATATATATATATATAAACTTATATATTTATTTATTTTTTCATTTCAGGTTGTTGTTAATGGCAGGTGGCAGAGGTGACTGGTACTATTTCAAATTTTTCATTTTTAAACATCCAATTATTTGAGATCTTTTACTTTTTAAAAAATTCCCATTCAAAATGTGGCCCAATTCATTTGAGCTGTGTGAATAGCCTAGGGAAAATGATTCAGACTGCCAAGTATTGGAGTAAGTTCAAAGAAACAGTTTCACAAAGGTTCTAGATGAATAAGACCACAGCCATGTAGGGAAGCAGAGTTTAAGTATGGGCTGCAGTTAAGCCTAGAATGCACAATAGGTACAGGCTTCTCCTCAGACAATAGGCTTGCACCATGTGGATGGGCCCTGTCATAAGCAGAAAACGTATCTCCCCTCCCTTCCCCTCCCCTATCCACTCCCTCCTCACTGCAAAATTTGAAATTGAATTTGAATAGTAGCTATGGTCTTGCTTTCTTAGGGGTGTTATAGTGTTGTGCCCCTACAGCAAGGCAGGCAGGAATCGCAGTCAGGGGTTGTGCCCACATGGCCAAATGATAAAATTATTAAAATCACATGTAAACATCAGACTTGCAAAATTTAAACCAATCCCAGGGACTGCTTCACTTATCAGTCTTTCACTAGAAAACTTTTTGTATGATTAAAATATAGTTAAGCTCTAACATGTTACAAGCAAAATGTCTTTCATTCATTCATTCCTTTATAATTTCCCTTCAGGCTTAGAAAAGAATGGACAGGAAGCATTTCTCCTTTCAACCAGCATGGTGGCAGTGGTATTCGGTTATTGCCACTGAGGGAAACATAAACTTTATTGGAAAAAGTACCAGGAAAGCTAACTGATCCTCATCTCAGAGAGCATCCTCTGTAAGTAACAATAAAGACTTTAATGTATTTAGGGACACAGAATTCCATTACAGCTTAGTGGTTTTGTGTTTGAAAATTTAAAACTCTCTAAACTTATTTAGTAACTAAACACAGGTTAGTACTGTATAATCATCAATGGTACAATTTAGACAGCATTCGCATAGACATTATGTAACTTGATCCTCAAGAATTTTTTTTTTTTTTTTTTTTTTTTTGCTACGACAGATGAAGAGAGCTGTACTCTCAGAGGTGATTCAATATGGTTGGGCATGTAGGGCCCTTTTCTCTTATATTAGATCTCAACTAGATGAAATTTTCAATTAGAAAATCCAAGAGGGAGGAAACATGTTTTAAATATCAAAATCAAACAAAAAATCGGCAACTCATTTTCTTTGGTTTGTGTATCTCTAAGCATATAAAAATGCTCAGTAAATGTCAGTGATGATGATTTTTAATGTATGGCTATCTAACAGGAAGGTATTTTTCTTGTAGATATTACCACTTGTGGTTCCGTTTTTTTTTTTTTTTTAATAGAAGACCCTTTCTCCTACTTCTTATTTTTCTTCTTTTGCTATGTCATTAAAATTAAAAAAAAAAAAACTGTGCTAATTTTAGCTTACATAGCTTAAGAATAGGACTCAGTGGTAAATAGGTTGTGGAGGGAAGTAGCAATGAACCACTACAATGATACACAAATTGTTCACATATGATAACCTATTAAATACATTGCAAACAAAATAAAAATTTTCAAACTAAAAATACTAGATAACAGGCCACCAAAGTATTAATAAACTGAATTAAAAAAATGTTCTTAGGAACATTAAGCTTAGTATTTTGATTTTTCTGGTTTTGATTTGAATTCTAGAAATTAGGCCAAACTCAACAAGCTGATATAATGAAGTCATTTTACAAAGTTCATACTGAGACCAACAAATATTATTTTTTAAATGTAAGTTTACTCTGGGGTACCAGGGTGGCTCAATAATTTAGCATCTGCCTTTGGCTCAGTTTGTGATCCCAAGGTCCTGGGATCAAGTCCCGCAGTTGGCTCCCAAAGGGGAGCCTACTTCTCCCTCTGCCTATGTCTCTGCCAATCTCTCTGTGTTTCTCATGAATAAATAAATAAACTATTATAAATAAATAAACACGTACATAAATAAATGTAAGTTTAGTCTAAAGGGAAATTAATTTTCAAGAAAAACTTTAGTATTTACAACATACAGATTTATTTTTAAAAGGAGGAGGTCTATAGAAAAGTAGCAGAGAAAAATATTAGATAATCCCTTTCTACCCATTCAATAGTGTCTCCTTTTGCTAAGTTTTTTTTTTTTTTTCCAAGAGAGACACATAGTGTTGGCTGTTTGATAAAATGAGCAATTTTCCCCATAAACTTCAACTATATTTCCATATAGTAAACACTGCAACTATAAAAAAATAGATATAGTTGAAATACAAATTATATCAATAGTTGCAAAAAATATGTTTGGAATTTATATGATCTGTGTTTAAATAATTTCTGTTAGTTATATGGATTTAGATAGGTATATCCATTTCAGTAATGCAGGGTGCAGGCCGTTCTTTTAGTAAGTGAAATAATTTACAGGAAGTTACTTCTAAAACATTTTAAATTATTTGTCTAAAAATATAATGCATGTTTGTTGAAATAATTTAGGCAATAAAGTCATAGATAAAGAAAAAATCAATCTCAAATTCTACCTATCAGAATTAAGTGCTCATTACATTTTGTCTCATTCTATTGCATTCTTTTACTTATGTCTGTGTTAACATATTACTTTTTTAAAGTTAGGATCCATGTATATATTAGATGACCCTACTTTTTCACCTATATGTTACTTCATGTACTTATTTCTATAAAATAACTGCATAGTGTTTCATTACATAATTGTAGGGTTGTGACATTTTATTTTAAAAATCTGACCTAATAGAGAATCATATCTTTGGGTAATTTTTTTTCTATCATAAATAATGGTAAGATAAAAATATATATGTGAAATTGTGACAGTAATCATGATACACATTTCAAGGACAGTGATCAAGAATACAGGTATTTGGAAGTAGATTACATGGGTTCTAACTCTAGTTTTACCAAATAACTAGTTGGATGATCTTGGGTAAATTCTCTATCATCGTTCAGCTAATAGAGCTTTTTACAAGGTAATATTGACCTGACAACAATGCTTTCTTCATGGGCTTGTTACAAGGATTCAATAAGTTTGTGTTTATACAGTACGTAGAACACGGACCAGTGTATTGCAGATCATATATGCTTCATACACACAGACATACACAGAGCATTCTGTGTATACCTTATTCTGTTAACTCTGGTAAAAATCTTGTCCCAAAGACTTTTTACACATTTAAAGCTTTTTGATATATTTTATTGATTCTCTTAAACTATTTAATATAAATATCTACCAGCACTATTTGAGAATGTTCAGAATTCTGTACTCGTATCAGCACATTATTTTTATACATATTTCCCTATTAGGTGTTCTGAAAATATCCTTTATTCCCATTTTCCCCAATTACAAACTAGTTTATCATTGTATCATAAATTCCATTGACATTTGAATTTATTCTCATGTTTTCTAGGTAGGAAAGCAATACATTTGTTAAATTATTATTTTATATTTTCCCTAACTTATCATTTACAAAAAGTATTTCCTTAGCTACAATTTTTAGAACATTATGAATGTTCTAAAGTAGACTATATTTAAAATGTAGACTATATTTTAAAAAAATAAATGAAAACATCTCTTGTTTCACAATTAAAGATTATTTGTTGTTTGACATGCTAACAAAATATGCTTCAATTATCATTTAGTAATTTATCTAATTATAGTAATATGTTGTGGGTTTTTGGAATATTATCATAATCAGCATACCGATTTTGACATGATACACTGGTCTTATTCTTTTTTCTGAACTTTATTGGTACTTATTTGTGTGGTTGTGTGTATGCCCCGTGTGTGTATCTAAATATATATTAAATATATATTATTTTTGTCTCATATGTCTTAACTGTATCCACCACTAGAATCAGGAAACTGAGCAGTTCCATCACCATAAGGATCCTTCTTCCACTGACTGCCCTTTCATGATCAGAACTACCTTCTTTCCAACCCCTTCCCCCACAGCATCTACAAACTGCTAAAGTAGGGCAGTCCGGGTGGCTCAGCGGTTTAGCAACGCCTTCAGCCCAGGACGTGATCCTGGAGACCCGGGATCGAGTCCCGTGTCGGGCTCCCTGCATGGAGCCTGCTTCTCCCTCTGTGTCTCTGCTTCTCTCTGTATCTCTCATGAATAAATAAATATTAAAAAAAAAAAACTGCTAGTCTTCTCCATTTCTAAGATTTTGTCATATCAAATTGGAGTCATGTAGCCTGTAAAATTTTGAGTTTGACTGTTTTAATCATAATTCTCCAAATGAATCATTGCGTATCAATAATTTTTTATTAAGTGGTATTCCATAGTATAAATATACCAGTTTGCTTAACGAATCATGTGTTGAAGGACATCTGAGTATTTCCAGTTTTTCTTATTACAAATAAAGCTGCTATGAACATTTGTGGACAGGTTTTTATGTGAACACAAGTCTTCATTTCTTTGGATAAATGTTTAGAATTGCACTAGGTTGTTTGGTAGTTGGATGTTGACCTTCTTAAGGAACTGCAAGACTGTTTTAGAGTGGCTATACCATTACACATTATCACCAGCACTGTAAAAATGATTGTTTGTATACATCTTCAATATTAAATTTTATTAAAATAATTTTCAGGTCACCTTGCTGGCTCAGTCAGTAGACCATGCAACTCTTAATCCCAAGGACATGTGTTTAAACTGCACTTGGGATGGAGAGCCTATTTATACAGTAAATACATAAAATATTTCTTAATCATTGACATTTCTGTAATTGTTCACATTTTTTAATTGAATGGATTTTATTCACTTTCCTTATATTAATCCTGCAATTTTTCAGGTAAATATGACATGATTTGACTCTACATTGGGTTTTATTTCCCTTGTTTATTTTCTAGCACAAACGAATACAATATAACTTTATGTACATCTTTTTTGGTATGAATTTACTTTGGTAGCTTTGGCTACTAAAGTAAATTTAACTTATATTTAACTTATTTTTCTATGCACTTGAGGGTCTTCATAGTACAAAAACCATCTGTTTATTAAACTCTATGTATTTAACCGGGGTACTATTTTGGCAGAGACAATATTTCACAGTTTGGGGTAACTTTTTTTTTTTTTTTTTTACTTATTTAATGGATAGTTTTGTCCATTTTAGTTGCTATTCTTTGTTGTATATATGTCTAATACATTTACTTGCTCTGTTTACTTTATTAAATTCAATGATGTTATCCCAGGAATTAATATATTTCACTGAGATTTGAACGATGACAAAAGTTAAATCTTTAATTTTCAGTAATTTATATAAACACCAATGTAAGCATATAGTGTTAGATGAAAAATTTGTCAGTAATGTATTTGTGTGTGTGTGTGTGGAATCCATTTTATCTTATTTAGAATCCTATTATATTCACAGTTTAGGCTATAATTATATTATAATTTTAAATGTCTAAAGTAAATTGGAGAATAATCAATTTTTGTGGTCTGCAATAATTAAAATTAGAGTTACCAGTTCTCTTCAAAAGTTGTTGAAAACACAAATATGACTCCATCAGGTTCTAATGTCTCTTTCAGTATTAACCCAGGCAAATGGTTTTCTTCTTGTATTTATTTCGAGAATTTGTATTTTGTCAGAAAATCAACCATTTCCCTGTTTTCAATTTCATAATGTAGAGTTACATGTGGAATTATTTTTAATTTTTTCCACTGCCTTTTTCTTTAGTTATGCCATTTGTATGATTCACAATTAACTTTTCCTTAGTCTTGCTAAGAGTAATATGTTAATTATTATTTTTGATATTTCAAAATACATAGGTTTTAGATTATTAATTGATTTATACATATTTGTATATTGCTAATTTATTTTACATATATTTTTCATTTTTAACGTTCTTTCATTTTATCATTTTTGGGTGATATGTCATATTAATAATCTATTTGTTGCATAAAGAAATTCTTAATTTTCTCAGTATATTCATAATTTCATTATTTACTTTTAAACGACTGGTCATTTATAATTTACCCAAGTATAAAATAGATGGTATGTGCATTAATTCTTTATAGTTCTCCAAACTATGGGATTGTTAACTGATAATTCATTTCCCCTCATTTGAGTAGACATATCATATATTTAATTCCCATAAATATTTTTATTATTTCAGGGCTTTTAAATCTCTCTAAAATATCTTTATATCTATTATTTTGCCAGTAATGCACTTTTAATTATTTAGGTATTAGATATGTTTTAATACTTCTTAGTTATTTTTCACTATTCTTATTTCCTTTCTATATGAATTCTATAACGTGTTAACTTTAAATTTCTCAGTTTAAAAAATATTTCAAAATGATAGGGCTGTTTTTTGAAAAGATAAACAAAATCGATAAACATAGACCAAGAAAAAGAGAGGACTCAAAATAAAAAAGAAGAGACATGATAACTACTACAGAAATACAAATGATCATAAAGGACAACTATGAACAATTATACCCCAAATAATTGGATAACCTAGAAGAAATGGATAAATACGATAAATACCTAGAAATACACACCCTACAAAAACTGAAGCATAAAGGAATAGAAAATCCAAGCATACTATGATAAGATTGAATCAGCAATCAAAAGCCTCCCGACAAAGAAAGCTCAGAAACAAAAGGTTTCATTTGTGAATTCTACCAAACATTTAAAGAATGAATGTCAATCCCTTTCAACTCTTTCAAAGAGTGGAGTAGTCAGGAACCCTACCAAACTCACTTCACAAGGCCAGCATAACCCTAATAATGAAGCCAGACAAGGACACTATAAGAAAGAAAGCTATAGGTCAATATCCCTGATGAATATAGAAACAAAAAAACAAACAACAAAAATACTAGTATTTTTCACAACAAAATACTAGCAATCCAAATTCAGCAGCACAATGAAAGGGTCATACGCCATGATTAAATGGAATTCTTGGATGCAAGGTTATTACAACATAAACAAATCAATAAACATTATACACCAATTTTCATTCATTAATAGAATGAAAAATAAAAGTCACATAGTCCCCTTAATGGATGCAAAAATTTCACAAATTCCAGGATCCTTTCATGATCAATCAAAAATTGATAGAGAAGGAATGCATCTCAACATAATAAAGGACATATGTAATAAGTCCACAGCTAAAACTCAGTGAAAAAGTATTTAAAGCTTTTTTTTTTTTTCTAAGATAGGGAGAAAGACAAGAATGCTTACTCTCATCACTATTATTCAACATAGTACTAGAAGTCCTAACCAGAGCAGTTGGGCAATTGAAAAGAAAATATTTAAAAAGCATACAAATTGAGAAGACAAAAAGTAATTTTTTGTTTGTTTGCAGATGGTCTTACCATCTTATCTTTAGAAAATTTCTAAAGACTCCACTAAAATAAAAATAAAAAGCTGTTTGAACTAATAAAAGAACTCAGTAAAGTTGCAAGATACAAAATCAACATACAAAATTCATTTGTGTTTTATACGCTAGCAATAAAATATTTGAAAAAAATTCCATTTACAGAAGCATCAAAAACAATAATATACTTAAGAATAAATGTAACCAAAGAGGTAAAAAAAAATCTGTACACTGATTATTATAAGACATTGATTAAGGAAATTGAAGAACACATAAAATAAATAGAATTATACATTCAAAGATTGGAAGAATTAATATTGTTAAAATTGTCTACACTACCCAAAGCCATATATAGAATCAATGCAGTCCCTATCAAAATTTTAATGACATCTTTCACAGAAAGAAAAAAAAAAATCCTAAAATTCATATGGAATCACAAAAGACCTAGAGTAGGCAAAGCAATCCTAAGAAAGAACAAAGCTGAATGCATCACACTATTTCAAGCTGTATTACAAATCTATGGTAATTCATATAATTGATATTGTCATAAAACAAATGCATAGACCAATAGAACACAAGAGAACTACATGTCCATTAATGGATAAATGGAAAAAGAAAATGTGACATATACACACTATGGAATATTCTTCAGTCTTATGGAATATTCTTCAGTCTTAAAAAGAAGAAAATCTTGTCATTGTGACAAAGTGGATGGACCTTGAGGGGATTATGCTAAGTGAAATAGGTCAGAGAAAGACAAATACTGTATCATTTCACTTACCTGAAGAATCGGAAAAAAAATAAAACACAAAAAATCTCGTAAAAACAGATTAGAATGGTAGTCACAAAAGGATGATGCGGTGGTGGAAAACATGAGATGTTAGTGAAGGAGTATAAACTTCCAGCTATAAAATGAATAAGTTCTGGGAATCAAATATATAGCATAATGACTATAGTTAACATATGTATTAAATGCCTTAAAATTGCTAAGAGAATAAATCTTAAAGATGCACTCCCAGAGATAATTATATGAACATATGGAGATGTTAACTGACCTTATTGTGGTAATTATCTCGAGTTATAGATGTACCAAATCATCATGTTGTGTATCTTAAATGCAATGTTATATGTCAATGATATTTCAGTAAAGATGGAAAAAACTTAAAAATATAAATCAGAAATCTTTTGGAAAGAGGAGAGAAGTAAATATTCCAGGAACATGTAATTAGTTATTTCAACTGAAAGCTAAATTTAGTTTCTCGAAGGCCAGGGAAATAAGGAAACCATGACAAATTTTACACTTTTCACTATATCATAAGGCAAAGACAACATAATTTTTGGAGAAAAACATTTTCCTGACACTAAACTGTAGAAATCCACTAAATTGATCCTCATATATCTTCATAGATTTAAGAGAAAAAAGAGAATAGATGGGTCTTGATTTTCTCTTTTCAATCTGGTTTTTCATTTTCAATGAAAATGATAATTTCTTAAGTATATTGATAAGATAAATATTAATAAATTTCCTGAAACTGATAATTTATACCCTATTGGCCATGCATTAATATATTATTTGTATAATGTGCTACTGAATTTGGTTTGTTGATATTAGGATGTTTGCACCAATGTTCTTACATAAAATTGATACTGTATTTGTTTTGATTTGTGTAAAATAGATATTTTTGTACCACAAATATTTTCTTCTTTTTCTATCTTCTGCAATACTGTTTGTGGAATCGGAATGATCCCTTTCTTCACAAATTTGGTAGAACTGTCCTGGTACATTTTTTTTTAATTTTTTACAAATTTATTTATTCATGAGAGACACAGGGAGAGAGAGAGACAGAGATAGAGAGAGTGAGCCAGAGACACAGGCAGAGGGAGAAGTAGGCTCTATGCAGGGAACCCGATGTAGGACTCGATCCCATGTCTCCAGGATCACACCTTGGGCTGAAGGCAGTGCTAAACTGCTGAGCTACCCGGGCTGCCCTGTCCTGGTACATTTTTGATGGGTAGTTCCCTAATAATGTCTATGCCTTAGCTAATCATAATTGAATTCTGTAGGTTTTCCAATTATTTTGCAATCAGCAAATTTCATTTTCCTGGAAAATTATACATTTATTCCATATTTCTAAATTCATTTTTATAAGATGAGCATTTGATTCTTTTAAATTTCTCTTTATATGCAGTTATTTTTATTTTAGTATTTATTTTGTGGGCTTTTGTCTTTATCAGGTGACATATTACTACTTTACCAAAAAAGATACATACATATGCATATATAAATAAATATATATACACACATACATTTTTATGTATGTATTTATATGCATATTCTATATATATACTTCTATGTATGTATTTCTATGCATATTATATTTTACTTCATTCAAATACATTGATTGTTTTATTTTTATTAAATCATTCTTTTTGTCTTTGCTCAAATAATACCTTTTATGAGAATTTTACTAATAAGTCTATTGAGACAGCAATTCTATGGTTTGCTTCCTTGTAGCACTTAACTCCTTATGATATTTTATCTATTTATTGATTTAGTGTAAGAACTAAATCTAAATATCTATTAAGAATATTTTTGAAACATTAGTGTGAGGAATAAGCATCCATCATTTTCCACTATCATATATTTTTTATTTTATTATATTGACTATATTTACTTTAAGGAATACACCCTCAATTACATTTTCCTTTTTGGCTACCAGGATTTATTTTTTTCTGAAATATCCACATTAAAGTTTCCTTCTTCTGTGTGATGAAAGCAAATCATTTTTTATCTCTCTGAGAATATTAATTAGTATTTTTTATTGAGACAATTTTTTTTTTTTTAATTTTTATTTATTTATGATAGTCACAGAGAGAGAGAGAGAGGCAGAGACACAGGCAGAGGGAGAAGCAGGCTCCATGCACCGGGAGCCCGATGTGGGATTCGATCCTGGGTCTCCAGGATCGCGCCCTGGGCCAAAGGCAGGCGCCAAACCGCTGCGCCACCCAGGGTTCCCTATTGAGACAATTTTTATAGTAGTTTTATATCTACAGCAAAATTGATAGGAAAGTAGAAAGATTTTCCATGTACCTTCTCTTTCAACTAATGGGAACATCCCCCACCAGAGTGATATATTTGTAACAATTGATGAACCTACATTAGCATACTGGCACATCATAACCACTCAAAGTTCATAGTTTAAATTATGATTCACTACATTCTATGAGCTTAGACAAATGTATGATATGTATCTATAATTATAGTATCATGCAGAGTATTTTCACTCCCCTAAAAATCCTCTGTTATGCTCCTACCCCCTAACCCCTGACAATCACTGATCTTTTTACTGTCTCCATAGTTTTGCCTTATTCAGAATGTTGGAATTATACATTAAGTAGTTTTTCATTTATCAATATGCATTTAAAGTTCCTTTGTCTTTTCATGGCTTGACAGTGCGGATGATATTCCATTGTCTTGATGTGCCACAGTTTGTTCATTCATCTACTGGAGAACATCTTAGTTGCTTCCAAGTTTTGGCAAATATGAAGAAAACTACTATAAATATCTACTTGTATGTTTTTATGTGGACCTAAGGAGCATGATTGATGGATCATGTGATAAGAGAATATTTAGTTCCATAAAAAGCCACCAAAATATCTCTGAAGTGGCTATGGCTATACCATATTAGTATATTTTTTATTGATTTATTTCTCCCTGTATTGTCTTTATTTCCCTGGAATTAGATTTCCTTCTTTGTCTCTCTTGCCCTCCCTTTCTGTTTCTGTTTCTCTCTCTGTATATACACACACACAAAGATTTTCGGCAAATATCCAATGATTCATCAAGACCAAGTAGGAGAAGTAATAAAAATTCAGTTGAAATCTGTGATGCATGTAAGGGGGAATAGTATGTTAAACGAGTAGACTTTAAGGTGATCTAGTTTTGCCCTTTTGATTTGATAACCTCAACTCTCAATATCTATAGCTCTTTTCTCTTGGATTGATGTTTCCCTAGAAATAAATCTTCCAATCCCCTAAATTGTATGTTGAAGTCTAACAACTCAGCATTCTTAGAGCTGAGTGAGAGGAAGGGCCTCCTCTTGTAATTTTCAGTTTGTGGAATTTTATTCCATGTTCAGATATTGAGTAGAGTGCCCCATAATCTTAGGTTAGGTAACAATACAGCATTGCCTAGTACAGGAATACAGACGCTTATGATTTAGTGGGGGAGGTTATCTTTAGGAAAAACCTAAAATGAAGGGAGGAAGGTTGAATCAGGAAGAGAAATGATCTGTAGCCTAGACTCAGATCAACTGTAGCCTAGACTTGATCCATAGGAGAGAATTGGGAGTGATCTGGAACATAAACCTCACCATGGAATGATTCTGTACCTTTTTTCAGTAATACATTGCGTTCCTTCTTTGGGGTGGAGGTAATATAACTCTCAGGCAACTTTGAGCAAGACAGGGGACATTCTCCAGGGAAGAAAATAGGAATTAGTTATGACTATCCCTGTGGGATGAGAGCACTGCTAAGAAAAGGACCTGACTGCAAGGGAATTCCCACATGATTGTGTTCTACTGTCCAAATTCTTTCTGCCTCAATATTGCCAGGGAGGGAACTGGCTGGACAAGGAATATTCTAGGGTGTAAATTATGTCTTCTACAAGTTTAAACCAGTAATCCTACCTTTTTTATATACCAATGTGTGTTAAATGCTGCTATACTTTGTCAAGAATCCAGTGCCTCCAATTTCTTAGTCTTTTTTAGGATTCTGTGATGTGATTCATCTTACACATGAAATTCCCCATTCGCTGGCTTATGGTTTAATTTTCTTTGCTTTTCTAAGTCAGTTATGACTTATTTGATTTCCAATTGTGAAAGCATTGCTGGCATGCTCTATCTATTTTCTTTATTCCTGTATACTTTATATGCTTTTGTTCTTTTTATCCATTTTACTTTCAGAGTGCTTTCAGAAGGGAGAGGTTGTAAACATGTGATTTAATCTGTTATATTTAAATAGAAGCCACAAAGGTTTATTTTTGCAGAGTATTCCTATTTAAGAAGTGTGCTCTAAGGAACATAGAATAAGAATGATAAAGATCAAGATGATATTGCATAATAATTAAAATGTACTTAGTGCTAAGGCCTAATTATGAATTTTGTATATATCATTTAATCCTGACACCATCCCTATATTTAGATGTGATATTCTGAAGCACTTATTATTACTATTATGTTCAGTTGAATGATCAGTAAAGTGGAGATAAATATAGGTTCTCGTGAAGATGTGGTACATAATCCATAACTTTAATTTATGAGTTTTAATTCATAAAAGAATATAAAATAGAGCCTGGCATGTGGAATGTAGATATGGTTGGCAGAGTAACATGCCCTCACCACCCAAGATGTGCACATCCTACTCCTCCTGAAAATTGTAAATATTTTATGTTGCACGGCCAGGGGGAATTAAAGTTGCAGATAAAGTTAGGGGTTTTAGTTAGAGGATAAGTAGATTATACTGGATTACCCAGGTGAATCCAGTGTAACCACAAGTGTTTTTTAAGGATGCAAGATGGAGGCGGTGGGAACAATGTGATGGGAAGCAAATTTGGAGTGATTTTATCTAGCACTCAGCCTGGCATTCCTGACTTGAAAGGTAGAATGAGATGACGGTCCAGGAGGCCCTAGAAACTAGGAATGGTAAAGGAAAAAGGGATTACTTCCTGGAACTTCAAGAAAGAAACAGTCCTGCTGACAGCTTGATTCTGTTGATCAAAGTACATCTCAGATTTTTTTTTTTAAGATTTTATTTATGAGAGAGAGAGAGAGAGCATAAGAGAGAGAAAGAGCAGAGGGAGGAGCATGGGAGAAGGAGACTCCCTGGTGAGTAGGGAGCCTGATTCAGCTCTATCCAAAGGGATGCAGGGCTTGATCCCAGGACCTTCAGATCATGATCTGAGCCAAAGGCAGACGTTTAACCAACTGAGCCACCCAGGAGCCCCCATTTAAGATTTCTGATCTTTAGAATCTTAAGATAAATTTGTGTTCAGGCCACCAAATTAGTGGTAATTTCTTGAGGAGCAATAAGAAACAAATACAGAGCATATTAAGTTTTATATTTTATAATTTTAAAGATGGCAGAAAATTAACAAAAGAGACTTATGTAATATTCCAATGGTTACCCTGTAAATTTGAGAGTGAGAGTATAAACCCAGATTGTCTCAACTTCAAACTATCCTATTCTTGTAACTACTATGCTAAAACTTTTAAAGCTTGTTATACCATGAGAAAAATCAAGAGAAAAACACAGTTCAGCTTTTCCTGTAGTTATTATAATTATCATTGATTATAGTGAAATAACCCATTCATATATCAAACAGTTTTAATTCCAAGAAATCAAAAAGGGTTTCTAATTAAATTCTGAACTCTAACTTGTAGGCTTATTTCTGACAAGGAGAAATAATGATAAAATAAATTATAGACCATTGTATGTTTATGGATATTTTGTTATATTCAAGGAATAATGTTTTGTTATATATTTATATATATATATTTATTATATTAGCTATACTTACCATAGTCCAGTACAAGCAAGAATATTTATAATTCCTGACGTAGCTTACATGCTATTATATTCATATAAATTATATAAATATGACTAAAAACCAGCAACCTGAATATATTCAACTCAACTCTGAATTTACTGAACTTGTATATGAATATAATAAAATAACAAATAAATAAATTCCAAGTGAAAAATGTTAGCAATTGGGTTTTATTATTACTATAATAAAGATTAACCAATAGAATAATATTGACTATTTAGCAGCACATTAGAATTATGTCTAGACCTATATCTAAGGGACACATCATCAACGTTTTAGAGCTAAATATTTGTTGTAATCAAGCCGATGTTATCTTCCCATTTATCAGAGTGATATGTATGGATATAATTTAATCTATTTTATGAACTCTCAAGTAATTATAGCAGTTTCTGTATATTCTACATCAAAGGCAAAAAATGTGTGAAACAAAACATTCTGTAACAATTTGATAAGAAAAATAGTCTTTGAAATAACACAAGTACATACCCAACACTCAAGTTGTAATTAAAATGAGTATATTCTGTAATTAATTAAAATATTTATATTTCACATAATGATTTTTTTAAATAAGAGAAATATAATCTCTAGCTCAGCTATATAGCCTGTTTGACTAGATTAACTGAAATTTCCATTGTATTTCTGTCTTTCTCAAAGAGCCTTGACAGGAAACACAATCTTTGTGAATTCTCTTCTAGACAAATGTGTCTTATTTATGACAAACGTTAGTAGATAATAAAAGAACCAAATGCTGTTTTGCAGAATGGAAGATAGATGTGGAGAAAGATTTTGACTCTGGCGAAAGATTTTGATTTATTTATTTTTATAGTATAAGATCTTAGGAAAAGGAATCATTGGGAAGAAAATTAAATACTTATTATGGTCTCCTAATACAATATGCTATATCTATACTTTCACCAAAAGGAAAACATGCAACTACTGTTCAAGAAAAATATATATTTGAAAAGAGGGAAAAGAACAACGTATTCTCATTAAATTGAATTTAAAACAAAAAGAAATATATTGCTCTATGAGAAATATGTAATACTCACACTTTTTTCTTTTTTTGTACTTTGTTTCATATTTGGTATAATTCTCCTCACTCTACTCCCTCTGTCTCTCCTTTTCTGTCTGCCTGTCTCTCTCTCTCTCTCAAAGACACACACACACAGAAGAGGCATCATCAGCAAGGAGAGCATGAGCATTCCCAGGGTTTCTGCCAGAATGCTATCAAAATCTAGTCCACATTCTTTTGTTGTTGAAGTATAATTGACATACAATGGCATATTATTTTCAGGTGTACAACATATTGATTCAATAACTGCAGGTATTACTCAGTGCTTACCATGATAAAGGTACTCAGCACGTGTCACCATATGACGTCACTACAATATTATTGACTATATCCCTTACGCTATACTTTTTGTCTCTGTGACTTATTTATTTTATAACTGGAATTGTATGCTTCTCAGTCTCCTTTCTCTATTGTGCCCATCCCCCACCCCACTCCCATCTAGTAACCATCAGTTTGTTTTCTATATTTAGGAGTCTGTTTGATTTGTTAGTTTGGTTTTTAGGTCGCATATAAATGTGAAATCACATGGAATTTGTTTTTCTTGACTTACGTCACTTAGCATAATATCCTCTAGGTCTATCCACATTAGTGCAAATGGCAAAATCTCATTTGTTTTTATGACTAATATCCCATTGTATAGATATCACATCTTCTTTATTCATTCATATATCCATGGACGTTAGGGGTGCTCTATAGATTGGTTATTTGTAAATAATGGACAAATACCCTGTAGTGGAATTACTGAATCATATGGTATTTCCATTTTTAATTTTTTTAGAAAACTCCATACCATTTTCCATAGCAGTTGTACCAATTTACATTCTCACCAAGTATACATGAAGGTTCCTTTTTCTTCTCATTCTCACTACCACTTGATATGTCTCGTCCTTTTGATTTAGCCATTATGACAGGTGTGAGATGATACCTCATTGTGATTTTGATTTGCATGCATCTTTGCATGTGTCTGTTGGCCATCTGTGTCTTCTTTGGGTAAAGGTTGATTCAGATCTTATACCCATTTTTAAAATCCAATTGTTTTTTACTATTAAGATGCATGAATCTTTCTGTATATGAGATATTTGCCCCTTATCAGATATATAGCTTGCAAATATTTTCTCCTGTTCAGTAGGATGTCTTTTCATTTTGTTGATAGTTTCCTTTGTTGTACAGAAAATTCTAGACATAATGTAGTCCCACCTGTTTGTTTATGTTGTTTTTTGCTTTTGATGTCAGATTAAAAAAAAAAAAGTCATTGCTAAAACCAATGTCAAGTAGCTTACCACCTATGCTTTCTTCCACAAGTTTTATGGCTTCAGGTCTTTGGTTCAATTCTTTAATCCATTTTGAGCTAATTTTTATGAATGGTATAAGATAGTGGTCATACTTAATTCTTTCACTTGTGGTTGTCCAGTTCTCCTACCACCATTTATTGAAGTGACTGTTCTTTCCCTCACTGCATACTCTTGGTTCGTTTGTCATAAATTAATTGACCATATATGTGCGGTTTATTTCTGGGCTCTCTTTTCTGTACTATTGATCTATGTGTCTGTTTTTATGTCAATACTATGCTGTTTTAATAGCTATCACTTTTAATACAGTTTGAAATTAGAGAGTTTGAGGCCTCCAGCTTTGCTTTTATTTCTTAAGATAGCTTTGGCTATTTGGGGTTCATACTTTTTAAAAATTCTAATTAAAATTAAAATCTCTCTATATTTAAAAAAAATCTCTCTATATTTTAAGTAGTTGATTTTGATTTCTACCTTTTGTAGATATATATTTTAACTTTCTAGTTACTTTTCCTATTTGCATTTAATCTAAAATAATTGCTAAATAATTCTCACTATTTGGTATTTCTCCATACTGGGTTTTTTTTTTTTTTTATGATGCTTTTGTAGGGATTGTCGCCATAACTTATTGCTTTTCCTAATCATCTTTCATATGTCAGTTAAGCTTCTAACCTTTCTGAAGGAAGAAACTACTTTCTCTGAGTAAGTCAGATGCCCTGGATGTCACAGTACTATATCAAACCTGCTCTTTAGAATTTTTACAGAAGTTGCAATTTTACATTAGTGCTGTTTACACTAGTAATTTTTAAAATATTCCTATCTATTTCTTTCACTCAACTCTAAGGTCTGTGACAGTAGAAACCATGCCTGATTTTTTATGCTTAGGACTTTTCTAGTATACTGAACAATTGACAGATACAGCAGCTTATAGTTGTTGAATGGATTAATAAACTGGGCTAAGCTACCATTTTATTTTAAAGGCAGAAATAGTTTATTTGAAACATGGAGTAAATCATAAGATATATATAAAGGAGATTATATTTTAGGTCTTCCAGGGTCCATATTTTCATACAATATGTTTTTAACAGGAAAAGTATGTCTAGAATCAATTGTTGTGATTATCTAAAATAACAATAGCTCATCACTAATATAGTGTGTCTTCTAAACATAGGGAATGATAAATTATAATTAATTTAAAAGTATGTAAGCACATCAAACTACATCTTAACACACAGATTTTTTTTTCCTTACATTATTTTTGGTCCATTTTGGTTTTGGCCTAGTTTTCATAGTCTTTACTAGCTTAAAAAAATGTTTATTTTTAAAAATGCTGTCTTTTCATTATTGTAGAACATTTCTATTCTTATTATTATATTCACATCGAAAGTATTTTCAGTATTTAAAAAATATTCAGACATTGCCAGGAATAAAAAGTTAAAAAATTTGACACATAAGAACTGAATTGCCTTCTCTCAGTAACCTAAGGAGTAGAAATTATTTGAAAGAGGAAAAGTGTGAATAATCTTTTTTTTTCTGATAAAATGAAAATGAAGTCCCAGAATTATAATATGTAAAGTAACCAAAGCTTTTATTTTACTGACTCCAACTATATAAAGAAATGTTATATAGTTAAAAATAAATTTGTAATAAATTAAAAAAATAATCAGGTGAGTCACTTAAATAATTATAAATCTTTTGAATAAGTGCAGATCTACACTTACTGTTATTTTTTCATGCATAAAATTAAATATTAATTTTTTCAAGAAAATTCTGAGGAATAAATGTGTTCTTTGAGTTAGCACCTTTGTCTTCCTCAGCTTCACAATCAGATTTACAATCTAAAATTCTCTACTGGATATACCAATAAAATAGATTTAGAGTTATGTTTTAAATTTCTTGATTTTGAAATGAAAGAATAAATATATGGCTTTTTCTGATTTTGTTTTTCTATATCTACTCAGAAGAACAATTCAACAAATTATGGGCCACTATATAGACATTTTATCACACTTTGGGCAAAAAATATAGAGCTGAAGAATATTATAGACACGTAGCAGTCTCAACTGTGAAAATCTAAAGAGAGGTGTAAAACTATGAAAATATCTGTAGCTTCTGAAGTGTACTATTGAAGGAAGTGGTGATAGAGATGTTTATAACAAGATCAATCTATCTGGCACACTTTTTGGGGGGTCAGCAGAGAGTCTGTGATGTTCACACATGGTGAGAAGAAAATCAATCTCCTATGTCATAGGAGAAAAAACTGACTAGTTTTTTTTTTTTTTTTACTTTTTATCATACTATCCCCAGTGTATTAAAATTTTAACTTTAAAGGGCACAAGAGATTAAAAAACAACAGTTTGTAGCTCTAACATCAGCAGTTTTTCTTTAAAACTCAGTAATGCTTGACTGAATAATTGTAGAGAATAAATGCAAACATTTATTGCACCCTTAGTATGTTCCAGGCACTATGATGGATACTTGGAATGTCCAGTCTCTGCCCTTACATTCTCCTCAAACTGAAATACCAAATAATAACACACTATAATAACACATAATAACACATTATAAGTAAAAACACTAGGCATTATAAACCACATAAGATATTTTCACACAAAGCTGTGGGAACATAGAGAAAAGGAACCTCATCCAGCTTGGAGACAAGAGAACTGGTTTTGAAAGGTTATAGGTTTTTGTTGTTACTGTTGCTGTCTTTTGAAGAAATAAGGCAAAGACAATATAATAAAAAGGAAACAGTATGTGTAAACTACAGGGATGTGAAAAAAATTGGCACGTTCAAATAAGTACGAGTGGCTTGGTGTGATGAGTCACAAAATATATGTGGGAAGACTAACAGAAGATGAAGTAGAATTAAAAATGTAATGCTTTCCTAAGGGGTTTAGAATTTAATTTCAAAGTGGAAGGTCATCTGTGATGCAATTCTAATAGGGAGGTGATAATAGATGTGCATTCTGGAAAGATAATCTGTTCATAGTTTTGAAGTATATGGAAGAGGAAAACTGGAGAAAGGAAGTTTCAGTTTTAAACTTCATGAGTGTTGGAAAACGTAAGGCAGAAGAAAGACAGAATCATTATTTAAAAAAGGAAGCCTATAAATTATAACTGATTAGATAAAAGATGAGTAAAAAAACACATATAAGAAATGACGTAGGGATGCCTGGGTGGCTCAGTGGTTGAGTGTCTGCCTTCAGCTCAGGGTGTGATCTCAGGTCCAGGGATCAAGTCCTGCATCGAGCTCCACAGGGAGCCTGCCTCCCCCCCTGCCTATGTCTCTGCCTTTCTCTCTGTGTCTCTGATGAATAAATAAGTAAAATCTTAAAAAAAAATAAAGCAAACTATTCTAAAATGTTGGTTTCAGCAATAAGGTAAACAAGTATCCTTCATTAAAATAAAGATTTTTATTTTTATGAAATGGAAGTGAAAAGAAAGGCAGTTTAGTTTAACGTATGTTGAGTTTGAGAAGTCTTCAGAACACTCAAAATTCAATGTATACAGGAAATACAAAACAAGGAATCCTGCACTAAAATATAGTTAGTTTAATGACTTAGAAGACAAGTCATCTTCCTTGGAGAATTGATAGTAAAGAGAAGACCTTGGATGAGATCTTGAGAAACAAAGTAACATTAAAGAAATAGATTTCATGTAAGCCAAAACCCCATTTATGGAAAGCTCTAACTGAAAATAATCTCTTGAAGATACTTTTTCCGTGTAAATGTATCCAAAAATTATATCTTTATGACAATTCAAAGCAAATATATCTGTTTTCTGCTATCAAAGATTCTTTTACTATTTAATAATAACCATCATATATTACTTAGGCTTTTTCATTTTCAGGGAATTCCTCCATTATTATAATATGAATCCTGAAAATTAGCACCATTAAGATCACTTTTTGAATTAAGTTATTAACTCTAGAAAGCACCTGTTAAAACATCTGTATCTGGCTAGAGAAAATTATATTTACCTTTAGCATAGATTAGTTTATTAGATTAACTTTATTGAAAAAATCCAAATCCCTAAGTAAAATCAACATAAACTAAGGCAATTTTTACTATACAGTCAGAAGACAACCCAGAGAATGGGGTACTCTCCATGAAGAGCACCGTTAGTGAGACCCTGAAAGGCATAGTCATCATGAACATCCTGGAGCAAATCACTTGGATGAAAATTCAAAACGCAGAAAGGTGCTAAAGGCCTATTGTAGTGCTTTATTAAATCTTCCACTCTTGACTTTGTATACATAAAGGGTAAAGGTAAAGTTAGTGTCACTATGTTTGTAAAATATGTTCACATCAGGTTTTTATTTGAATATTTATTGTTGATGCTTACACAGTCTGATTTCTTTTAATTCAGAATTTTCTTCATATATTCAGTAGAAAATTCCAAGACACTCTCTATACTCAAAGCACTATGACGGTTATTAGAAACGTAAGGATAGGCAAGATTCATTTCCTACCTAGGGGGATAAAGAAGCTTTATTCTTCAAATTTTCAAAATTGATTCACATTTTGTTTTATGAGATTATTGACAGCTTATATTAAATATAACACAATGATTTTAACTTTTAAAAAGCTAAATAGTAGTATTTTAGATTTTATTGATGAAGTTGAGTATATAGAATAAATTTGGAACTGGTTACAACATGATACAGGAAAGAGTTAAGCTGTATTTTTTAGAAAAGAATTATCTATCTATCTATCTATCTATCTATCTATCTATCTATCATCTATCATCTATTTATTTGAGATTGAGAGAGAGAGAGAGAGTGAGTGTTAGAAGAGGGAAGGGCAGAGGGAGAGAGAGAATCCTGAAGCAGACTTCCTGCCGAGCAAGGAGTCTAACACTGGGCTCAATCCCAGGATCCCAAGATAATGACCTGAGTCAAAATCAAGAGCTAGCCACTTAACTGACTGAGCCACCTCAGGGGCCCCAAACTGTTTTTCTTTTTAAATAATTAGCATCACTTAATAAGACTTAGAAGCGACACAAAATTTGGTGTTTATCTCCACATTTTTCCAAGGTATAGACATGGCCTGGTGGTCATTTAAATATTGAAAACTCTTAATTAAAAAAAAAAAAAGATTTATTTTTGCGGATGATAAATATGTACCTGGCTATGATCCAAACTATGAAACTTAAAGATATAAAACCACTAAATGGATTTTAGCAATTAGTCTGTTAGCACTAATATCAAATACCACATTAAAAAGAAACAGCATTACCATAAAAGCTTTGACACATTTTTGATATTGGACAAAAACAAATCATTCAAAAAAGGCAATACATCATGATCAAAACCTTTACTTTTTTTACTCTTCTTTTTATACCTCAATAATATTTTCTCAAATTGGTGCTATCAAAACATTCAATGAGTATGCATGATAAGTTTGGAATTGTAAAACAATGTAGTATTAATACTTAAAAAATTATGCTTATGGAGTTATAAAGATTAAAATTAAATTATATAGTCCAATTACAAAAACTCCTTTTGTAATGATAATGTTCTTGCAGAACAAATGTTGTATAATAGCAAGGATTGGTTTTTCCATTGTATTGCCTTAAGATTAATTAAAAATACTTGTTCTAGTACACTACAAATGGGAATCAAACATGTCACTGCTGAAGGTTGGTTGCACGGTGATTATAATTATAATCATTCTTATGTGACTTTCTCATGGTCATAACTACAAAATTCACCTTTATTCTCATCAAGCTCTTCTAAAACCCCACCAAAGAAAACCCTCCACAGCTATATAATAAACCCATATCAATGACTGTATCATCAAATAAAGTATTTAATCACTACTGTTGCTGCTAAACTTTATTGTAGCATTATATTTTATCTGCTCAAATATGATTTGCTCACAAAAACAAAACTGTATTTTGTCAGTTGGATTTATTCAAATCATCTATGATACGAATCCAGATTTCTTAGTTTTCTTGACACAAATTCTAAATAATTTTGCTTTAGATTTATAAACTTTTCATTTTTCTCCACTTTTTTTTAGGATACTTAATTTAATTTATTGATGAAGAATCTAACTCCGTATAATACCATCCCATTCTATTGTTCAGCGCCTCTTCTTCTCTCCCTGATTTTATCCCCCAGATTTCAATTCTCAACTCTGTGCTCACTTTAGCCTATGTATATTCTGGATGACCTATCTGCACTAGTGGGTCCAATTGCTGTGTATGTTGGTGTCCTAAATAAATATCTAATCCAGAGATTACTTGAGTTCCAAATTTTCATATCCAACTACTATCCAGATGTTTTTACATAAATAACACACACCGCAAAATTAATGTGTTCAGATTTGATTCATCATCTTTTCCCCAGAGTACACTTCCCTGTTTTTCATAATGTGCCCCAACATCTCCTCTTTCTTTTTCTTTCTTTCTTTCTTTCTTTCTTTCTTTCTTTCTTTCTTCTTTCTTTCTTTCTTTCTTTCTTTCTTTCTTTCTTCTTTCTTTCTTCTCTTTCTTTCTTTCTTTCTTCTCTTTCTTTCTTTCTTTCTTCTTTCCTTTCTTCCTTTTTTTTAAAGATTTTTATTTATTCATGAGAAACACACAGAGAGAGGCAGAGACACAGGCAGAGGGAAAAGCAGTCTCCCTGTGGGGAGGCTGATGAGGGACTCGAACCCAGAACCCTGGGATCAGGCCCTGAGCCGAAGGCAGATGCTCAACCACTGAGCCCCATCTCCACGTTCTTCAAGACCACTTAGACCCCATACTTCTCCTTGCTCCTTAGATCTAATCTGTTAATAAGTTGCCCAGATTTCATCTCCTTAACACCTCTTAAAATTCACTCTGTGTCTCCATAGCTGCTCTATAAACTTTGTTCAGACTTTTATCATATTTTTTGTATTATGAAAATCACCATATACCTTTCCTTCTCTCTTCTATTAGAGTTCTAGAAAATAAGACCTATCCCTCTCCATGTGCCCCCTTCAGGTACAGGATCTCAGACATAGGGAGATGATTTGGTGACATGAACTCAAGTGAAAAGTATGAAAAAGGACAGGGAGGAACAAGGGCACAGTTTGGTTATCTAGCTGGTCACCACCAGGGGATGCCCTGAGGACCTCAGAATTACCTGCTGGGAAGATAGAAAGAGGAGTATGTATTCACTGGTTATTATTCTCTGGCCAAGTGTAAGTCCATGGAGTATTTTCTCTCTAGAATTTCCAGGTGTGGGACCCCTGGTGGCTTAGTGTTGAGCATCTGCCTTTGGATCAATGGTGTGATCCCAGTCCAATGATCAAGTCCTGAATCAGGCTCCCTGTGAGAAGCCTGCTTCTCCCTCTGTCTATGTCTCTGCCTCTCTCTCTGTGTCTCTCATGAATAAATCAATTAAAATCTTCAAAAAAAAAAAAAAAAAAAGAAAAGAAAAAGAATCTCCAGGTGTATGCATGCATAAGTACTGAGTGGTGTGTCGGGCATCCAAAGGCATGGCTTAAGAAAAACTCTAGCACAGAAAATAAGTGATAGAGTGAAACTGAGGCAAGGTATTCTCCATTACATGGGATCACAAAAACAATGACTGGAAGTGAGCTGAGAAGCAGCCACAGACAGTGTCTTGTGTAAATGCACTTTCTGTGATATAAATCTGATTATGCAGTGCCTGTGCTTATACATCTGCATGGACTCCTAAAGGTTAAGCTCCTTAACACAGCACCCAAATATTCCCTGAGAAGCTGTATATATCCTTCTGAATCTGAGTTAACTCTTTTCTTAAGCGATCCTGTATCTACCATAGTATCTGAAACAGGAACATGTAGCTCCTCATTATCAAAGGATGCTTAGTATAGGAAAATGACGAAGTAAATCCATTTAAAACTGGAATCAAATTTTCATAAGGAAGAGTGGCAGTGGTGGAGTGAGGGGGTTGGAGGTAGATAATGAAGAATTCATATTACAATAAAACTAAGAACTAAAAACTCAGCTTACTACTTGTTTAACAAGACAGCACATAGGGCAGCTGTATTCTGATTCTTAAATACATTTTAAAATTGCTACTTTTTTGCATAGATTTTTGTAATACTGTGAAATTATATCCTTTATCACAATTTATTTTACAAAATGATAATATCTTTTTCACTAAAATGTAGTGTTTTCATCAGTTTCCCCAAAGAGCTACCTAAAATCTTGACTTCTAAAACATTCTTTAAAAAAATAACTGACATATAACTTTTATAAATATTTCCTTCTTTTGTTAACTGCTTAAACTTTAAGATCTTCATTTGGCAGTGGCTTTATATGTGACTGGAATGGTTCACAAACATAATTTTATTGACATAATGAAAATGTAATTCTTGCAGGATATGCACTTTCACTTTCCAATTAATTTGCATTTCATTTGCATTGCATTGACTAATGTTTACAGAACACTATAATAAGTGAACAGGGTCATTGATAAAGAATTTGAGAAGAGCAGCAGGGATATTCGGTAATGTTAAGTGGCTGGCAAGGAAAAGAGGGAGGTAGTTTCTGGAAAATAATTTAAAAAACTGTCAGTTCCTTAGTAAATCTTCATGCTATAGTGAATTTTCCTTATCCTTAACCTCATAACTGTGAGGATACAGAGAAGGATAATGAGAATACACTGTATATTTATATTTTGTTCTTTTATTGTTCTCAGAGGAGGCATCCTGTTCTATTAAAATTGCCCATGTACTCCTCTTTCTCCAATTAGACTCTAAATTCCCTGAGGTTAGCTAACTTTTAGTAATGATAAAGCAATAGCAATAATAATTATTGATCATAAGATTTACTTTTGGACAATAGTTTTGATAAGACATTTACTTAAATTATCTCACTGACTTCTTGACAACCCTAGAATACACTGTACAATAGAGTTGCTATTATTGCTCCATTTAACTATCAGAAAACTAAAGTACAAAAGATAAGCACAAAAGTACAAAAAAGAAAAGTAAAATTTTCAAGTCTATACATAGAATTGGTGAAATGGGGATTCAAATCCAAACTGGGCATCAGAGTTTGGTATATATGTATGCATGTATTTATAGATTTATATATTTGTTATTTGTATATTATTTAATATTACTTATATATTATTTAAATTTATATATTATTTAATGATTTATTTATTTATTTTAGAGAGAGAGAGCATGTGTACTTGTACAGAGAGGCATAGGCAGAGAGACAGACACCTGCTGAGGACAAAGCCTGTCAAAGGGCTTGATTTCAGGACTCTGAGATCATAACGAGAGCCAAAATGAAAAGTTGGATGCTTAACTGACTGAGCCACCTATCTGCTCCAGAGTCTTGGTATTTATCATAAAATGGTAATAAATAAGATCCAGAGCTTGACTGGATGATGTCCTTTCTAGATTTCTTTACTTAAAGAATTGTGATTAGGTGAGACTGTGTTCTCTTTTGTACATATGCTTTACACATTGAGAGGAACAAAATATTTAGTGGTCTCCTCTTATTGATGTTATATTTGACCAGTGTGTTTGAGTACGGTCAGCTTGATCTTATAGTCTTTGACCTAATGATTTGTGCAGCCATTAATACCAGATCCATTATTCCAGTAGTAACTGCAAAATGGTGAATTTCTATCATTCTCTCCACATTTATTAGATTAAATTCTTTTATAGAGAAAAAAATCCTACTCCAAGTATAAGAATAATAGGACAAATACCATATTTTTCCCTTATCTAATGAGTTTTGTCAATTTAGATGCTCTTTTCTTCCCTCTGTTCTGTCTATCTTCTCTTGGAAAAAGAAAGAAAAATTAAGCTAAGTAAGGGAAGCTTTCTTTCTCTGACTCACCTAAGCCTCATTTAGTATTCCTCCTTTATCTTCCATTTTATCTTCATCCTATCAAAGATAGATAGATAGATAGATAGATAGATAGATAGATAGATGATAGTTCTGTTAGCCTCTCAAAAGATACACTTCTTGAGGACAGGGGGAAAAAAAGGTATTATTTATTTTATTTCTCAGGAAAATCCTACAGAGTAGATGCAATTCCAACCAATCCTTTCTCTAGGGTGCTTTTAGTAAAGCATTTACAGGTTAAATATTCCCTAGAGCTGTGTAGGATAAACAGAATGATCCATGCAGTCTTGTGTGGATACTAGTAACATGCCCAAAAGGAAAGAAGCAGTGAAAAATCCAAAAGCACAGAAAATGTAGGTAAGAAGATGAAAAGGTAGCATTTCAATATATGGTTGAAAATCAAAAAAAAAAAAAAAAAAAAAAAGAAAGAAAAAGAAGAAAAAAAATACAGAGTTCTGAAATTAGTAATATATATTTAAGTGGATCCAGAGCATAAGTCTTCTCACAAAACACATTGCTAGTTCTATAGTCTAAGAGTAATTTTGGGGAATAAATATTGAGAATGCCTCTACTCCTTTCTTAAATAAAGCCTAACTCCATTTTATTCATTGACACAGAATAGAGACAGAATGGATTGATATATTTTTAAAGAGAAGAAAAAATCACATATCATTAGAGAACTTTTTAAACATTTGATATTTGGTATTATTTATTAGAATTAATGTAGAAAAAACTACTCAAAAATATTTATAGAAGGAAAAATCTTGTTTGTTTTCCATTAGATGTGTGTATTTTTTTTGATGAATTTAAATTTTTTTTTAAATTTTTATTTATTTATGATAGTCACAGAGAGAGAGAGAGAGAGGCAGAGACACAGGGAGAGGGGGAAGCAGGCTCCATGCACCAGGAGCCCGATGTGGGATTTGATCCCGGGTCTCCAGGATCGCGCCCTGGGCCAAAGGCTAAACCGCTGCACCACCCAGGGATCCCTTTTTGATGAATTTTAAAATTTATTCTCTTCTTTCACAGGATAGACATAGAGTTTTACATTGTAATGCTTTCTTCCTTCTTATTATCCAACTGTGAAAACATGTGTTTGCCTTATCCACATAATGTAGGATGAGGAAACTTTGTTTAACATATAGTGATTACATAGTAAAACATTCTGCCTCCATTTAAACAAAAGAGTAAAGTTGCCAAGTCATTTCCCAAAGACAACCAGAGTCATTAAATTAGAAACAGCTGGGGCAGACATATAATCATCATATGCCACCACTAGAAAAGGAGGAGAAAAATGAGGAGATTAGTTCAGAAAAGTGGTTGATCTGAAACAGAAAGGGAATTCCAGAGAGGATAGCTTACTTTAATATAGAGAAGAGCCAGTTATGAAAAGAAGAAAGCTTGGGACCATGTGCATTTCAAGTGCCTTGCTTAGTACAGGGCTTTCCCAGGCAAGAGTAGAGTTGTTTCAATATTTCAGCAATGGAATTTTTATTACTTTTGTTGTAAAATAGAAGTTACAACAGAGATTCTAACCTTACTAAAATTTATGAAAATAACTATAAAATAATATATATTTAATATATCATTTTTATTTATTTATTTATTTTTATTTTTATTTTTAATTTTTTTTTTTATTGGAGCTCAATTTGCCAACATACAGCATAACACCAGTGCTCATCCCGCCAAGTGCCCCCCTCAGTGCCCATCACCCATGATTTGGCTCTTTGCCTGCTTTGTATTAGGGAGCTTATAAAATCTGAAGGTGATTGGTTACTTTCTATTTTAGATATAATAAAGTTATGTTTCCTTATATAATGCTAGTAATCAAATGTGGTCTATCCTTTGGGTGTTAATTTTTCCATGCTCCAAGTAGTTATTGCTTAAAGTAAATCATATCATCCATTCTACCACAACCTAATACCACCGTCAGTCACCTTGCAATAAAAACTAGTGGGCAGTAGATTTGTGAACAAAATATTCTTTGAGTTGTACTTTGGGACCTCAGTCTTAGAAATGAACATCACATTTCCTTCATTTCTTTGCGATTATTCTAACTCTGAACAATTGCAAACTTCTTCAGGTTAATCTTATATTATTTGCTTTCTCAAATATTTATTGCATGTTTAAGGATGTGCCGAGTACTATGTCCTATTTACATTTCTCATTGCTCTTAAACTTTAACAGTTCATGAAAAGAGGCTGATCTTATCCAATAGGCAATGCAATAAGCACTGGGGAATATGTTAAGCTACATTAATACAAGAGGATAATAACAACAGCAAGCTCTTTTGTTAAGTGCTTACTATGTGCCCAGCATGATTATAAGTGCTTAACATCTATTAACCTATTTAATTCTTATAATAGCTATATTTGTTGACTGAAACAGAGTTTAAATAACTTGCCTACTTAAAGTGAAAGAAATAATATCCAAAAGGTGTCAATTTGGTTTCAACTGATCATAAATTATGTTATATTCTACTCATTCCTCAGAAAACAGTCAAAAGCCTTTGTCTACTATTTTGGATTTAACATCAATCCACTGTGATGGTGCATCATTGTACACACACAAAATAGAGTGAAAACTGGCTAAGGCATAAGTCACAACCTTGAAAATAAATGTACTTCAATGCTAAAAAAATTCAAATATATGACTTTATATAAAGTCTTAAAAGGCAAGTGGAACAGTGGAAATAAAAATGTGGCTTGTATCCGGTAATTAGACACACTCAATTGTTTCTATCACTTCTGATGTCAAAGAATAAAAAGAAAACACAAATTAAAATACAAAGTTTAATAAGTCAGCTCTAGTGAAAGAATTCATTGAGAGTTTCTTGATAGAAAGAGACAGGATTTTTCTTTTTTTTTTTTTTTTTAAGTGCTAGAAAGGGGCATGATAGTCAAGGTTGTAATGCTAAGGACTGGAAAACTCTATTCAGATAGGATAAAATGGGTGCACAGGTCTATGTTCATTTGATTAAAACAAATTTCATTATTTATTGATCAGGGAAATGTCTCCAGTTATTTCCAGCCACAGTATGATATATTGAGTGAGCTCAGAGTTTAGGCTCTTTATCAGATTCAACTGCTTAGACCCAGGTGTGATGAAATATAACGTTAATTATTTTCATATCACTTATGCAAGTGTGGTTACAGTCATAAAATTTCCTTTTCTACTCTCACATGGTTACAGACATAACCTTACATAACCTTAATTTGAGCTAATTGTCTTTCATTGTTGGAATGTTTTAATGACAGTTGTTTATTTACACAAGCAAATGGTTTTTACTTCTACATCCTCCTGAAGACTGGGACTACTGGCATGTCCTCAGATTGCATAATTATGTATTTACTCCTAATTTTATTAATTCAATTTTCATTCAACCATTCTTTCACTCAGTACTTGAAAACATGGCCTTAAAAACTGATGAAACTCACAAGGCATGATCTTGTTTTTACCTAATTATTTTATTCAACCACACTTCGACCATTTAGAAAGAAGGATTTTAGGACTTGGGGAGTGGGGGGAAAGGCATATGATTTCTTCATTTAGTCATTAAAAAAGATTAAAAAATTATAATATTTAATTTAGATTGACCAATTAACCCTTTCCACCAGTGGTCTTGAATGTATTTTGGCTTCATTGTAGTGACTCAAATACAAAGGGACAATTGAGTGCTCTATTGGTAGGACATGAATTTTGGATTGATGTTTGATAGACCAGTCTTTACACTTGCCTTCTGCAAAATGAAAATATTGTTGCTTGTGATTTTTTTCATGAATTACATCAGATAAAATATGAGTTGATTTTTATGGTACGATACAGAGAACATAGAGGCCAATTCTAGTGAATATCACCAAAAGCAAGATATATAACCATAATGGGCAAAAATAACCACTACCCTAAAAGATATGTTTGGCATAGTATGGTGCTAAAATTATAAGACCTTCCATACTGCATACAGAACAGTTGCTGGGTTTATATTATCATAATCAGTAATGTGCATAAATACTATAATAGAACACAGTAATTCATTCTTAGGGACTGGTCCAAGAGAACTTCAAGAAAAATATGAAGTAGATATGCAAAATACCTTAAATTCTTTCATAAGGGCCCAGACCACACTGCTTACAATAAGATGGTAAGGACCTCTGATTCCATGTGGGCCCTGGAGCATATGTTTAATAGCTCTCTCAAAAAATAATGGTGAAAGCAAGGGAAATACTAAGAAAAAAAAAAAAGATGGACAAAAGAAGGAAATGGAAGAGGAGAAAGGGGAAGTTAAAGAGGAGGAGAGAAAATTGAATACTCAGCCTCACCCAGTAATAATTACTTTTACAGCTATAATAGTCTACCCTGCCTCATTGCCTTACAGCTTCTTTAGAGAGAAGACTGGAGGTTACATGTTCTGTAACTTTTTTAGAGAAACCACATTCAGGAAAGAAATCTAGCAGGGAAACAAATCTGCACAACTTTACAGGAAAACAAACATTCTAAACTCTCATCCTTTAGAGCACATATGGATAAGATGAATAGGTCCAATACATGTGTAATAGGAATTCAAAGAGGACTGAATAAAGACCATGGTGAGTAGGATCAGATCAATAATAATAATAAAATCCCATGGTTTGAATAAAGTGTTTCCTTTTTGCTTCAAAAAGCTCTGTGAAATACTATGCAATGATTGTAAAAACTCATATTTAACTTAAACCCTTAATGTTATAAAAATCAAAAGAAAATCTTAAAAATCAATAGAAATAAAGGAAAGCTAATATGACCCAGTTACTATCAACACTAGATGCTAGAATACCATAAAACAATGTTTACCAAGTTCTACTGAGTGATTTTGAACTTAGAGTGTAGAGCCAATCAAACTTTAAGAATGAAGACAGAATTATAAAATTTCTAACTTGCATGTTTTACTACGGTGCATTTTCCATGTGTTCTTTCACACCTAAATTAATCAGATATATCTTCTTGTAAAATATACAAAAAATAGTAAAATTAGAAATACAAGATTTAGCAATAAAATGAAATTAGAACATGATATCAAGGAGCTCTGTGAAGAATGATTTCAGAAGAAATTATAAATCATTTTGTAAGCTTAATAAATGATCTGAAAGTACAAATAAGTAATATATTAATGAAATGAAGGTACATAAGTCTTCGGATACATTAAAATGTATATTTTACAAAGGAAGTCAAAACTTTGGGAAGAAATGTGAAATAAATAGGTCATGGTGATTGATAGTGATGTCCAGGTCAACTTTATCCTTATTGATATTCTTCCTACTTGATCAATCAATTACTTAAAAGAAGGGTGTTGAAATCTCTTCTATAATAATGGAATCAAATATTTCTCCTTGAAGTTCTATTAGTATCATCTCCCAGAATTTGACACTGTTGTTAGGTGCGTAACACATTTAGGGTTGTTATACTTGTTGGAGAATTGATGTCATTATAATTTTGTAAAGCCCCTTTTTATCCCTAAAAATTTTCCTTTTTCTGAAGTCTGCTTTGTTTGAAACTTACTTATATGTAACTTACTCTAGATTAGTTTTGATTAATGTTAGTATGACATATCTTCTATTATCTCTTTCCTTTTATTCTGAGTCTTGATAATTAAAGTGGATTTCTTTTAGACAACATACAGTTAGGAATTACTATTTTTCTTTTTTATCCACTGTGACAGTCTGTCTTTATTTGGTATATGTAGACCATTTTTTTCTTGTTTCTCTCTCTTCTCTAGTTTTAATTGGGTATTGCACTAGTTTGCTTGGGCTACCATAATAAAATGCCACGAAGTGGGTGGCTTAAACAACAGATTTGTCTTCTCACAGTTCTGTAGAGTAGAAGTTTCAAGATCAAGACATAGGATGGGTTGATTTATTCTGAAGCCTCTCTCCTTCGTTTTCAGAACCACCTTTTTGTTGTGTTCTCATTGTTTTTCTTCTGTGTTTCTGCATCCAAATTCTCTCTTTTTATAAGGACATCAGTCAGGTTAGAAGAGGGCCCATCCTGGGACAGCTAGGTGGCTCAGGGGTTGAGTATCTGCCTTTGGCTCAGGGTATGATCCCAGAGGCCTGGGATGGAGTCCCACATCGGGCTCCCTGCAGGGAGCCTGCTTCTCCCTCTGCCTGTGTCTCTGCCTCTCTCTCTCTCTCTCTCTCTCTCTGAGTGTCTCTCATGAATAAATAAATAAAAACTTAAAAAAAAAAAAAGAGGGCCCATCTAACAGTGTCATTTTAACTTAGTCTTCTTTTTAAAGGCCCTATCACCAAATGCAGTCACATTTTGAGTTACTGGGGTTTAGACTTCAACATATAAATCTGGGGAGTGGTACATTGACAGCATATTACATGTTTCCATTTTCATCCTACTTAGATATAACTTAAAAAAATGTGAGTAGTTACTCAGGAGTTCAAAATATATATTTAACCTTCAAATAATACTATACTGCTTCAGTTGAGTGCAGGTAACTTATAACTAAGCATTCTCAGTTCCTCCCTCTCATCCATTATGACAATTCTATCATATATTTCACTTATCCATATGACATAATAACCTTACACATTGTTGTTATTACTTTAAATCATTACATTTTAAGTTAATTAACAACAGGCAAAATAGACTGAATTTTACTTTCAGTTGTTTCTTCTCTGATTTTATTCCTTACTATAAATAAAGTTTCTGATTTATATAACTTGCTTCTTTGAAACATCTTTTACATTCATTGTAGGGAAGATCTGCTGGTGAGCATACCTCAACTTTTATTTCTGTGAGAAGGAGTTTCTCTGAGAAAGTATTTCTCCTTCAGCATTAAAGAAAAATCCCATTATAAATAGGATTCTAGGTCAGTAGTTTTTTTTCAACACTTTTAATATTTCACTTTACTTTCTTCTTGCTTGCATAATTTCTGATGAGAAATATACTATAATTTTTATTTATTTTTTCATCTATAAGTATCATGTTTTGCAATGTACTCTTAGGCACAACAGAAAAGCACTATCAAAAAAAAAGTACTTATTAAGATTTAAAACTTCTATGTGAAATACACAGTTTAGAGGAGCAAAAGATAAACCATAGTAATGGGAGAAGATATTAGACAAGCACACAGTTAATACTTATATCCACCATATATAAAGAACTCTTATTATTCAACAAAACAAAACAAACAGCACAATTTATAAATGTGTAAAAAACTGAACAGATGTATCATTAAAGAAGATATACAAATATACATATTAATAGATAACCAACATTATTTATAACTAGACAATCACAAATTAAAACAACATGACATACTAAAAAATAACATGCCATAAAAACTAATATTGAGCAAACTGTAATACCAGTTACTGGTGAGAATGAAGAGTAACAAACTTATTTATGGATGGTGGTAATTCTATATGGTAAAGTCATTTTTTTTTTTTTTTTAGTAAAGCCATTTGAAAGACATTAACAATTTATTACAGTGCTGAGCATAGTCTTACCACATAATTAAGTAATTATTTTCCTGTATATTTAAACCATTTGAAAATGTAGATACACTTGAAAATCTTCACATGAATGTCATTATCAGCTCTATTCATAGGTAACCCAAAATGGAAGCAACCAAAAGCCCTTCAATAAATGAATGGATAAAAACATCCATGGTATATCTATACAATGGAATATTATTCTTTAATAAATATAAATGAACTATTAAGTTACAAAGGATATAGATGCATCTTAATTGGATATTTATAAATAAAAAAACCAGTCTGAAAAGAATATATATTATTTGATCCTGTTTATATGACATTCTAATAATGGCAAAATTACAGAGATGGTAAACAGATTAGTGGTTGCTAGTGGAAATAATAGGTAAGGGTTAAATACTTGAAGCACGGAAGATCTTTTAGGGAATTAAAATTGTTCTAAATGATACTGCAATAGTCAATCAGTGACATTCTATTTGTCAAAACCTATACAATTTTAGAACATGAAGAGTGAATCTTAATATATATAAAAATTTTAAAAAATAAATTAGGACTTAGGAGTAACCTTGTTTGGGATTAAGAAAGAAACAACAATCTATTTTAAATGTTGAGCCACACTGAAGAGGGTGTGGAAAGAAATACTAAACTAGATAACTTTAGAAATGAGTGAGGTTTTTAAGTCGAGTTGATAAAGCTATTTTCCATGATGTATTGGCTCTGATACTGCTATTCACATGTGCTAGATGTGATACACATCCTTGCTATTCACATGATACAACTAATAAATGAATGGCAGATGGTGATAGTCAGGTTTCCAGATAAGGAATGAGAGGAGGTTAGAGTGGCCCATGGGGTAATGAAATGGAGTTGGAGGTATCAGAAGGAAACCATGTTTAATATAGATATACAGATGGTTACATATGGAAATATTTATATATGCGTGCATGTGCACAGGGTAGTATACACACGTACATTTCCTTGTCCTGTCACCTGAAAAGGCTTGGAAGCAACAGCACTGTAGCAGCAACAAACACAATGAGAGCCCAGATCTTGATTTCTAATAACATTCTCCAATGAAAGGAAGCATAACTCTTTGGAAAAATGACTGATTTTAAGACTAAAGCAGATAATACATGAGATGAACCTAGAGTAACTTATAGTACCAGAAAGCAAGATGATACCAAAAAACAACTGTATGTTGATGTGGGTACATCAAAGGGAAAGAAAAGGCAATTGAAAGGGCCCCCAATGCCAAAGCTGGGACAATTTGAGCAACAAAATGATAAAGTGGTATAAGATTATAACCTAAAGTTTAAAATAAATTTCGGAGTCCATACTGATGTAAATGCTTGAGTAATTAAATGGGGAAATAAATAAATCTCATGTACAAAGAATTCCATGTGGCTATTTCACATGCAAGTTAGATAGTATGAGTTCCCTATCAGATATAGTCTCCTTGGTCAGAGAATTGAGGAAGGTGTTAGGTACAGAAGCAAACTCAGATGAGATGGTTCCTAGGACTCCCACGTAAGGCAAGTTTTAGTCTCTGACTTAACAGAAGAAACCTTCAGAGAACTGAGGGTTCTTAGCTCTTAACTCCCCACAAAATCCAGTCCAAAGATGAACTAGTCATGGACCTTCCTGGGTAAATGTTTAACTTCATATTGATAAAATGCTACTTTTATTTATTTACCTTTCATTGAGTAAGATTAATACAACATTAAGTTAACCATTAAGCATTTTATTTTTTAATTTTTTAAAGATTTTATTTATTTATTTGACAGAGAGAGCAAGGGCACAAGCAGGCGGAGAGGTAGAGAGGGGGAGAAACACACTCTTCACTTACCCTTCCTCCTTCCTTCCCAGCCCCCCCCCCCCCACCAGCCATTGGCTATGGCTAGTCCACTTTCTACCTCTATCAATTTACCTATTCTGGATATTTAATATAAATGAAACTGTATAATATGTAAACTCTTAGGTCTGATTTCTTTCATCAACTTTAATATTTTCAAGGTTCATTGGTATTGTAGCATGTATCTATACTTTACTCTGTTTTATGCCTGAATAATATTCCATTGTACGGATCTACAACATTTTAATTATCCATTCATCTGTTGATGACATATGGATTGTTTGCACTTTTGGTTAATGTAAGTAGTGCTGCTATAAAAATCTGTATGTGTATATATATATATATATATATATATATATATATATATATATATATTTGAATACTTCTTTCCAACTCCTTGAATGTAAACTTAGGAGTGGGATTGTTGGGTCATATGGTAATGCTATGTTTAACTTTTTTTTTTTTAAGTGCCAAACTGTTGTCCAGAGTGGCTATGCTATTTTACCTCCCTAATGACAATGCATGAGTTTCAATTTCTCCACATCCTATCCAATACAAAAAAAAAAACAAAACCATCCTAGACACTGTGATATGGTATCTCATTGAGATATTGATTTGCTTTTCCATAATGACTAATTATGTTGAGTATCTTTCATGTGCTTATTGGCAATGTGTAGATCTTCTTTAGGGTACTATTTAAGTCATTTACCATATTAGGCATTTGTTTTTGTTATTGAATTGTAAGAGTTCTTTATATATATTTTGAATATTAGACCTTTATTAACTTTATGATTTGCTAACATTTTCTCCCATTCTTTGGGTTGTATTTGCACTTTCTTAATAATGTCATTTGAAGAGCAGTTTTGTTTTCAACTTTTATGAGTTCTAAATTTTATTATTTTTTTTCTACTTGTGCTTTTGGTCTCATAAGAATACTAAATCCTAGGTCATAAAGATAGAATTCCAAATTTTCTTCTAAAGGTTTTATAGTTTTAGCTCTCACATTAATGTCTTTGATCCATTTTTAATAATTTTTGTATGTGGTATGAGACAGGGGTCAGACTTTGTCCTTTTGCTAGTTTTGTATTCACCATGCTTTTCTTTTTCTAGTTCCTTAAAGTGTACAGTTAGCCTATTGATTTGAAATCTTTCTCTTTTTCTTTTCCAGGGTAAGTATTTATAGCTATACATTTCCAAATGAGCACTGCCTTTGCTACATCCCAAACACTTTGGTGTGTTATGTTTTTATTTGTCTTAATGTATTTTCTAATCTCCCTTGTGATTTCTTCTTTGGTCCATTAGTTAGGATTGAGTCTCAAGCATAACCCAAGCTTGTTCCATGTGTTAGTTCATATTCCAGACTGCTGTAACCAATATCTGTTAGTTTAAATGCTTCTGGCAAAAGCCACTGGGGAAGTCATCCCAGACCTGGGAATACTTCAAGTCAGGTGAAATAAATCTTTTGTACTGGTCAGAGAAAGGTACCAGATGTATGGAGACCTATAAACACAGTTCTTTGAAAATAAGGTCCTTATTACTTTTTCTAGTTCTACCAATTTGCACTAGAAGTACAGTTGCTGATTTTTAATTTTTTGAAGACTCTCCATTCTGTTTTCCCTGGGGGCTGTACCAATTTACATCCTCACCAAGGGTGTTCAAGGATCCCCTTTTCTCTACATCCTTGCCAATATTTGCCATCCTTTGTCTTTTGGATTATAACCACTCTAACAGGTGTGAAATGATATCTCATTGTGGCTTTGACTTCCATTTCCCAGATTATTAGTAATATTGAATACTTTTTCATCCATCATATTGGCTGTTTGTATGTCTTTTGTGGAAAAATGTGTATTTGGGACCTCTATCCATTTTTTTAAAAATCATATTGGGGTGTCTTATTTTATTTTTGTTTTTTTTTGTCTTTTGCTATTAAGTTGTATGAGTTTCTTATATGCATTAGATATCAACACCTTATCAGATATGTGATTTGCAAATATTTTTCCCACTCTGTATGTTGCCTTCCATCTTATTAGTTACTTTTGGGGAAGGACAGATGGAATTCCCTACTACACCATCTTTAGTGATGTCACTCTTAAAATACTACTTTTATAGCTGTACTCCACACCGAATCTAGTTTCTCAGCTTGCTTGCATTTCCATTCATTTCTTCTCACTCTGTTTCTCTCCTTCAGTGAAGGACCTGAAAGCAGAGAAGAACACATTATTTTAGTTTGTTTACAAAGGAACTAACCAAAAGTCAAAATGTAAAACAGTTGGGAAAGGAATTTTTGATAGCTATGTTTATATCCTGAAGAATATGACCTAACCACAAATAAATGGACAGGATGTACTAGATGCAAGGATACAACCAGAGAGAGCAAGTAAATTACTTCTAAAATTATTCAGCACCCAGCAATGTAACTTTAGCCTTCTCTCCTTGCAAATGGCAACATAAGATAGTTAATTTTTTGAAGCAAACAAATCACCTTAATTGAACACAGTTTTCATTTTTAAAACAAGTTGTAGAGCTTAAGGCTGAAGTCCTCCAGAGAAAATAGCCTTATGATTTATATCAGCACTGCTCAAACTCAAAGCAATTTGTGAGGTTGCATATGAATAATGCAGGGTGAGAACAGCACAGGAGGAAACCATTGAAAGAAAGTAAATGAAGTCCCTTTAAAATGGAATATATAGGAAACTATTTAATTTGAATTATTCACCAACACTTGTGATATTACAGGAATAACCATAGATCAGTGAATATTTCAATTTTTAAGATGGGGTCATGCTGTTCCTTTTATATATTAAAAAAAAAATCCCAGAGACCAAAAATGGTAAAGTGAATGAGAAATACATTACAGCCTATGAATATGCAGGGATGTGCTAGAGTTCACCTGAAAAGAAGGGAAGAATGGCCCTTGGAACTCTGACACACAGCTAGCGCTGTTGACTCAAGATCTACAGAGGCAGTTTCCGCCAGCTTGAGAGAGTGTTCAATCATCAGCAGAAAATGCACCTTTTAGATACATCTTAACTATTTCTGACTCTAATGATGGGCTGTCTGTTTTGGAGAAATTCCAAGTACCTGAGTGGTACCTTAGTTCTTTTACATATAGAATAAGGTTGAATATTGTTTCTTTTCTCTTTCACATAATCCTAAATGCATAATGTTGAGTAGTTTAATATATAATTATTACAAGAGATTCAAATGAGAAAGTAAAAGGGTAGATTGTTCAGTAATGTGGTAATAACTGCACAATTAAAATACCATATAAAGCATTTGGTATTTACTCCATTAAAATCAAATAGAAACCTTACCAATCGTCATATCAATTAATCCTATTTAATGTTGCGTATTATTTTTAGGCTTAGCAGCTTCTTAGTAATACACTCACTATATATATTGACACTGTTTT